>NW_004955429.1:12703008-12745283 GCF_000276665.1 Chinchilla lanigera | reverse complement strand
TGGGGCCTACCTGGCTCTGTGCACGCTTTTCAGCTGGGAATCATGGTGGTATGCGTCCAGCCCACACTCGGACCCAGAAGCCCTGCCGCTCCCGGAGAACTCGCTGCCTGGGCGCCTCAGCTTCATGTTTGAATTCACTTCTGTGTACTTTTCATCTCCTCCAAAACTTGTTGTGGTCTCTTGTCTGTTCTCTTTGTGCTGGAGATTAGAGATGTGCACTGGGATCTTTTGAGTCTTTCCTACTCTGAATGACCCTAACTACTTTATTCTTTGCAGTACGATTCCATCTTCAGCTCCCACATATGCCTGGCCATTATCTCTGGATGCATTTGGTATGTTTCAGATAGGGCCTAGAGCTAAGCACAGGATTTGGAGGATAAGCCAGGCTAGAGGAGAATGTTACCTCTTATGTTATGAGTATTAGATCTCTATTAATATGACTCACATACACAGTTAATTTTTTGACTTGACACTTCTCTTGAGTTGTCAGTATGAGTCAAGATGGGGCAGAGGCAGCACTGTGTTTGGGGACCGTTGGATAGATCCAGGGCCCAGAAGATAGAGGAAAGGGAAGTACCAGGAGTAGCTTCTAATTTGTTATCAGAATGAGGTTCATTGCCCTGGAACTGTCCAGGGAGGCTTGCCCAGCAGGGAGAGTTCTACCATGCAAGTGGGGACTCAGAGCCTGGCTGCTCCTGGAGGACGTGTGGAGGAGAACTGCAGCTTGGACAAAGACATGGGAGGCCAGGGAACTAGATTCCTTGAGAGCCTGAGATTTGGTGTCCTTCTTGTGGAGGGACTTCCATGTGATTTGGCTGGAGGGTCCCTTAGGTTGTGTCTTAGCTACTTTATTTTCAAAGAGTCACCAAATTTTAACAGTTTCAGCATTGCTAAAAGGTTCAAGTCCAGTATCCTCTGAGACTGATTCAAGGCAAACTATTAGCTGCGAGTGCCACCCCCCCTGCACTTTTAAAATTAAACACCACCAAAATACAATGGCACAAGAGAAACCTTTCCATTCCAAAATCAAGGAGTGGAGGGACAGAAACTTCTCCTCTTCTCCAACTTTATAGGCCCCCACTTTATAAGATCTTCCCTTCTTTTGAAACTCAAAATTTTTGAAATCAGCGAGCTGTGCTATTTGCTCTTGATTCTCACTGTAGAACTGACTAAAAGTCCCTAACAGTACTCATCCCACAGCCTGAGCCTTGGGCTGCCTTGAAATTTCCTTTGCTAGATTAACTAGTCTGCTACCCTTAATCTCAGTCTCCTGCAAGGTCTCAGGACACTAACAAAATTAAGACACTTTTTCTGCTAGAACATAACTACATGGTCTTGAGTCCAAGTGCCAATGGAATCTTTATTCCTGACCAAAAACCTCCTGAGTCTGGTCTTTACCCTATACTTTCTCATTAGCACTTTGGTCTTCTGACCTCCAATTAGAATCTGCTACAACGCAGCTTACAACTTTCTAGGGCTTTATCCAGCTGCTGTCTCCATACCTTTTCAAACTTTGCCTGTAAACCACTGCCAGTGATTTCTGAACCACATCATCAGGTAACATCACAAGAGCAACCCCACCTTTCTGCTACCAAAATCTGTCTTAGTTACTTCCCTTGTTGCTGGGACAAAATACCTGACATCCACAACTTAAGAAGGGAGAAGTTTATTTTGGTTCACAGTTCAGTCCATGGTCATCTGGCTTCAAGGTGGGACAGCATGGCCAAGATGCATGGTGGAAGAAAATCTGCTCAGGGCATAGCATCCAGGAAATGGAGAGGAGCTGGGGAGGGGGAGGACCTTTCCAAGCCACACCCACAGCAACCCGCCTTTTCTGACCAGACCCCACCTTCTGAAAACAGGTTGGCTCTAAGCTTCCAAGTTCAGTCACCTTCCAAAAGCCCAGCCTGTGAGTGCAAGAGGCTCTTGGAGGACATTTAGGTAGAAACCATAAGAGGATGTCAATTAGGGCCCCCAATGCTGTTTGAGGTCCAGGGTAGGGAAGGGAATTTTTTAATGGAAGGCACAAAGAAAAGATCCCGACTTTGCTCTCTCAGACCAGTAACTGCATCATCTTATCACCCAGCCCCTCTGCTTCCTGAGCTTAGTTCCAGCCACTCTAACCTCTCTTGGATCCTTGCATATGTAGGGCTGGTCTAGTATCCAGGACTTTGCACCTGCTTCTCTCTTCCCTGGAATGCTCTTTGTTAAATTCTTCACAGGTCTTCTGTGAGCCGGCTTTCTGTCCATGTAACAAAATGCCTGAGACAATCAACTTTAAAAAGAGGAAAGGTTTATTTTGGCTCACGGTTTAGGAGGTTACAGTCCATAGCTGGTTGTCTGTGTTGCTGGAAAGGGACAAATGGGAAGAAGCCAGGGTTCCACAGTGCCCTTTGGGACAGGCCCCCAGTGACCTAAATCCTCCCATTAGGCCTCTTAAAGGCTCCACCAGCCCTGAGCACCAAGCTCCCAAGCCTTTCACACATGTGAATTTGGGGGAAATTTAAGATGCCAAGTGTAGCAGGCCACATCTCAGATGTCACCTGCTCAGGGATGTTTTCCTGTCTCCCTCATTCTCTATTACAGCAACCTTTACCTTTTTATTCCTCTAATTTTCACCTGCAATTATTTAAATCCTGTTTTTATTTCAGTTTGCCCTCCCTTTGTATTTGTTTGTCTGTTTGTTTGTTTGTTTTCCGGTACTGGGAATCAAACTCACAACCTTGTGCTTGCCAGGCAGGTGCTGTGCTGCTGAGCTAAATCCCCAACCCCTGCCCTCCCTTTTTAAAAGGACACAGTCAAAGTGCAGGGACTGTATGTCCTCGCATCTCCTGGAGACTGAGCAGGGATAACAGACACACTCAGGAGCACAGATGGTGAAATGCACGAACACATGAGCAAGTGACTGAGCGAACGCCCATGGTCTCTGCCCTGCGTGGTACAAAACTCCTTGACTGGGCATGAGGACAAGGAGAGGTGTCGGGCCTCTGCCATGGCCAGAGGCTGGGATGCCATGTGCATGTGAACACGGCTGCATCCGGTTACCCAGCAAAGCTTTACCAGGGGCCCATCATGCTCCAGGATAAAACAGAACTCACTCAGTTTCCCGTTGCTTGGGAAACAGAATACACAGCTATTGTTTATATCCGATGTCATAAAACAGGTTCTCCAGCTAGGAATGCCACAGGATGGGGAGAAAGTGCTATGACCAAGTATAATTTTAAAAATGTACACATATCCTTAAAGTTATAACATATACATATAATTATATGACCATGCTGCAAATCATATGTGCCCTTTCATATTCATGCTATTCTATGTAGAAGATACAGTACATGTTATACTTATTATATAGCCAGGCCCTAGGGGATTTCTCTCAGGACCCTCCACAGACTCTAAAATCCACAGTTGTTCAACATGGTGTAGTATGTGTTTACACAGAACCTGCACACATCCTCTTGGATACTTTAAAATACCTCATGCAATGTCAGTGCCGTGGAAATAGGCAGTTTTTTGTGTCTACCATTTTTTTTCAATTTTTAATTCTTATTAGCACGTGTTTGCAGTGAAGGATGATTACATCCCTCGTGGAGATTGGCCCATGTGCATAACCCATCCTGATTCTTTTTCTATCCCGCTTCCCCACTCCTCCCCTGTTCCACTGAAATGGTATTGTTTAAGGAATAAGGACAAGAAAAAAAGTCTGTACATGTTTTGTGCAGACTCAAATATTTACAAATATGTTTTAGTCTGAGGTTTTTAGAACCCCCAAACTCTGAACCCTTGGATAGAGAGGATTGACTGATCATGCGTGTTGTACGACACATGTAACGTGTGAGGAATTACAGCATAATACGTGATATAGTGAACTACGTACGAGTACATGGAACACTGTATGGGGTGCAGTCTATATTTATTCATATGCAGTTCTGTCTGGCAGGTAGACTCAGAACCAACTTCTGGGGAGACACAGGTACCTCTAGCCCCCCAAGAATAAGATATTCCATGGTCCTGGCTCTGGTTCTGTGACTTTCACTGTGGGTCTAGGAGACCCAGCTCCTCTGTACAAAGGAGGCAAAGACCTGCTTCAGTGGATGTGGGGAAAATGTATGAAAAAGGAAAAGGACCTAAGACTTAACCAGCATGTACTGAGTACCATTTAATTTTCACCCCCAACACAATGAGGCGTAGCTCCAGGAGCCAGCATCGCTTTTCACTGACGATGGCTCCTAAAAGTGTGCTGTTGACCCTCCGTGTCCACAAGGACTGGTCCCAGGACCGCTTTGGATACCAGAACCTGCGGAAGCTCAGTCCTTTCTATAAAAAGGAGCAGTGTTTGTTTGTAACCTGTGCATCTCTTCCTGTGTACTTTAAATTGCCACTAGATTACTTTTAATGCTTAACACAATGTGAGTGCTGTGCAAATAGCTGCTCTGCCGCATTGTTTGGGGAATAATGGCCTGGAAAATTCTGTGTAAATAGCTGTTATGCTGCATTGTGTAGAGGATAATGACAAGGAAAAGAGTCTGTGCATGTTCAATTGTAGATGCAGTTTGATTCAGAGGAATACTTTCGATCCCTGGGTGGCTGAGGCGCCTGAGGATGTGGAAGGAGACCGCACTTGGGATCCCAGACCAGGGCCTGGTCAGCGCCTTACATTGCACTCTCCGTACTTCATGCAGCATCCACTGTCACTCAATTCTGACTCTTATCCCAAATACCCTGCTGTGTGTGTGTGTGTGTGTGTGTGTGTGTAAGTAGAGGGAAGGCCTGGAATATTTTCACTGAACCCTAGATTTCATAGGGAAGTACCTATAAAGCACAGTCACAAAATCATTGTGGAGTCTCAAAAGCAAAGTGCTCGTATCTCCTTACCATCTTCCCACTTGACCTCCAGCCCCTTGTCCTGCTGTGTGCTGGTGTGTCCTCACACACGGTCCCCCCTCGGGGTCTGAGCGTGGACCCATGAAATTGCAGGGGATTGAGAAGCCTCTGAAGTGTCTTCCTCTGCAATGTGTCCTGCCCCTACTCTTCTTTTCCATGTCACTTCATTTCTTGAACAATCAGGGCCATTCACCCTCAAGACCAACGTGCACTTTGGAATGAAAGCACGAGTGTGTGGATGGATGAGTGATCGCTCATATGCATCCTTCTTGGAGTCTTGGTAGAGGATGTGGGGGACGTTGGAGTCACCCCAGAACCCTGGAGGGTGTGTCCAGCCCAGGGACTGGAGTCTACTTCTTGCTTGTTCTTGGAAGCCCTCGTTTCCTGTGTCTCCAGAGCTGACCTCTGTAGGAGATGCACAAACAGCATCTGCAACTCCCGGGACGTCTCTGGCATTATTTATGGCGATGTCCGAGTGACAGAGGGACTTCTGGCCAGGAACTGCTGCTGGTGTCACGTCCCTAACCTGGCTGACATCGGAACGCCTCAGGGGAGCATTTCTCCAGGAAAGGACGATGGGTCAGGAGCCCAGTGGCATCTTTCAAAGCACTAATAAAGATATCAGAAGGGTGATCTGTCAGGCTCCACCACCACCGGGCCAGGCTGGGGCTGGGCAGATGGTGCGGAGGAGCAGGCCGGGGCTGGGAACCAGGTGTTCTGTTTCCTGAAAATAGACATGTCAGGTCTGGGGCTGTCAGGAGCCCCCTCATTAGCATGTCAGCCTGCACAGAGCCCCTGCACTCTGACATCTCACTCAGCCGTGGCCCCTGGCAGGGGCCCCAGGTCCAGAGCCATCAGTCTGGGACTCAGGCCCGAGTTTCATTGGGAGGGGACAGGAGGCACCACAGCTGTGTGGGACTGCTGTGCAGACTTCCCTATAAGACACCCACTTTCCCCACCTAAATGGAAGTGTGACAGACCACCTCAAAAGAGAAAATCCCACCCCATAGGTGAGGCCTAACAGTGCACATGGACTCCAGGACACTTGAAGAGAGGCTGCTATCTGTCTCCTGCTCGGTCCTCTTGGTCAGTGAAGGCGGGCGGTAGAACCAAATGGGAACTTCGTCTAAGCAGCGATGGTGTAGAAGAAAAGATCAAAGAAGCAGCCTCATCAGGTGTCCCTGTAACGTGGCGTCCAGGTCCCATCCCGTGTAGCCTCATGGGAGAAGCCAGGCCCGCTCAGAGTCCTGCTGGCAGCAGTCTGCTGGGTGCTAGTGACCTGCCCATGCACCTGTGATGTTGGGAGAAGTGTCTGCTCTCTCTGGCCTCAGTTTCCCCATCTGTACAGTAGAACAGCAGCCCTCCTTGGTCCAGGGGGGTAGTGAGAGGTGGTTAAGTGCTCATTCATCTAACAGATACCGACTGATCTTGTATATGCAGTGCAGAGTAGGGACTTACTGAGCTCTGTTACATGACAGGGACCAGGAGTTAGCGCCTGCTAGCACGGGGACACAGGAAGAGCTTTACCACCTGGGGCATGGGCCTTTCGCTGGCCAGGAAATCGAGGCTTGGCCCCTGTGACATTCCGTCCAGCAACAGGGCACACTTAGAGCCTGAGGCTTCTGGATGGCAGTGCTGGGACAATACCTTGCCTGGGGACCCGGGAAACGGAGGCCCAAGCAGAATCGTCTTGCCTGGGGCCACCCCACCTTGGTGCCAATGTCCGGGCGGCCTGCTGCCAATTTCAGATGCAGGGAGATGAATTTCCAGCCCTGGGAGGAGAGAAAGCCTGTCTCAGAGCCCTTGGGGGGAGAAGATGTGTAATTATTTTAGGCCGATTGAGTGCTTCTAACAAAAAGAAAGAAGGAGGAGGAGGGAACAATTAGCCCCGCTTTGCAGGCCGCTGTTATTGCTCTTGCAGGGAGCGCTGCAGCCCGAGACGCTGTAATTAGGCCTTGGTAATAACAGGCTCCGTATCTCCTGCACCCTGTCAGGGAGAAGAATCCATCTTATCGGTAATTGTAGGGTTGGCGGGTTCTGAACGTCTCTTTCCGCTGGCCCGGGCCTTCCCCGGGGGGAGCTGGCAGGGCTTCCTGAGCTGACGATGCCAATGCCGGGCTGGGGTGTGGGGAGAGGTGGGTGGTGAGGGGCTCCCTTGTCCTGGCCCAAGCCTGCTGCCCTGTCAGGGTCCTTGCTGTAGCTCCAGCACCTCTTCCTGAGCCTTCCTCACACCCCTTATCCTCACACAGCTGGAAACATGCACCAAAATCCAAGTCACACTGCCGCCCTCCTCCACTCTGCACCCACTATGGCTCCCACCTTTCTCTCCACCGGCCTCCTCTGTGCTCACTCTGCCCCGGACCCTAGCCTCTCTGCTCTTTCCCGAGCCTGTGCGGCTGTGCTATCAGCTCAGGGCCTTTGCACGTGCTGTCCCTACTCTTGCCTCATGTCTCCTTTGGGGCTGGCTCAGATACGGTGACTAGGCTCTGGCCCTGGCTCATCTCTGCCCTGTGTGGTTTTGCTTTCCAGGGTATCACTTCCTAACTCACCACAGACCTTACTCTTTGCTCTGTCCTCTATGTGAGGCTATTGGTTTTAGCCTGGCTGGTCACAGATGCACATCCAGTGGCTCAGATAGCACCAGCCACACACTAAGCGCTCACTGAGGAACACGCTGGCTTGACTCCCGCCCCCGAAGTCCTGCTTGTCAGTGTGGTCCCACATAGGCCTCCCCTTCCAGGAAGCTCACCTGGAGCCTCCTGGGGCTGGGCCCCATCTTCCCTGTCTCTAGGGACTGGCCATGGCCCTGGGTCCTCCCAGCAGGAGGGAGGGGTGTGAATGATTGTGGCAGAGTCATGGCTGGCCCTAAGTGAATCCAGTGTTCCCTGGCCAGATGCAGAGCCCCTCAGCATAGGGATTCTTTCCATTTTTGCTATTTTTCAAAGGTGGAGGATCTTTTAACTGACAGAGTCCAAATTCTGACAGCATGCCATGGTTTGAATAGGGTGCATTGCAGTGAAACTCAGGGTAAAACTGGGACCCTGTGTGATGTGTTCAGAGGTGCTGGGATCTTTTGGAGGCAAATAGATCTCCGAGATGGATTCACACAGTTCTCCTGGGACTGGGTTGGCTATTGCCAGAGTGGGTTTTCATGGATCATGGTGGTGCTGGAGTCACGGCCTTCAACACCTTCGCTTACCCTCTGCCTTGTCATGAGCCATCTCGGGGACCCTGCTGAACCTGACTTCCGGCCCCCAAAAGCTGTCCACTAGGGTCTCCTTGTCAAGTGTCTTGGTGCAGTGTCAGAGAGTACCCAAGATGCGGCACATCCTGATGACCAGACGCAATGTGGTGTAGGTCTCCGTTTCCTGCCATCTCTTCATGTCTGAGTTGTGTACCAGCTTTTGTTTATATTTATAGAGTTTACTCATATTTAATTGCATAGTGTGTCAGGTTAGGCATTAAGGCATACGTGCGTGTGCATAAACACGTGCACCATCAGAGACACGGGGAAGATGGCGCGATGGGCTTCCTCCTGCGGCAGCACACCCCGGGGAGCCTCCGTGGGCTGGGAGTCTCCATGAACAAGAGCGTAGGCTCAGGGACCAGATCGAGTGGTTGGCTTCTGCGCTTGTGAGCTGCATGTCCCTGGGCAAGCTGCTCAACTTCTTGGAGCCCCGGCTTTCTCCTTTGTAAAGCGGGGATGATAATGTTATCGACCTAGACATGTCCTGCCAGCTGTGCAGTACGCTCCTCCCTGAACTGCTGAGTTTTACAAAAAAGTTTATTTATCTATGAGCTGGCTGGGTCCACAGAGAGGACAGCGAGTCACAAATTCTTGTCTCGAGGATAGGATGAGGGGTACCGATGGGGCCGGAACCTGCGGGGGTGTTATGTTGGCGGTGGTGGGGCCGAGGGTCTGCCCCAGGGCCTCTCTCCTGCTGGGCAGTCCGCCCACCCCCATGGTGGGGATTTTTAAAGTCTCAAAGTCTCTAAGAGGAGGTACGTAAGAGGGTGAAGTGGGCTAAGTCGGGGTTTATCTGGGAGCCGAGTGCGGGCGGAGGGGCTGAATCCACAGGGCTTACTCGGGATCCGCTGGCTTTCAGTACCAGCCTGATTCCACAGGACTGCGGTGGGGATTAACTGCGATCCCCTATTGAGTGCTTCCAACGCGGCCGCCACCTCGGCAGTCGCCCCTCCTGGGAGAATATTTCTTCCTGGAAACGAGGCTCAAAAGCTGGCCAGGTCTGACAGCCAGAAACTGTGTGCTTAGGAGGAAAGCTGTTTGTCCTCATTCCCCTCTGCTCCGTCGGTGCCCGTGCATGCCAGGGGACCGGACCAGGTTGTCGCCTGCACAGCAGGGCACAGTGGGCCGTGGCTCTGTGGACAGGCTCACAGAACGCGTGTGTGCTTTGTCCCTGAAGGAGGCAGCCCAGGCTCTCGGAGTCTGCGCTGCAACCTGGATGACTTCTGGTTCACCTTCTGTCCAAATTGCTGGCCCCGATACCTGCCTTATGCGAACAATTTTCACTCAACCGATCTGTGAAGAGACTACACAGGGATCACCTAGATTCCGGTTATAAAAGCACAAACACAGGATACCAGCCCCAGCCCAGTCCTGTGGGAGGCGTGGGTTTTATTCATCCCAGGTTCTCCACCTGCTTTACTGCCAACCTACAGCCCAGCTCTTAGAGATCTAAGAAACTTGACTCCAAGAACAGAGACGGCTGTCATCATAGCCATTCAATCATTGTTTGTAGCACTTGTTGTGATAGTACACGTAAAATATTTCTCCCAAGAGTTTAAGATCAGGAAAATAAAAGAGCTCCAATGTGACAGAAAGGAAAACCCTGCTCCAACAGATTAGGGCAAAAAAGCACATTAGTTGTTTGCCAAGTGTGTACCAGGGGGCCTTGAAGCGAGACCAAACGCCGCCCCTGTCTTCACACCGTTCTGAAAGTGTCCCGTGCTGGGTATAGGTGTCAAAGCCATTAACCACCTCTGCTTTCTTCTCAGAAAAAGGGCTGCATAAACAAAATCAAAGCCTGAACGATAATAGAGCAGTATGTTAACACACACACACACACACACTCTGCTTTAGTGTTTTATATCTTTTCAGCAAACACAGGATGGGTTTGGCATAATTTGACAAGAGCAAAATCATAGACACATACAGCAGCGCCTAGGCTTTTAGGTTTTTAATTGCTTGGAGTCTCTCAGCTAAGGAACCTGGCCTTGGTAACCTCCTTTTTTCCCCTCATTAGTGTGTTATAAATAATTTTTAATTAGCCGAAAGGGCATCTATGATGGGACGCTACGGAAAACTGGAAGCTGTGACTTGGGATCCCGAGAACAATCCAAGCAGACTCAAGGTGGTCTAAGGCTTTTCCAGGTGATTTAAAAAAATGATTTCATGCAAAGCAGTCATTGTGCTTGTAAGGACCCTGACACTGATTTGGAAAAGTTTCTTGTGCTTTTCTAACAAATATGATTGGACCGAAATTGCAAAAGAATGTTTACCTCTTAAAACACTGCTTACTGAGTGTATTCACAATATCAAACACTCAGCTAAGAGAGCCTTTGAAAACCAGCTCACCATGGAGGGTTTGCATGCTGGCTTTCTCATGGACATGGGAAGAATTGGATGATGCAAGAAATTTGTGACATCACCAGAGCCCGTCAGCATTTTGGCCAAGGGTGTTTGGGATGTGTGAAATGTAGCTCTTAGGAAGGCACTCATGTTACTCTGTAGGAATCAATCCATGATTCTAGCAGGGTCCGTCTATACGTCTGGTCAAATGCCTTGTCCAATAGACCGTCAATATCTGGTTGTTTTTTTCCAGTAATTTTTGAAGGCTACTGAATCCCCTGGATCTTCATCATTCAAGAGAAACAGACATGCCAAGCGCTTGAGCTGTGAAGAAATCCAAGCAAGCTACACTCTGCCCTAATATTTTCTGAAGGGGTCTGACCCTGAGATGCCCAGGGTGAACTAGACTGTCCTGGAGTCCGTGTGGTCACTGGTGCAGTCGTGGTCCTCGGCACCTCCCAGAGGCACATGGGAAGCCCGACACATCGGGATTTGCAGGCTATACCCTTGAACTTTCTGACACAGACATTCAGAGTGGGGCTCTGCAATCCACTGTGGCTCCTCCCCTTCCTTCCCTTCCAGGGGATCCCTCTGCTGAAGGCCGAGGGACCACACTTTGAGAAGCAGCTGTGGTATTTGCTGCTCCCGCCTATTTTCCCTTCAGTGTTGGGTGTGCTTCACCCACAAAGGTCCTGGGGGATGGAGCTGTCATATCTCCACTCCCTGACAGAGTGATTCATGGCTTGGTGGGTTGAGGAATAGAGATACACAAACATTTGTGGAATGTCATCAATGCAATTATCACGGAGGCTCAGCGCAAAATGAAAATACATACAGTAGCAGGGAAGCAGTAATGTTGGATTTCAGCACAAACCCAGGCATCCAGATCTTAACTCCTAGAGTTTGATGACGCTTCCTGACATCTGAGAAGACAGCCTACAAACTCTTCTTTAGACAGGACCTGGCTCTTCCTGGCTTCCACTTATCTACTTGTGTGTATGCTATTAATTCCTTTCTTTGAAAATCGAGATTTTTTCATAGTCCATAAAATCCCTCACTTTAAATTGTGTAGTTCAGGCGTTTTTAGCCCATTCATGAGCTTGTGTGAGCATTGCCACAGCCAGCACCTTGCCAGCCCTGAGCAAAGCCCTGTGCCTATTAGCAATACTCCCCACTACCCCTAGGAGACACTGATCTCATTTTTGTCTCTATACATTTGCTCCTGAAAATTTCACAGAGATGGAATTATACAGAAGGCCTTTGACAGGCTTCTTTTTCGCTTAGTGTTTTCAAAGGTTCATTTCCGTTGTAGCAAGTGCAGACTTCATTTCTTTTCCTGCCTATATAATATTCCATTGTGTCAGTAAAACTCACCCCTTACACTCTTCACCAGTCCATCTGTTGATGGATATTTGTCTTGTTTCTACCTTTCGGCTGTTGTGACTAGTTCTATTATGAATAAGCTTTTGTGTGAATGTATATCTTCACTTCTGGAGTGTGTACCTAAAGTGGGATTGCCAGATCATGTGTCAACCCTAGTGTTTAGCTTTTGAGTAATTGTCAGCCCCTTTCCCTGTTGATGCAGTTGTAAATGGGATTGTTTCCTGAATTTCATTTTTGGATTGCTAATGTGTGAAAACACAACAGATTATTGTATTTTGATCTTCTTTACTTCAACTTTGCCTAAGTTGTTTATTAGTGCTAATTTTTTGTGGGCCAGTTGAAATTTAGAATTAATTTGTCAAGATCCCCAAACAAATCTGTTGAGACTTTGATTAGAATTATATCAGATCTACAGATAATCATTGCAATATTAAATATTCCTAACCTGGTTATGAAATCTTTCCTTAGGTCATCTTTAATATATTTTAGTAAAATACCAATTTTCTCTGTATGAGTTTTGCATAGAATTTCTTAGATTTATTCATAGGTTGCTTGTGTTTGTATATTTTTCCTGATATTCGCAAATGTCTTACAGTGCCCTCAAAGGTTTTTTTGTTGATAGGTTGATCTTACAGTCAGTAACTTTTCTAAACCTTTTCATTGTGTTTAGTAATTTATTGATGGGTGTTTTTGGGTTCCCATGCATGAAGAATTAAAATTATTCCAGTTCTGTTTAAAGGTAGGGGGAAGAGAAAGAGCCAAAGTTGATATCAATTTAAATAGAATATCATTTGTTTACTGAGAGCATCGCATTGAACTTTACATACCTGCGAGCCACAAGCACAGGTATGGTGCCTGCTATTGAAACCAGCCTATTCGTTCTCTTACTGAGAACACTTGTAGGCCTCCCCCCCGGATTCTGGATTCTGGATTCCCGCCCCCCGCGCCCTCGGGTACCAGAGGGAATCGAACTCATGACGTCGCGCTTGCCAGGCAGGCGCTGTGCCGCTGAGCTAAATCCCCAGCCCCTTGTAGGGTGTTCAATAGGCGCAAATGCTTATCTTTTCTCTGTATGAAAGCAGACAACGGAGGGCTGAGCAAGAAGAGTATGAGGAGGCCTGAGTTTCTGCCAGTAGAATTTGTGAGGGGACAGTTAATGGAGTCGGACCGGCAGTGTCATGGCACCATGCAGTGGGGGATTCTTTTTGTGTCTGCACTCAAGCAGGACAAGACTCTTCTTCAAAGCTATAGAAAAAAAAAATCTCTCTTTTGTTGCAAAGATTTTAGAGGCGATAGACCACAGGCATGGTTTATTAAGTGAGGAGACATAATATTCCATTTATTTATTTATTTATTTATTTATGGTTGCACTACTGTGGACTGAACCCAGTGCCTTCATTCTGAGGTACACCTTAGCCATTTTCTTTTTTTTTAAATTTTGAGACAGGACTCAATAAATTGCCCAGGCTAGGCTTGAACTTTCAATTCTCCTGCCTCAGCCTCCCCAAGTGCTGGGATTACAGGCATGCCCCTTGAACCTGCCTAATCTTGCCGTCTTTAAGCGAAGACCAGAACACGGAGAATTGGGAGTGAAAGCTCAGAGTACGGATGGTGGGACCGCTGCCCCGCAGACCTCCAGGACACGCGGCCCACAGCACGTTCCAGGTTCCCACTCACAGGCTGCACTGCGTCCAGCATCGCCCTGAGTACTTTACTTCCGGGATTATTTCACCACGCCCCAAAACTGTGCATCTTCTTACTGCTCCGCTTGTGTGCATGGGAAGACACGGAGAGGGAGAAGAGCTCAGGGCTGCCCGCTGGTGGAGGCAGAGCAGGGGCAGACTCTGACACCTTGGCCCTCGGGGACTAGGGTCTGTGTGACTTCCCAGCCTCGGACAGAGAGTGTGCAACAGGGGATGCCCTGGACAGAAAGGAGTATTTTCACGGACTGCCCAGGTCTCGGCTCCTTCCCCATCTCAGTCCTGAAAAGTCACTTTAAGTTGCATTTTCATTGTTGCAATGAAAGGATGGGATGTTAGCATAAGGGCAGGGCAGAATTCTCTGTCTCTGCTGCTCCAGCATAGGATAGGGCTCTCCTCGCTTGAAAATATTTACTGAGAAATTGTGTTACAGCAATAAATCCAGATCACGTTTAGTCTTGTGTCAGAGAACACCAGTATTTAAAATGTGAAATTAAAAAGTACACTCCTGAATGCTCAGTGGGTCATAGAAGAAATCAAGGAAGAAATAAAACAATTCCTAGAATAAAACAACAAAGCTGGTACAACATACTGGGACCTACGGGGCATGATGATTTATTGCTGTGAATGCTCAAATTAGAAAAACATAATGAACTCAAATACACAACCTCATGATGGCACCACAAGAAACTAGAAGAGCAAGAATGGTCCAAACCCAAACCTAACAGGAAGAAAGTCATAAAGGTCAGAGGGGGGAATTAAAACTGAA
The DNA here is from genome assembly GCF_000276665.1 of Chinchilla lanigera. Lineage (NCBI taxonomy): Eukaryota > Metazoa > Chordata > Mammalia > Rodentia > Chinchillidae > Chinchilla > Chinchilla lanigera. The sequence continues at coordinate 12,730,957 of NW_004955429.1, read as the reverse complement.
AAAAATTACAAAGAATCAGTGAAGTGAAGACCAGGTTCTTTGAAAGAATAAACAAAATAGACAAACCCTTGTCCCAAATTACCAAAAGAAGGAAAGAAAGGACCCACAACAATAAAATTAGAAATGAAAAAGATGAAATTACAACATACACTACCATTATCTAGAAGATCAATAGTAACTATTATGAAATATTATATTCCAACAAATTGGATAATCTTGAAGAAATAGACAGATTCCTAGACACATACGATTTACTAAAACTGAACCAAGAAGATATAAAATATCTGAACAATTCAATAAGACAAAGAAACTGAAGTACGAGTAAAATAATCCACCAACTAAAAAAAAGCCTAGGACCTGACAAATTCACCATTAAATTCTATAAGCCCTTCAGAAAGAATATAATGCCAGCGTCCCTCAAACTCTTTAATGAAACTGAAAGGGAAGGAGTATTCCCAAACTCATTCATTAAAGCTAGCTTTCTGATTCCAAAACTAGGCAAGAACTCAACTAAAAAAGAAAACTACAGGTCATCCTTTAATGACCATAGATGCAAAAAAAAATCCTCAATAAGATACTGGCAAAAAGAACGCAACAGGTCATTGAAAGGATCATACATCAGGACCAGGAAGAGGTCATCTCAGGGATGCACAGCTGATTCAAAACACACAAATCAATAAATGTAACACATAAACAGAAGAACAAACTCACATGATCATATCAATAGATGCAGAAAAGGCTTTTGACAAAATCCAATATCTATTCATGATAAAAACTTTGAAAAAATAGCATAGAAGGACCTTATCTCAATCTGATAAAAGCTGTCTATGATAAACCAACAGCCAATATCATATTAAATGGGGGAAAACCTGAAAGCTTTCCTTCTAAAATCAGGAAAAAGATGAGGACATCCACTATCACCGCTCCTGTTCAATATAGTACTCAAAGTTTTGGCCAGAACAATCAGGCAAGAGAAAGAAATAAAAGGGATACGTAAAGGTCAGGAAGAAGTCAAATTATCATTATTCATACATGGCATGATCCTTTACATAGAAGACCCAAAAATACCACCAAAAGACTTCAGGAATTAATGACAAAATTCAACAATATAACAGGATATAAAATCAACAAAAAGTCAATAAAAAATCAATAGCATTCATGTACACCAATAATGAACTCACCAAGAAAGAAATTAGAGCAATAACGTCTTTCACAATAACATCAAGAAAAATTAAATACTTGTGAATTAACCTAACCAGGAAGCAAAAGACCTGTACAAGGAAGACTGTAATACTCTGAAAAAGGAGATCAAACAGGATATCAGAAAATAGAAAAACATCCTCTGCTCCTGAATAGGAAGAAACAACATGGTCAAAATTTGTGTACTCCCAAAACTGATATATTGATGTAATGCAATCCCAGAGAAAATACCAATGGCATTCCTCACAGAACTGGTGAAAATGTTCCTAAAATTCATGTGGAGCCAGAAGAGACCTTGAATAGCAAAAACAATCTTGGGCAACAAGAGCAAAGCAGAAGGCATTACAATCATGGATTTCAAGTTATATTACACAGTTACAGTGATAGAAAAGGCATGTTATTGGCAAAACAAACAAATCCACAAACAAACACTGGGCACGTGGATCAGTGGGCACAGAAAGGACTCTAGACACATTTATCCACCTGAGTTTTTGTTGAAGGGGCCAAAACATACACTGGAGGAAAGACAGCCTTTTTAAGCAAATGGTGCTGGGAAAACTGACTATCCACACGCAGAAGACTGAATATAGACTCATATGTCACACGCTGTAAGAAACTAAAAACCAAATGTGCAAGATCTAAACATTAGACCAGAAACTCATAACCTCCGGGAAGATAAAATAGGCAAAAGTTTCAAAGTCACAGGTGTAGACAAGGACTTGCTGAACAGAACCCCACTTACATAAGAAATAACATCTGTAGGATCATATCAGCTTAAAAGCTTCTGGACTGCAAAGACAACAGACTGAAGCAGCAACCTACAGAAGGGGAAAACATTTTTGTCAGCTACACAGTGGACAGAGAACTAACATCTAGAATATATAAAGAACTCAAAAACTCGACCCCAAGAATAAAAGACCTACTCACAGAATGAGCAACCACAATGAATAGATATACTTCTCAGAAGAAATACAAATGGCCAGTATATAGATGAGAAAATGTTCAGCACCACTGACCATTACAGAAGTGGAAATTAAAAAAACGCTGAGGTTCTACTTGACCCCAGAAAGAATGGCCATCATCAAGAAATCCGTAACCAACGCTGGTGAGGCTATGTAGACAAAGGAATCCTTCTGCATTGTTGGTGGGAATGTAAACTAGCACAACCACCATGGAAATCAGTATGGAGACTCCTCTAAAAACTGAAACTAGAAATTCTATATGGCCTGGCTAGTCCCTTCTCAAAATAGTTAAGAACGTTGTGTTACAGAGATCCATGTACACCCATGTGTGTAGCATCACAGTTTAGAATATCTTGGAAGCAACCTATATGACCATCAGCAGATGGATGCATAAAGAAAATGTATTTACATTCCATGGAGTGCTACTCTGCCATAAAGAAGGATAAACTTGATTCACTTTTAGGAAAATGGATGCACCTTGAGACCATAACGTTAAGTAAAGTAAACCAGCTTAAACATTGAATGATTCCTCTTATATGAGAAAGCTAAAGTATAAATAAATCAAAGAGCAAAATAAAAGACAGACAATAGAAAGTAAAGAGATAGTTTTTTTTTTTATCAAATAGGAAGGGGGTGAATAGATGTTGAGGGGGGAAAGGGAAGGGGACGTAAAAAGAATTAAGACGTGTCCTGTACACACATAACACGCCTTAACTGTCATGTATGTGGGTACTTTTGTGATTTCTGCTGCATAGCCAAGGCGGCTGAGGTGCGGGCAGGTTATACCCTTGTTCCAGCTCCTGGGTGTTGAACTTGGATGTGGCGGCTAAGCCGGCCCTCTTAACTCTAAATTCGGGCACATGCTACGTGAGAGGCTTCATGCCACCAAATCTTCTCCCTTGCCTCAGTGGGGTCACTCAGCTGTGGCTTGGTTACCTCCAGTGACCAGGAGCTCAGCACAAGGCCACCCTAGCCTCTCATGCCCCACCGTCATTGTGCTGTGCTGTCCCATGCCCCACGGTCCCGAGTCCTGTAGTGTCCTTGGCGACAGAGCTTCTCCGCATCTGCCGCTGTCCATCCTGCCCCCTGATGCTGCCCGGCCGTGCTTGTCTGGCTGAAAAATCCGCTTTGAAATCTGGGGCCTTCCAGCAGTTCTGAAACATCACCGACTATGAGATGTGCCTTTACTTGGCTTCTGCGGGAGAAAGAAAACGTCCTGCTTATTATACTCTGACATAATGTTTCCTTTTGAAGCTGCTGACAGAATGCTTATCTTGAAATTCATTTGGAATTTTTGTTTTATTGTCATTGAAAGAACTCTTGAGGCAGAGATCTTATCATGTATCACTCTTGTGCATAAAATGAAACATAAGAGAAATACGTTGGTTAGGGTAGTCCTAGCGCCTTTCCACTTTCAGAATCTGTTTGGAATAACTTTCGGCTGTGTTCTGCATGCCTCTAGTCCTCCACGCAAATGCTGTCCTCAACACCGTTAGAGGGGCAGAATTCTTAAAAGAACACGCTGCCCTTACTTCTGGGCCTTTCTTCCAAACCTCTGATGACCTTGTGCATGTTTCCCTGTTGCCTTTTCCTTTCTTGTATGTCATGGCCAGCCGTCTTGCATGTAGCAGCAACAAGAAATGACAGCTTTGTCTGTGTGGGGATCTTCTTTTGGGGGGACAAGGGTGGCATTCGGTTATCAGTCTATGAGCAAATGTGGTTCTTCCTCCTGTGAAAACATCCTCCTCATGGGTGTCCCCCGTGCACGCTGTCCCCAGGTCTCTTTTACATGCACAGTAGCTTTTCACTGATGTCAAATCATAGTGCAATTGCGTTGATGACATTTTAAGTGGCGGTTAAATCCAGCGTGTGCCTTCCCAGCAGTGGCCTGTGTGAGCTGGGATGTGGCTGCTCATCTGTCAGAGAGGAGACCTGATGGGGCGGAAGAGCGATCAATACCAGGGACAGTTCGTCCCTTGCATTAAACCTCATGGGTTATTCTTTCATTTGTTTTGAGACAGAGTCTCATTGTGCATTCCAGGCTGACTTTGAACTCGCTATGTAGCCCAGGGTGGCCTTGAATTCATAGCGATCCTCCTGTCTCAGCCTCCCCAGTGCTGGGATTACAGGCGTGTGCCGCTCTCAGCCTTTGAGCATCTTGTACACATCCGTGCATGGTTCCCTCCACATTCTGCACCAGACAGAGCTGCGACCAAGCAGTCCCGCGGCCAGGTGGTGTCCAACTTTTTGTCTTTCCCATACCTTTCTTTACTCTGTCCCCTGGTGTCTCTATTTATAGTCAGCTCAACTCAATTCAGGAAATTTGGTGGACCATGATTTGTTAGGGGTGCTCCCTCCATCTCCAGGGGGCCCCCTCCTGGCCCTGCCTGCTGCAGGGACAGTGACACCTGGACATGTGGGGAAGTCCCTGGGGCTTAGAGCTCAGACCTGCTGTCCCCTTCAGGTGAGCTTCTCCATTGCTTTGTTTCCTCTTCTGAAAGATTCACAGGGAATATCCTCACTTGCAGCCCATTAGGCTGTGATATTACAGTGAAATAAGGACAAGAATTCGTAATGAAAGAGTACAGATTTCCTTACATAAATGCCTGGGGAGGATCTCTGTGAAAGTTGTCCAGTGATGGTGTCTATTTAGTAATGAGCGTCTCTGGACTTAGGAGAAAGGAGTGGGGCAATGCCTGGAAGTCAAAGCTGGGGTATATTCCTACAGAGCACCGCTTCCCCACGCACGGAGCAGATGCACATGTGGGCAGCCCCAGGCCTTTTGCTGCCCACTGGAGGTTGTGGATGAATTTCTTGGGAAAGTCCTGGGACACAGGCACCGTCATCCCTTTTTAATGGAAAATGGGAGTTTCTGGAGGCTGGTAACCAGGGCTGTCGGACAGGGCAGATGTCCAGCTTGTCAGGACCATGTGGCTATCTGGGAGTAACTTTCCCTGCCAACCGAGATGCTCTCAATTTATGCTGTTGTTATAGCCCATAAACCCATTATACACTGAAAATATTATAAATCAGAAATGCATCTAATGACTGGGCATGATGGTGTGAACAATCGTACCAGGATGTCGGGAGGCTGAGGCAGGAGGATTGCAGCAGTCCGGGTTATATAGTGAGTTTAAATCCAGCCTTAGCTGCATAAGGAGACCCTGCCTCAAAAAAAAAAAAAAAAAAAAAAGAAGAAAAGAATGTAATGACCCCAACTTACTGAGCATCCTTGGTTGCCCCCTCGTGGTCCCTGCAGCTCCTGCCCTTCCCAGCATTGCTGGAGAGGATCAGGCCCCATATTGCCAGCCCAGGAAAACAGCCAAATTCAGTGCATTGTTTCTACTGAATGTGAGTCACTTTTGCACCATCATAAAATGGAAAAACCCTAAGTTGAACCTTCAGGAGTGAGGGCCCCTCTGTCCTGGTGGACACTGACACTCTGCAATGTCCTTGTGTCCCAGGGCCAGGTAGTTCTCCATTTGGGAAGCTCCAGAAGAGCCTGACTGCCATGGGACCAGGGCTGACTGCAGAGCTCTGCTGCTCAGGCCTCAGCATCTCCCAAGAAGTGGGCTTCAGCACGAGGGTGTCGTCTCCTCCTCCCTTCCACAGCCTCCACGGGGTCTCCTGGCCCCTGCCCTTCCTGGCCCCCCTTGCCTCCAGAAGCTTCTGGGGTTGGCCTCTCATTGTATCTGAGCTTCCACAGCCCCTCAGGCCTGTGTCCCCCAGAACCCTAGCAGACCTCATACCTCCAGCATCTCTGAGGCCCCCTCACCCTCTATGTGCCCCCAAGTCCAGGGAGGGCAGGGGAGAGAGACTCGGTGCCAGGGTTGTGCCCTGTTGACCTGTGCCATGAAGCAGCACTGCTGGGGCTCCAGCTGTGCCGTCCCTGCCCACGGCTCTGGTCTCCTGCTGGGCTCGCAGGTCCTCGGTGGCATGGATTGGCCCCACCACCCATTGCTCCTTGCCCTGCCTGCTAGGACAGTCACTCCTTCCTGCAGTGTTTCCCAGCAGCGACTCCCACCCAGAGGGCTTGAGGGAAAGGCTGCCAGATCCTGCTGGAAGTGACTTTCCTAGAAGGGACATGCATAAAAAAACCCTTTTTGCTCTCCTTTCTTTTGCCTTGAACTGCTGCCATGAACGGTTGTGATATGGGGAGCCCTGGCAGCTGTCCCGTGGCCATGAGGGGGCAGATCCCAGAGTGCAGCACGGCAGAGTGGGAGATCAGAGCCACTTGTGTCCTCACCAGTCAGGGGAGCCCTGAACAAGCCCCGGGTTCTTACCTGGAGCTCCAGGTGCAGCCAGCACCAATGTGTTAGACAACACTTCTTAGTGGGTGCTGACCAACGGATTCAGTGCCAGAGTTATGACTTCCCCAGGCCTCGGGCTGCGGAGGGGCTGCGTGGCTGCACCTTCCAGGCTGGCAGCCCCTGTCTGCCAGTGGAGCCTCTGTCAGTGTGGCCCAGGAGGGCTGAGGAGCTGGCAGGGAGCATGTGCGAGGTGAGGATCCAAATGTCCCCCCACGGATGCCTGCATCTGTCTCTTGTGATGCTGCCCTAGCAGCGACCCGGTGACCTCACTTCCCTGCACACCAGGTGCTGCGACTCCATGTTCCCGCACTTGCCATTTCCTCTGCCTCAGTGCCCGGTCTGCTCATCTCTTTCTGGCAAACTCCTACTCTCCCTGCAAAGCCCAGTTAGAGACTAGATATTGCCTCTCCTGGGAAGCTGCTCCTGGCCTCTAAGTCCCTGCCCCAGCATGGTGAGCCAGTGAAAGAGCTTGGGAAGGAGGAGCATCTCTCTTCTTCTTGGCTGCTGGTGGGAGAGGCCGCAGGGCGTTGTCACCTGCACACAGGGCACGGCCCGGGGCACTGCTGGTGCAGGGCGGGTGCGCAGCGGCGGGCAGGTGGAGGCCTGCTGCCCCTCTGCCGCTGGCTTCCTGTGATCTCCCCCCTCCTGCCGGCTGAGTTACCTGGTCTCATCTGTCCCCCCCCAGAGGCACTGGGGGCTGGGGGACACTGGGGGGTGAGACGGGGTGGCCCTGGCACTCTGCGAAAGTTAATTAGCCTGGCTTCTGCCAATCTCTTTGAAGATAAAAAAGGAAAAAGAGAACCCACACCGGCCGCTCACTGGGAGGAGCATCGTTCAGGACCTGACTTCCCCTCTGCGGAGCCTGGGTGTGCGCCACTCCGCTCTGCACCTGTTTGTCCAGGACTCCTGACGTCTAGAACCCAGGTGGGCCATCTCCGCACTGTGCAGGCCAAGCAGCCTTCCCCTTCTCTCCGGGGGGGCCCCTGGTCCCTCACTGTAGGCAGAAGCTGGGTTGGGAGTCCCCAGCTTTCCGAGCCCTGGCTGGAGCCCCGTGCTGAGTTCTCTAGGGTCATCGGGAAGTGCTTGGGCTGCAGCAGGGGCTCAGCGTGCAGCGCGCCTCCCCACCTTGCACGGAGCAGACCATCCGCACAGCCCGGGAAAGCCAGGCCTGCTGCCTGTGCTATTCCCCAGCTGCTCCCTGGGGACCACCCAGCCAGCCCGGTGGCCACAGGGCAAACTCCTGCTCTGAACCACAGGAGCAGCTGAGAGCCGGGGGCGCCAGGATGCCAGCCTCCGCCCCCTGCCCCTGCTAGAGTCCTCCGTGTGCCAGCCGGTCTGAGAGTGGGGCTCCCCGCTGCCCACCCCAGCTGGCTGGAGGAGGGAGGGGTGGCCGGCAGGCGCGCAGGTGAGGCTTGGCAGAGGGAGCTATGGGAGCTTCCGTGGGGCTCCCACAGCTTGGCATGGACCAGCTCGAGCTGGAGCTGCTTCCTTCTCAGGGATCCCACCCGTACTCCCGTCCTGGCACTTCTTCCAGGCAGCAGGTGGCCTCTGAAATAGCTGGTTTATGGCTCCAGGTGGACGATCCTGGGGGCCTCCCTGGGCTCCACATGAAAGGCCAGAGGTGCCCCACTGCCCCCCACCCAGGCCCCGGCTCCTGATCTGAAGCATTCTGGGAAACTGGAGCCCTTCTCTTTCATCCCATCCCCAGAACACACAGCCTTGTGCCAGCTAGGAAGATGGATTCTGAGGGCCCTGGGGGTACGAGGCCCGGGTACCAGGATGGGTGCTGCAGGGCTGGGGGGCTCTCTCCTCTTCCAGCCCCTCATCAGTGTTGCTTTGGAGAGTAAATGCCATCGAGACAGCAGAGTTGTGGCTCAAACCTTTGGGATCCTGGGGACCAACGTGAGGCACTGGAGGTGTGAAAGCGAGGGGACGGTGAGGATGGGCCCATGTCCAGTTCTTGCTAAGAGCTTGCTTACGCATGCTTGGACTGTTTTACGTGTGTGATGCTCTCCACCCCGCGGGGCGATGTTTTCTGTTTTAGGGGGAGGAGCTGAGCAGGGGTCGGCTTCAGCCTGAGGACCCAACAGGCAGCTAGAACGTTTCCGACCTGGAGTGTGGACCAGGCCGTGGCTCCGGGGCCCCTTTTAACCTGGGGATCCTGCCGCCTCCCGTGCCTCCTCTAGCGAGCGGGCGCTGGTCCTGTTCCAGGCTGGCAGGGTGCCCTCAAAGGTGCCAGCTCTGGGAACTGGGACTGTTGCTTCCCATTTTTGTTCTCTTTTCCCTCGCAGCCTTTGCGCATTCGGTAGGGAGATATGCATGGCAGTCGAATGGAGAGCAGGAGCGCTGGCAGTGCTGCCCAAGCCTGTGCCCGGCGCTGCCCCGGGCTTCCCTGAGAAGGCTGCTGCGTGGGGTAGGCCGCAGGCCTTTCCCTTTCCTCCGTTTGCTTCTCTTCATAATGCATACTTTTCAGAGTGTGCATGTACGGTTCTGCAGGCAGCGAGAAGCCGCCCCTTCCTTTCCTAGGCCGGGGTTCCTCCCCTGAGGACCAGCGAGTCTTCTCCTTGTCTGGTCTGAACCCCTCTTTCTTTAGGGTTCACTACACAGTATGCCCTCCAGAGTGCAGCCCCTGAGCATCGCCATCTTGGGTTGTAGAATCATGGCCTTTACTAGCTTGGGGCCCGGAAGGCTGGGGTTTCTGGGCACTCCATAAATTAAGGACGGGTGAGTCATTAGGTAACCCACAGTGGCAGAGCCTGTGTGTGTCTTGTCTGTTCTTATATCCCACTGGCTCCAGCAAGGGCCCCGGAGTAGGCTCCATGAGTGTTTGCTGAGTGACTGAGTGAATGCGTTCCTACAGTATGTGGAGCAGAGAGACGGCGAGGCCCAGGATCCTGTGTTCAAGAGTCATGCTGAGCTGTGAACTAAGGCGCCTCGTGGTGGGCTTAGGAGGCCCCTCCTAGGCATCTACACAAGGTAGGCAGAGAAGTGGAGGCTGAGTCAGGATGCTGGACGGCAGCCTCCATTTATTTATCACTCTGTGCTATCTGAGAAGCCACAGTTAGAAGGGCAGAGGAGAGGAGGAGGCTGCGGGGACTGGAGCCTGGACTTCAGCACCGGACATGAGCGTCTCACCCGAGGCCTGGGGCCCGCGAAGCTGTGGTTAGCCTGCACTTTGAGGAGTTGACCCAGTGCTCTGGTGCTGTGGTGTGCAGTTGCCGAGGTCACAACGCTGGTGACCGTCAGAGCTGGGGTGCACACGTGCTCATCTGGGACTCAGACTGCACAGTGACACAGCAAGTGCTCAGAACTCAAGCCAGGCTGCAGCCCTGCTTTCTGCGTAGCACCCTGGGTGGCTCCCACCTACTCAGGAAAAGCCTCAGTCCTCACATTTGACCACAGCCCTAACCCACTTCTGCCTCAGAGCCTTTGAGCATACGGCTCTCCTGCCTGGGATATTTCTCCCTGTGTAGCTGCTCAGCTCTCCTTGACCTGCAGGCCCTTGCTTAGACACCGCATCCCCTGAGAGGCCTTCCCTGGCCACCCTTGTAGAAGCCACACCCCATTCTCCCCCAGCCCCCCAGACCCGCAGGTCACACGCACCCCTGAATATTTGAGATGGAGCTGTAAAGGGACAGTGTGCCCCTATTTCAAAGATACGGAATGAAAACAAACATACAGTGACTCTGTAACAGTTTTTACATGAATGACATGTTGCATAATAGCATTTGGGCCTCCTGGGCAAAATGCTGTAACCTACTGTTAATATTAATTTCATCTGTTCAGTTTGCTTCTGTCAAAGCAAACAAGAAACTTTAGCTACAACAGACTTTAGAGGTGGCGTGCAGCTTGATGCTAAAGCACTTGCCTACTAGGCATGAGGCCCTGGGTTCCATCCCCAGCACCAAAACCCAAAACAATGAGAAACCAGCTTTAGAAGAATTGGCGCTGTCATCCTGGGTTTGTCCTAGTTACTTTCCTCTATTGCTGAGACAAAATACTCAGTACCCAAAGTTAAAGGAAGAAAGGTTTAATGTAGCTCAGTTTCAGTCCATAGTTGGCTAGCTCCAAGGCAGGGAGAGTCGCATATGGCAGAGGGGCATGGCAGAGGAGAAATACTCCGTGCTAGGCAGAAGGCAGCAAGGCAGCAAGCAACAAGTGACAATACTCGTCCCTTTTATCCTATCCAGGCTGCCCACCCTTAGGGCGTTGGCTCTCATGCCCATGGTGGGGCAGCCTTAATCGTAGCATCGCACCCTGAATTAACTGCAGCATCACACACCCTAGCTCCAACCACCTCTGCAAAGCCAATGAGGCTTTGGAAGGACATCTAGATACAAGCTGTAACAGGGATCATCCATGGCTGGATTATTATTTTTTTTTTGTGGTAGTGGGAACGAAACCCAGGCCTGTGCAGGCCAGGCAAGAACCTTACCACTGTGCTGCACCCCAGCCCCCTTTTATTTTTTACTTTGAGACAGGATCTTGCCAAATTGCCCAGGTTGACTTCAAACCTGGGACTCTCCTGTCTTAGCCTCTTCATTATCTGTGATTACAGGTGGGCAGTGTCATGCCCAGCTCCGCGGTAACTGAATGAGGAGCTGACTCTGCGCCCAGCATTATTGGAAATGTTGCTCTGAGGCGTGTGAGCATGAGGCGGATGAAGGCGTGCCGGGTGTGGTGGAGTGACTGGCGCACGACGGGAGGAGCAAGGCTTGGATTTGGGTGCAAAGATTGCCTCAGTTTCCCAGTCTTAGAGCCTGGGGGCAGGGTCCAGGGGGCTCAGGTGGACAAGACAGAGGGATCTGAGGGGACTGCAGGGGCAGAGGAAGAGGAGTCCCCGTGGACCTGCCTGCTGCGGGCTCTGTGGCCACCTCTCTGGATCTGCTCATCCTGGGGCCTGCGGGCAGAGGCCCTGTGTCCCTGCGGACGGGGTGAGGTGGGGCGTTGGCCGGCCGGGATCACCTGCACACCTCTTAGTGTCAGGTGCCCACGGCCCGAGCACCTCAGGCAGGGACAAGCTTCGTCTTCCAGCTGAGTTTGTCTTTGTGACCCTGTGCCCTCGGTGACTGAGTGCACTGGCCCTGAGTGCCCAGGGGCATCTTAGAGCAGTAAGGACAGTGACAGGACCTTTGCCCATCTCTGCCCTCTTGCAGGATGGTGTAGAGGGGACAGAGGGCAGGGTGCCCCCAGGCTGGTCTGTGACTTGGCGCAGGGACACCTCTGCTTCCCACCTGAGTGAGCAGGCTCTGGGAAGTGGGTGTGAATCCCAGCCCCTCCAGGGCCAGCTCACTGGGTGTGTCCCGTCTTTCCCCAGGGGAGCTGGTTTTAAGCCTGGGCTGCCAGGTGGGAGGCAGGGGGAGCAGGCTTAGCCCGCCGTGGTTCTGGAAGGATCCCTCCATGCACACCCATAACACAGCAGGGCCGGGACAGCCAGCTAGGAGCGATCTCACACCTGCATGTAATTACCAAGGGATCCGCCTCCTGGGGATTATTTTTATCTGAATCTTTCATATGGTTCCAAATAAATGGAGAGGGAGCCTGGGAAGACCCAGGAAGTGAGCAGCTAGGGGTGGCTGGGGCTCCAAGAAGTTGCCACCTCACTGTCACCCTGTCAGGGGCCCTCCTCGGGGGGTCCACGTGGCTCCCCTGGGAAAGGCGGGACCCCACACTCTGCTGGGAGGGAGGAAGGGAGTGTGTGGAGTGGTGCGGGGGACATGGTGGCCATCAGGGCTGCACGTGGCTGAGACAGGGGCTCATCTTGTGTGTGCGGGTGCGGCTTGGTGGCTGGGGGTGGCTGATGGTGTCCTCACGCACGTGGCTGCGTGTGTCTGTGCTGGGAGGTGCTGGCCTGCAGTGCTGATGAGTAGTGCGCAGTTCCAGGGGGCAGGGAGATGGGGTGGAGCTGTGGGCCGGCGTCTGTACCCTGTGGGGACTCAGGACTGTGACAGGAGGGAACAGTTGTGCGTGTGTAAGAGTGCACGTGTGTGTGTGTGTGATACTGGGTGTGCGCGCTGATGCTGTGTGGTCCTGTGCCCTGCACAGTGGGGTGGTCAAGGGGCTGCGAACACTGGCTGTGTGGCCAATGGTGTGCCTGTGCCTGTCCACCAGGGGGCGCTGATAAAGATGCGCTTTGGTTCGTGGCGTTTGCCCGTTGCGGTGGTGTAAAGACTCCCCAGGTTGATTTAGGCTTTCCACGCTGTGCTCCAGGGGCCTCGTGGACGCAGCAGTGGTGACAGGAACGGCAAGAACTCTGGCTGTCAGGCACTCTGAGACCTCATGCACTCTCTGGGCTGGGCCTCTGCCAGAGCAGCTGAAGGGGACGTGCAGGGTGGCTCGGGCTGTTTGGTGCGGAGGCCAGGTACCGGGATGCCCATGGGAGTATGTGCAGTGGGGGATGCGTGTGTGTGTGAGCAGTCCCACAGCGCCGGCCCCACCTCTGTCCCTGCCCTGGCTCTCTGCTGTCTGTTCTTACCAGTGCGGGTTCGACCCTTGTATGCCCTGTTCTGTGCCAGGCCCTGAGCTGGCACAGGGGACTCAGACACATCTGCCTGGCTGGAGGAAGTGCAGGGTGGGGCAGAACCTTGTGCGTACACCTGCAGAGGCTCAGCCTGGAGCCCGGGGTTGGTGGCCTGCTGCCTGCTGCTGAGAGGGGCTTTCCAGGCCCTCTGAGCCTCAGTTTCTGCTGCAGGAGTAGGAGAGGTACCTGGTGATCTGAGTCTTGCAGGGCGGATCTACTGCCTCTGCTCTGCCCTCCTGAGCCCAGGTGCCTGGCTTGGGGCCAGCCTGGACCCTGACGGTGGGATGCTGTGGCCAGCAAGTGAGGAGTGGCCCAGACTGTGGGATGAGACATCTTTAAAGTCCGACTCTGCAGTGCTGTGAGATGGAGGAGGTGTTGATGCGTGTGTCAAAGGAGCCCGAAAGCAGGTGGACCAGACAGTCTGGGCGCATGCAGAGCAGGCCCTGTCTGCACACACGGTTGCACCCCAGTCCTCTTTGTTCCTGGGATCCAATAAGAGACCCCTGTTTTCCGCGGCCAGGGCACCACGATGCTGAGAGCTGGGCTTAGCTGGGAATGTGACTGCTTGCCGACAGTCACGTCAGGTCCGTCAAGAAAGGCCAATCGCCCTGTGGGGCCTGGAGAGACGGGGAAGGGTGTGGTCAGGGTTTTCCCTCCATCTTCAAGGGAAGCAGGACATAAGCCCGTTCATAGACTCAGAGCGCTCTGCGTGGAGCAGGGGCCAGGGCCCCTTGGAAAGGACCAGGCCACACAACCAAATGGGTCCACACGCACCCGGATGTGCCATGGTTTGACTTCTGATTGTTTGACTTTGCAGTGCTGGGAAAGCTGTATGAAGTCAACAGAAACTGTACTTTGAAATTTGAATTGATCATTCTGTGTTTCACTTCCAGTGCAGTATTCAGTAAAGTACATGAGATGTTCCACACTTTAGTATGAAACGGGCTTAGTGTGAGGGAATTTTCCCAGCCATAGGCCGATGTCAGTGTTCCTAGCACGTAGGAAGGGCTGAGCTGTGATGTTTGGGAAGGGGGTGGGGACCCCTGACTGGCTGTGATGTTTGGGAAGGGTTAAGTGCGTGATAAGCATCTTTGACTTAAGGACATCTTCATCTTACAGTGGGATCATTGGGACATCACTTCCTGGAAACCCGAGGAGCTTCTGTGGAGTCTAAGCCTCCCTCCCAGCCTTGCCCAGGGAACATCTGTGTGGCAGAGTTAGAAACCCAGACTTCCACGACATTCCGGGACGCTGGTTGGAACAGTTGCGAGTTTTAGGGACCTCAGATGCCTTAGAGACTTAGAGGTGACTGGTGGATTGGGATGGGCACCGGAAAACTCCCACCGTGTAGGTTCCCTGACCTGCAAAATGACGGAGGGAGAGGCCCTGCGGGGTGGGAACCCACAGAACAGCCTCTTCCTACCATAGTGGCAGAGAGCAGCCACGCTGTGTGGTGCGGAGAGGGCCCAGGCGATCGTGGCCTTTGCGGGGAGTGACTCCCGCCACACCCCAGCCCGCTTGTGCCTTGCCCCTGAGGAGGTGCCCGGGCCTTGAGAGTGGCAGGGTTGCTGTGAACTGCAGTTGCAGAGGCGATTCCTTTAGTGCCTGTGTTTGTCCCTGTGGTGATGGTCGTACCTGCTGCTTTCCCTGTACCCATTAGTAAGGGCACTGCAAGCAGCTGGCTTCCACCTGGGGGTGCGGGGCAGTGGCACCGCTTCCCTCTTCAGGGCCAGGTCGATCTTCAATCCTCCATCTTCATCCGGGTCACACAGCCATCCCTCAGGGTGTCCTGCTGGCCCACTTCCAGGATGACGCTGTGGAGGCTGGACCTGGGAATGGGAGGGGACTGGGTATCGGAGACACCTCGGGCAGACCTGTGCTGAAAGGAGACGGAGCCACACGGCCATCGCTGAACGCCCTCTGGGTCACAGTGAGGCGCCTGGTGGCAGGGAGGCTGCCTTGGGCCACCTCCACCGTGGCAGGGCAGTAGTGTGCCTCAGTGAATGGCCACCTTCTCTGGATTTACATTCACCTTTGGTCTTCACTGCTGCTTCCCAAGCCATCATCTGTGTCCCCCGGATGTGTCACCCAGTCCCTGTCCCTAGCGTTTCCTTCAGTGACATTACCCACGCCCAGCAAGACTCAGTTCAAGCACAGCAGGTGTCCATGGGATGCTCTGGCCTTTACAGGTCCCCATGTCCCTGAAGCAGCCCCTGATGGGACAGAGGAATGGTGTTTAAACACCCAGTGGGTGACCGAAATGTGTGGGGTGGGCTGAGTGTCCTCCAGGCTGTGGTACGTGCTCTGCATGGTGACAATATGGTGCTGCTTCCCACATGTCTGGGCCTGGGACTTGGGCTAGAAGTGGGCATGGATTGATCTTTTCGTGCTTGCTTGTTTGCTTCCTCTCCCTACAACTCGGTGCTGACCCGGGTTAGGGGTACTGGTCCTCAAGGAAGAGCTGCTTCCACCAGAGACACAAAAACAGTTCCCTTCATCTGGAGGTTGAAACTGCCCTCAACCACCTTATGCCACTGACCTCCCAGGCAAAGAAGAGGCTCTCTGCTCACAGGTGCATTGATACTGGTGATCAGAGAAGGAGGCTGCAGGCGGAGGGAGGGGAGTGTGTGGGAACTCGGGTTCCCTCGGCACCCCTCCCTACACCTGTGCCTTGGGGTTACCAGAAAGTCACAGCTCCCTGGTGTGGGCAGAGCCACGGGTGACATAGTGACTTACGGGAAGCAGCCACCAAGCTGGGAGCCAGACTCAGACCGGAGCAGAAGCGGGTGGAGCGGGAGAGGAAGCAGGAAGTTGTGAACACAGCAGAGTCCATGTGACCAACCCAGAAATCAGCTGTCGCATCGATGTGTCTTGTTTTGGCCTGGGAATTCTCATACACGGACACTTCCAGACTTCATGACTCACAATTGTTCAGGCTCATGGCTGTGCTAACACGACATGCATTCAACAGAAATTGCACTTTACCTTTCCAGTTCCGATGTTCTCCCCCGCCTAGCGATAGGCAGTGCAGCTCTCTCTGTGATGCTGGGCAGGCCAGCAGGTCAGCGAGCCCGGGCAGCCAGCTGTCACCAGGGAGATGACCAGCACACTGACGGGGACAGGGCCGCCATGCTGTGATACTTGCAACTTGTGAGGGGCCCGTCAGCTTACAAACCCATCTTCAGCCAAGGGGTGTCTGTATATTAGCCCAACGTTTCCAAGTACACCTGGCTGACAGCGGTGTGCCTGTATCTCAGCATTATGTTGCAGATGTCAGAGAGGACATATGACGCGGCTGGGGAGATCGGCTGGCCTAGGGACCGTGGGTCTCCTCTCTGGGGACAGGGAGAGAGCCCTTGGCCTGTTAGGTACGGGCATGGTGTCAGTGTCGTGTCTCTCTTCAGAAGGGACACGTGACTGGGACAGGCCTGTGGGGTGTTTTCCAGGGAGTGTTGTTCACCTGGGATTGGGCTCCGACATGGCAGGGTCAGAGGCAGTGGCCCAGGTGGATATGGCAGCTTCCATGGGCCTCTGCATGGGGTCCTGCTTCATAAGAGGCAAACCCCACGGCATCGCAGACCCTTCTGCCCTTTCCGTGTGGAATGTATATCAGTTAGAGTGCGATAAACAACCTCGAGTTGTGGCCTGATTGCTTGTGTCTCCCCCGGAAGTCCCATGTGGAATTTGTAACCGCCAAGGCGATGGGGTCTCTGGGGAGTTTCTGGGTCTCCCATGAAGGAGGGTTAGAGAGACACTAGTGCCCCCGACAGAGGCCACAGAGCTCCCTTCCCCTTCCACCCTTGAGCACACGGTGGAAGCCGGGCTGTGAAGTAGGAATCACGGAACCCGCAGGCACCTTGGCCTTGACCTTCGCACCCCCAGCACCACAGGGAACACATCGCTGTTTGTGAGCCACTGCCAGCCTGTGGCGTTTTGTGATATCTCAGCAAGGACGAGGCATCTGTGCATGGGTGAGGATCCCAAAGCCAACGCACAGCCCATGATTGCTTAGAAAGCTGCCTTTAGAGAAGCCACATCCTGAGGACCGCTGGGAAGCTGCGGAGCGGGGCCAGAAAGCGGAGACAGAGGACTCTGGCCCCTGCTGCTGGGCCTCGGGCTCTCAGTGGGCTGCACCCCAAAAGGCCCAGCTAGGGGAGAGGCCCTGATGGTTCTGGCCAATTTGGAAGCTAACAGTGACACCGGAATAACAACGAAACCAGATGAGCGGTTTTTTTGCAGTTCCAAAGACCTGGAAGTAGTGTTTGTCAGGAGGGGTAGACAGGGTGCGCGTGGAGATCACAGGTGAGTTTGGTGCCGGCCTGATGTGTCGCCGAATCTTCACGCCAGCCCTACGGCCTGGGGACTCAGAGATGGGGAAACTGGAGCCTAGCAAAGCTGGGGTTCCAAGCTGCAAGCCGGAGTGATTGGCTGCTCCACCTGTTCCCGTGTCTACGTCCGGTCTCTCGGGGAGGGGCGTGGAGGGCCCAGCCCAGCCCTCGCCCTACCTGCTTCCTGCGGCTGTGTAGCTCCCCCAGGCTGGGCCCATCTCCTACTTGTTTTGAATACTTATAGGATGTTTTCCTTCTCCTCCAGAGTAGGACCCAGTTCCTTCTGGAGCACTCTGCATAGTACAGAACAGAATCAAGCATTCACCTCCCTTTGATGGGTATAGATCTTGGTTAACGTAGTTGGTACTTGGTGCTATTTTAGAGATGCTGTCTTGTGGATAACGCCAGTTTCTTTTCACCTAAGCCCTGAAGTACTTTTCACATGATGTTCATGCCGTGAGAAACTCAGTTTTGACTCTTTCATCCGTATCAGGCTCAGGGACACCAGGAAGACCTCTCGGAGGGGCTGGCTCTAGGGCCCCCGCCACAGCCATGGCCAGCATCCCCAGTACACATCACCACCCACTGCTTCCTGTGAGCTTGCCTTCCCCATTGGCAGGGCCTGAAGTTCTCGAAAGGCCCACGTCAGGAAACGGAGGTTCAGTGTGGTAGGGCACTTGCCTGAGGTGACCTGGCCAGAGGGGAGCTGAGCTTGAGACACAGCCTACTCTTCTCAGTGGCTTGTGGGGCCACAGGTGAGAGCAGAGCCCTGCTTGGCACGGGGCCCGGAGGGTATGGCCTGGACAGTCACTTGTGGCCAGGAGGTGGCTATGCAGGAACCCACATGCATGGAAGGCTCTGGAAATACTCTGCCTCCTGAGGCCAGGAGGCCCAGGCTTTGGCTCCTGTAGCCCACTGCCCTCGCTGTCTTGGGGGGTGATGAGTAATGTCCATGCAGTATTTTGCTGAGGTCACGTGGTTAGAGAGCATGGGTGCACCTGCCCCTGGACATTTGCACGGGCTGTTCCCTCCCAGAATGTTCTTCCCTCAGGTGTCTCTGGGGCACACTGCCTGTTTCTGAATACCTTCAGTTTCTCGGGGAGACCTTCTGTGACCACCATGTCTAAGATTTCCATACCTCATCCCATACCACCTGTTGTGTCTCCTGGCCTCGTCTTCTCTCCTTACCCTTACTGAGACAGGCCCAGCCAGCAGTGGCGATGGTGAACTCATCTGTCCTGTTGGTCACTAGAGTTTTCCTGGGCACGCTTCCCTTTCAGATCCCCAGCCTGCCTCCCTCCCTGTGGCTGTAGCTGTCCCAAGGCATGGGTGTCGCAGGACGTATGTGGCCATCTAATCCCCTGTGTCTGGACATTTGGGCTGCTCCTGAGCTCTGCTGCTCAAAGTCACAGAGTCCTGCATGGGTGACCGCTGTCCGGGAAGTGCACGGCCCCTGGCTGAAGCTGGGTCAATGTCCTGAAGAACCAAAGTGGCCCTGGGGCCCCTGGTTGGCTGAGGAAGGATGTCAGAGCTGGTGGAGGGCAGAGCTTTAACTCTGTCATTGATAGGACCTCATTCATAAAAACATCTAATTACAGGGAGCCAGTGTTTAATTGTCCTTTCGGTAATGACCTGCAACTGCATACAAATTATAGGGTAATCAGCTGGAACGTGCTCGCAGCTGCTATAAATGCCATTTAATCTCGCAGGGAGCTTCCCAGCGGTGTCCCTGGGGCTCAGGCACAGGCAGGGCGTGGAGGATATCCGCTCCGCGTGCGGCTTGTTGTGCCAAGGCCAGGGGGACGGCTTGAGCCTGGAGCCTGGGCTGCAGACACTGCTTCCCCCGGCTTGGCCTTGCCCACGAGTATGGCTTCTTTTGGGCCACAGAGTGCCCCCAGGGGGTTGGAAGGCAAGGGGAGGGCTGGGGCATGCGGAGGAGCCCAGAGTCACGGGCCTGGCTGAGTTGGCCGTTCCTGTCCCATCCATAAGGGGACACTTGTCTCCCTGCATCTGCCGCCTCACCTTTGGAAACGCTGGCTCCTTCGTCCGTAATAATAAAGAGTGCTCCTGACTTCTAGGTTGTGCAGTGAGCTCACGAATCCGAAAGGTGAAGCATGCTGCCTGGTACACAGTAGGTACACAGTAAGTGTTAGCTGTTAGCCATCGAGCACCGGGTGTTGGAGAACTGATGCTAGAGGGGAAGGGAAGATGAAGACCCTTTTGGGCTAGGGCCATGGTGCTTGCCTAGCACACGTGATGTCCTAGGTTTCATCCTCAAATACTTCCACATCCGGTTTCTCCCGAGCGCAGATGGCTTCGAGCGCTCATAGTCAGAAAATTGAACTGCACCGTCCTGAGCTGGAGACCATCAGTGGGAACGTAAAGAGGTGAGTGTGCGGCCACAGAGTGGGATTCCCGGCTCAGCTCCTTGGGTTTTCTAGAGGTGGTGCTGTGAGTGGTCCCTGCGCCTCCCTGCCGACATCCTCTGGGTGTCTGCACAGTATTTATCCCCACGAGCAGGCTCCTCCCAGCGTCCGCCCCTGCCGTGCCCTGCTCGGTGGCTGCCTCTGCCGCCTGCCACCCCAGCCTGTGACCCCGTCCTTCCGAGCCTCTGAGGCAGCACGGCTCCAGGTTGGGGCGGCTCCTCAGTCGCACCCCTGGGCCCTGCTCAGGAAGCCTGGGCTGTTTCTGAGTTTGGGTATATATAGCGCCACGCCATGTGGGTGTCTTGTGATGTTGAGGTTCCCGCCTGGGTGGCTGTCCGTCCCCCACTCTGACACCCTGGGCATCTTTCAGTGCAGAGAGCTGTTCCAAACCGCCCGAGAGCGGCAGTCTTATTCCTGGGGCTGCCTCGGGCTTCAGGATTCCTATGGCTCAGTTGGGAAACGGCCGTAGTGTGGGCGTGGTGTGCCCCCAAAGGCCATGTGTTAAAGGCTGGTGGTGGGGGAGGAGGGGCCTTTCGGGGTGACACCTGAGGGAGGTCAGGTGCTCCGGGCAAGGTTTCAGAGGGCACAGTGGGACCCAGGCTTCCTCTGTGTCCCTTGCTTTCCGGCCATGGGGCAAGCGGGTGGGCCCCACCACATGCTCCCTACCATGCTCTGTGCCCCGCTCACAGGCTAAGTCTGCAGGACCCCCTGATTTGGACTGGAGTCCAAAAGTGCACATCTTTTCTCATTTATTCCAGCCCAAGAAAGCCAGCAAATGCAGAACCGCCTGCAGGACGGACAGCAACGCCTCTTCCCCCGCACCCTGCTAGCTGGGCAATCCTGCTGTTTCCCAGCCGTTTTTACCGTGAATATGGAGCTTGCTGGCTACAGAATTAAACCCAAAGGCACCTATGCCAGGACCCTCCTGCTCTCATCTCAATCTGAGCTAAGGAAACTGAGGCCCAGGCAGGGGCCTCCCAGCCAAAGGTCATTTGGGAATCCCAGGCGCACGCTGAAGGCCCGACCCTGTGGCCGGCGGCAGAGGACACCGGCCTCCTCTGGGCGCCCACGAGGGGCCTCTGCCGCCCCGGCCTAATCCCGTTTTCTGCCCAGCTGAGCACCGAGAAGGCTTATTTCTCATCCCATTTTAATGCAAAGGAGGCTGCCTGGCCTGGCTTGTTCCGAGCCTGGTGACAGTGGCCATGAATGGGGACCCCAGTAACGGGGACAAAAATGTGACAGGGCCCTCCATCACGGTATTATGCGACAATCAGGACATTATAGTTGGTCCTGGAGCCCGCTCTGGGAAGGGGTGGGGGCCTCCGCCTGGTATGCTAAATAGTCGAGGCCAGGCCCGCCTCGGCCGCCGGCCTTGGCCTGGTCAGGGCCTCCATTGTGTACTGCGCCGGACCTGTGCAATTCAGAGGGTCCCCAGCTGCCTCCCTCCTCCACCCTCAAGGCCTGCACACCAGGCTGGGGGGGCACAGACTCCCCGTGCCGTGTGTCCCCCAGGACAGCTGCGAGCTTCTCTGGGACTGGGCTGTTGATAGCACGGGAACCCAGGAGTGCAACCACTTCCTAGCGTAGCCACTGCACCTGACACGCGTCCTCTCTGCCAGGCCTCGGGGAGGCTGGGAGTGAGTGCTCCTCCTGGGGCTCGTGGACAGCCATGAGGGGCGGGTGGTGCTGGGCACACTGGCCATCAGTGGGAACACGGCCGGGTATGGTCCAGTCTCCAGGAGCCAGGCTCTGCAAAACCTACAGAAGCAGGTGGGGGGAACGGCACAATCTATGTGACTCCATCTACCCCAAAGGCCGTCGTTCCGCACGCAGTCCACCTTGAAAACACTGCGGATGAGACGGGCGTGCTCTCTGTGGCATCCTGAGCCTTTCCTGCGCATGTGCACTGGGCACTTGGAGCACATCTCAGCAGGCTGGGCCACACCCAAGCGCCAAGCACCATGGGCCACCCTAGGTTGGTGGCCATTGTACTGGACAGTGGAGCTCTCTGGGGGACCCGTCTGGGGTGGTCCCTCTCTTTAGGCTCCCACGGCACCCACAGCCTGGGCTCCCTCATGGGCCGGCCGGGGGGCTTGGGGCTGTGGGGCAGGGAGTCGGACGGGTCTCTCCCAGGACAGGCAGCAGCCCCAAGATGGTTTCTGGTTCACAGACCTTTCCAGCCCAGCTGCATTTTTCAGCACTGGAGACAGTGAAGCCCATGGTCCTCGCAGTGGCAAGGGGAGGTCCGGTTTGCAGGGCGGTGCCAGGCCAGGGGTGAAGGGCACAGGCCGGGATGGGGACAGGGCTCCTTGTCCTGCCCCTCCCCCTCGCCCTTCCCAGACCCCATTGATTGGAGGAGGCTCCTGTCCTCGGAACCACAGGCCGGCCTGCACTGCCAACCCCCGGCTCCCCTCCATTTGTGCCTGGACAACTTCCAGGCTGGAGTTGGGCCGGGCAGTAATGGGCCACAGGCTGAGTTATGGCCGTGAGAGGCGACATCCGTGTCCTGGGAGCTGGGCGGGCGGAGGACAGGGCCCAGGGGAGCAGCAAAGGTGTGGTGCCCCTGCCATCCCCTCCCACCACCCCCTTCCCCAGTGATCTGAGCCGCTCCGGCTGTCCCAGGCTGGTGTGGTCCCTCTGTGTTCCAGAATGGAGCCCAAGGCTGGGGCGAGGAAAGGGGTTTGTCTTGGTCACATGATACTCCAGCTCCAGAGCCCCTCCTTCTCCTGGGCCAGAGGATCTTGGGGACCTGCTTGACAACCTGAGCTCTGGGTCTGTCCCCCACCTGGTGCAGTGCTGTGGGCTCCAGCCCCAAGGCTCCCAAACCTGTCTTTCTGGCCCTGGGTTGTTGGCTGCCTCAGGGGCCTGGCTTTGTGGCTCCCCATCTTTACGCGATGTATGACTTTGGCCAGATCACTTTGCAGATTAGAAGTTCCACAGTGGCCTTCTTATTCCTGTGAGATGCTCAGTGGATGCGACATTGTAGAGAGCGGGGAGGAAAGCCTGTGGCTGGGCCAACTTGAACTCAGGTCTCATTAGTCAATGTCTATGCCGAGAATGAGGGAGGTGAATTTTGTGCTTTATGCTGCTCAGACCTTTTCTGGATCTCATCCCTGAGGCTGGTTGAGAGGACAGACACGTCTGTCTGCAGGGGGCATCTGGTAAGTTGGACTCAGGAGATACCATACTACATTTGGAGAATGTGGTTGCTGGCTGTTTCTGGAGGCTGCCCCAGGTCGGGAGGACGAGGCAGGGCTGTGGGCCGAGGCTGGAGCCAGACTCCAGCATGGCGAGTGGGAAGCTTGCTTGTAGGAACACATCGCAGGATGGGGTGGCCGCCTGGTAAGGAAGAAGCATCCGTTCAGGTTGCTATGGCAACTGAGGATGGACAAGGCTGTGTGAGCAGGGTGTGGAGGGTCTTGGGCATCGGGTGGGTGCCCTGCATCAGGATCCACAGGACTCTGCCTGCTTGGAGTCGCAGACTCCCACTGGGAGTGGTGTCCTGGGAGCAGCAGGAATCGTGCTGATTACAAACTGCTCTGTGATTTTCTCCCGTTGCCATGGTGATTGCAGCTCTTGCATCCTAAGCAGCAAGTTGGATGCAGCTAGGTCTTTAAAAGCTCTTCACACTCTTCAGGTCCTTCTTCAGATTCTGCCTCCCCTCTTCCCCTTTCCCTCCAGGGACCCAAGGCTTACATATTCCTGCACACATTCCCCCATTCATTTCATCTGCCACCCACCCTGTCCTTGGCAGTAGGACTCTAACCTGCTTCCTGCTCTCCTTCCAAATTCTTAGCCTTCCCCTTGTGACTCATGCCAAGGCTTGTTGCTCCTGACTTCTCTGGGCCTCAGTTTCCTCCATTTAGAGAGGAGCCCTATCGATCCTGACAGGTCCAAATGCACCTCCCTCTTGGGTCTAAACGCCAATACTTCCTTTGACTTCTCCAGCTTGAAAGAAACTCATTCATTCACTGACATCTGTGTGCAGCAGTTAACCTGGGCTGCTGGCTACTGGGCACTTGGAATGCAGCTGGTGCCACGTGTTGAAGTAATATCTGGCGTATATTCGGATAAAAACATTATTAAAATTAATCACACCTGTCTTTTTACTTGTTAGATGATTGCATATTATCTGCGTGGCCTGTGTTTTGTTTCTGTTGCAAATGGCGTTAAGCTCGTGTTGA
Source organism: Chinchilla lanigera (assembly GCF_000276665.1). Taxonomy (NCBI): domain Eukaryota; kingdom Metazoa; phylum Chordata; class Mammalia; order Rodentia; family Chinchillidae; genus Chinchilla; species Chinchilla lanigera. Next base: position 12,707,027 of record NW_004955429.1, on the reverse strand, counting down.
TGAACACGCATGTGGTAGGAGGGATGACAGCAGCTTGGGCTGCCGGAGCGTGGTGCCTGCCTCATCCTGACAAAGCCCCAGCGTGCAGTCTATTTGCAGAACTGTTTGGTAGGTGGGAAAGAGAGTTTCCTGGACCGGGAGCAGCTTGCCCATAGGCACACTGCTCAGGTGCGGCAGATCCTCCGTCTCCATGAAAGGCTCCGGCCATGGTGATTTCAGGAAGAATCTGGAGATTTCACACTTAGGTGGGGTGTGGTTGGTGTAGCTCCTGCTGGTTACTCAGGTGCCATCAAGCCATCCAGCCATGGTCACCCTACAGGGTGATGACCAGGCCCTTTACCCTCAGGCTCAGTACCCTGAAATCATCCTATGGTTGGATCTAACATCCGGGTTCTACCTGCTGTTACTCAGTGGTGACTCGTTTCCTAAGGACACAGCTTTGTGGCCGCTTTATGTGACACCCAGTCTTTGCACACATTTGGTGGCAAGGTGACCTCTGTGGATCCCTGCATCAGCCAGGTGGGCTGGGGGTCCCTTACTGCAGCCACACACTGTCTCAAGGCCCCGTCCCATGGCCCCAGGTCTTTCTGATGCCGTGACTCCTCCCTCCCTGTCACTTTGGGCCTGAGGTGGTGTGGCTTTTCTGAGTCCCCTGTGGGCTCCTGAACACACACCTCAGTCTGTGGGGGCCTCCCTCAGCCTTCTCAGTCACCCTGCTGAGGGCACCCAGTGTGTCCTGCCTGGCCTGGTGCTGGTCCACCATGGCCCACCTGTGGCTGGAACTTGGCCTTGGTGTCCCTCCTGGCCTCCTAGGCCCCTGCCACCACCTTCCCATCTGCTTGGCATCATTCCCCAGGAGCCTTGGCATCCTTGTTGGATTCTGAGGGGTCCAGAAGGGAGGTGATGACCCGAATTCTGCATCCCCACTTTTTCCTTTGGATACTTATCCATGATAAAGTTTATTTTATAAACTAGGCACAGTAAAAGATAGCAACTAATAATAAAGCAAATAGACCATAGTAAGAGTGTACTAGCCGCTCTTGTGCTGGTGTGCAATGGGATAATGCTTCTGTGACGGGGATGAGGCCCATGAGTGGCACAGGCACTGTGGCTTAGAGTTCTCTGGATGCAGGCACTGCAGTACGGCTGTGTAATAACCATGTGGCCACCACCTGAGTCCTGAGCGGGCAGGTAGCACACCCTGCCTGGATACGCCAGGACTACGCAGGGAAGATTCATGTCCCAGGCAGGCTTTACCCCGCTACAGAGAGCAGAGACAATTTAAAACTATGCATTGTTTATTTCGGGAACTGACCCTTTAATCCCTTCACACCACTGTTGACAGTGGGCCCCTGAAGGTCAAGTCCGTGGATGGGGGCTGCTGCACGTGCAGGTACATAGAAACAGATCAGAATGCCTGTGGTTATGCACACATCTTACACGCCGTCACACAGGTACCTGGTGCTGTCTGAGTCACCTCCAACTTGTGAGCCCACTGGACAGCTCCATGAAGGCCTCTGGTGTCCTGTGGGTGTCCTTGGGCACTGCAGCAGCACTGGGGGGGCGGATAGATGTGTTGCAGCCTCCGGAGCTTACCAGGCTCACCAGGAGCCCCGGAGCATGGGCCCCGGGGCCTGCAGCTTACTCTGCGGGGAGGCACATTCAGCACAGGCTGCAGAGCCCTTGAGACTTCTGCTGTGGCCTCCCTGGGGCAAGGCTGGGTCTGAGTCTGGGCAGCAGGACCCATGCGAGGGGACACCTGGGCTGGTCCATGTGTCACCTGGGAGCCTGGGCCCGTGGGGGAGAAGCTGAGCTGGTTCCTCTGCATTGGTCCCTGCGGGTTCCGCCTTGGCCCGCATGCACCCTGCTTGTGCCCCAGGACTGACTCAGGTGGATTGGTGGTTGGCCAAAAGGGGTGGCACCTCCCAGCCTGTGGCTCTTCTGCTACATGTCGCCTTGCAGAGGGAAGAATTCTGCACTGCTGCTGGCCCCCAGGCCCACTGTGATCCTCCCACCTCCGCAGTCGCCCCTTTATTCATTGCCCACTTGGTGCACTGCATCCTGCCAGGGCCCTTCCTGGCCCCCCAGGCACGTTGCTGGCCAGAGGTGAGTCTTTGATTCTGGAAAATGGGTGCAGCCCTAGTGACCACCTTACAGGGCCCTGTACAGGTTAGGACAATTCATCAGGCGGTGCCTCGAGGCGGTAGTTACCACAGCACCTGTCGCACACTGACAGCGAGTGCTTGGAGTAGCAAGTGCTGGATCAGTGTTCCATGCCTAGCACTTCCCAGTGCACAGGGTCAGTGTGTCCTTGACTGTGTGTGAGCTCACACGATGAGTGAGGACCAGCGTGGCACGCCCTCCTCATGCTTTGCCACCACCCCGTGGCCTCACGATCCTCTCCCTGGCACTGCGGGGGAGTTGCACCCTGTCGCCCACCATGGATATGCCGGGGGACTTCAGCCGGTCTGCAGCCCGTGGCTTCACAGAGCCAGCAAGCCTTCCTTGCTGCCCGTGCATCCAGTGGTGTAACCAGACCTGCAGGCAGCCGAGCTGGGTCCAACTGGTTGATCGCACAGGTATCAGTGACCGCCACTGTCCCGCTTTCCTCCACCCGGGGCGCAGCTGACAATGGCCGACAGTCCTCGTAGGAGGCCCGTCCCCCCCAGGGAGAGGCCCCGGCCTGCTATCGGGCCACATGATCTGGCCCCTTAAAAGGCCTGCCCTCCCTGGTGACACAGTGCACAAACGGGGCCTTTACTCGCTGCCAGCAACCGTCTGCCGCCTGGGAGCACGGCCGGAACCCGGCCCCCGTGCCAGCCGGGCTTTGGTGCGCTCCCTCCGTGCGAACCTGCCTCGCCTGCACCTGCCCGTTCTTCCTCCCTCGGCCTGGATTACACCGGGTGAAAGCCCTTTGTTCCCCAGCCCCGGGCGACACCGTGCTTGGCACCACGAGGGGCCATCTGCTCGCAGGCAGTCCCTCGGGCCCTGGCCCACTCTTGTGGGCACCAGCTCTGGGCCAGGAATTGGGTTAGGGGTGGTCCAGGGAGCCCGAGGAGTCTCTATCCTGCCTCAGGGTGCTGGGCTCCTCTGTTCTCGAAGACGAGCGGCAGCAGCACACAGGAGGCTGAGTTCCTTCCCCGGGCTGGGAAGCTCCTGCCCCTCGCTGAAGTTTCCTCTTCTTCCTCTAATTATTATTGATGACATTTTATTTCTAGCCCCAGAGTCTTCAGCCATCCCACGGCTGTGCAGAGACCTGGCCCCCTGGACAGCAAGGCCTGTGGTTCAGAGAGGGACACTGGGCTGGGAAGGCCGCCCAGTGGGGCCGTCAAGAGGAGTAGGATGGGCTGGGGGCCAGGCCAGCCCGGTGGGCCCTGGTGCTCTGCATCTTCAGCTTCTCCATCAAGCTGTCCAAACACAGGCCGGGTGCCCGAGGAAGACTCCTGAGGATCGGCCCTGGGAAAGGTTGGCTGTCCCCAGCGTGCGGCTGCAGAAAGTGGCCCTTGTTTGCTTTCCCGCAGCCCCGGGAGCTTCCTTCCCTCTGTGTGTTTGCTTTGCTTTCTAGCAGCTGCCTGCTGAGGAGGGCTGGCTGCCCCCAGGACCTGGGCCCTGGAGCCCAGGATGCCTCCAGACCAGGCAGCAGCCTAGAACAGCAGCGCAGGCTGGGATCCACTGGAACCCGTCACTGTTAAAGCTGAGAACCAAGGCAGTGTGTGCTTATCACTCTCCATCTCGGTGGGGTGTGTGGATCAGATCCCGGAACTTCCTCAGAGACACCCTGAGCCCCACATTCCATCCACAGTTACAGCTCAGGAGGCTGGGCACAGGGCAGCAGGCTGCACGCCTCCTTCTCAGAACGCATGAGGGCCTCCTGCTGTGGCAGCCACCCTGGAGTGTTAACCTAGGAGATGCCTAGAAGGAGCAATCAGATCACTTAGAATCACAGAATCCAGGAATCCGCAGATCATGCAGCAAAACTGGTCTTAGCTCTCAATCCTATTGCAGGCATTGCCTCAACA
>NW_004955429.1:12647992-12702908 GCF_000276665.1 Chinchilla lanigera | reverse complement strand
AGATGCCTGGCCCTGCCCCCTCCCGAGGCTCCAGTCTGTCCGTCCTACTGTTCCGTGGTTAGAACTGTCTTCCTGTTTCTGGTCCCAGCTCCGTGGCTTCCCTCCCATCTTCCGGCTCCTTCCACTCCTCTCCCCCTTCCTACCCCCTGCATAAATTAGCACCCTGCCTCTGAACATCTGGTGACAATGCAGTGGCGCTGATGCTAACAAGCCGTGTGCGTTGCTGAATGGGTTTCACAGGACATTCTTGGGGAGGATGGGGCTCTGTAGTCAAGCTGATTATTTAGCTGGAGGGTGATCTTGTGTGCCAGCAGGCTCCCAGGGAGGGAATCGCCCAGGATAGCTGAGAGGGCTCTTGTACACACCCTTGCTGGCCTCAGCACCCAGAGGGTTTGCACACAAACAAAGTCCACGAGTGGGAACAAAGAGAAGGCCACTTGGGGCCACTGAGGAATGGCTGGCAGAGCCCTCTGTGGTGTCCTGGTGGGTGTGGCTTGCATCCCTCCAGCAGAGGGAAGCTTACCACCTCCAGGACTCTGCCTGGTCCATCCAAGGTGTTGTAGTTAGTGGTTTACAAGGGAAACAATTATATATAGGACACATAATTTATAAGGTTATTTTATAATAGCTACCCAAAGGGTCATATATAAAGAGAGTGCAGGAAATCTGTCCACACACTGAAGACCAAAGAATCCAGCTGAGGGCCTGGGTCCCATGGCAATGTCCTGCATGAGTCCAGCTAAAGACCTGGAGCCCATAACAATGCCCCCGACAAGTCCAAGTGGAGGCAAAGAGCCCACGACAATGTCTCATGCAGGTCTGTTTCACGGATTTACACTGGGAAGGCCCAAAGGTCAGTGGGGGAAGCTGGAAAGTCTGTGCCAGCAGGGTGAAGGATCTGTGCCAGCAGGCTGAGGGATCTGAACTTGAGCCAGGAAGCAGCACTCAAAGATCAGAGCTCCCTTGAAAAGTACCACAGCCATCCCCAGGGACAATGAGGTCCTGAGCTCCTCCGATGATGAGAATAGCAAGCTTCTCCAGGAGACTGAGCAGTGCACCATCTTCCCCTCCAGAGCCAAGAAGAGATGCTCAAAGTGAGCTCAGAGCTCCCCTAAAGTGAACTGTAGCCATCCTCAACAACAACAAGGTTCTGAGGTCCTCTGACAATGAGAACAGCTGAGTTCATCTCAGGAAAACCAGCATGACAAGCTCCTCCAGGAAAAGCAACAGCTCCCTCGAGAACCAACAGCTGCCAACAACTTTTCTCTTCTTCTCAGTTCTGCCCCTTATGCTGCTGGCAACAACCCTCAGGCAGGCCTCCCACACCCACCACGCTGGTTCAGTTCAGCTGGGTGTTACAAGTTGACCACCAGTTGTCAATCTACCACACCCACACAGGGTCAGCCTTTTAGATTGTCCACTTCTGCCACTGACCCCAGGCTCTGCCATCTTTTCTTCTTGGGGTGCTGGGGATAGAAGCCAGGGCCTTGTGCATGCTGGGCAGGTGTATTACCACTGAGCTACACAGCCATTGCTTTTCTTAAACCTTTACTTTCAGACAGGGTCTCACAGGGTTGCCAAAGCTGATCTTTAACTTGTGACCCTCCTGCCGCAGCTTCCCAGAGGGCTAGTATTAGAGGCATGCTACCCACTGATATCTCAACTTGGTTAGTCAGGATTAGTGGGGGGAGTCTGCCTATGGTGCAAAAGCTACCTATTTGACCCCCCAGTCCCCCTCATACTCTTGCAGAAAGGGCAGTGCTGAAGGGGCCTTGTGAGGATGTGCTCATGCTGGTGGACTGACAAATGCAGTCTCTTCCTCTCCCGTGTCCACAGCAAGGAGGCTGATGAGATGGATGCGGGCCCCTTCTCTCTGCAAACTACTCCATGACTGTAAAGGGCACGCATGTTTCCTTGTGCAGAGTGAAGGTCAGAAAACATTCGGCAAAGCAGCTGTGTCACTGGAAGACGCATGGATGCATTTAAACACGCTGGTCCGAAGTTTGGAGGGACACATATACACTTTCCTTTGGACATTTCTATTTTTCAACTAGCGAACATAAATTATTTTTGCCATTAAAAAGTATACAGGGGGCACCCTTCCTTCCCTCCACTGAGAGTGCAGGGCCAGTGTCATTGTCTTATTCGCCCGTTACTGCCTTTGGCTTTTGCCCTGTTTGATTCCTGCTTAATGCCGTCAAGGCTGCTCCTTGCATTGGGGATGTCGTGGAGGGAGGGGGTCCCCTCTTGCCCACCGTGGCTCCTCTCTCAGGATGGAGGACATCTCTGCTCCAGATGATAAAGCCGCCAGGACTTATGAGCAGCCGCTGGGGCTCTGGGAAGAAATTCGATGGAATCTCACAAATGCCAGGTAGACCTAAGTCAGCATGGCCTGGGAGCTGTTCCCGGGAGAATGGGGAAGGCACCAGGGCTGCTGCTCGGGCTCCCGTCCAGGGCCCACACACTTCACAGGGGCTTGGAGTCTCTCGGGTTCCCACCTCTAGGACTCGCTCCACACACACGTGCGAAGCCTGATGACCAGCGCCGGGAGGCCAGGAGGGATGCTCTGGCCAGCGGGGAGCAGACTGCCGGTGTCTCAGGCGGGCACTGCCAGGCACCTACAGGAAGGGGCAAGGCTGAGCCCAGTCAGACCACCCAGAGGCCAGGTGACTCAGGACCCTGCCGTGCAAAGGCCAGCAGGGCAGATCTGGGTCCCCTCTGCCGTCATTAGGAGTTGAAGGAGGTTGAATTATTTCGGTTTATCCTGTCTGGGTGTAGCCTCCCCACTCCCTAGGGAGGTGGCATTGGGTCTTCCCCTAACTTCACATCCTGAGTCCCCAGACCACACTTAGCATGCACACTACACACCCAGACACACACTCATGCATGCACACATGTGCACAACCCAGATATACACACACACCCAAATCACACGTGTGTGTGTACACATACACCCCAATACACATACGTATGCACAAGCTCAAATACACACAGGCACACACAAATACACATGCACACGCACACCCAGATGCTCATACATGTACCTCCCCAATACACACATGTGCATACACCCAAATACACACATATTCATGTGCACACACCCAGATACACATGTACACATGGTCAAACACACAGATATGCAAACACACTGAAGTGTATGTGCATGGATACCCACGCACACTCAAGTACACACAGACAGCTAAATACACATGTGCACACTCACACACCTGAACACAGACGCACCCACCTACATGCATATACACACCCAAATACACACACATGCATATACATGCCCAAACACACCCAAACACAGCCACAGACCCAAAGGCACACACATGAACTGCACATACAAATACACACATGTGCACACACACTGGGGATACTGCCGAGCAGGTACCATGGGCGAGAAGTAAAGCGTGGTGGCCAAGCTGCCCAGGCCTCCTCTGGGCAACATTTGCAGCCTCTGTCTGTGTGCCATGCGGCTGTGGGTGTGACCTGTGACCCTGCAGGTGGCCTGTGTGTGGCCTGTAGCTGTCGCGTGTGTCTCCTTTGGGGAGCGTCCAGTCTCTCCTTGGCCCTTGGGTCTCTCTGGGTCCCCTGCTCAGTGACATGTGTGTGCACACACATGGGCAGTGGGGCTTTTTCTCTGCCCCTCCGGGGGCTGCACTGGAGGCGACAGTGATGCACTCCTGTTGTCTCCAGCACATTCCTCCGGGGCCAGGAGCATTGCTGGGGCAACCTGTGGCCGCCCTGTCCGTGAAGCAGATGTGCTTGTGGCTGTGTCGGGGCTCCCTCCGCCCCACACCCCAGTTGGCCCCTGCACAGGCCAGTGGTCCCCAGGGCGGGCTGCTTCTTGCCCTCAGGTCCGTCAGCTCCTGCTCCGGACATCTGTGTGTGCCCACGTAGGATCCTCATGGATTCTTTGGGTAAGAAATGTTGTTCTTACTCAGCAAACATCTACTACCCTTACTGTGTGCTGGGTGCTGGGGACCCCACAGCAGTTAAGACAAAGTCCTGCTGTGATGGAGCTCAGCGACCCCATCCTGATACCCAGGCTCATATGCCTACAGCCTACCGTGTGCCAGGCACCGCTCATCTAATCTCTATCGTAATCTAATTACCGCTCCATTTGACACTTAGGGCAGTGAAGGCACAGAAGGGTTTGGGACTTGGCCAAAACACACGGCTAGGAAATAGCAGAGGTTGGTTTGAACTCAGGGCACCTGGCTCCAGAGCTCATGCTCTGAATAGCTATTCTCTACGGCCTCTAATAAACTAAAAATGTCATTTGAGATAGTGGTAGGTGCAACATGGAAACTAAAAAGTAGTGGACGAAGGGCATAGGGGTCAGGGAGGATATCCTGAAGTGCTCGCCTTTGAGGGGAGTTCTAGTAACAAGAAGAAGCCAACCACACAAGGGTTGGAGGGAGCAGGATTGCTCAGGGCCAGCAGCAGGGAGGACAGGAGACTGGAGGCGTGTGGTAGCCGGAGCTCCATGGGGGAAGGGCTCCGTGCCCTCACACGTGCACCCCTGAGCCTCAGTTGTCTCCCATAGATGTGTATTTTGTGCTCTGGGGTCCCTGGTCAGCCAGTGGCTGTCTCTCTAGTGGTCATTCAGGATCCAAGGCCCTTCCTTTGTGGCCCCACTGCCTGTGCCCCATGCACCCCTGTGTGGCTATGCTCAGCCTGTTTAAGGGTAGCCCATAGGGGGTGTTCATGGGTGGGACATCGGCACTGAAGCCCTGTTCTGTTGTCCAGACCCCAGCAGAGGAGAAGCAAGAAGCCTGCCAGACTCACACTCACCCGTGGGTGGTGGTGTGTGGATAGAGGGGAATAGACTTGCGAATAGTTTGAAGAAGAATCAAATGGACTTGCTGATGGATGGGATGGAGGAAGACAAGACCCAAGATTAAGTTGGGCATGGAGGCGCACACCTGTAATCTTAGCTACTCGGGAGGCTGAGGCAGGAGGATCACAAGTTTGAGGCCAGTCTGGGCAATTCAGTGAGAACCTGTCTCAAAATAAAGTTAAAAGGGCTGAGGGTGTAGCTCAATGTGAGACCTGGTTTCAATCTCTGGTACCAACAAAAGAAAAGAAAAGAAAAGAAAAGAAAACAATTAGATTGAGGAGGTGAGACCCTGACCCTGCCATGTGGCCAGTGCTAAGGCAGAGTCCTGCTGAGAAGGTCACCTCCGTGCTAGTCCTGTGTTGAGCTTTGGGAAACGACTCCCCTGTTGACCCTGTGGCCCTTGCTCTGTGACTGGCTGGGTCCTCCAGGTGAGCAGTGGATCTGTGCCCTTTGCCCCGACTTCGGGGCTGGCTCTGTGACCTGCTCTGGCCAATAGGACACAGCATGAGGAACCCAGTGCCAGTTCTGAGCTCGGCTTTCAGGAAGCCCAGGGGCATCTTCTGTCTCCTGGGGACCCCTTGGCCTCGGTGGCCAAGCATGGGCTGACCTGCAGGAGGATGTGACTCTAAGAGACTCTCTGGTCCCATCTGAAGTCACTCTTGACAGCCCCGACTGAGCTGGCCCTGAAGAAGGGAGGGTTCTACTGAGATCCGTAGGGCCACCCTCCTGATCCATAGCTGGCCACACGCACATAGAGGAGCCCAGCCCGGAAGCACTAATGCATCCCTGATTCGTGAGCAACCAAGACTATTGTCACACACCAGATACTGATGTTTCTTTTAGCATTGGGCTGCACACATTGTGTGGTTCCATGAATTGTGATGAGCTGAAAATTCCTATCTAGTGTTTTTACTGAGCCTTTTCTATGTTTAGATGCACAAATGCCAGCACGTGACAGCTGTCTACAGCATTCGGTACAGCCAGCTGCTGTCCAGGCTTGCTGCCTAGAAGCAACAGGCGACACTGTCTGGCCTGGGTGTCCTGCACCCTCTAGGGTGTGTAAGTGCACACTGGATGGTTACACAGTGACACATTCCTTAGAATGTGTCCCCATTATTAAGTGACAGGTAACTGTACTCATTGTCTGAAGGTCCTGAGTGCTGGCCGGTTGTTACTCAGTGACAGCTGACTAATACACTCCCCCAAGCAGGCAACAAGCCCAGGTTAAGCCCAGGACAGAGCTTCTGGTTCTTGTCCTTTCATTGCTCTGCCTTTTTCTGGCTGGCCCAGAGCCCTGTCAAGGAGCATGACTGTGATTCCTTAACTAGGGAGAGACTGGATCAGCGCTGTGTGTGGGTGGCTCTGGGTCTCCTCCTCCAAGGACCAAAAGTTTGTCAGGTGGAGAAAAAGAAGGCAAAGGAAACAGCAAAGGCATGAGATGTCCTGGGACACAGGGACCATAGTAATTCTGTGCAGGAGACAATGGGGTGTGATGATGAGAAAACATGGAAATTGCTAGAACCTGTCTGGCACAGAGCACTTTCTTCCTAAAGGGCTTGTCACTGCTGTGTGCACAAGGCTCCCAGCATGGTGGCTGCTAGGTCCAGAGGGGACAAAGAGCTTGGACATGAGGTACAGGATGATGAGGAGTTGTAACACTGGTAGGCAGGGTGTGGGCTGGTCTGGTCAGCTCTTGGAGGCTGGTGGGGCATTCGTGGAGGAAGGGAGACCTGGCAGGAGGTGTGGCACTCTTCCAGGGACAGCCAAGGGCCAGTTGGTCGAAGGCAGGTGGATGGGCAGTGGAGGAACCTGTGGGAAGCCCTCGGGAGGAAGTGCCACAGCAGTGTCCTGCTGAGTGTGCCCAGTGAGGAGGGAGGGAAGAGCTGATGAAGACAGTCTATCTGTCTGAGGAAGCCCTTTCTTCCACCTTTAAGCCTCTGTTTGTGGGTGGAAGGCCCAGGAATAAGGGTAGATTTGGGACACTGAGGGTCACCTAATTCCTCCTTTCTGGGTGGTAAGACATGGTATCTCTGAGCTGGGCTATTACCTGAGAAGTAGGAGCAAGAGGCTGAGGAAACAGATCTTGAGCTCACTGTGCAGTGTGCAGGGGACAGCTCTGCCTCGGGTGGGGGAGCACTGTGCCTCAGCATTTTCTCCTCTCAGGTCTTGCTGAAGGGTTCCCTTGGTAGCTGCCCGTGTATCTGCACCCTCCCCACTTCTCTGTCCACCCACCTGCCCACTCATGCATCCATCCATCTATCTGCTTGTCCATCCATCCATCCATCCATCCATCCATCCATCCATCCATCCACCATCCTTCCGTCTATACTTCCTTCTTTCCTTCCATCTATGTATCCACCCTGTCTGCCCCCTCCCTCCCTGCCTCCTCCTGTCTTTCCATCTCTCCATCTATTTTATCACTCCTTCTATGCTCACTTATCCAGGCATTCAAGGAAAGGCCCATGCTGCAGAATCGTTCAGGGCACCAGTTCATCCCTTCAGGGCCCTTGGGCAAGTCCAGTTGGTTCTCCCTGGAGCCCCTTGCATGCATGCACACACGTGTGTGTGTGTGTGTGTGTGTGTGTGTGTGTAGGAACTATATCCCTTCCAAACTTCCTTCCCCTAAATTATTTCCTGACTTGGTATACTGTGTTGGTGAAAGAGCATCCCCAGGAGCTTGTGCCTGGTCTTCTCTCCGCTGAGCATCCTGTTCACCCCAGAGTAAAGCCCTTCCCCTCTCTGGGCCTCAGTTTCTCCATCTCTAAAACAAGAGATTTAACCCAAGTCCGAGTCTGTAGGCTGTGGCCCGAGGGCCAAGTGCTGTCACAGTCATGTTTGTGTCACCCTTGAGGCGTCTGTCAACATATTGAAAAAGTGGAGATTATCCTGAGAAACCCAAATGTTCAGTCTTTCTTGAAATCTCAGGATTTGGCCACTGTTGTGCCCATATTCCCATGTGGCGACAGTGATCTTGGGTCAAGCAGCTTAGTTCCCGAACCCATTTCCTCCTGACCTCAGGCCTGTGTGCTTTTGACACTGTGGTCCTGGGCTTTCTGACTTGTGATTCTGCCCCTTAAGCTTCTCACCTTTTTCATCCCAGGATTGTTGAAGAGCTAAACCTTTACCCAAAAAAAGCACCCAGTGTTTTTTACCATAAGTGTGTTTGAAGAATCCTATACTCAGGGAGAATAATAGTCATAGCAATAATAATTAATACTAATAGTTAGCATTCATTTATTATTTTACAAGGCCAAATGGTGTGCAGTCATGATTGGGAAGATCCTCACCCATCCCTGTATGGCAGGTATATTATTCTGATTTTACAGAGGGGGAGACTGAGGCACAATTCAGAGCACACTTGGGTTGGGCACTCAGAGAAAGGGCAGCCCCTGGGGTTGCGATATTCCCATGGCTGAAGCCAGATGATAGGCATCTGCCAGAGCCCTTCTTCCACAGGCCCAGACACTCTCTTCTGCCCTGTCCTCACTTGGGCGGTGAAGAACACGAGCATCTTTTCTGAGATCCCATTTATGTAGCTAACCCTGAACAGTCACCTGAAGAGGTTGGCCAGAACCTCCCCCATTCCCAGGAGCCAATGAGACCAGGAGCAAAGGCTTGGAAAAACCCCTGCTCATGGGAGACATTGTGGGTTCTTCAAGGAAGAGAGACGTGACACAGGGGTTTCAAAAAACTCCTGTATGTTTTCTTATCTACTCATTTACTCATCCACCCACCCACCCACTTACATACCCAACCATTAACCACACACCTATCCATCCACCCACCTACTTGTCCACTTTCCAACCATTCACCCATGCACCTACATACCTATCTATCCACCCATCCATCCATCTGCCCATCTACCCATCCATCTATCCATCCATCCATTCAGTCATCTTTCCATCCATTCACATACACATCCATCTACTATCCATCCACATTCATCCACACATCCATCTATCCATCTATCCATCCATTTTTCTATCCATCCACATCCACCCATATATACATCCATCTATCCATCCATCCATCCATCATTCCATCCATCCATCATTCCATCAAGCCCACTCATCCACACATTCACATAAAGGAAATATTAGGAAATAATGCCAACCAGCCACTTTTATTTGCCAATGACCCAGATCCAGTGCTGACATAAGGGTTAAACACAGCCTAGATGCTCAGGGGCTCTTAGCACTCAGGGCTCATGGGGCTGTGGTCTCAGAGGTATCTGAATTTCACAAGTGGTCATGTGAGAGAGTTCAGAGGTGCCATTTCTTGATGGCTGGCCACAATTACCAAAGTCCCGTTGCCTACCTCATGTGCACTCACAGCCCCCCTACTCCCCGCAAGAGATGCTCCTAGGACCAGCAAGTGCTCAGGCACACAGCTCCATGCATGTGACCTGCTGTCCTTTGCAGGGGCACATGGGGAAACACACAGACATGTACACATGCACTCCTGCACAGAGATCCAAACCCACAGATAGGATGGTAGCTGCTGGCACCCACAGCCTCCTGAGGACAGCTTTCCAGGTTGAAAGGCACTGGGTGTGGCCAGGCCAAAGAGGAGAGGCCTGTCCCTCGCCTCTCCCTGCCAGTCCTGCCCACAATAGGACTGCAAGCCCCTGTGCTGCACAGCTTGTGGGCAACTCCCTGCCTGCTTTTCTCTTCTGAGGACACAGGCAGTGGCAGGGCTGTCCTAGTGAGATACAGAGGCCCTGAGCTGGCCTCTACCTGATGATGATGGACGAGTCCCCGTGATGGTCACACAGTGTGGAGGGCACTGGCTTACTTGCCCGAATGACTCACCCCAAGGTCCTCCTCAGTGATACTGCCCAAAGCCCTTAGCTTTATACGTGGAAGCAGGGATTGGGTTTCTTTCCAGTCCACACAGATGATGCCCCAGCCCTGGGCACTTGGGGGCTGGTCTAGCCCCCCTTGGCAAACAGAACTCCAGAACCCAGATGTGTGAGGGTCCCCGTGGGACCTGCCCACAGGCCTCGGCCATGCCCCTCCTGACCCCAATAAGAAGACACACAGGCTGTGGGATGATACAGCAGACTCCATATAAATAAAATTTTCTTATAAAAATAGTCTTTTACAAAATATTCTCTCTTATCCAGTGGCTTACTTTCCAAATGATGAAAACAGGTGGGAGTTTATTATTATTCCTTTCTCTCTGTATATTCCAAACTAGATTTTGTTCTAATGGCAATGTTTGAACTTGGGAGGGCAGAAGATTGGGAAATGTATTCTGCAAAAAAATGTCTCCAAATGTGGACCACTTACATTTCTGGATAAGTAGCAGCAAACAGCAAAAAAATAAGTGTGTGTGTGTGTGTGTGTGTGTGTATCTGTGGGTATAAAGTGTAAAGGATGTCTGCTCGTTGTACTTAAACCTCTAGTGCTGCAGAGGGAAGATACCTGCAAAATCAACTAGTAGACACATCTGCATGAAGAATAACTATCTACAGTTCTACTTGGCTCCAGGTTCTACTGACACAAATCATCCTGCCAGCAAAGCACAAGTCCACTTCGATTGCAGAAAACGGATCCCGAAGAGGTGGAAGGATTCTTTTTAATTAAATAAATTAATATTATTTTTTATCAGAATAAATTGTTAAATATTGCTATGATGAGGCCCGAGGGCCCGGAGTTCCAGCGAAAGGCTTCCTTCCAGCCGTGCAGAGACGTGGGCGGTATCGGGGAGGAGGAGCAGCACTGGACACGGAACTGAACAGGCGAAGGCCCAAGGGCTTCTTCCCACAGGGTCTGCCGGAAACCGGAAGCCAAAAACCGGAAGCCGGAAGCCAGAAACTAGAAGCTGGAAACAGGGCCCTCCTCAGCAGGAAAGACAAGCTCAGTGTTTCTGTGGCTCCCTGTGAAGATCAAGGCAGTGATCCGGAAGGCTAGGGCAGCGTGGAAGCTGTCTGAACCTACCTGCACTGCTCTGCAGCTGGGGCTCGGGCTGCCCGGCTCACTTGCACGTGTACATCTCCGTGCGCTCGCTGCACGTGTTGCACTTGACGTAGCAGCACCAGTGGAACTTGCAGTTGCACTGCCACACGCGGGCATACTGGTGGGTGTTGTAGCCTCGGCCGCAGCACATGAGGTCGCAGCCGCTGGCCTGGGGTGCCGTCTTGTTGCAGGCTCGGCCCTGTGTGCCCACACTACCCGTCACTGGGTCCTCCTCGCAGTAGTTGGGTGACTTCTCGATGTACACCAGGTCTGTGTCCATGGGCTTGCGGTAGGACAGGGGCTTCTTGATCTTCAGGAAGGTGGGCCGTTTGTTGCGGCTAGCGCGCACAGGCTCCACATGGACAGCCTCGTTGTACTTGTCCTTGAGCACGTAGCCCAGCTCCCGGAACTGCGGCAGCGTGGTCCAGCATGTCTTGGTGGTGCATGAGCCCGACACACCGTGGCACTTACACTCCAGCTTCATATTCTCCTCCAGGATCTGCAGGTCAGGCGGGGAGAGCACAGAGACATCACTGCATGCACCCACCTTGTGCAGCCCAGCCGACTCACCCACCCTTCCAGCTGATGTGGTGTTGGTCATTCTTTGTGATGTGGGAGACTCAGACCTGGATTCCAACTGCCCCGTCAAGCTTGACTGTTGGGCCTGCCTCTCAGCACAGCTGGAGCTGGAGCATGAATAGGTTCTCTTCAGCTTGCCTAGGCCTAAGATCAATTTTTTGGGGGTTGGGGTGCTGGGGATTTACCCTAGGGCCTTTGCACTGAGGTATATCTCTTTTTAATTTATTTTTTAAATTTTGAAGTAGAATCCTTCTAAGTTGCCAAATTTTCCAGGCTGTCCTTGAACTTTTGATCTTCCTGCCGCAGCCTCCCAGAGCATGAGGACTGCAGGTGTGAACCACCACACCCAGCTCTAAAATCAATTTTAAACCAATATTTTCAAAACCAAGAGAGTTTAAAAGATAGACTTCCTGGTTTTCTTGGACACTTGACAACACTGGGTGATAATCAAAATATTTCACATCTGGTACAACTGGGCACTGATCTACAGTACGGAGTAGCCCCAAAGCCAGTGTGACTGTGCTTCTGTGTCTAGCTCATTGCATAGCGTGTGCCCTGCCGGCAGACTTCACATGCATGGCTGTGACTGAGCTTCTACTCCTTTGGTACAGATTCCCAGGGACTCATTTCATGCACATAAGAATCAGGCTCAAGAGGTTCACAGGCACCATGCTCCTAATAGCTCTGACCTGGGCACCACCCATATGCTGGTCCAGGGCAGAAGGGAATGGCAGTTCCTGCACTCCAGGGGACACAGTGGGGCAGTGACAATGAATGCAAATCACAGGGACAGCAATCAGCCTGAGTGATATACTGGGGAAGCCACATGTGGAGGCACATGTCTGTAATCCCAGCATTCTTAGAGGCTGAAGTAGGGGAATCACAAGTCCAAGGTCACCCTGGGCAAAATAAAGACCCTGTTTCAAAATAAAAAAGGTAGGGGATATAACTCAATGTAAAGGCCTGGAGTTCACTATTCAGTCCAAAAAGAAAGAGGAAGGAAGGAAGGAAGGGAGGGAGGGAAGAATGGAGGGAGGAAGGGGGAGGAAGAAAGAAAAGGAAAGAAAGAAAGACCGCAAGGAGGGAAAGAAGCTAATCATAAAAAACTTCCATAGAATTGTTTCACTGAATCAAGTTCAAAGGCAGGCAAAATTGGGTTGGATTGTTTAGGAGCCCAACCGGGAGAGACTATGATTAATGAAAAGAAACGAGGATGACAAATATCAGAGGGGAGAGGCTGTGGTTGGCCAGGGTCACCCAGGGGTCTCCTGCTGTGGGAGAATGCGCTGTTCCTTGATGTGGACGATGGGCCCACGGATCGTGCTTTGTACTTTTTCTTTTAAGCAAACGTGGATGCTCTTGTACTTTTTTTGCACATACATGGTAGCTTGCAATGTATAAAGATGTGATAGGTAACAGTGGCCCATAAGCACAAGAAAAGATGTTCAGCATCATTAGTCAACAAGGAGGTGCTGATCTCAATCACAATGAGCTCCTTCACACGCATGAGGATGGTAGAAATAAGACAGACAACAACCAGGGCTCGTGGGGATCCAGAGAGACGAGGACCCGTACGCTACGCCGATGGGAAGGGGACATGGTGCCCTCACCATGCAAAATAGTTTGGCGATTCCTCAAAATGTGAACCAGAGTGTTGGCCCATGACCCAGCAGTTCCACTCCTTGATACACACCCAGGTTAAATGAAAATGTATGTTCGCATAAAACCTGTTTGTGCACATTCACGGCAACATCGTTCATAATAGCTAAAAAGTGGGACAGGGGACCCACAAATATCTACCAGCTGACAAGTGGACAACTAAAATGTGGAATAACTACACAATGAAGGTTTCATAAAACTTACTGTGACTTAACCCTAGTAAGAATGGGTTTTCTCAAAAAGACTAACGTTAACAAGGGCTGTTGAGAGTGAGGAGAGGAGGGGCCCCTTATCCATGGCTGGTGGGCATGTAGATGAGAACAGCTATTATAGAAGTTCCTCAGAATATTAAAATGAGAGCTGCCAGAGGAGCCGGTCTTGCCACTGCTGGGTGCAGATCCAGAGGAGGAAGAAACTGGGGAGTGACGGCTGTACCCCATATTCATGTGGTACTGTTCTCAACAGCCAAGAAACAAGCCATCTTGTGCCCAGTGGTTGGGAAACGGATAAAGACAATGTGGTCCCTCTGTGCTGCAGAATCTGCTCAGCCTGGGAAGGAATGAAATGCTGTCATTTGCAACAATATGGAAGGAAGGAGAGATTTTTATGTGAAGTCAAATAAGCCAGGCACAGAAAGGCTGAGGGAAGCCAGAGCAGCTGGTCTCCTGAAAGCTAAGAGCAGAATAGTGATCAATCACCAAGGTGGGGAGGGCGGGGGAGGAAGGGATGGGAACTATGTTATGATGGGTACTAAGTAACAGGTAGGGAAGCAAGTTCTTTCATAGTAGGGTGATTAAAGATAATGTCCCATGTCTTTGTATAAGCTAGAGAGATTTTAAATGTTTTCACCAAAAAAGTTAAATGGCCACATTGCATGATATTGATTTATACCTCAATGAAGTTTCGTTTAAAAAGGCAATGGGAAGCCTCGGAAGGGTTAAGTGAGAAAGCAGTGTGAATGTGGTGTGACTTGCGAGTTCCCAAATGTTGTTGCTGCCATGAGCCGGGTGCTGACCTCAGTACCGCAGGCTGGGTTGGCACGGCTGCCGCTCCTGCCCCATGCAGTGTCCTTCCCCGTGAGGTCTCTCTCTTCCCCTGCGGCTGCCAATTGCCTGAGGCTGCAGTGATATTGAATGGGCCCTAATCAGGTGACACCCAGCCTAACCCTGCTAACTCTGCATTCTGAGAGCCTCAGTGACCACATTATGTCCACGCTAAGCCGGCGCTAATCACAGCTGCCCCGGCCAGAGCTGGTCACCCAGCAGGCACCCAGCCTTCTCCCTGAGTCCGGGGAGAGCAGTGGAGGAGGCATGAGCGGGATAAAGCAGAAAGATCTGCCTCCCAGCTGCTACCCTCCTACCCTTCTTCCCTGGAAAGCCTAAACCCTGTGCTTCAGTGTCCTGGGATGCCAGGATGCCCTGCACCTTCCCAGGGCCTGGCACCGTGCAGAGTGCATTCAGACTTGGCCCCATCTGGTCCAAGCAGTCACCTGTCAGGAGTTCAGGCTCTGAAAACCCTGCCAGGCCAGCCAGGCATCAAGCCTACATTGCGGGGTGGGGAGAGTGACCTTTGGGGACAACTGAGGGCTGGGAAGGTGCCAACACTTCATGTGGGTGGTTATATCTCTGGGTCCCCATTTAAAGACCGGGTGTATGGGGATGCTGGGCTCTGACATTTCCATCCCGCTACCTTCACATTCTACCAGGCCAGAGCACAGACCAGATGACACAAGGCAGGAGTCTGGGAGGTATGTGGCTGGTGCAAGGTGCTGGAGGGAGGGTGGAGGGCAGGAAGAGGGTCTTGGAGTTATTGTGCCTGCCTGGGCCCCACAAGATGGCTGTGTCCCCTGGCAAAGGTCACAAGTCTCCCCTGGATTCCAGGCCTGAGGAGTGATGCTATCCAGCATCTCCCTGCCAGCTACAGGCACAGCACCAGCCCTTTGGGCTCCAGTAACTTGGAGCAGTTTGATTCCCAAAGCTATTTAATAGCTTCGTTACAACACAATTCGCAGGACATAAGGTTTACCCATTTAAGCATACAACTTAGTAGTTTCTCGAAAACTTTTCCATTAGCCGTCACTCCCTACCTTCCCTCTTTCCTGCCCTGGATAGCCCCTAAGGCTACCAGCCTGCCTTAGATGGTCCTATAAAGAAGACACACAGTACATGACCAGTTTCCCAGGTCCCTCCACACGGCAGCAATAGCCAGATTCCCCTCCTTTGTCCTGGCTGAATAGTGCTCCATGGTGGGAGAGACCGAGCCTCCCCTAACCATCGCCTGGCTGTCACAGTCGCTTATGCTCTCCTTCCTTTCCCAGTGTGCATGCACCAGGACCAAGCCCAGCAGAGCCGCCCCAGCCCCGGGCCATGCTTCTCCCAGCACAGCCAGGCTCAACCACCGGTGCCTGTGGCTCTGCACCTGCCGGGGCCTTATCAGGAGGCCGATCTTTATCACCCTGCACACAGTCCCTGCAGATCTTGCAGCCAGCAGTTCTGCTACTGCCTCTGTACCCTGCAGGGAGCCTCACCCTGTGTGCAGCCATAAAGAGCTCCCCAGAGCCATATCTGCAATATCAAAAGGTTGGAGGAATTTAAAGATCCACCACCAGGGATTGGTTCTGTCAACGCTGGCAGATCTGCCCCTGGAATGGCGTGCAGCCGAGAGCCTCCGGTGGGCTGGGGAGGCTGGGTACCAACTGGAGAACAGATGGGCAAGACATGTTGTTAGGGGAACAGAACCAGGTTCTCAGAGTTCACAGTATTCTTTTGTCTGTGTGAGGAAGAAAAGGTCTATTGTGATCCCAGCATTCTGGGAGGCTGAAGCAAGAGGACTATAAGTTTGGACTCAGCCTGAGTGATTTAGGGACTTAGTGAGCTCTTATCTCAAAGTAAAAGAATTAAAAAAGGTCTGATGATGTGGCACCACGAGAAGGCTCTGGGTCAATCCCTAGCACCAAAAAAGAAAGCAAATGAAATAAAAAAGGCTTGCACATATACACTCCTAAGAGGGGCTTTGGGGATGGCCAGAGGCTGTCTTTGGGGCCTTTATTTGCTCAGTGTTGGGGATGCAACTCAGGGCCTCCTGCTGGATAAGCAAGAGCCCCACCTCTACTAAGCTGTACACCCAGCCCCAGACCTTTTGCTTGTTTTTGCTGTACTGGAGATTGAACCCAGGGGCTCCTGCGTGTTAGGCAAGTACTATACCACTGAACTGCGTCCCCAGCCCTTTTAAAAATTTGGATTTTGAGACGGAGTCTCACTAAGTTGCCCAGGCTGGCCTCAGACTTGTGATCCTCCTGTCTTGGTTTGGAGCTGCTGGACTTACAGGCATGCACCACCATGCCCAGCTATCCTTAGACCTTTTAAATATTCTACAGAATAAAAAGTCACTTCCCTCCAAGGCTTTCTGCGGTTGTCAGGGTGCACAGTGACTCCCTCTCGGTTTCCATAGCTGCCCCAGACTGCTTGAATAGGGCACTGGGATGACCTGACCATTGTCAGTGTCCCGTCAGGGGTCCCAGATATCTGTACACTGCTTATCCTTCCAGGACGGACTTGCCACGTGGCTCCAAGTAGGGGTGTGCAGATAAACCAGCTCTCAGCAAATGTAAACCCAAACCAAACTCCTCTTTTGTTCTGTTTCCCAGTTTCTGTGGGACCCAGTCAGTGCTCCAGCCATGGCCCATTTGCAGCAATGAGTAGCTGAATTACGGCTTTGCAAACCTGGAGTATTTGGTCTTGGGAGCACACACTGCTGGCTGGAGTGGAACAGAACATGGTGCCCAGCCTCGGGCCCTTAGGTCTGCCTGGAGGCTGGAGCAGCAGCTTCCCCAGTAGCCTGTGTTGAGCCCTGACAAGACATCAGGAGAGCAGGTAGCCAGGAACAGGGGTGTCTGGGGGCAGAAGGGTCTTTGGGTGCTGCTGAAACCCGGCTCCTGTCATCTGCCGCACCTGCGGGGGACCATGTGAGCTCAGCTCCTGGAAGAATTCAGTCTGTCCCACTGGCTAAAACGTGGGGGCTGAAGTCAGCTAGGAGAGGGGTTAGCATCTACAATTTGTGGTATTTATGAAAAAAAAATTGATTGCAGAAGCTTAAGATAGGAGACACTGGGGAAGACAGAAAGCTTTAGATGACCACAAGTGAGCTAGAAGATTACTAAAAAGCCAGTGGTCTGGGGCCATATTAACCAAAGTCTAATGCACATGACAAAGGAGGGGTCGGTCTTTCTTTGTGATTTTTAGAGCTGCGATATGCCCTAGCAGGTGGGCAGAGACAGAACACGCACGTGTGCAGGGGGAGGCTGGAGAGCTCGTGAGGAATAAGAGGGAGCTGCTCCGCCTGGAGAAGGTAGTTTCTGGGGTCCAGCTCTATGGGTCTGTCCTGGGACAGGACGAGCAGGAAGAGGGCCAGAGCTTAGACACCAGGGCATAGTGATGTTTCACCGGGGCAGAGCCCTGCTCAGGGAGGGATCAGCCTTCTGCTGGGCTCCCCAGGCCTGGAGGGGCAGCCAGGGAAGTGGTGAGCTCCTGGTCCCGGAAAGTGTGTGCAAGCAGCTGCTGGAGTCTGGAGAGGGGATTCCTGCACCCAGTGGGGT
Source organism: Chinchilla lanigera (assembly GCF_000276665.1). Classification (NCBI taxonomy): domain Eukaryota; kingdom Metazoa; phylum Chordata; class Mammalia; order Rodentia; family Chinchillidae; genus Chinchilla; species Chinchilla lanigera. The sequence goes on along the minus strand of NW_004955429.1, from coordinate 12,685,267 downwards.
GGGGCTGCCACTGAGCTCCTTCTGTCCCCCCGCAGTGCCCCAGACCTGTCTGGAGCAGCAGGAAGGAGTTTCTGCACCACTGGAGGGAGAGGAATCAATCTTTCTGACAGGTCCCCCAGGAAGTGCCAACAATGAACCTACCAGGTGCTGCCCAGGGCCCAGAGCTGCACAGGGTGGGGCGCTCGGGCCGGGAGGGGCCCAGGGAGAAACTTGGCTTCAGAAAACTCCCTGATTCAGGATGCCAAGCAGATGCTATCAACGTCTGCCTTGGGGCTTCCTGGAGGATGGGGTGACTTCCTGGAGGAAGAAAATGGTCTCAAGCGGAGGGAGCTAGACTAGGGGGCTCGGGGTCCTGCTCAGTCTGGGCCATGGGGGGCCCCTGGGAGCAGAGCACCTGGCTCCTTCCACAGCATCCTAGGGGACCTCGACCTATAAACACTGCAGTTGCTTCCCACGGCCTCCAGCATGGGGCCACCCCGACTGCTTGGCCTTCACCCCCTGGGCTGGGTCACTCTGTGCTGTCCCTCTGCTGCCACCCCAGTGCCACATTTCCAGCAGCGCTGCTTCATCCCAGGAGCTCAGCAAATACCAGCGTCCTGGTGAGGCTTTCCCGGCCCCTGCCGCTGGAGTGGCCACATTGGTCACTAGTTCCCAGCAGTCACCGTCCCCACCGGTCACGCTCTTGGTCCCCACAGGTCATTGGTAAGGACAGAAAGTCCCGGGGCTTCCGTGTGCAACTGAGGCAACAGTTCCTGGTTGTTTCTCACCAGATGTGAACCAGAGGGAGGCGGGGGCAGACCCAGCTGTGAGCGGGGCCCTTGTAGCCACGTGGTGCCCACGAAGGCAGCAGAGCTGAGAAGTGTGCACAGGGCAAGGGGCGTGTGCCGCTGCTTCCTGGAGTGTCGTTTGTATCCTGATTAAGCTGGACCTGAACTCATCACCCTGGACCCCTTCAGTTCCGTGAATGAATGAATTCTCTCTGTTCTTCAGCCAGGCTAATGCAGTTTAAAGCATCCCAGCTGAGAACATAAACTTTCTTCTGTGTGGCGGGGCTGTCTTTGGTAGAGCCGATGGCCGGGCCCTAGTGGGTGGGTTTAGCCATATGTGACATGGAGGAGGGAGAGCTTCAGGGGCTCGGCAGCCTCGCAGGGCTATGCGGCGATGAATGAGTCTCTCTCCAATGCTGGGCCTGAGGTTTCCCCCTCAGTACAGTGAAGCGGCTAGCAGGGGATCTTTGGGAGGGAGAGAAGACAGGGACAGCGGAGGAAGAGGGTGGGGGTGAGGAGAGAAGTGGCTCGGCTGGAGTCCACCATGTTCACCTGACTCCCTGGGGTCGGCTCCAGTGCTGGTGGTGCGGTGGCCGCAGAGGCCCGAGGACGTGACCCTGTCCCCCGACTCCTGCTCCTCCTGCTCCTTTCTCGCCCCTCTCCTCCTCCTCCCTGCTTCTCCTCCTCCTCCCCGTTCTGCCGTCCATCCATCATGAGCCCGAAACTGCGTTTCACCCAGCTGCAGCTGTATTCCTCTGGGCAACTTGGATGAAAGAGGGGGAGAAACAGCTTTCCCCCCATAAACATTCAGAGTATTTTCTTCTGGTCGCATTCTTTAAGTCACGCTGGACGCACAACTACGGCAGAGTATTCCTGTCTGACTCAGGTGGGGCGCATTCCACAGAGGCAGAGCAGGGCTGCCACGCGGGGAGGGCGGGCAGAGGCTGGCCGGGCCTCAGAGGAAGGCTCAGCCCAAACCCAGAGCCGCTCCTGTCCCCATAACGGCATTCTGGAGGCCCAGGCCCCATCTGGCTCCCTGTCCTCCCTGGCTCTCTCCCTCCAGGATCCGGCCTGTGCCCAACTGGCGTCTCCTCAGAAGCTGGGTCTCATGCACAGGGAGCCCCTCACCCCCAGATCTGCGTATTCCTAGGTTCCCAGCACAGGTGTGCACCCATGCGCCTTGCATAGTCATGTACGCCCTCACACTCCCGTGCTCCCTGCTTGCACATGCAGCTCACACCCATCATTCCTTCGTCTTCCTACCACGTAGTATTTCAGCCCCTGCCTGGGTGGGCTGCCAGCATCTCACACCCTGGAGCAGGAAGTGGCCACCACCCACCTATCACACACGCGCAGACCTGATGCCAGCCTCAGCTCCCTTCCTGCAGCCCCATTGGAAAATGGTTTGGTTGCTGCTGTTTTAAAGACAGGGTCTCACTATGTAGCCCAGGCTGGCTTGAACTGGAGATCCTCCTGCCTCAACCTCCTCAGTGCTGGGATTACAGGCATGTGCCATGGTGCCTGGCTCCTCATTTTCTCCAGCCTTTGCTCTGCCTTCCTCTTTCCTGTCCCTGTACCCTGGAGCATACCACACATCTCTCTGTGGGATTTAGGCTATTTCCCAGGGGCCAGGTCCTGGTCTGCCTGTCCCCGGCTACATTCCTGGTATCCAGATGGACATTGGTAAAAGAGGGACCCTACTGGGGTGAGGTGGTGACCCTCACCTGAGCAGAGGAGGCTGAGGAGCCGCTAGAGAGAGGAGAGGAAGGGCCAGGCAGAGGGATCATATGGGCCGGGCCTGCTGTGGAGGCTGCAGGGAGCCATCTGCAAATGGATGGAGCCAGTGGCTGGGCTGGAGAACAGCAGGCCAGACCTGGGCAGAGGGCTCCTGTCAGGTGGCACTAGAGAAGCCCGCTCTGATAGCCATGCTGAAACAGGACAGACACTTCAGCAGGCGCAGGAAGACAAAAGCATGGAAGAATGGAGATGTGCACGAGGTCAGGAGAGTCCTGGCTGTCAGAGAAGACACCAGGCCCAGCTGGGTGGTGCAGGCCCTGGTAAGGCCCCAGGGACACAGGCCCAGAGCCCCCAGGGACTGTGAAAGGCCTGCCTGATCTTTAGGACAATTTTTACTTAGCAGCTTATTGCCAATGGTTGCTCTAAGCGACTTCCACATTATAACTGGCACATAGTCGCTTCCGGCCAGTCAGAGCACACCATCTCCCACCAGCACCCCCAGAGCCAGTGAACTTTCTCTCAGAATAACTTGCACAGATTTTTCTGTCCTGTAAAAGCTCCTGGTCTTTCGTTTGTCCTCCAAACAGACCAGCAGTCACCCTACTCTGTGCATGGGTGTCCTGGATTACAATCCTATTCTTTGTTTAATCCCAAGTAAAAGTTCCTTCACTGGGGACTCATCTCTATTTTCTTTTGACGGTCATGACAAAATATGGTCTAGCCATAGATTGGAATATTACACTACAAAAAGGAATGAGGTACTAACACATGTTAGCTTTCTGTCACTGTGCAAACTACCTAAGATAATTGGCTTACAGGAGGAGAGCTTGACTTGAACTCCCAGTTTGCGAGGGTCCAGTCCAAGGTGACTTGACCCTGTTGCTCTGGGGCTGTGAAAGCACGGGATACCATTGTAAGAGCATGCCATACCGTGGCAGAGGCATGCGGTGGATGGGACTGCTCACTTCATGGTGGCCAGGAAGCCAACCAGGAGGAGAGGACATACCTCGGAGGACACATCTTCAGTGACCTAACTTCCTCCATGAGGCCCCACCTCTAAGAGATCCCTCCTGGGATCTCTCTGAAGACATCACAGTACAAAAGGCACCATCCCCAAAGGCCACTATGGTGTCTCTCCACTTACAGAAAATATCTAGCATGGGCAAAGCCATACAGATAGGAAGTAGATGAGTGCTTGTCAAGAAGATGGGGGAAAGGGAACAAGGAGTGACTGTGAAGTGTTAGTTATGGGGTTTTTCTTGGGTGCCAAAAACTTCTAAAACTGTGGTGATGGGTGCATATTCCTGGGATACACTCAAATCCAATGAACTCTACACTTTGCATACGTGAGTTGAGCCAGGCACAGTGGCTATAATAGTCACAGCACTCAGCAAGCTGGAGGATCAGAAGTTCAAGGCCAGCCTGAACAACTTAGTAGACCCCCTTCTCTATCAGAGAGAGAGAGAGAGAGAGAGAGAGAGAGAGAGAGAGAGAGAGAGAGAGAGAGAGAGAGAGAGAGAGAGAGAGAGAGAGAGAGAAAGAGAGAGAGAGAGAGAAAGAGACTGCCATTGGTCCAGCCAGGTGCATTTAGGATTTTCCACCTGCCCTGCCTTGCCCTTCCCCAGGGCACTGTGTCATGGGTCTAGGGTGTGGCCAGGCCCTGGTGGAGGTCAAAGCTTCGTAGGAGTTCTACCTCGAGGCCTAGGACTCAGAGCCCTGCTCTGTGCCTCCAGAACCATCTCCAGGGACAGACTCACTGCCAGGGCCTGTGCTGGGTGCCATGGTGTGGTGGGGTGGTCACACAGGGTCTCTGTCTCCAAGAGTGTAGTCAGGGGAACATCCTGTCCTGTGACAGTCTTCCTACAGGGGCACTGGCCACAGCAGGGGTCTCTCTGCACATTGCCACGATGTGGGCCAAGTGAGCAGTACTACAGGAAGGCTCTAGAGGAGGCAACCTGAGGGTATTGAAGGATGAGGAGGAGTTTGCCAGTGGAAAAGCAAAGGAAGTGTGCTTCCCTTGGTGGGCTTTGAGGCAGGGCTCTGAGAGACAGATTGGGCCTGTTTGAGCACCCTCTGTAACCCTTCACCCTCTGCTGCATGGCCTGGACCACAGCCAGGACCTGTCCAGGCTGCCAGTCACTGAGGCAGCCCTGGTCCCAGAACAGCGGCTCCTAAGTCAGAGCAGAGCAGCCCTAGCCTCAAGCAGCCAGCAACATATGCACAGGGACACCTGAGACGCCCTTTCTTCAGCCCCTGCAGTTGGAGTTCTCTGTTTGGGGACAGAAATGCTGAACTTATCTCTGTCCTGCACCTCTCCTAGCAAGGGTGAGTCCTCCCCATGGAGAGAGGCCTGGGTGGGGAATGACAGAGTCCCCAAGGCTCTGATCTGTAAGGAGGGACCTGGTCTCTTTGGCTACCAGCAGCTGTGGGCATCCTCATTACTCCGGGACAGTCCTCAATGGAGACTGCCCACTGGCTTGGGGACCTGTAAGGTGAAGCTGGAGCTCCTCAATTATTCCGGGTCCCCAGCCCACAGCTGGAAGGGATGGAGAGGGTGTCCCAAAAAGTAGTAAGCTTCCCATTATCAGAGATATTCAAGGTGGCTTAGATCTGTGCCACCCAACCAGGAGCTACCAGGCATGAGAGCTTGGGCTGGCTATGGCAGCTGCAGATGTACTGCCATACAAGTGCCAGATTTTCAAAGGGTTTTTACAGGAAAAAGGTAAGAAGTCTCATATTCCTATATATTGAAATGATATATTCTGAGTAGCATTTTTTTTTTTTTGTTTTGTTTTCTGGTACTGGGAATTGAACTCATGACCTTGTGCTTGCCAGGCAGGTGTTGTGCCACTGAGCTAAACCCCCAGCCCCATATATTTTGGACATATAGTAATAGATTAAATAAAATAATACCATTTGAATTAATGTCACCTCTTTTTATCATTTAGATGTGGCTGCTAGAACATGCTACCTTGTTCCTCCTCTGGAGCTACCATGTGGCTCCTATTAAATTTCTATTGGACCAATGTCTTAGTCTATTTTCTGTTGCTGTTAGTGAATACTAAAGACTGGGTAATTTATAAAGAAGAGAGATTCCAGAGGCCAGAAGTCCAAGAGCCTTGTTGTCTAGGAAGGCCATGTGCTGCATCATAGCATGACATCGGGTGTTATGACTCATGTCTAGATGTCCCCTCAAAGCCTCATGCAGTCATAAGTGGGGCTTTTTCAGAGGCAGCTGGATCCTGAGTGTGTGATGGTGGGATTGATTCATGGTGCAATGCTAGGATCAAGGGCAGTAGGATTAAGGGTGCGAGTACTACCTGCCCTAAGTAGCCTGGATAATATATGAGACAGAAAGAGCTGTGGTCACCCCTTCTTCATCTGTTACCTTCTGCCTGCCATGAACTATTTCTCCTCTGCGATGCCCCTCTGCCATGTGCCACCTTGCCTTGGAGCCAGCCAATTATGGACTGAAACCTCCACAAACTGAGCTAATAAACCTTCTCTCCTTTAACTTTGGGTGTCTGGTGTTTCGTCTCAGCAATAAGAGAAAAGTAGTTAACACAGAGGGTGTCACATAGCCACACAGCAAGTTGCTAGCTCAGCTCTCCCTCTTCTCTTAGGAAGCCATTAACACCATTGTGGGAGCCTCACCCTCGTGACCTGCTGTCATCCTAACGACCTCCCCAGGGCCCTGCCTCCAAGTGCCAGGAGCATTTGGGATTTGACAATTAGGTTTCCTGTACCTGATCTTTTGGGGGCCACTGAAACTTCAGCAGCCAGCGGCATGGGGTCTTCCCAGGCCCTGCCTCACCCTGCACATGGGTCAGCCATGCCTGGCACAAGCTCTCCAGGAGAGTAGCATGTGTGATCAAGCTTGAGGAGCCTGCAGAGCCCTAGGCTGGAGGCCTGAGGGGGAACCCCAGCTTCAGATGGGGGACAGGAGCATCTGGCTTGAAGCTCAGCCACTGACTAAAATACTGAAGTCATCCACGCCTTTGCCACTTAGCCTGCACTTGGCGGTGGCGTCCTTTAAACGCACCTCTCTGGCCAGCGGCACACATATACTTTAAAAGTGGGGGATCCTGGCAAACCCTCGGTCTCTGGTTTGGACAGGCGCAGTATAACGCCATGCACCATGAGCTGGCACCTGAGAGCTTCTTAAAGGCTGGGAAATAATCTCAGAAAACAACTGAAAAAAAAAAAATAGATCTGTGTGTTTAAAATAAAACCCCCCAAAAGTGAACCGTCTCCCTCCCCCAAATTCCTCTTTCTTTTTCTCTGTGCAAAGTTGGCCAGCAAGCATTCAATGGCACTAAATATAGAAATGGTGAGCAAGTAAATCACTCCGAGGTGCCACATGTTGCCCAGGGCCTGTTTTACGGTTGAATTGCAAACCATTGAGAGCTGGGAGCTGCAATTAAAACGCTGACGCCCTCCTAACTGGGAACCTGTCCAGGGTACATGGAGGAGGGGCCTCTCCCGCGCACCCTGGCCCAGCTTCCGTGGCCCCGTGGGCTTCCCGGAGGGTTCAGGAGTGATGTACCTGTCTCCCCTGTGACTCCACACACCTACCCGTGACTCTTCTCACTGCTAACCCAAGACAGCCAGGCTGGCTACTGTGTTCCTGTTCCCTCTGCAGGAGGTGAGATTCCCAGGTGCTCAGGACCCTCGGTCTCACAGAGGTCTCTCCTGACCATCTGAAATGAGGTCCTCTCTTACCACCTCTGTCCCCTCATCCTGCTTTATTTTTCATCACAGCATTTATCACTGTCTGACAATAGATTTTCTCTCTATTTGACTATTTGTTTTCTGCCTTCCCCTGGAATGTCAGCTCCATAAAGGCAAGTACCATGTCTAATCCCAGAGCCTGAAACACCACTAGACGCATAAATAGGTGCTTACTAAATATTTGTTGAATGAATGAATGCATGGATTTCCAACCTTTTCTTTCAGCTGGTCTGGTGATCTCACTGGGAAAATGTCCAACTTCCCAGCAATGAGCTCAGCTTTTTACCCATTCATTCAACCAATTATCCTTCCAAATAAATATCCATCCATCCAGCTATCCATCCAGCCATCTGCTAACATGTGTACTTCTTACCTGTCCATTCATCCATCCACATACCCATCCACCCATCTCTCCTACCATCCAGCCACTCACCCGCCTAAACCTTTCTATTCTGGAGTCCCACAATGCTCTCTCGCCGCCCCCACCGGATCCTGTTCATGTGATCACGTCTACATGCAGCAATTCTTCTCCCTTGACCTTTACAATATATAACAGACCCTTGAGTTACAACTGACCTGACATATGACAACTTGGGTTATGACCAGAATTTTAGTTCTAACTTATGACAAAAGGCTTGAGTTATGACCCAAATGCCAGTTGCTTGTGCTTCCAGGTGGTCTCAGATACAGATTGAACCCTTAAAGAGTTCTGGAAGGAACATTACAACATCCTTTCCTGTATGGGATCAGTTGGGAAATCCTGGGCCAGTGTCTCTCTGAGAACACTGAGATCTGCCTGTGTACGGGAGAGAGACTTTGACGGCCGTGTAGAGCAGCCTGAGCCTTCAGCTGACAACTTGAGTTCCAACCGGCCCTGGGGAATGATCTGAGTTTGTAAGTCAAGGGGCCACTTTTAAGCCCATCAAAAGGAGAAATTGTGTCTTATTTATTTCTGATTTCCAGTGCCTACAACAGAGCTGACACACAGCTGAGGCTTGGTGAATGATTTATAGTTCCTTTCCCTTTACTTATGTGTCCCGCGTTACCCGCTGGACTGTGAGCTACCTGATAGTAGGAACAATTTTTCAGTCATCTGTCGGTCTCCAAAGTCTTGTGCCTAACACAAAGGTATCACTGTAAATATTTAATGAATGAGTGAGTTAAGGAATACACAAGAGAGGAAATATAGCAAGAATGTAGACTCTGGAGCCAGACAGCCTGAATTCATACTCTGACTATTTATTAGCTGTGTGACTTTGGGTGAGTCACTGAATCTCTCTGTGTCTCAATTTCCTTGTTTGTAAAAGGAAGACCATAGTAGTATGTATCTCAGTGGACTCTTCAGAGAATTTTATGGATTAGTATATATGAAGTACTACTTCAAACAATACCTGGATTAAGACATGGATTTTGTAAGTGTTTTAAAGTAAAAGTCATTGGGTGTGGTGATACATGCCTGTAATCCTAGCATTCAAGAGGCTGAGGCAGGAGCATTACCATGAATTTGAAGCCAGCCTAGGATACCTAGTGAGTTCAAGGCCAGCCTGAATGACATAGTAAGACCCTGTTCCCAAGAAACTAAAAACAAACAACCCTCCAATAAAAGTCATTTGTCTACTGGGCCACCGGGACAGATATCAAAAGCACAAAACGTGGGAAGGAAGCTTCAGTTTGAACCCATGCTGTTCCCAGAGGAGGTTTCCACAGCAAGCGCCCCAGGCATGTTGGGACTTCTCAGCACACGGCCTGTGTGATGTCAGGTGGTCACCAGCGCTATCACAAAAGCAGCGTGAGAGGGAACCGGAAGCGGTGAGGCAGATAGGAGCCGTCTCTAGTGGAGGGGTCACGCGAGGGGCCTAGAGATGTGACATCTGAGCGGACACCTGAGGGTGTGAGAAGCAGGTGTCGGGTGGGTAGCACTCCAGGCAGACGGAATGGTGAGTGCAGAGACCCCGGCTTAGGGAAACATGCAGATGTTGGAGCAACAGGGGGAGCAGCGTAAGCGAGGGCCACGTTGGGGCTGTGAGTGTGTCTTGCACATGGGGTCCACGTGGCTGTGTGTGTCACGGGGCTGCTAAGGACAAGAGGGGCCCTTTGTAGGGGTGGTGGCTCAGGTATGGCTGCCTGAGTGACCCTTTACAGACAGGGGACAGCCAGCATGGTGTCAGAATGGCTTGGCTCCCTGACCCTCCCTATTCCGTGAAGTGACGGATTTCAGTGGGTCCCTGGACAGCTCCCTGTCTCTAAGTCCTTCCAGCATGCCCTGTGGCCACGACATGAAAAATAATGGGAAGTTTTAGAGCCAGAAAGCAATATTAGAGTAACACCCATAGGAACGAAGGCAGGGGTCAAGACTCCCCTCCACCAGGATGGCTACTGACTGTGGGTGCAGAGTCACGGCTGTGGGTTCCCAGCACACACCATGTACCAGCGTATCTCCTGAAGCCCCTTGTGGGCACCCTTTCCTTCCACCTACACCTCAGGGCTGAGGAGCACACGGTCCCAGTGCCTTTTTCCAGGAGGAAACCGAGGCTCAGAGCGGGGCAACTGCCCAAGGTCACATGGCAGCCAGTTACACATGCAGGGTTTCATCACAGCTCTCTGCACACCTGTGTCTTCCTCACTACCCAGCACAGAGCAGAGGCCTGGCAAAGAGCCTATGGAGTCAGAGTGGAGTGTGGCCAGCAGCCCTGAGGTGCCTGGTCACTAAAATGGGCACAACTCCCTCACCTGGAGCACAGCTTTGGGGCTCAGCTAGGCAAAGGTGTTAAGAAGAAAAAGTCCTTGCAAGTTACAAGATGTAAAATGTAGCTGTCAGAATCATTATTCCAAATGCTACCATTCCTGCAAGTCTCAGCACACGCTACACCCCACACTGTGGAGGGTGAGCTGAGGCTGCCTGGGTGTGCACACAGCTTTGGGGGCACAGATAGGGTGGCTGGCAGGGAATCCTGGCTCCCATCCTTCCTTCCAGGATACCTCAAGGGTGCCACTTAACTGCTGTGGGCCTCAGTTGTCCTCCTCTGTGGAATGGGAATAACAACAGGCTCTTCCCAGTAAGATCCCTTATGAGGAACACATGGCCCCCCGCAGGGCACACAGTGCCACGTGGGGAGCCAGCTGGCCAGGGCCTGGCCCCTTGCTCTGATGTCCCAGGGTGGCTGTGAGGTCAGGGGAACCCCAGGACAGCCCAGCTGTGCTACCCAGGAGTCTGAGGTATGGGGGGCTCTGCCGGGGCCCTGCTGGCCATCTGAGCAGGGTAGTCAATGCCCTCGGGGTTGTGGGCACACAACATGGGGCGTCCAAAGGTGGCAGGAGCCCTGTGGCCCCCCCATGCTGAAAGTGCCCCTTGCTAACAGACAGGTGTTCCTCTGGGGGACAAAGTTACCCCTGGAGCTCTCCTCAAAGGACACCAGCTGTCAGGACTGGGGAAGCATCCACTGTCGCGCCAGGTCCTCCGATGACCTGGGCCCCATTCCTTTCCCTCCAGGACCACCTGCCCCTCCCTCCCTGCCCCCGCGGTTGCTTCAGTCCCCTCCCCTCACCCTGGCATATTTGATAACACGCAGGTCTCCCAGTCCCCCGTGTGAGGACAAAGGAGGCAATTGTCCTCAGTGGGCGCCTTTTGACTTGGTCTCACCATGGTGGAACTGAGCCCCCCGACTTGGCCTCACTTGGCAGCTTCTGAGGCCCGCCCCCACCCCTCAGCTAAGGGGCCTGAAGGGCCGCAGCCAAGCTGTGAATCCCATCAGGGAAATCAGATGGCCAGGACGCGGAGCCCTTGGGCTGGCTGCAGGCCAGGGAGGAGACAGGACCGGCAGCCACTGCTGCAAAGCCCCTTGTGGGCCCCTTAGCGATCATACTAATGTCTAGTTGGGTGCAGTGGGCACACTTGTAATCCCAGCTACTCAGGAGGCTGAGGCAGAAGGATTGCCAAATTCAAGCCCCAGCCTAGGCAACTTAGTGAGACTCTATTTTAAAAAAAAACAAAAAAACCCCAGCCAAACAAACAACAACAACAACAAAACAAACACCCCCAAAGCTGACTTCTGAACACCTGTGGGTAGGGAGGGATCCTCCGCAGCCCTCTGGCCATTTTGAGATGCTGGCCTTGGATCTGTGGCACCCCCTACAGTGGCGTGGGCACTCCTGTGCACGTGACAGCCAGTCCCTTGCCTCCTGGGAAGGGTGATGTGAAGAACCCCTCTAAGCACAGTCACATTCCCACCTAGGTCCAAAGTGTCCCCTCCCCAGCAGAAGACGGTGGGGACAGATGTATTAAGCAGTTAAGAAATGAGTCTAGATCTGATTTGATGGGTTCAGACCTCAGGACAGGACCTGCCTGCTGTGTGGCTTTGGGTCACTTTCTTAACCTCTCTGTGCCTCTGTTTTCCGTGTATAGACTGCAGGGAACAGAGTGTAACAGAGGTCAGTGTAGATGCGGGGTTCAAGTTCGTGCCTAGGTTTAAGTACTAACATTAGAATCTCACCCACATGTTCCCCAAAGCAGGCGCTGTGTCACCTGAGCTGCAACCTACCTCTCCCCCACTGTGCCATGCCGGGGGTCCTGGTCCTGCCTGTGCCATGTGCCCGGTTCTTAGGGACCAGTGCACAGTGACGTCGCCCTCATGCTGCCCGCTTCCTGGTACCTCCAGGGCCAGGGTGTCCAGCCACCTCCCCTGGGCCTGCCAAGCTGCCCACATCCCTGCCAGATTCAGGGGGCAGGAGTTAGTGGGGTGCTGGGGACCTGTGCCTAGGGAGCCAGGGACCAGCAGCGTCTCCCTCCCCTTGGGAAGGGCTGCTTCCCTGGGGGTCCAGCCACGCCCTCCCTTATCTCGTCCCCCTCTTCCCGAGCCCTGTCTCTGCCCTCACTGTGGCAGCGGTGACAGCACCTGGCTGGCCCTGCCCAGGGACAAGCGGAGGAACCGCAGGCCTCGTGGGGGCCCTGCTGCAGCCTGGCCCCCATCCTTCCGACCTGGTCGTGTCCTGTTCCGAGCCCACACCACTCCACCTGGTCGCCCCTGGGCTCCCTCGGCCCCATCTTGGCCCTTCACCCCACTTGGTTCCTTATCTCGGCCAGGAGAAGGGGCTCTGAGCTGGAGCCAGCCAGTGGGAGCTCTGAGCCCCCTTTCTTGCTGGTGTGGCTTTGGATTCAGCCTCCCCTAGATTTAGGGGGCCCCAGGAGGGGCCAGCCTCCAGCTCCAAGCCCAGGCCAGGCCTGTGCTCCTCTCCAGGGTGGCAGAGGGCAGCCTAATTTAGTGCATAAACAGGCCAAACCGTGGACTTCAACCTAAGATGCACAGCTTCTCCAAGAGTTCATTCCGAGAGCACGGAGACGTGAAACTCGATGCTGAGGCAGACATGGGACTGCGAGCGAGCGGTGCCTGACTCTGGGTCTGTAAGGTCCCTGCAGGGTCAGACCTTTGCTTTGTGAAAAACCCTAGGATAAGAATAAAAAGACAAGCTAGTGACTGAGGGAAGATATGGCAAGCCTCATTCCTGACACAGGCCTAGCGTCGGAAATACACAAAGACCAAACGCAATAGTAAAAAAATCAGCAGTCTAATAAGAAAATGGGCAAAAGCCATGAACAGACACTCGGCTGCGGGACAGACAGAAGCCAGCTATGTGCCGGAAGAGGAGTCAGCCACAGAGGACGGGGAAATACAGCTGCAGTGAGGAGTAACACACCGATCAGAATGGCAGTAATAATAATGACGCAGGGCCGCCTGCAGGAGAGGTGTGGACGAAGGCAGTGACTCAGACATGGCTGGCAGGAATGGAAAAGAGCAGCTACTGAGGCCCATGTTGGTTCCTATAGGCTCACACTATTGGGAGGCAGTGGAGGTAGGGACGGCACTCTCGAGAGGTGGTAAAACCTTCAAGACGTGGACCCAGTGGGAGGTCTTAAGTCACAAGGGGTGAAGAGGACAGGGGACCCCAGACAGGGGTCTGTTTCACACATGGACCGAAAGACAGCAGGTTTTGCTCACTCTCTGCCACACTGTGTTGCCACGGGCCCACAGCAAGGGTCCCAGCAAGTCAGGAATCAAATCTCTACAACTGTGAGCCAAAGTAAACCTTTCCTCCTTTTAAGGAAATGGCCTCAGGTATTTGTTATAGAGTAACAGAAGAGTTACACAGCCACTCTGGAAAATAGCTCAGCATGCCCTTCCTTCCTTCCTTAATTCCTTCCCTTCCTTCCTTCCCTCCCTCCTTCCTTCCTTCCTTCCTTCCTTCCTTCCTTCCTTCCTTCCTTCCTTCCTTCCTTCCTTCCTTCCTTCCTTCCTTCCATTTTCCTTCATTTTTCTCTTTGTGAGACAGCATTTCACTATGCATTTCAGGCTGGACTTGAACTGACTTTGTAGCCCAGGGTGGCTTTGAATTCCCAGTAATCCTCCTGCATCAGTCTCCTGAGTGCTGGTATTACAGGAGTGTGCCAATATGCATGGCTCAGCACTTTATTATAAAGCTATGCACCCAGCTATGATACATTTGCATTCTCAGGCATTTATCCCAGAGGAATGGAAAGTTCTGTTTGCACAAAAGCCTATACAAAGATCTTCACAGTAGCATTATATTTTTTTTTAAATAAATAAGCCCTGAAAACAATACACACCTTTGTTCACCAGGTCAATGGTTAAACAAACTGTGATATGTCCATGTCATGGAATATTACACAGCAAGAAAAGGAACACACCACTGATACACACAAGCACGTGCGTGCATCTCAAAGGAATTGTGGGGAGTGAAATGACATCAGATCCATGGGTTATGCAGTGTGTGATTCCACTTACACTATGAGTGTTGTAGTGTGGTAAAGTGTATGATTCTTGAAATGGTGGAAATATAAAAACAGGGAACAAATGAGTGGGTTCTAGAGACAAGGGAGAGGAAAAGGGAAACAGCTATGCTTGGAGAGGACAGTGTGAGGACCCCGTGGCACTCTGCGTGTCATCCATGCCAACGTCATAGCCCAGCTGTGACGTTATCGAGCTGCCACTGTGTGGGAGAACTGGACAGCAGCTGCACAGGATTTTGCTGTATTCTTACAACTATATGCAAATTGATCACTCAATATAAATGTTATTCCAAATACAAGAAACCTAGTTAAATTTGAGTTTGACATAAATAACCCTTCACTGTATCTCTCATGCAGTATTTGGGACATAAAAAAGAATGGTTTATCTCAAATTCAAATTGACCTGGGAGTCCTTCCCTGAGAAACTCTCTCAGGGAAGAGCAGACGCTCGTCATTTCATTCGTTGATTCATTCAATATCTTTTGAGCACCTTCTAAGCGCCAGCCACCATTCAAAGTTCAGGGATCCGACTGTGAACTGACACCCTCCTCACCCTGGTGGAGCTGACTTGGTAGTATGGGCTAACGGGCAATAAAGAGGTGTGGTAAGAAGACAGTTCTATTGGGTGGTGTTACATGGAAAAATAAATAAAAGCTGCATGGTGTAGAGAGATAAGATGCAGGTTGAAGGGGCTGGGGATATAGCTCAGTGGCACAAATACCTGCCTGGCAAGTGCAAGGTCCTGAGTTCGATCCCCAGTACTGCAAAACAAAACAAAACAAAACAACAACAAAAAAAGATAGAGGCTGAGGACAGAAGTCAAGAAGGGGCTCCCTTGAAGGTAACCTGAGGAATAGAGGAGCTACTTATGCAAGGAGTTTGAGGGAAAAGCATTTCAGACAGATGAAACCACATGTGCAAAGGGCCTGGGGTAGGAACAAGTTTGGCTGATGCCAGGAACATGCAGCTGGAGGCTGATGACAAGGTTGGCATCAAAACTTCCAAAGAACTCTGTGCCCTCACATGGAAGACCCCTCTGAGACCAAAAGGAAGAAATCTTCCCCATGGTAGAAGCCGAGGTCCTGAAGAATGAAGCTTGTCCAAGGCTGGCCCTGATCCTAGCCTGCAAGGGCTGACTGTAGAGCTTTCAATTATAAGACAAAATCCCGAGGGGTGTGGGGCAGCGCTGGAGGCACAGCCTGGGGATACCTCCTCCCTGCCTAGCCAGGCCTGGTCAGCAGCTCCTAGGCGAGGCGGGGCGGGCTTCCCCAGGCCCTTGACATGCCACTACGGGCCACTTTCTCCAGCCAACTATGCAAGTGGTCCTCAGCACAGCGAGAGGAGCATAGCTAAGCAAGTCTTATCTGAGGCCTGGCTGCCCCTGACTCACAGGCCCGCCCGGGGCCAGGGCAGGAGTGGGAAGCCGGCTCTCAGGAGCACCCCGACCAGCCGGGCAGGGCAGGAAGGGACACGACTGACACCCTCCGTGCACAAGAGGAGGCTGGGAGGCGACTGCTCCTCAGGTGGAATTCCAGGGCCCTGAGCTCACTGCCTGGGAGCAGCCGCATTCCAGTGGGGGCCAGCCTGGCCCAGCTGGGTCCCCAACCCAGGCTGCCTCTGGCAGGCTCAGCCCCCGAACTCTGCTCCCTTCCTGGGGCCCCTAGAGCTCCCTGGGGGTGTAGCCAGCAAGGCAGTCTCAGCCAGGTCCAGGGTAGGGGGCTCAGAGTGCAGGCTGGGGTCCCTGTCCCCGCCTCCTGCACAGGATGATTGGGGCAGTGTCTTGGGAAGCCCGAGTTCCAGGTTCCTCCACACCTGCCAGGCTGTGCCAGTTTTACAAAAGCCAGGGCCACCTCTGGCTGCGGGCTGCCAAGAAGTAGCTCCAGCTGTAGCTCGCTCTAGAGCGGAGGTCTTGCAGCAGCTGCCCAGGGCATCCCCAGCTTCAGCTCCCGGTCAGGCATCCAACAGCACCCTCACATCTCCCTCTTAGTGCCTCTGCCTGGGCCCTACCTCAGTGACATAGCCACAGGGAGCTGGGAGCCTCACACACATGCGCTGTACCACCGAGATACCGGCCTACTCCTGCCCCCACTGCCCTCTTCCAGTGTATTGTCCATCTAGAGGACTCCTACTTATCCCTTAAAGCCTCACCTAAAGTTCCCTTTTCCCCTTCAGCAGCCTTCTGAATTCTCTCAGGGGAAACCATTCCTCCTCTAGCCTCTTTTCTGCATGTTCTGTATAGAGTTTCTCCTTGGTTGTGCAGTCCCCAGTCACGGGCTTTGCTGCTCCTGTCTGACTCTTCCTAGACAGAGTGGCTCGAGGGCATGACCTTCGGGTCGTTTACCTCCTTGCTGCCCAAGAGGAGGCAAAGAAATGATGCAAAGCTGCAAAGACTCGGCCACCCAAAGATTCTGACACACAGATTTGATTCCCCGCTCCCTCCCAGCCCAGGATCCTGGGACTTTAGGACCCAGTCACCAGGGCGTGAGCCTGATATTCCACAACCCCGGGCTGCACAGGCTGTGACTTCCCGGCCTTAGCCCGCCCACAGCAGAGGTGACAATCCCGAAATGAGCCCTGTCCCTAGGGATGGCTGCAGCCCCTGCCGCTGCCTCCTACCCTGATGGCTGTGTGACGCTCACTGTGGGCCACACAACCGCAGGGGCAGGGTGACCGCGCTGGTCCCAGGTCCTGCCCACAGGTGCAGGCCTGGTGCTGCCTAGCTGGGACCCCAGCCGGAGACCAGCCATGTTCCAAGTGCACGGTGGACTCCGCCCTGCTCCCCATACTCCTCTTTCCCAGCTGGGAGGAGCCCCGAGCACCAGCGTCCTCTCCTCCATAAACATGGGTGCGCTGCTTTCCGGGCGCTGGCTCCCAACTTTCCTGCTGTGCATTTGGGGATCCCCAGGGGTCCTGATCCTTCCAAGCAGCAGCACCATCTGCAGCCCAGGAGCCAACTGGCTGGCATCTGTGATCTGGAACATGGCCAGGGCCACTGTCCTGGTGGACAGAAGCGACAGAACCCACAGCAGCTCATGGCTGAGTCTGCTCCTTCCTGCCGGGGGGGGGGACCTGGGTTTGGGCCCTGGGGGCCCCTGTGACAGGCTGGCAGTGCCAGGCATCTGGGGTGGGCTGGGAGACACCTCCCTGTCTCTTCGCTCTGCTGTGTGGCCACGGTCCTGGGTGCCCAAGGGCCAGCTCTGGGCCACAGGCTACCCTGAGGGCTGCCCAGCTTTTCCCTGTATGCTTTGGGAGTCCCCCTTTCACCGCTCGGCCCAGGAGTTTAGATCGTGGTAACTGTACGAACTGAGTCTCCAGGCTGTTCCTAGGCAGGTTCCTCCCTAAGCGGAGTGGAGCCGGAGGAGCGTTGCTCCCCAGAGGCTTCCCCACAGCCCCGCACACTCACTCCCGGCCCGCGCCCCAAGTCTGGGTCTGTTTCTCTGACTTCTGTCTCTACCCTGCTCCAGAACCATCCATGGCTTCCCGCAACCACAAGGGACTTCCTACCCATCCCATAGATATTGAAAGAGATACCATTGCGTGCCAAGGCCCGGGCAGCAGCGGTGACAGAAACACCTGGCACCTCTGCCCTTCGTGAGCCTTCAGCCTGGAGAGAGGGGATGTCCCGGGTGCAGCTGGGAAGGAGTGGGATACTGTGCCTGAAGTGGGGGCCATGAGAAGGCAGTCAAGGGGGGTTTGGGGCAGATTCCAAGGCTGCTACTCCTTCGCTGAGCAGGGGCCTAACTGCGCAGGCTACCCGGCCATGGCCACCCCTTTAGGGTCCTCCAGGCCTGCAGAGGTGGGCCTCATACTCACCCCAGACCTCCGCCCCAGGAGCTCTGCCCGCGGCCCCTCTTCACCAGATGTGGTGCCTGACCCTCTTCTCTGCTTAACCACACCTCACTCCTCTCAGGGCCACCTCTTTCAGGGAGCCCGCTGAGCTTAGGAGCCTGATCACTGCCGGCTCCCGCATCAGCGTGGCTCACCAGCTTGGTCACTACGATGAAACGGCAGCCACAAGCCTCGTGCCTGCACTAGGGAAACGCAAGTGAAAACAACACTGAGATTCCATCTCTCCCCAGAAAGAATGGCTATAAATCATTAAGAGCTCAACCCATAACAAATGCTGGCGGGGCTGTGGGTAAAAAGGAGCTCTTCTCCACTGCTGGTGGGAAAGTAAACTGGTACAACCACTATGGAAATCAGTACAGAGAGTCCTCAAAAAACTAAAACCAGAGGTTCCATTTGGCCCAGCTGTTCCCTTCCTAGGCACCTTCCAGAAAGAGTTAAAGACCTCATATTTCAGTGATCCACGCACACCTGTGTTGATCGCAAACACAATTCACAATAGCTAGTAGCCACGTTTATAGCAGCACAACACAGTGTACGAGTCCATCAATGGATGAGTGGATAAAGAAAATGTGGTATTTACACACCATGGAGCCCTACTCTGCCATAAAGAAAGACAAACTCAGTCATTTGTAGGAATAATGGAGGTGACTTGAGATCACAGTGTGAAGTGAAATGAATCAGACACACAAGCTTAAACATTCCATGGTTTCTCTTATATGAGAAACTCAAAGTAAGAATAAAGAGCAAAGTAAAAGACATAAAAGAAGTGGGAAGATCTTTTCAAATGGGAAGGGGACCATGAAATGGAGGGACAGGGTGGGAGGGAAGGAAAAAGGGAGGAAAACAAAGGGGAAATTGAAGAAAAAATGGAAATAGAGTTTTTGCAAATGGAAAGAGGACCAAGAGTTGGAGGGAGCAGGGGAGGGGGAGGGGAGGGAAGGGGATGAAAAAGGAATAAAGCTATGTTATGTTCATGGGCCAGCTCCCCACAATAAATGTAATCATTACATGCTACAAACACATAACAAGAAAAATGAGAAACAAAGAAAAGCTGCATGTCCGTAGAGCCATGTGGCTTATATGATGCCCTCCCACCTGATTTGGCTTGAGCCTGACTTCCACAGACCCTGGGTGCCTCTCCCCTGGAATCCTCACCATGGCCCAACCCAGAGGAGGACTGTGATGCCGGAGGGACATCCTTGCTTGCCTCTGTGACCTGTGACCTGAAGGCTCTGGCTCTGAGGCAGAGGAACCTGCCTGCCTTGAGGTGTCACCCTGGGCAGGAGCTCCAGCCAGGGCCTAGACAGGCAGGGCCTGCAGTACGCCCAGGGATATCATCCTGGGGCAGAGTAGATGAGTGGCGCCCCTGTGACTCACCAGGGCTGCCCGGGAGGGAGGCTCTGACACACAGGATGTGGCCTCAGGCAGCGAGGAGGGTGGGACTGGGCCTTTTCCCCACTGAGGTGCCATGCACAGCTCCCTGCCCGCCCAGGCCAGACAGACCCCTCCCGTCAGTGTGCATGCATGGCTCAGCATTGCACCGCCCACGTGAGCTCTGAGGATGCCAGATCAGGCCCTGCGGTTCGGGAAGGGGTGGCAGAGCTGGACCTGCACCCAGGTGACCGCCCACACAGCCACACCACAACTACCGCACCTCGGCCACGTGCACGTATGCTGAGATCACACGCGCCACAGCAGGACACGTTTGTTATTCGCTGTGGGACTCATAATGCGTTTCTTAACTGCTCTGTGGTCTAACCTCCTCCCCTGTAAAGGAGGTCGGTGTGCTACCTCCTGCACACCCGGTGAGGACTCTATGAGCTCAAAGTCCTGCAGCTAGAAGAAGCCTGGCTCCACCAGGACAAGACCTCGCCACTCTGCCACCCACTGGCCAGTGGATGTTTGTCTCTGAGCCTTGAGCCTTGAGGGTTTCTTTGATTTGTGTTTTTCTTATTTTTAAAGAGTTATTGATAACAACCAGTTTTCAAAACAAGGTGATTTCAGATAAAAATCAGAGACTAAAACCTCACCCTCGAGCCACCCAAGGGCAGAAGGTCACATGGCTCCAGTGTGGCAGAACCCAGCTGTGGGGCTGAGTTCCAGTTCCCGTGTTCCGGGCCTGTGAACTGGGCCTGTGTCCCGGTTCAGCCAGCTCTGCACTTGCCGATACCTGTGTCTGTGGCTCGCAGGCCGGTCACGGCAGTGCTCTGTCCCCCGCCCGAGGCCAGCACTGGGCCCTCCCTCTTCAGGGTGGCTCACGCACTTCTCCAGAGACCGGATTCCCTTCCGGCCCTCCCAGCCCTGGGGTCACCAGAGTCTGCTCTGAATACCTCAGCCTTCACAGGCCTGGCCAAAACCCATGCTCACCCTCAGGTCTAGGCCTACAGCACTGACTTGGCTGTCCCAAGATGCCTGGCCAACTGCATATGCTTGAATACTCCCTAGGATGGGAAGCTCATTCCCTTATTAGTAACTTGATCCATTTCTCAATGACTATGGCCGGTCCTCACCTGGACAGGCCCTGCCTCCCCATGGTATCCCCTGCCATGCTCTCTGGGTCTGTAGACCCCTCTGCTCCTCCTGCCCTTGCACTGCCAGCACTCACGGGGTGGGGTGTCAGTGTCCATTCATCCTGGCCACCTCCACTGGGAACACTCAGAACATTCCTGACTCTCACATCCAGCAGGACTTGAAGGGGCAGTAAAGAAGGAACGCTCACCTTCTTCATTTTAAGCTTTCGATCTTGCTTAAGGAAATCAAGGATGGGTTCGCTGCTGTGGCAGCCAGGCCCATGGAAGCCCCCTCCAGAACCCACTTTAGCGCTCTGCTTCAGTCAGAGTTGTGTACAGCTGCCTCTGTGGACCCTAAGACAAGGGCTCACATCTGTCCTTTTTCCTGCCTTGTTTTAATGGAAATTCAACCTCTCCGATCACCAACGAACCTCACGTGAGACACAAACCCAACCAGCCTTGATGGACTCCAGGGTCCAGCAGAGAGAATCCCTGGGCAGGGCCCCCAGTGCATCCCCAGACACGGGGCAGCATGCGAGGACACAGCGTTGGCTTGTGGCACCTGTGCGGGGCCCCGTCCCCTCCCTGGCTGCCTACCTTGCGGCCTGCCTCGTTATTGTGTAAGTTCATGAGAGTCCGGGCATTCTGCTTGATCTCACGCGCATCCACAAAGACCTTGGCGAAGCCGATGCCGTAGCGGATGTCGGCAGAGCAGCCACCCCACTTCCAGCCCTCGTCCCGATGGTACTGGCCTTGCTTCTCTTTGTCACAGCCGCAGTCGCTCAGGTTGCCCTGCGTGCAGGCGGCGGTGATGGCATGGGCCACGCCTGCGGCGATGATAGCGTAGGTGAAGGCAGCCTCCCGGCTCCCTGAGAAGGGACAGAAGAGCGGAGAGGTTCTGTGGGGTGGATCGTGTGGGCCTGGGCCGTCAGGTACCTGGGGGAGGCTGGTCTGGCCCAGGAGGGCGGCTGAGCTCAGGGCAGCGGCTCCCTAGAGACTGAGCATGCGCTCCTGGGGGAGACCTGGCCTGAGCAGCCCCACTGTGCACACACCCACCCCACCCTGTGTGTCGGGAAGGAGCCTTGCAGTGGGGGAGTAGGCGATGCGGGCTGCTTGCCCCGGCTCTGGAAGGCTGCACCCGGAGCCCCTTTCTCATGTGACGGCAGAGAACAGGAGGAGTCCATCCCTGTGCCTGATGTGGACCTTCTTGTTCTGTGGCCACTCTCCTTACTGCTGCGTCCCCTCCCGGCTTAGCGCCCCTCCCCTCCCCTCCTTGGTGGTCCCCTCACTGGACTGTGAGCCTCTGCGGTGGCAAACTCAGTGCTGCGTCCGAGTGTCTTAGTGCCCTCTGCCTCTGCCCTTCCCTGTTTGAGAAAGGGTTTGAGAGCAGCACCTGCACCACAGGGTGCGGACAGAGCCAGGCGCTGCAGGCGAGCCCCGTGTGGAGGCCCCGGGAAGAGGCCTGAGCTGGGGCAGGTGTCTGGGGTGGAGCTGGGTTGCTGGCGTGCAGAGGCTTTAAGGGGTGGGAAGTGGGTACTGCTTGGCGTCTTGGGGTGGGCACATTCCCTCTCCACCCGCCTCACCAGGCTGCTAAGACACAAGCCCTCCCCACTGCTGCCCTCCGAAACAGCTTCCCTATGCCAAGGCTGGTTTTGCTCTGGGGCTCCAACCTCACCCCCTGCTCACTCACGCAGGAGCTCTGGAGTCCAGGACACTGAGGTCCACATCCCAGCACCGCCCCTTACTGTGACTTGGGGGGCTCTGGCTCCTTGCCTCCTCAGTTATGGAAGGTGGCTAAAGTCAGTGTCCACCCTGACAGGAGCCCCCAGGAGGGTAGCAGACGGGACATGCAGAATGCTTAGCCTGGAGACTGGCTCAACAAATGGCCCCGCAGTGGACATTCAGGAGTACGGGACCTCCCACTTCAGTGGCCCCTCGACTTCTGGGACTTGCAACGGACATGGTTTGGACAGCTCCCCAGTGCCCAGCAGTGCAGTGGTCACTTCCTCAGATCATGCTGGAAGCAGCTGCGGGATGCACGTGCCTGGCAGGGTGGGCTCAGGTGCTGTGGACCCCGCCAGCGCGCACGGGCTGGGCCCGCTCTGGTGATAAAACCCAGCAATGCTTTGTTACATAAAATCAAGAAGAGAGACTCAGTTGGGCTCATGGGGACATGGGACCCCATCACAGCCATGGGAAGACAGACAGGCAGCATCGCGGGTTGGAGGGAAAGGGGGCCCTCCTCACTCTGCTGGGCTCTGCAGAGGAGGGGCATTTGAACGAAGGACACAGGGGACAGCGGCCAGGACTTGAGCCCTGCAGAGTCTGGAAGGAGATCACACTTGATGGACAGAGTCCCAGGGAAAGGGACCAGGAAAACTCTGGGCCCCACCCCAGCCCCTACAAGGCTCCATAATAAGCAAAGGGATACAACTCAGCGGAGTGGGAGGTGGGAGGCTGAGCCTGGGAGTCCATGGTCTGCAGGGACCTGGCAGCCCCATTCCTGCCTTGGCACACACTGAAAGCCCAAGCCTGTCCCCCTGCATGCTCTGGGGGCTCCAGCGCAGCGGGAAGACGGCCCCCAGGAGGGGTCAACAGAACGCGCTCCACCTGGCCTTGGGCACCAGCTCACGCTTCGGAGTGTCAAATGCACAGGAAGTAAGCCCTAGGGTGTGCCGTCAGCATGGTAGGACATGGGGGGCATGGAGAAGCCTGTTCGCTGCGTTCTCCAGTGTGAGGGAGTCCCCTAACCCCTCTGCGTCCTACTTCCTCCCTGGGAAATGGGGTGACCACAGTACCCACCTTATTATGGTGACTGTGAGGCAGGCATAGAACAAATTCCCAGGGGCCAAGCACTGAGACAGAACTAGGCCTGAGAACGGGGCCCGCAGTGCCAGCGACTACAGTATGTGGAGGACAGTGGTAGCTGCTCCTCGTAAGAGGGGCGGCTGAAGATGAAGACGAGGGTCTTCATGTCTCTTATTGACAGTTGAAGAAACAGGCCAGAAGAAAGGTCTGACCTGTCTAGGGCACCCAACTGGTGGGCTGCACCCCAATTCTGGCCCTAGGCACCCTGTAGAGACCAAGAAGTGTCCCCACGTGACTCCAAGCTGCAGAGGGTGGGTACCACAGGGAGACCCGCGTCATCAGACCGAGGGTGGGGCATGGGGAGGGGCAGGGCGCCTGGCCTGAGAGCTGTCCGTCTCCCAGGCTGCTGTCTCAGTTTTGTGCACACCTCCCGTTCACGCCCAGCAGGTGACCAGTCCTGAGTGACTTGGAGGTCCCTGGTCAGCACATAATGATGGAGGGGACCACAGCTTCTGTCCCACCCCTGTCCCCGGCACACTCAGGACACAGTTCCTTCACTGCCCTGAACTCCAGGGGGACCTTTAGACCAGAGGCAAGACCGGTCATGGGCTCACTGGGGCCATGGGCTCCCTGGGGCCATGGGCTTGCCCTCCCTGCCACACGGCTCCCCGCTCAGCATCCTCTTGCTGCCGGGTTGACAAGCAATGCAGGACAGTCACGCCTGGCTTCAGAGCTCCTGTGGACCCAGACATGGAAGGGTCACTGCTGACCCTTAACATTGGCCTTGTCCACTGCCATTAGACTAGGACTATCTGGTTTGCTGTTCCCACTCGGCTGTGTAATTGACACAGCCTGGGGACCTCTTTGAGATCTGTTGCTTTCTCTGGGGCATGGGCACAATGACAGCAACTAGCATCGCAGGACAGTGACGGACAGAATCACAGGATGAAGGGGAGGAGGAGGTGAGCCCCATGCAGGCACACAGGAAATGCTCCAGAAAGGCCGACCCTGTGTCTGCTCAGCCATCTGCAGGAGCACAAGAGGCAGGAGCCCCGAGGGTCTTGCTCCACCCTCCCCCGACATATGTGAGGGACGAAAGGAAGACACATACTTGAGTCCACATGCTAACCCTGCTGCACAGCTGGGTGACCTTGGGCATTCACTTTGCCGAGCCTCAGTTTCCCCATCTGTAAATATATCCAACCCTGCAGGGAGGGGTAAACATCACCTGCCACACAGGTGTTTAAACAAGAGTAGCGGTTGCCAGAGTTGGTACAATCGATGAGCCCTGATATTGGCTGCCTGGTAGACCCTTGTTTATGGTCTCCAGGCCCCCTGCCCCCACTGCCCCTCTAGGCAAACGATTTGCATGATTGTCGCTGTGTCCTAGGACCTGGCACATAGAAAGCACTCCGTAACTATCCACTCAGTGAATACATGAACGAACAGAAGCTCTGAGTAGTGGCCACCAGCTGGTCTTCCCCGATGTTCTACACAGCCCTGTAGGGGAGGGTGCCTCTTGTCCTCAGGGACACAGCTTCTTGAGGAGTTAATAACAGCACCCCCATTGTGCAGGCCAGGAGACTGAGGCTCAGAGGGGTCCTAACTAGGCTGGTGTGGAGCCCGAAATGAACTCCAAGC
Organism: Chinchilla lanigera; assembly: GCF_000276665.1. Taxonomy (NCBI): domain Eukaryota; kingdom Metazoa; phylum Chordata; class Mammalia; order Rodentia; family Chinchillidae; genus Chinchilla; species Chinchilla lanigera. The sequence goes on along the minus strand of NW_004955429.1, from coordinate 12,660,422 downwards.
TCTTTCCCAGCCCCACCCCAACACAAGCAGTGGGCCAGGGGATGAGAGGGCGTAGGAGTGTGGGAGGGGAGGGCTGGAGAGGCAGGAGCGTCTGCCGGGCACCTCCTGGGGGTCAGGCTCCCGGTGGGCGCTCTGCGCTGCAGCCTGCAGCAGGCCCCATAGTAGACACTATTCTCCACGAGTTCACATTTGGGGAGATGGGGTCTGTGGGGAAGAAAAGTGATTTGCTGACCTCCCTACCTAGAAACCGCCAGACCTGGCATTCAGGGCCCGTGCTGGGCAGCTCCTGCCTCGGCCTCCTCCCCTCTCATCCTGGCCATCTCTGCACCTAAAAGCCCACGGCTCAGGATGGAGCGGGGGGGGGGGGTCCTTTGGGGTAAGGTGGCCACTCCTGTCCAGAAGTGTTCGGTTACCAGTTACAGCTTATCAAGAAGTGATGATCGGGACCTGCAGAGCAGGACACTTTGCTGAGACGAGAGCAGAGTGTGTGGCAGACAGCAAGCAGAAAGGAACCCTAGAACCATGAAATCTGACTCGGTGAGGAGGTACATTCAGCTCCATCCAGTCCAGCCTCCCTCACCAGGTAGATGGGTGGGGGAAACCAAGAGAAATGAGGTTATTTCCTGGGAAGAGTAGGGTGCCAACCCAGATGGCACAGCTGTCCCAACCAACTCCAGAGGATGGTACCAGACCTGACCACGCACACTGCTTGGAGCTGGCCCTGTTCAGCCCCCTAGATGGCTCCCTGCTCAAGTCATTTCCCAAGCGCCATCACATGTCTCTTAGGAGATATCTCAAGGTGCTTCTTTTTTTGGGGGAGTGCTTTCTGAGACAGGGTCCCACTATGTTGCCTAGGCTGCCCTTGAACTCACTGCTATCCTCCTGCCTCAGCCTCCTGGGTGCTGGGATTACAGGCGTGTGTCACCACACCCAGCCTCAAGGTGGTTCTGAGACATCTGGGTCATTGCTGCAGAAATGGAGCGGGGTGGCAGGTGTGGGGAGCCAGGCCACACTGTGAGGTGTGGACCACGATGGGCTCCATTTTGCAGATGTGCATATCAAGGCCAGGGAATGTGCTGCGGCCTGCAAGGATCCAACCGGGACAGCCCAGGTCCTGAGTCTGACTTGCTCCTGCTCTCCTGCCCCACAGTCATGGTGCCCCTTCCAGTCCCCACAACTTCCTGTCCTTACTCTTTCCTGGACATTCCTCTGGGGCTGGTGAGGGACACCGGGCTCTTAGGGTGCTGTGTGTGCCCAGAAACGGCCCCTCATTCTACCCGTCCAGGCAAGAGCAAGAGCCTCTGTCTAGATCCCTCCCGCATCTTAGGGACCAAGCATGTTCCCGGTCGCTTCTCTCAATACCTAGTATGTGCCGGGCATTGCGCTGGTAGCTAGAAAACAGAGACGGGGCCTCAGCCATGGCAGGGGGGCAGGGACAGTGGCCCTGAGGGGAGTGACCTGCAGTGAGGCAGGTGAGGCAGGGGCCAGAGCGAAGGCCAGGCTCTGGAGGTGGGGAGTGACAGGTCCTGCACTCCTACCATCCTGCCTGAGCAGAGGGCTCTGCTGTCCCCAGGCTCAGAGAATGCACCCAGCGGACAGACGTGAAGTAGAGGTTCCTCCTGGAGTGACAGGTTCCGCAGTGACTCAGGAGGCCAGGACTGGACCCGGGGTCTGCGGGCTGCCCAACTAGACGCCTGGGAGACGTCAGCTCAGAGCTGACAAGAGGGAGCTCACTGGTCCCTCTTTTCCGGTCTTCATTCGGCTGGGTGACCTAAGCAAGCCCCCTGCCTCCCTCAGCTCCTGCTGTCCCATCTGTGAAATGGGATTTCATGCTCACTGCCAAGTTGCTCTGAGGATCCCACAAAACTTCCGCGTCCAGTGCCCTAGAAGGCGGTGGCAGGAGCTGTACATGTTATCACGGAGGTGAACATGGGGCCCAGCTGACGCCCTGTGTTCCAGCTCCATGGTGATCCCAGCAGGGACAGAGGAAATGAACTGATGTCCAAGCCTGCCTGAAAGATTCCACTCCACCGCCCTGCAAATGGTTTGCGCCGGAATATTATCTGGGTATATTTACGATATCTTACTGGAAACCACAAAGTGCATTGTGTTTTTTTTTCTCTTTTGCTATTTAAAGCCAATGGGTCAGAGAGCAAGCAATCAGCAGTGACACAGGCTGAAATATGTGATGATTTGGAAAATATACAGATGGAAAAAGGTTGGCCCCACCAGCCCTGCGCCAGGGCTGTTCCCTGGCCGTGTGAGTTCAAAAGGCCACACGTGGCCATCCACACCCAAATGGAGCATCTCGAGGCACAACTGGAAGATTTGGGGCCTAGGTGTCTGGGCTCAGTCTGGTAAGGTGACAGCCCCAGAGACAGGATCGGGAGGACACTGTGTGCCAGTCTCCAGGCTCTGCCCTGCTCTCCTGCCTCAGTTCCGCCCATGGATCTCTCTTCCCCCAAACAAGGCCAGGGTGTGTGGCTGACCCTCATCACACTCAACCTCTGCTCCATCCTGAAATGCCCTTCCTGTCCATCTGCCTAGTAAGGGAGTGGCGGTGAGTGTAGTCATGTGGTTTCAAAGCAGGTCCTGGAGGCCCCAAAACCCGGGCCCACTGCCTGGTTCCATGTCCCAGTGTGGCTGAACCTTGGGTGAGTGAACTTGCCCAAGGCCTTAGTTTGCTCATTTGTAAAATGGGAATAATAAGAAATCTGGCTGGCTGGCAAGATTGTAGGATTGTGGCATTATCCAGAGCCCACAGCAGGTTCACCGCATATCCAGGAAAGGATCAGTAGACAGTAGCTAGGATGAGACATGTTACTGGTTAGCACCATATGCACCAAGAGGGCCCTTGCTGATGTCCTCTTTCTCTGTTTGTGGCCCACTACCTTATCTACCCACGGTTTGCATTGACTTGAATTATTCTCTCTCCATAGGGTATGGGCACCTGGGTTATTCATCTGTGAAGTCCCCACAGTTGAATGAATGAAAGTGAGTGAGTGTGCACGTGTAAAAGTGAATGAGTGTGTGTGAACATGAGTGTGTGTGAAACTGAGTGTGTGTGTGTATATCACAGGAAAGCTGGAGAGAGAACCTTGTAACAAAAGGCTCATCTCAAAGAATAGCGTCAGAAGAGCTAAAACCCAGGATGAACTGAAGCTTGCAAAAAAAATGCAAAGGAGACAAAAAGTCCTTTGTTAGCTGCATTCTAAGCAAGAATGAGGGAAAGAATAGGTCTTTTGCTTGGGCAAGATGGTGCATTGTTAAGAAATGGCAGAGAGAAAGTGGAGCTGGCCACCCCTTGCTCTGTCTTCCATACCAGCAGGGCTTCACCTCCATCCCTTCGAGCCCCTGTGAGACGTGGATAAAAAAGATGGAGGTGCGTGTTTTATGGACTTATTGGATCCTCAGGCAAGGGTCCCTGGCCCCAGACAGTCATCTCAAGTGACAGCCCAGAAGAGATGTGGTGACACCCTTGCCGGAAGCAGAAGCCCAGAAATGCATCAGAGTTTTCCAGCTGGTATAGCAGGGTGGACTCCAGGGCTGGGTCCTGGGTCATTTGTGCCCATCCCTGGAAAAATTCTGGCAGGAGAGTACCAAACAGGAGTCCGTGAGTATGTGGAAAAGAATATAGCATCCCCAGGAGCACACATTGGGAAATCACCATTTCCATTTAGGTGATAATGCTGGAGACACAGCAAATTTCTATGCATGCAAAGAATTTGCTTATCATCCTACATCCTGTCTCCCTCTGATTAAATCCCCTGGACAACTCCCCTCTAGAGCAAACCCTGCAGAACTGCTTGGTCCCCACCTTCCGCCACAGCCTTTTTCCACCCTCCCTCCCTACCACCCTAGAGTCCGGTGTGCCCAGACATCTCTGGACGCCCAGGGTCCTGCCTGGGTCACACTGCCAAGCTTTTCCAGCAGCCAATCCCCTTCCTCCTAGGGACAGACCCAGCCCTATCCCAGGTGACCCCCACAGTCCACCTGTCCATCCATCCAGAGCACACTTCAGTCCTTTTTGTCTGTCCCCACAAGACAGTAGGTGTCTGGAGTCAGATCCCTGCATCCTGCACACAGAGATTCTAGAAGAACCCATGGAACAGAAAGTGAGCAAGTAGGTGGGTGTGGAAGTGCAAGTGGGGTCTCAGCCCATCAGCATGCAACTGACATGAATTTAACCAAATGCACCCAGGGAGAAAATGTAAATCTTAGGGCTTCTATTTTGGATATGTACTCTGCAGCCTATACAGTGCATTACTATGTGTACCCATATAGCAACGTTTACATAAATATTTTACTGTATATGTACAGAAAAGGTAAGGTTCTGAGTTTTTTGGGTGTGACAGAGAGGACTTTCAAAGGTAATGTTGATCAGAACAGATTTCACCATGCATGTCAGCATTGGAAGCTCAGACGTGCTTTTTCTCTAACACTGGGGAAAGATGTGGGACTCAGGGTGTCTGGGATACTCAAGAGAGTCCACCCCTTCCTCCCACTGGAGGCCGAGGCAGAGGTGGAAGACAAAGCTAGCAGAACAGTTGATCTAATTGGTATTGAAAGACTTGGGTGTGCGGGGATGCTGGGCTAGGACAGCTCTGAATGGAAATGTGTGGGAATGAATGTTTCATTGCTCTTGCATTTTGGGACAGAAACAAAAACATTTGCACTCAGAACAGAAGTGCTTGTTGTGTGAGGGTGCCCGGCCCTGGCATTCAGAATCAAGACCAGCTGTCCTCCAGGACTCAGGGCAGTGTGGGTGCACAGGGTAGAAAGGGCTCATGTGTTTCTCCACGTATCCCAGGGGTACCCACCATGTGCCAGGCCTGGGGGGCGGGCAGGGACTACATGACCGACAGATGGGCCAGGGCTCTGTGCAGCCTGGGGATGAGGGTGAATGTTGGACTCATTTTGGCATAATAAGCAAAATCACTTTCCAAAATGGCAAGTGCTGGAAAGATACCAGCACTGGATGACCTATGGAAGAGCTGTTTCATGTGAGGTGGTTAAGAAAAGCTTCCTGGAGGAGGTGACCCTTAGGCAGCGGCCTGTGTAGTACTGGAAAGGGAAGGTTGCCCTCGCAGTGCCAGGGATGAGTCAGGGCAGAAGTAGTGTGAAGTGGACAGCTTTGGGGATACATTTTGGAGTCTGTCTACTAATCTGACCAGTAGCTTCTACTGCACCAAGAATCAACTTGAGAGCACAGGTCCCTAATGTCTTGTACTGGTTCTCATGCGAGATGGGCCCACAGCCCTCCTGGAAGGGAAAAGGATACCCTCTGACTGCCCCAACCTGCTGGGTGTCAGGGTCTTCCCTACTATGTCATATAATGCTGCTGCCACCTGGCAGTGTCATAAGGCACTGTATAACTGCTTCCTGCTACAGATGGACAGATGCGCAGGGTCTTGAGCAAGGGAGGGTGGAGTAGGATGGAAACCTGGCCTATGACTCCATTCCAGAGCTTGCCTGGTTGCCACACAACCCAACAATCCAATGAGAGGTTATCAAATACACAGCAGCCTGGGGAATCTCAGATCACACAGAAGGGTTCCTCCCACAGTATGGAGCTTGCTACCGACCTTGGCCCTGCCACGGACAGCCTCATGACTTTGGTCACCCTCCACTTCACTTGAGACTGCAATGGAGGTGGACATCACTCCTTTCAGGGTGACAAGGACAGTGTGAGGTGACCTATGAGAAAGAACTGTCTCACTGAAGGCCGCATGGTAGGAGGGAGTGACGTATGGAGGCAATGCCTGGCCTAGCCCTGGCTCCCCTGTGCCATGACCAGGGACACCATGTTGGCCACACGTGATGGAAAAGCAGAACCCAACAGAGAAATGGGCAAAAGGCAAGAACAGGCAGCTCAGGGACAAGCTGATAGAAGAGCTTTCAACCCCTTCAGTTCTCAGAGAAATGAAGTCCAAGTAATATGATTTTGATTTGCATGTTCCACTTATTTAGCTGGGCAAGGATGCAGAGACCTGGCCCATCCTGCACTGGGCAGGCCATACAGTAGCAGCAGCAGCAGCATACTGGGACAGTAGGTGTGGAACCCTGCACAATCACCATTGAATGTAATGAAAATGAAATGATTCACTCTTGGGTGATATAATCAGATGACAAATTAAACATAAACCAGCAAGAGAACAGGAATCCTAGATTCAGGAGAGAGAATATTTGGCCATTAGGGTGGCCCTCCATATAATGAGTGTCCTTACAAAGAGGATGCTAGGATAGAGACACCAGGATCAAACATGCAAAGGAAAGATCACATGAGGATACAGTGAAGAAACAGCTCTGTGCAAGCCACAGGCAGACACCTCAGAGAAGCCATCCCTGCCAGCACCTTGGTCTCAGGCCTTCAGCCTCTGGAACTGTGGGAATCAATGCCCATTGTTTGGGCCCCAGCCTTGGTACTTTGTCATGGTAGCCTGAGCAGGACCAGATACAGATTATCAGTCCTCTGCCCTGAGAGTCAGTCTAGATGAGGTTCCCAGACCTGGCCCAAAAAGCCTGCTGCCCTTGGCCACTGTGGTTGATTTGGGAAGGACACATAACCAAAGGTCAAGCCTGTGAACTAGTCCAGCAGACTGAGTGCCAGGCTTCTGCAGGTGCTATCAGAGAAAGGCCATGGCCCTCTCCTGCTGGACTGGAGCCTGGAAGCTGTCGTTCTGGGCTGTAACAATCATTTTGCTGCCCCAGGAGGTGGGCTGGGAGTTGCTGGAAGGCAGCACCACCCCTTGGCTTTCAGGTTCTCTAGAAACGATTAATGGCCCTTTCACCAGGGTTGGCTCAGACTGGGTTTGTTTCTTGTATCCACAAGGTCTCTTCCTATTCTCTTCTTCTCAGATGTACATGGGAAAACCCAGAACATTCAGCAGGGGAGCCAGAGCCAGAGCCAGAGGCAGAGCCAGAGCCAGAGCCAGAGCCAGAGCACAGAAAGAGCTGAGTACCTGAGTGGAGGGAAAGGTGGTGGTAAGAGGGAGCCTTCAGGTCTCAAAGGATGGAGAACCTGTGTCAGGGGTTAGCTTCTCTCCCCACATCCATTTTCTTCTTTCTCCTCAGTCTCAAAAACTCACCTGGTCTCATGGCTGCTCTGAAGACTATATTTCCCAGCTTCCCTTGCAGCTGGATGTGGCCATGTGACTGGGTTCTGGCCAATGGGATGTGATCAAATGTGTGGGATGGAGTTTCTGGGCAGACTTCAAGGGCCCAGTGATAGCTCCAGAAGTCAATGACCACAGCCCTGATCCTCACCCTATAAGGCAGCCCCTAATTAGCTGAGCTCTCAGCAGAACAGATAACCTGGGGGAGGGGTGTGTGAAAGCACAGATGGGGAGCCAGGTAACCCCCAATTTGAGCATCTTGTCCTGGAATAGGATACTCGCTTATATGTGAGAAAAGCAAACATCAGAGGGGAAGGAACTCCTCAGACTGTTGGGATCCCAATGTCACCATCACCTCCCAGTAGCCAGAGTGCTATTGCCAATCTGAAGCAGGATCCTGTCACTCCCCTGCCCTCTCCCCTTGGATTTTCTCCTGTCACACAAATGGAAGTCCAGACCGCCGCTGCTCCAGTATGACAGTGCCACATGGCTAGCTCCTGGCTCCCAGCACCTCCGCTGCTGCTTCCTCCCCCAGTGTACTGTATTCGCCTCAAGTCCTCTGCACGCACTGTTCCCTCTGACTGCAGGCTGCTCCCCCAGTCCTGTCCCAGCTCCGTCCCTCCTGAACCCAGAGACTTTCCCCATCACACACTGGAACAGAGCCTGCAGCCACAGTGGGCACACAAGAAATAGTGGTGAATGCATGAGCAGATTGGTCAGCGATAAAGTTTGTATCCACCCTCTAGTTAATTGTCCAGATTTGCTATCAGACTGAATCTTACGAAGTCACCATTTGGGTGGGTCATTCAGCATTGGATAGCTGCCATTTCACACAGTTTGAGCTGTACTTCGGCAGTCATGCCCATACTCAAAATCCCCCATCAGCTCCTGCCACCTAGAAATCCAGCCTTCTTCAGCTGAGCTCACATGCCACCCACACCTGCCAGGGTCCCCAACCATCACCATTTCCTGGGGTTCCTTAGGCACCTCTTGAGGGTTGAATTCCTGAGGTCACTTCTACCTGCTCTGGCCACAAGCCCCTGCTAACCCCTGGTGTGTACTGTGGTGGTAGGGGCTGTCCTCCTCCTCAGCCTGATCGAGTGGCTCATTCCACAACTACGTCAGCTCCACTGTCCCGGGCCCACTGCCCCGCACCACAGCCCAGCACTGTTCCCTGTGGCCCATGCACTGGCCACTCCCATTCCCAGCCTGAATGAACCCAGTCCCGGGAGAACTGCTACTTGCTTCTTACAACTTTGGGAAAGTCCCTTCTAAGCTTCAGTTTCCTCATCTGTGCTACTGCACATATCAGCAAAGCCAAGACACATAAAATAATGCCAGAGCCCAGGCCTGGGCCCCAGGAATGGGAGATTTGAGCAGGAGGAGGTAGACAGGTGACAAGCAAGGAGGGGCTCGGGAGAATCATTTGGGAGATGCTGGGAGGGAGAGACATATTCGAGAGACAGGGACTCGGGTCATGACGGGAGTACAAAAGCCCTAAGCCCCAAAGCAGAAGCCTGTGTGGTATGTCTGGGACAGAGGACGGGGGTGAGTGAGCAAGCGACTGAGACCATGGGAGAGATGGGGCCAGAGGTCAGCAGCGGCCAGAGGAGCAGCTGGGACTTCGTTCTGCTGGGAGGGCGCCGCCAAAGGATTTAGGCAGGGTGGCAGCAAGACCTGATTTCCATTTAAAAAGCATCTGCTGCCTGCTGGCAGCAGAAATGTCTTCAGAATGGCCAGAGGCTGCAAGGAGATGGGGTTGGGCAGCCTGGGGCGGCCTGGGAGCCCAGAGGTGACAGCAGCGTGACCCGAGGGGAAAGCACTGAGCTGGAGCAGGTGGCTAGAGGGGGGTGGAACTTTTCAATCACCCCCACCCCCGGAGTTGGCAGTGGCTCCAGGGTGGCTTTGCAGCAGCGGAGCTGCAAGGCTGAGCCCTCAGGCTGAAGGCTGATCTGACCTGCAGGGAAGTTTGGGTGGAAGTGAGCCTGGCGCAGTCTTGGGCCCCCACCTGGCCTTCTGTCCCTGAGCTGGGCTTCCTGGAGACCAGCATCTTTCTCTACCCGCTTCCCAGCAGAAATTTCTCAGAGGTTGAATGTGCGGTTCAGCTCTCTGCATCTGTCTCTGCATGTGCGCCTGCACGCCTGCCTATCTGCACATACCATTCCGAAAACACAAGGGTTGCAAAATCAGAAGCTCCCAGGGTCAGGCGCACCATGTCATGGGATTGTGCAAGCCCGGCCGGGCAGCAGTAAGGAGTGGTGGGGTCTGTGGCCTCCAAGGGCGGCCTCTGCTTCACCTACAGGACTCCGGGTTCTCAGCTCCAGCCTATCCACCACCACGTGGGCAAGTGGGCATGTGTCAGCTCTCAACAGACCTGCTATTTTTCCAAAGAAGCTAGAAATGCATATTTTAGGTGAAACAGCTCATTTTAAAATGTGGGCTTCTGTTTAAAACTGCACTCTAATAGACCAGTGACCATTTCCGCTGCTGCTGATGGCTTGCAACTTTGCCCTTAAGCGGGTGGGGGTGTGTGGCTTCAAACCAGAGTCCCGGCCTCCGCGAGGAGGTCTGAGCGCAAGTCCTTGCACCTGTAGAGTCCTCTATTGAGGGGCATTCGTGAAGGGGGTGTGCCCTGGGAGTGGTCTCAGCGGGTTCCCGAGGGTATGCTGGTCTCCCCAAGCCGGGCAGACCCTGTCTGGGGCGTGTGGGTGAGCACCTACCCACTTTGAGCTCCTTGCCGAAGACGGTGCGCTCCCCCAGCGCGGAGCAGTTCCAGCGGCCGTTTCGGAACTGAAACTGACACTCGTCCAGGCCCATTTGTGAGCCTTCTCCTATCACGATGATGGCGTCGGGCCGGCTCTGGCAGATCGCCCGCTGTCTGGGAGCCAGGCCCGGGATCTTGTTACAGATGATGCTTGCGCCCAGAGCTACCACCGAGGAGAAGCCGCTGGAGGGGGGTACAGAGAGACAGAGGTTGAGACTCAGGGGAAAGTGGCTGGCTGGCAGGTGCTGGAGGTGGCAGGGCCCCTTCTCAGCCACTGCCACCGATGACCCTATCACCATGATGCTGGAGGTGTCCGAGGAAAGGGCACCATGGGACCATGGAGTACATATATTTTGGCTTCCAGTCAGCATGAACCTTAGAACACTAGCTGAGCACCAGGATTTCTACTCCAGCAGACAGTGTGGATACACATTGGTGCCCAAACGCAGAGGAACAAGAGGTCAGCACCTACAGGGAGCTGGCCAGGTGGCCTTCTGAACTGTCTTCACTTTCTGGCTGTGTGACCTCAGGCAAGACACAGCCCTCTCTGTGCTTCAGATTTTCCACCCTAAAATGAAGAATGTGAATATCTAGCCCTCGACTTCTGGGGCTTCTGTGAAAATTAAATGTATAAGAACATGAAGATGCTTAGGAGGTGACAGGCACCTGTGAGAGTACCCAGTCAACGTGCTGTAGGTACTAATGCTTGTGGGTCCGAGGTGGCAGAGGAACTATCCAGTGGGATAACCTCACTGGAAGCAGGGAGGGATTGGTGCTGTCCTGGGACTGGAAGGCCTCCCAGGGACTCCTTGTGCCCACTTTACAGATGGACAACCTATGGCCTGGTGAGTGGCCCAGAGTCACCATGCAACTCTCTTACTGAACGCTGACCTCTTTCCCTCCCTCCTTCTCTCCCTCCTCTCTTGGCCCCCCCAGAGGGCTGGCCTCTGCAGGCCTAGAGGCCAGGGCTGGGGAGAGGGGTCAGGCATGGGGCTGTCCGGCAGGCTGGTGGGGCAGGCAGGGGAGGTTATTTTTTGCTGTTTTTCCTTTCACTCTCCCCTCCCCAATGTCTCCGCCCCCTTGCTAATTAAAAAAGGAGATAATGCAGCCTGCAGCCAGAACCGATGGGCCAACCTGCTTCCTGGATGCTGGGTGAGCTCCAGGTGGCGGGGCGCGGGCCAAGATCAAGATTAAAGCAGGGAAAAAGAAAAGCCACGCAGACGCGGGCAAATCAATAACACTTAAACTCCTCGGCAGGCCGGCAGGCCGGCAGGCAGCGCGCCCCCGCAGCCTCTCTGCTGGCCGGCTGGTGGCTTCCTGGCCCTTTCTGTGCGCACCTGCTCGTATCCAGGGCGCCTCCACTCCCGAAATCCACGCTCCAGATATCGTGGGGCACGGAAGTGCGAACAGGGGTGGCAGTGACAAAACAAAGGATCTGCCACGCACACCCTCTCACGGCCCCTGCGGCCCCGCCTTCCCCTAAGCAGCGGTGGCAGGTTCACTGCGGGGGGCTAGAGGGGCAGGTCTCCAAACTGCCAAGGTGGCCCTTGGCGCCAGCACCTCTGTCCTCGTTAAAGCCCCCGCAGCCCCACGTCTCTATGCCTAGCACACAGCTCCTGCGCACAAAGGGAGGCTGGCTGTGCACACGCGCGCAGGACGCGTCCCAAGCCACCCTCCGCGCTCCAGCCAGAGTGCCCAGGCCACCCCAGGGGTAGGCAGGGCGCAGCCTGAGGCTTCTCAGTTCTGGGCGCGGGGTCCGCGGGGTGTGCGAGTTCCTCGCTCTGGGTATTGCCGACTTTCCCTCTGCGAGTGTTGTTGAGGATGGCAGCGGCTGCATCCTCCGCTTGGAAAGGGCTCTGGAGTGCCAGGGTCCCTGGATATTGTGTGGTATCTGCTCTGAGGGGCCGTTGGCTTTGCCTGGGACCATCCCCGCCTCTGGACACCTGTCCCCTGTCTCCGCGGCTGCCCGCCTGCCGCTCGGGCACTGTCCTGTCGCTAGGAGAGGCCGAGCCCAGTACCTAGGGCCCTGGGAACACGGATTCCAGCAAGCGGCTGCGGTCCCAGCTCAGGGGTCCCGCTGGATCTACTTATGCCCCCACTGTCTGTAGGGTCCCGGGGAAAGCGACCCATGGCTCCAGCCTATCCTCTCTAGAGTCCTGGGCTGGGGCACCCCTAATGCTGCCCCGGTTTCTGGGGGCGTCGTTGGGAGTGGATCTCTTGCCCGCGTCCGTCCGCTGTGCGCGCCCTGGGCAGTGGCTCGCGGGGCTTCTGTGCGCCTCCCTCCCCGCGCGCCCCGCACCTCAGCGGGCTCGGAAGTTGGTGGCCGCGGGCTGCGCGTCTCCCTCCCAGGCGGGTCAACTTCTCTGAGCCCCGCGGGGCGCTTACCCGATCCGGAGGTAGACCATGCCCAGGCTGAGGAAGAGGTGGCCCAGGCAGCGTCGCGCCTTCCGGGTCATAGTCCCCGCTGGTGGTCGGGGCCGCGGGCCGGGCGTCGCTGATCCCGGGGGCCGGCCCCGGCGGCGCAATCCGCATAGCCCGCCCGGGGCTCGGG
>NW_004955429.1:12630104-12647760 GCF_000276665.1 Chinchilla lanigera | reverse complement strand
CGCTCCTCCCCCGCCGCCTCCGAGCGCCCGCCCAGGCGCGCTCCCGCGGCGCTCCCTGCCGGCACCCGGGCGCGGGTGTGAGGCGGGAACCCTGCGGGGCTGGGGGATGAGGTCCTGCTCGTCCCCCACGCGGCGAGAACCGCAGGTTCGGGAGAGCGGGTGCGCAAATTGTGTTGAGTGGAAAGGATCTGGCTCTGCGGAGATCCCCGCGCCCCTCCAGCCGCCTGTTCCAGGCCTCTGGGAACCCCGGGGAGCTGGGGACAGAAGGGCGCACCGGGTCTCCCCCTGGTTCCGGGGAGCGCGCCCTTTTCTGCCCGACTGCGGCCGGCGCCGTGGGTGCGGGCTGCACGTGCTCCTCCCGAGCAGCCGCTACTCGAGGCCCGGGCGCAGGTGGTGCCGGCGCGGGAGCCCCCGCAGGTGTGCTGCCCGAGGGTGGCCGGAATTGGGCTGAAGCTGTGGCCGCGCGGAACCGGGTCTGGGGCGCCCAGTCCGCCTGACGGGAGCACGCTCGCGGCGACACCTGGCGAGCGCGGCCGGGGGTGCGGCTGGGGCTCCTTCAAGGGGCAGGATTCTCCCAGCATCCAGAGGTGCTGACCCCATCCTCTGACACACACCCCATTCAGGGAGCTGGCGGATGTTGGGTTCAACTTCCAAACTGAAGGAACCGAGGGTCAGGGAGGTGAAAGAGTTTTCGAAAAGTCGCCAGATAGTTGTCCCTAACTCTAATAAGCCCTTTCCTTCCCCATCCATCCAGACCTCCAGGCCCGCCTAGCCTTCAAGATTGCTTTCTGTCACACACACACACACACACACACACACACACACACACACACACACACACACACTCACACCCCACAGCCCTCTGTCCAGGCACTGTCGTGCTCACGAAAGACACAAGGACCAAGAAAGGCAGTCCTTACTCTTGGAGGGAGACAGGCCTTGTGTGAACAGACGCACACCTTCAGACAGCCCTGGCTCAGAGGAGGTAACCAGACGGTGACAGGAGAGGGGCGGGTGCTGGAGAGTTTATTTGAGCCCTGGGCCTGAGCCCTGAGGGGCCCAGGAGCTGGGGCTGGGCAGGTGGCGGTTGTCAAGTGCAAGAGCCGGGACGTGGCATGAGCCCCGGGAAGGCACATGGGCTGCACTGGAGAGAAGGAAAGCAGGGGTTGAAGGGGAGATGGTGTGCAGCCCGGGAGCCGAGATCCGGGAGGAGGAAGACGGAGGAGGAGCAGGAGGGGGACTCGCCTGGCTTGTGTCCCGCCGTCCCTGGGAGGCACGGGCATCCTGTGAGCAGCCTAGGGATCTGCCCAGGCCGCGCTAAGCCTCTGTCCACGGAGTTCACGATGCGAGCCATCCCAGCCCTGTTACCAGACAGGTGTGTGACATCGTCCCCAGATCCCAGCCCCAGCCACTGAGCATGCGGGCCTGGAAATGTGCTCCGCTGAGCACTGAGGACCAAGGCTATGGATCAACCTGAGTAGACCTGGTCCAAGTCCCCGAGCCCCATAGCTGACATCCCTGTGGCCTCCTCTCCTCCTCCTCCTCTTCCTCCGGTTATCCCTGCTACAGTCAACCCCAGCCCGTGACAGTCTGCCTCATGCACCATCAGCATAGTAGAACAGACTTGCTCATGTCACCAATGTTGGGGACACTCAGAACCAGGAGATAGGGGTGGGTGCTGGGGACCCCAGTGGATCAGGGCCAACTCTGAGGGCTTCTGCAGGTGAGAGAGCAAGAGGAGGATATAGGATTGAAGAACACACAGACAGGCAAGGGGATCAAACATGCCAGCTGCCCCTGAGCAGCTGGCTGAGGACTGATTCAGTGACCACATCCACACCCGGGGAAGCACTGCTTCAGTGTAGTGGCACGTGTTATCCTCTGGGCATGCTCGGGCCTGGTGCTGGTCTTCCCCGCACCGCTGTCTTGGTCACCGTGATTTTCGGTATGAGGAGTGTGAATGACAGAATGAAATGAAATCCCAGATTCTGCAGCCAGGACAGGGCTGAGCTGGGAGCTGAGTTTGGAGTTCACTGGCTTCAGGTCAGCTCTAAGCTCTAAATTTTGCTGTCATCTATCAAAGAAGACAGACTAGGGCCACCGTGACAGAAAAGACAGTGTTGGCACCAAGATGGCTGTGTTAGCGGCTTTCCAAGCTGGCAGGACACCTGAGACTTGTCAACAGAGACCCGGGGTACCACAGCGCATCACAGTGGGACTGAGTGGCGGAGGAGGAAACTGCTCCCTCATGGCAGCTGGGGAGCAGAAACGAAGAGGCCAGGTCCCAAAGTCCCTGCAAAGCCACGCCCACAGTGACCTCACTTCCTCCCACTCAGCCCCCACCTCCTGGAGGCCCCGCCCCCTCCAGGAGCCCTGCAGTCTGGGACCACACCTTCAATTAGGGGCTGAGGGGAACCTTTCAGGTGCAACGCAGCAGAGGGTTTGGGCTGTCGAGAGCAATTAGAGTCCTCACGCTAGGAGTGGGCTGTCACTCAGCCCAAGGCTGGGACCCTTGGGAGGCCAAGCAGGAGGAATGGGGACTCAGTGCAGAGCTCAGCAAGCACAGGACTGGAAGAACCCGCTGGGAAGAGGAGCACCTACAGGTGACTGAAGAGGCCGAGCCTGAGAAACCCGACGCTAAGGAAAGAGCCAGAGAGCGAGACAGGTGTTTGCTGCCTTGGCCTTTGCAGAGAGCTAGGGAGGCCAGGACAGGAAAGGGGCCAATCCAGCAGCCCCAGCACCTCAAGATCTTTAGAGTTTGGTTCCAAATGCTATCATGCCCCTCATTTTGCTTCCTGCAGTTCCGGCTACCCACAGTCAACTGTGGTCTGAAAACATTAGATGGTCAATTCCAGAAATGAACAGTTCGTAAGTTTAAGTAACTTTTCTTGTGGAATCCAGTTGTAATTGCTCTATCACGTGTCGTGGTGCCTAATTTTAAGTCCAGCCCTATCACAGGATGTATTTGTAGGGGAACTCAGCCTTATCTAGAGTTCAGCGTGGGTGGAGTTGGCACCACCGCGGTTTCAGGGGAACTCATCCCCTGAGGAGGGGGCTGCTGCGCCCTTTGGGTCTCCACTTTTCCAGACCCTGTCCTTGATCACAGCAAATCAGAGGGTGGCCACCAGCATTTACACAGAGGAAAGAGACCAGAAAAAGCCAGAGGGCTTCAACAATGGGGTTCCAGCTGGGTGTGCTGGCTGTGTCTTGTGCATGGGTGCGCACACTCGGGTGTGAGCCTATGGGTTGTGATTTAAGAGAAGTTGAGAGAAGACACTGCCATTCTTTCCTATGCCTGGAACGCCTTTCACCCTCTGTTCTACCTGTAAGCTGCTAACTCATCCTCACAGCTCCCCCATCTCACCTCATCAGGAAAGCCTGCCTCCCCCACCTGGCTTCCATCCTGGACTCATGGCTGCGTCCTTATTCGTCCACTGGCCATGTATGCATGAGGATTAGAGTGTGCCAGGCCCCGTGCCACGTGTGAGGATACAGCGAGCGCAAAGGTCCAGGTCCCAGGTCCCTTGGTGAAGAGGGCGCATTTTATGGCATTTCCTCCTGAGCTGACCTTGACGGAGCTCTTCCACCCCTAATGATGTCTGGGCTCCCTTCCTCCTCGGCTGAGATGGAACCTCCTCATGAGAAAGGCTCTGTCCCCTCCACTTCCTCCCAGCACATGCCTGGGGGCTCCACCAAGGAGGCCATGGCCTGCTAGAAAGGCCGTGCATGTTGGGGTCGGCTGAGCCTGGGTTAGAGCCCAGCTCCCCACTTGTCAGTTTTGTGATTCAGGATAGTTTTTGTGTGTTTGAGCTTGTTGGACTTTCTCTGGGGCTAGTAATCTCCAGGTCGTTTAAAACTTGGGGAACTATGGGCTTCCCCCAGAGAAAAACTGTACCTGATTCATTGTGAGACCCAGAGGCAGATTTGAGTAACTATTTTGTGACTCACGGAGTCATTGCTGAAGTTTTTGTTTTTCGGAGAACCATGCTCACCCAGCATCTCTCTCCCCACCTGCCCGCTTGCTTGGATCCCGGAAGGAAAGGACCTCTCTCCCCAGCAGGTTCAGGTTCTTTTTTCAGCCGGCCCAAGCCTTTCTGGGGCAGGTGCACAGCTGGCAGGTGCTTAGCTGGGCAGGTGCTTTGGTGCCACCTGCTGGAGACAGAAGGAAAAGCGATTTAAATCTTGAGCGCAGCCCTGAGCCTGCCCTAGCTGGCTGATGTAGGCGAGGGTTCTCCAGGGCTCCAGGTCTAGCTTCCCTATTCACTATCTCTGGGACCTTGGGAAAGTCACTCACATCTCTCTCTGCCTCCGTTTGTCTGTGTCCTGGCCATAGGAATGGGTTCTGCCTCCTCGGGTGAGGTGAGGTCTTAGACTGCGTGTCAAGTGCTTAGGCCGTGGCCCAGAGCACAGCAAGTGCCGGGTGCGCATTCCTGAGGACCCTTTCGGGGGAGACCACAGCCACGGACCAAGGAAGGATGCGTGCTCCAGCAGTCTTTGTGGACGGCTCCTCTGGCTCAGCTGGTCTTTCAGTGGTGTTTGGTCGTTTCAGTGTCCCCGTTTGTGCATGCAGGAGGTCGGCAGCAGCACAGGCCCCAGACAGCCAGGAGCAGAGCTCAGGAGCAATTACACAGGGAGCGGTGACCGCGCGGGGCTTGGGGGGTACGTCTTCGGGGGCGGGGCTGAAGAAGGGCTCTCTGCAGAGCAGACGTGCGCTGAGCGCCAGAGAGTGACAAGCCCGTCTCCCCTCCTCCTGCAGCTCCCTGCAGACATCACCAGCGGGAGGGTCCCCCATCACCCAGCCGTCCTGGGGCACTGGCTCTGCCTGCAGGCTGCTCTGCTGCCTGCTGTCGTGATCCCCCAGTGGAGGTCAGGGACTGGACCCAGGTCACACTCACAGCACCCCAAGTGAGCAGCTCATCAGAGCCAGGGTCGGACAGAGGCATGGTGGGAAGGCAGATTGGACGCCGCTCGGGGCCCACTAGAAAGGGTGTGGGGCTTCATGCTGCAGACGCAGAAGCCACCGGCCAAGGTGGGCAGGGCTGTGGCTCCCTGAGGGGTCTTCCCGGGGAGATGAGCTCGTTACTCTGGCGGGATCACCTCCTGCCTGGCTTTATTTATCTTCCGAGATTCGTCACCTCTCAACTTTACACTGCATTTTCATCTGTTGGCTTCTTTTTGCCTATTTTTCCTGCTGCGCTGTCGGCATCAGGAAGTAGGGACATCGGTCACCTTGCTGCTGCGTTCCTCAAACGGTGCCTGGGCAGCAGCCTGCAGTGGCTGACGGCTGGGTCAACGTGTGATTGAACGACTCATCTACGCATGACAGCCGCACTTTCTGGAACAGCAAATTCGGATGCTGAGAGGTTGAGCTGCTTGCTGAGCACCTGAGTGTCTTGCTTTAACGGGTGCTTAGCACAAGTTCTCTCTCGCTAGTGCCTTTGTGTCTTCCCCATACCCCAACCCCAGCCAAGAACAGGGGCCTGGGCACTGATTTCGGCCATCTCTCCACCTAAGCCTCCCATGCCAGGCACCCTGCGGCCGGACCCAGGCCACAATTCCGTGCTTACTCCGAGGGCAGGGTGGTGAGGAGGGAGCATCTAGACTGGAAGAGCTGGATCTTGGGCATTAGGGCTGGAAAGTGGCAGCCCCCTCCTCCTGCTGCCAAAGCCCCACTGACTGCTCTACTGGGCCATGAGCATGTGAGATTGGGGCGGGCCAGAGGGGACAGCATCACAAATGCAGATGCCACCTCCTTCTCCAGATTCCCAGGGTGGGTTTCCTGCAGGAGAGCACCAGTGCCAGCCCACATGGCTTCCATAAGGCCCAGGCCTCCAGACCCTGTGGTGTCCCGTCTTCTCCCAGGTCTACACCGCCTCTTTGCTGTCCCAATGGAGTGGTGACCAAGCAGGAGAGCCGCCTACTTTCCCTCAGAGGGCCTGTGCATGTGACGCTGACTGTGCCCGGGACCCGTTTCTCCATATGGATGTGATACCGGCCAGTGAAGGCCAAAGGGGAGGGCAGGACCTCACTGTCCTCTGGACCTTAAATCCTGTTCAGAAGTGGAGATCTCCCAAAAAGAGGTCTGCAGGCTCTTAGGTCTGCAGGAGGGCATGCTGGCTCCAAGATTAGGAATGCAAAGGCTGACTTGTTTTCAGGCTAACATGAGCCCACATATTTTGAGCTCTCAGGATGACAACTTTGTAACTGAGACTCACGCTCTTTCTGGTTTCCCGGCTGGAGTTTGCATTTCTGTCGTTGTGTGGTTGTAGCTAAAACCACCTTCATGCTTGGACGAGCGAGGGCGACAGGTTGTAAACAGTGCAGTGATATCCTGGGCGGTGCGTAGGAAGAGTTTGGAGGCGCTGGATAGAGGAAGGGGCAGGGACAGCTGATTCACAAACCCACATGGGACAAAGCATAGGTGACACCAGACCAGGCCATGAACTGCCCAGTGTACATTCTCTGCTGTGCTGTCACTATAATTTCAGAGTCAGGTTTTTGGTGCTGGTGGGAGTTGCTTTTGTGTAACCTGAGGCTCCTTAGTTTGGGAATGGCATAGGTGTCTAGGTGCAGTTTAGGATAGCACATGTGTAAGCCACGGTCACTGTGCAGATCATCTGGGCACTGTTGTGTGCAAGGGGAGTAGCCACAAGCCGCTTCCTCTTTCAAGGAGCCTGCCCACTCCTCAAGTTTGAGAAACCAATCCCTTCTGATCTGGAAAGACCTTGGGCACCCACCTGGCTGGGGGACCCATCAATGGCCATCAGATGAGTAGGATTTTCCCCTGAATTCGAGGTTGAGACCATTATGGCCATTTGACACTAAATAACTGTAGTGTGTGTGTGTGTGTGTGTGTGTGTGTGTGTGTATGTGTGTACTTCGGGGTCTGCTGGCATCAGAGTGGCTTGGAGCAGGCCTGTGAACACACAGAAGGCTGCCCACCCCCAGTTCAGATGCGGCCCATCTAGGGTGAGGCCACAAATGCAACTCATGTGTTTGTGACAAGTGCCAGGTGATGTTGTAGTCCTGGCTAGAGATCCAGGAGCCCCTCCCCCGAGGGCTGGGAGGCAGACGTGAGCTCCTCAGGCCTCTGCTGACCTGCTCTGGAATCCTCTCCTGGCAGAGGACTTTGCCTCGTTTGGCTTCCATGCTGTCCCTTGGTTTGATGAAGAGTTTGGACAAGACTGTGCTTTCTGCAGAAACCAGTGTCAGACCTGGGGCTCCGTCTGCCCTAAGGAGTCCACACCTCGCTGTTTCATCTGTAAAACCTCAGGTACGCCCAGAATCACCACAGGGGAGCCAGGGACAATCCCGGCTCCCTGCTTTGGGGATGCAGCCAGCAGAAGGCGAGGGCAGATCCATTTCACATCCCAGCTCTATCGTGGGCCCTTCAGCCTGTGATTCATTTCCAAGGTTATCCGGGTGTGTTGGGTCCCTGAGAAGTCACCTCTGCCAAGCCCCTAGAGGGTGGTCATCTTAAGAGTCCTCTGAGTGCTCCTGGTCACACTCTGCCTCACTGGTCACTGGCTCCTGGTCACCTTGGGAGGAGGGCGCTTATCACAATCCCACCCCAAGGTCTTCCTCAGGATAATCTCTGTCCAGGGTTATTCATCTTGTGGGCTGAGCTCTTCCTCTCCCTCCCTTCTGTGTTCCTGGGTCAGGCCCGTGACCCTGGCCATGTGACTTCCTCCGGAGCCTGGCCCTGGACCCCTGCCTGCCTGCCAGCCCTCCAGTCCCTTGTTAGTGACCCATTTTGGGCCTGACACATCGGGCAGGGCTCTGCTGGGGAGGAGGAAACACATAGCTTGTTGTGCTGGGGAAAAAGTGCATCCCCACATCCGGCCCCCGCCCTGGGCCAGCCACACCTCAGCTTCCTGCCGACATCCTGGCATCTCTCGAGCTATTTATCACCCAGCTGCCCCCTGGCTCCCTGCCACTGATGCACACACACTCCCTGGGAGGCCTCTGCGGGTGGCTGCAGCAGAAGAGTGGGCCTATGTACCCCAACTTTATGGAGGCCGCTTTTCTCTGGAAGCATGGACAACTCTTTGCAGAAGGTAAAGAGGTATGAACACATCTGGTTCCATTGGACTTGCTGTGTGGCTTTGGCCAAATGAGTCCATGTCTTTGACTCTTAGTTTCCTTGATTTAAAATAAAGAGAAAAATTACTCCATTTCTAGTAGTTGTACCTGGGCCCTACCTCTAACCAATTTAATACAGTGCCATGGGCAGTGAGTGGGCTTCAGGGGCTGGATTTTATGTAGGTTTCCAGGAAAGCTCTAAGGTAGAGCGAGAGGATGGAATCACTGTGAATGGACAAAGCTCTGGACTAGATGAGTGTAGATTTGAAATCTGGTGGTATTGTATCTTTATGGAAGAGCTTTACTTGAAGAGCTTTTTTAGCCTCTGTTTCCTTGTTTGTAAGTACTGACTCTCCAGAGCCATTATGAGAGTTAAACAAAGTAGTGGACAGTAGGTATTCTGTGCCCAGTGAGTGCTTCCTAAGGAAGTGAGGAGGCCAGGCCTTTACGTATCTTCACGGAGGACACACGGCAGGTAGCCCTGGGCGTGGACCCTAGTTGGCACTTCCAACTCATATCTGTAAACGAGCAAGTGTAGCTGTTATTGCAGACCAAGATGTGATGAAGTATGAATATAGTGCTTCATTCTGGCTTCTGAGTGACTTTAAAAACTACATTTCCCAGCATTCTTTGCAGGTAGAGGTGGGCATGATTGTGTCCTGGCCAATGAAATGTAGATGGGAGCAACTGGACCTTTAGCTCTTTGGTTTCCCTTCTTCCTCTTCCGCTGGCAGCTATCTTGAGAAGGAGGGGAGAAGGGAAAACATCAGTGGCCTGGGGCAAGATGGTTTGGGGCAAGATGGCATGGTTAGCAGCCATAGCAGCCCAAGACTGCCCACCTGTGGGCTTTACATAAAAATCCAAATGAAAGGAAAATTTTTCAGTGTTTGAGAGCACATTTGTTCTAGCAGAAGAAAAAGAGATGCATTGGATTTCACTGTCCTACTTTCTGTTCTCAGTCTTCATGTTTTAGAAGAACCTAGGTCTGGTACTGGGTTGGAAGCACCACAGGAAACCTGTCCAGCTCCTAAGATGAGCCCTTGAGGCTGAGATAGCCCAGGACTGGAGGTGGGCCATGCCTTCAGATGAACCCAGGACTAGCATGCAATATCCAAGGGAAGGTAAACTACAAAACGTGGCAGAAAAACAATAGCATAGTAGCAGGATGTTGGGCATGAATGTGGAAGAAAGGGTGAGAAACTTAATTTTCTCATCCTTCATAACAGAGAAAAATACATGCTAAGATTGAGACACACATTTAAGAATGACCCCCAATCTTTGAGCACACCCCACAATCCTGGGGAGGTCTTAAACAAATACATATGTTGGTAATGAATCATATAAGCATATACGGAAGAGCTTTACTTGAAGAGTTTTTTTAGCCTCTGTTTCCTTGTTTGTAAGTACTGACTCTCCAGAGCAACTGCTTGTATTTCCTGAAATTTTCTTTTCTTAAATTCAAATGAAAATAAGCTCTATACATTATATTTTAAAAATCAGCATATTTTTAAAAGCATGATCTTTTAATAAAGTTCTTTTCCTTTCTTCCTGCTGTCCAGTCTCCCTTCTTTCATTCCTTCTGCCCACCCTCCTGCTGTCATCCTTCCCATTCTCCTTCCTTTCCCTCCTTCCCTTCCTTCCTGGAAAGATATCTGGAACGATGTTGCTTAATGCTAATTCTGCTATTCAAGGCAGAAGGTTTTGTAGTGATTCTCCTCCCCTCCCATTTTTACAGCATTTTCCTGCATAGTTTGAACTCCTCATAAAAACTTCTAGAGTTTGAATAAAACAATGCCATCATTTTTCAAAAAATGTCATAATATTTTTGTAGGGTAGGGGCATGGAGTGCATGACCAGGAAAGCACCTGGCCTGTGTGGCAATTCTGAGGTGGCTCCAAATTCCTTTCTGGCAGTGTCAGTACTGTCGCATCTACTGGAATGTCCTTCCTTTCTCTTTTTAGCAAACTTTTACTCATCCTTCATAACCTAGTTCCATGGGAAGAACTTCCTGTCACCTAGGCCCAGCTAATCAAAGCCTGTTTCTGGAGATTTAGAATCCGAGCAGTGACACGGACAGCAGAAAGGCCTGGAGTGCACTCACACACCAGCAGTGTCCTGGGAGGGCCGTGAACGGGGATTTTGGCACCAGAAGCAGAGCAGCTCTCCCTTTATTGAACTTGGCTGTCAGGTTTTCCTATTCCAGGACCTCTCCACGTCGTGTTTTCATTGCAAGTAGCCAAGTCAGTGTCTCCAGCTTGCAGACGAGGCACCCAGCTTCTGTTCTGCCTCCCTGGTGTTGAATAGCAGACTATCAGAGGTGTGTGGAATGAGCCATAGTTACACAGAAGTTATTATAAGACACCATTCTCCCCTGACCCAGCCTTCCCAGGACATTCCCAGGCATGGTCAGACACCCGAGCAGCCACATTCTGAGAAGCACAGAGTTCTAGCTTGCTAAGCAGCTGTGCCCACTCCATGAAGGGGAAATGGCTGCAGAAGCAACATGCTCAGGGCCACACAGCTATGTCAAAGGCAGAAGGCCAGGTCCTGTGCAAACCCCTGTGTGCTCCTCTGTATGTAGGGCAGGGTCCTTGCTGTCTCCCCAGCCTAGTCTCCTTGATGCCTGCACTCTGCCTGGCATACAGGCAGTGCCCAAACATGCCCACCAGCAAGCTACCAAGTACCACCTGCAGCTGCACCATGCAGAAGGAGAGCTTGTGATCTGGGGTGGGGGGAGGGTGCTGTAAGGTCATTCGCTAGGGACAGGGACCGGAGGCGGTGATGTGCAGGCTGCAGATATTTTCAGTCCGCTCACGACTGCAACGACAGGAAACAAACACAGCAGGACGCCTTGGTGCCACGCTTCAGACTCACCTCCCCAAGGGTGGCTGGGTGGGTGACAGGGTGACAGGTGCTCTGGGAGCAACTGAAGAGAGTGAGGCAGAGTGGACCCGTGCCCCATGCTGCCCAGTGTGGATCAAATTGGGCTGTGACAGCCCAAGAAAGGACCAGAGTTCCAGGGGTGAAGAGAAAAGGCCAGCAGGTCACATTGGCCAAGAGGACAAGCTAGTGCATGGGGCACGCTGGGCCAGCTGGTGGAGCCAAGGAGTCCTGGGGAGCCCAGCACTGCCACAGGGAGCTGAGAGGATGAATGGAGTCCATCAGGGGAAACCGAGGGGTCCAGTCCAACGAAGCCAAAAGAATGTGCAGTGAGTCAGGCTGAGCCCAAAGGGAACGGGACCTAGGGAACAGGTGACACCGATCTGAGGCAGTGCCCTGGTGCGGAAGAAGCCTAGCGAGGCCTAGGGGGACCTGATGATGAATGCACAGTCAGGTAGAGCCCAGGCTGTGTAGTGGAACCCAGGGAATGCCTCCTGGTCGCGCTGAACCTAAGGGCCCCAGCAGAGCAGAAGGAGAGGGTGGGACTGACCTGAGGAAGATGAGTGCGTTCCAAAGAAGCCTGGTGGAGCGAGAGGAGCCCAGTGAGTGTGCGGGGTGGGGGGTATACCCAGCGGGCCCAGTGGAGCTTAATGAACGAGCCCACTGGGTCAGACTGAGCGGAGCATGGCTGAATGATGCCTGAGAAACAGGTTGCCTTCACCCGAGGAAACAGAGGGGTGAGCAGGGGAACCGAGCGTCGCATGGAACCGAACAGGGCCGAGAGGAGCCGATTGAACACGCAGCGTGGGACGGGTGGAGCCGAGTGGGGCCGAGTGGGGCCGAGTGGAGCCGAACAGGCTGAGTGGACACGAATGAACGCGCCGCGCGGGACGGGTAGAGCCGAGCAGGGCCGAGTGGAGCTGACGAAACAGGTGGTGCTGAGGTGAATAATGGAGTGGGTTCGGGAGAAGCCGAGGAGGCCTGAGGGAACCGAAGTTTGGGTGGAGCCCAGAAGGGCCTATTGGTGCGGGATGCATGAGCGGAGTGGGTCGGGCGGAGTTAAGCCGGCTGACTGGAGCGGAGAAACTGGGCAACCGAGAGGTTTCAGAAGCCTAGTGGGTCCGCGGGGAGCTGAATGAATTTTAGGGATGGTTGGGCAGAGCCAGGGCAGCGGGAAGGGGTGGGTGGTGTTGACTGGAGGAAGCACAAAGGCTTCGCAGCCAGAGCCAAGCAAGACCCAGTGGAGCCAAGGAGCGTGCAGGGAGCGGAAGTGAGGGGGCGGGGCCTGCCCGAGCCCCGGTGTGGCTTGGGATTGGCGTGACAGTTGGGGAGCCCAGTCCTGCTTCTAACCAACGGGAAAGAGGAGCCCTTTCGCTTCACTGGCCCGAGGTGTAACCTCAGAGGAGGCTCTTTCTGTTGGCAGCCTCAGTTCCCCCACTTAGAACCTAGGGCCCTGGAGGGGGCAGAAGGCGCTGGTTACGAAGCCTTTCTGAGCGCTGCCCTCCTGCCCTCTGTGTGTGGGGTGGGGGATGTTGTCTCATCTTCCATAGGGATGATCAGGTCACTGGCCTGGGAAGGTCCTGGGCAAGGTCAGTTCAGAAATGTCATTTTTCGGGAGTGTTCACTGTCCCCGGGTTGTTCGCAGACTCAAGAGCCACCTTATCTACATCCATGGCCAGGGACTCCCTACAACTGGGCACAGGATGCATTGTAAATGGGACGATATCCTTTGCCGTTTCAGGGTGACCTCAGGAGCTTACTGTTGTCACCTGTAAATGAGGGAAAGGACACAGGTGACGCCCAGCTCTTCATTTTCTAACGTGGATGGGGCAGGTGGGGATCTGTATTTTGACAGTATTATGGAATCTTATATGTACAAGAATACTTTTATTTTTATATTAAAAACTATGATCTAGAAGGTACTGTTGTAGGCAACTGGGGCAATAGAACCAGGAGTCCCTGCCTGGGTTCCAGTAGGAGGCTGCTGTCCCCTTTGTCTGGCCCCAGAATTCAGGCAGGAAACACGGGCAGGTGGCACTGACTCCTGAGGCACCCGATCTCTTGTCATCCTTCATGGCGCCGTTTCCACTGCTACATTATTCTAAAACACACCTCTGGATTATGCCACTTTGCTGTCCCAAACCCTGTCCTGCCTATGAGATAAAGTCCTTCTGTGGGAGCTGGCCCTGATGGACTGCTGCAGTTTCATCTCCCCTCTCCTCCCCCAAATTTTCAGGAATACCTGGCTGCTCATCTCTTCCATAGTCACCTCTATTCTGTGTAGATTTTTCTTTCTTTAGAAACACTTAACTTCATATGAGCCACTAGATGGCCCCAGAAGTGAATTTAAGGCCTTGCCTAATGGCAGCGGAGTATTGGCCTATTTGTTTACTGGCTTGCTTTGTGAAACTTTTACAAAGCCCCTTAGCACTTGTTTTGTAAACAGCCTCTATTTTTAGCTGAAAAATCAATGAATTTTGTGTATCAGTTAATTTTTCAGCTGTGAAAGCAAGGAGTATTATGACAATTCCTGGTGTGTTTCAGTACCCTCATCTACTCAAAGAGCAAGTCACACAGTTTCATTCAGAAGCCAGGTAAGTGTCTGAATTTACTCACGGCTTCTTCCTATAACTGTCCTTGCTGGGCACTTGACCAAGGTTGGAGGCATTTTCTTTTCTTTGCTAGGCTCTGATTTTTAAGAGCCAAGAAATAGAATTCAATCAGAACTTTTTTCCTCCAAAAAACTTCTGTTGGTTTTCTACCCAAGAAAGTATTGGATAAAAATTAGATGCTTTGCTCTTGCTTCTCAGCAAAATTAATTTTTTCCTTAAATGTGAGATTGTGTGTTCTGCAGGAGGACGGAGGCAGTGAGGAAGACGTGGCCAGGCCTGGTCTGAGCTCTCCCCTCAGGAGACCAATGCTTAGCCCAAAGACTCGTGTGTGCAGAGGTGGGGCTTTGGAGGTGATGAGATCATAGGGCACTAATCTACATGGATTAATCCATGGATCACTGCTGTATTATTAGGAGGCAGAGCCTAATTCAAGGGAATGGCTCATAGAGTTGTGACCTTGGGGACTGTATCGTATCCCTAGGACCTCCTTCTCTGCACCTTCTTCTCTTTCTCCCATCTCTGATTCCTGGCCAGCATGAGTTGAGCAGCTTTCCTCTGCCACACCCTTCCGCCATGATGTTTCTGCCTCACTATGAGCCTAAAGTGATGGAACCAGCTGACCATGGACTGAAACCATGAGCCCATTTTATCTTTCCTCCTCTGAGTTGTCTTTCCCAAGCCATTGCTTGCAGCAAGGAAAAGCTGACAACACAGGACTCCCCTGTGTGATGTCTCGGGTACCCTCTACGCTATGGAGCCTGTGATTTTATGGGGAAAGGACAGGACTGTGACTGAAAACATAGAACTTGCTGAGGATCTTGGGAAAAGAACTGGAGTCCCTTTCCTCCTTGTTTGTTCCCTCCTAAATGCCCCAGAGCATTGTGTCATGCAGGGTGGTGTCAGACATCTTGTGTGAATGGGGAATTTGAGAGGCAAACAAGGCCAGCAGGTCAGGGGATGGTGGCCAGGAACAGACAGTTCATGCGTGACTCAGTGCCAAGAGGAGGTGGGACAGTAGCCATACAAGGCCACGTGGAGCTCTAGGTCAGCAGGAGGCAGAGTGGAAGGGACTTTGATAAGCGCTTCCATGGTACTTCCTGCAGGAAGGAGTGGAGCAGGGGCAGCAGACTGTGGATGGCCAGCATGAGTGGTTACCATGGGTGTCTGGGAAGGGCTGTCCTTAGGTGTCTGGTCCTGTCCCTGTGGTGATCAGGGCAAGGGACAGTGGCATCAGAGTGACAGCCCAATGCAGAAGGGGCTTGGGTGTGACACTGGATAGATCCCTCTGCTACGGAAGCCAGAGGCCAATCCTGTACCCCTGTGCTCTGATGTGTGTGTGCCCCATGATTCCACCATCGGGGACCCCGTTCTTTCCTCTCTGCCCTTGTGGGCTGCACCCCCCTTGAAGCCTCGCAGTGATCTGGAAACTTAATGACCTCTGTGTGTCTGACCTGCACAGTCCCTGGGCTGCTATGCCTAATGCATAGTAGCCCTCAGGAAGAAGGAGCCTGCTCACAGAGCCTGCTGTCTCCTGCACCTCTGCTGGCCACAGAAGCCTCCCAGCCCACTACCCCAGAGCTGTCCTAGAGCAGCCAGGCAAGCAGAGCCCCCAGCATGTCCTGACCCATGCTGGAACCTGTCTCCGGACGGTGATGTGTTGGGTCACAGCCTGCAGGAGGTCAGACTGAGCTATCCCTATCTCTCTCCTACACACTGCACTTGCAGCAGGGAACGGGGTGCCCACTCACCTGTTTTAGCTCTCAGGTCCCCAGGACAGATGTACACAGTGCTGCCCATTCTTGGCGGAGAGGGGAAGAAGGCAGGGCACTGTCTGCCACCTGACTTTGGGGGATCACAGCTCCCACCTGTCACCTCCAACAATAGGGTCATCCTTCCGCAGCCCAAGGCCAAGTGCAGGGGATTGGGAACATGACCCCCCCCCAGTGCTCTTGTCCTACAACAGGGTCTGCACATGGGGACAGGGGCCTTCCCCTACACAGCCAGCAGTATTCACTCTGGGACTTTCATAGAAAGATGGAATGGCAGCCTGATGCTGGCTTTGAACCCCTGATTACTGGAAGCCCTAGGACTCTCCACGTCCACACCCGGGTGCCCTTCATGCAGCTGAGGCTCCAGGCACCACCACCACCCTGAGGTGGGTGGGTGACACCCACAGGCACCTGTGGTCACCTCGCAGAGGTAACCCTTGGCTGCAGCTGTCCTGCCACCAGATATTACTGCCGTGAGGCCTCTTGGGTTGGCTGCACCTGGCTGCTCACTGTGGGATGATCCCCTCCTAGTTTGGCTGTGCTCTGTCCTGGGCTCCTGGTCATCAGAGAAGCATCGACATAGCCCTTTCCCAGGCTGAGAGGGAGCAGAGCGAGGTTGATTCCCAGGAAGTGAGTGAGTGTGGATTTAATATACAAATCGGCCCTGGATGAGCACATTTGCTCTCACTCTGGCCACACCTGACCCTAGGCACCCTCACTTGTGGGATGCAGTTGTCAGGATGCACGTGACCCCCAAAGTCACCAAGGGCACTTGGAGCCTTCACTCTGCCCTGCCTTGCTGAGAGGCTGCTATGCTGCACTGAGCTTGCAGAGTGAGAAGAGGGATTGTGGGGTTTGGCAGGGACCCCAGCCTTGTCCTCCTGTGGGCCCAGGAGGCCGCACAGGGTCCTGGGGACAGCAGAGGACACCAAGGGCTCCTTTAGATCCTCAGCAATCTCTTGTTATTTCTGGACACCATAAGGGTGGATTGGGGAAGACAGAGGCCCTGGGTTCAAATGTTACTCCCATCCAGCCTCTCCCTCTCCCTGATCCAGCCTTAGTTTCTCCTCCATAACTGGGAGTGCAATCACCCTAGAGATCCTCCCTCAGGTGGGGCATCTTGTGGTAAACAGAGTGATGGGCATTTTGGGGGCCCAGGCTTGTGAGGCCTGAAGACTGGGCCAGGCCAGGTAAGGCCTCAGCATTACAGAAGTAACATGGGGCCATCATAGGGCCAGCAAGCATGTGCATTCTCAGGTTGAGATGGGAGCAGCCAGAAGCAAATCACCAGGAAGGGCAGGGCACTCCCTTGTCATTGTGGTTGACGATGGACACAGAGGTCTCCAGAGGGTCTGGGGACACTGCTGCCTGGCCCAGAAGGGCTCCACTCAGCCTCTAAAGTACAGGAACCTGCACAGTCTGCCATACCTCCCTTCTGTGTCTCAGGTTGTGGCTCAGCATTCCTCACTATCTCCCCAGTGCCCCTGCCTCACCCTAGGACAGGAGTCCTGCCCTCCAGTGATCGCCTGTGCTCTGGTCCCAATAATGAGCCACCTGTGATCCCAGCACCAGGGCTGTCCCAACTTGACACCTTCCCCATGCTGCTCCCTCTGCTCTTCTGTCCCTGTGGTTCTGTCAAGAAGAGAGATCCTGATGTGTAGGTGGGATGTGGGGGATCTGTGATGCTTTCCATCTAAAATGGCCCCCAGAGAGGAAGGAAGGGGAAACAAAAAAAATGATGAGAAAAGAAGGAAAAAAATGGAAAGAAAACTTTGGAAATAAGGATGGGAAGAGGGGTTGAAAGGAGGGGAGTGGGGAGAAAAAAAGTATCAAGTTATATCACGTAGAGGTACAAATTCCCTATAATGAATGTGATCATTATGTATACCTAAAACGTACCAATACATTTGATTAATAAAGAAGAAAAAAATAAATGATCCCCAAAGTCTTTTGGAAGGTAATGGGGTTATAGCTGCTGGAGCTGAGCTCCTATCAGGAGCCTGAGTCTGGTCAGAAGAGGTGCCTCACTGGGAGCACTCTCTGGAAGAATGTATCTCCCTCTGCCGCTCCTTTCTTCACTCTCAGTTTCGTGCCCACTATGATAGCAGCTTTGCCCTGTCCTGGCCCTTCTGCTATGCTGTTCCTGTATGTCAGCCTGCTGTGGACCGGAACAGGAGCTAGAGTAAATCTTTCTTCCTTTAAATTGTGAGTGTTAGGGGGCTGGGGATTTAGCTCAGCGGCAAAAGCGCCTGCCTGGCAAGCACAAGGTCGTGAGTTCAGTTCCCGGTACCGGAGAAAAACCAAAAAAAAAAA
>NW_004955429.1:12602085-12629234 GCF_000276665.1 Chinchilla lanigera | reverse complement strand
ATAAAAGAAGGAAAACATATTAACAAACAGACATCCACTTACAAAACAGCACAAGCACAACACAAGCAACACTGAATTATAGACAAAGTGGCAGGAAATTAACAATGGCTGTTGTAGTATGTATTGATATCATCAAAGTAGTTTCTTGGGAAAAAAATAGAGACATGCAAGATTGACCAAATAAGTAGTCATTAACAGTTCCTTTCAGTAAAGTGATACAAGTCAGTAGTACAAGTATGTTAGCTATCCTGTACATACATACATACGTATATACATACATACAAAATTTCTCCTTCTTTCCCTTCTCTTTGCCCACATCCCAGGTGCCCTTTACCCTTGAACGTTTTCCTTTCATTTCACAATGTCTATCATACCTCCTAGTTTTTATTCAGTGTTTCCGGTTTTACACTAGTGAGACAATGTGGTGCTTGCACATGCAGGTCTGATTTATTTCACTTATGAGTATGGTCTCTAGTTGTGACCATTTGCTATAAAGGCCTCGAGTTTATCCTTTATAGCTCAGTAATATTCCATTATATAAAAGTACCACAATTTTTTTATCCAATCCTCAGTGGATAGACCCTTGGGTTGCTTCCACAATCTAGCAATTTACAAATTGTGCTGCTATGAACATAGGTGCACATATATTACTGTGATATGATGTTTTTAGATCTTCTGAGAAAATACCCAGTAGGGAAACAGCTGGGTTGAATGGGACCTCTAGACCTAGTTTTCTGAGAAATCTCCCAACTGATTTCCACAGTGGTGTCACCAGTCTGCATTCCCACCAGCAGTGGAGAAGAGTTCCTATTTCTCTACAGCCTCACCAGCATTTGTTATTGGTTGATTTCTTAATGCTAGCCATTATTACTGGGGTAAGATGAAATCTCAATGTTCTTTTAATTTGCATTTCTCAAATGACTAATGATGGACATTTTCTCATGTATTTATTTGCCATTTGTATTTCTTTGTCTGAGAAGTGTGTGTTCATCTCAGCTGCCCATTTTTGGATTAGGTCTTTGATTTTGGGAGGGGCGCTGATGTTTTTTAATTCTTTATATATTCTTGATAGAGCTCCTTTGTCTGAGGGACAGTCAGCTAAAATTTCTTCCAAGTTTATGGGATTTCTTTTTCTCTGCTGGTGATTTCTTTAGATGTGCAGAAACTTTTCAATAGGATGAGATGTCAGTTGTTGATTCTTTGAAGTGTTTCCCGTGCAGTTTGGTTTTTGTTCATGAGTTCTCTGCCTACCCCATGTCTTCAAGGTTTTTACCTACTTTCTCTTCCAATAGATTTAGTGTTTCTGTGTTCATATTGAGATCTGTGATCCATTTTGACTTTAGTTAGGTGCATGGTGATAGACTTGTGTCTATTTTCAGTCATTGGCAGGTGGCAAACCAATTTTTCGAGCACCATGTATTAAAGAAGCTATCATTCTTCCAGTGAGTTTGTTTGGCCCCTTATCAAAGATTAGGTGGCTGAGTGTGTTTGTGGTTGTGGCTGTTTCTCCCAGTCTGTTCCATTGATCATCAGTTCTGTTTTTTAGCCAGTACCATGTTGATTTTATTACAGTACTTTGTAGTATAATTTCAGGTCAGGAATTGTGATTTCACCTGACTTGTCCTTGTTGCCTAGGATTGCTTTTGTTATTCTGGTTCTC
Organism: Chinchilla lanigera; assembly: GCF_000276665.1. NCBI lineage: Eukaryota > Metazoa > Chordata > Mammalia > Rodentia > Chinchillidae > Chinchilla > Chinchilla lanigera. Next base: position 12,627,574 of record NW_004955429.1, on the reverse strand, counting down.
TTCTGGCTCCAGAGGAATTTAAGAGATATTTTCTGTAGATCTGTGAGGTATGCTAATGGTAATTTAATGCTAATGGTAATTTAATTGCATTGAATCTGTGCAACAATTTTGGTAGTATGGCCATTTTCACAATGTTGGTTCTTCCTATCCATGAGGAAGGAATATTTTTCCATTTACTGAAATCTTCTTCGATCTCTTTTTTCCAAGTACTGTAGTTTTCATTGAATAGATCTTTTACTTCTTTTGTTGGATTGATTCCTAAATATTTCAATTTCTTGGATGCTATTGTGAAAGATATGGTTTTGTTAATTTCCCTCTCAGTGTGTTTGTTGTTTGTGTATAGGAATGCTATCGACTTTTGTGTGTTGACTTTGTATCCAGCTACCCTGCTGAATTTGTTGATTAATTCAAGGAGTCTTCTTGTGGAGCTTTTAGGGTCTTCCATGTAAAGTATTATGTCATCTGCAAATAGTGATAATTTTACTTATTCCTTTCCTGTCCTTACTCCTTTTATTTCTCACTCTTGTCTAAATTTTCTGGCTAATGCTTCTGGAAGTATGTTGAATAGGAGTGGTGATAGTGGACGTCCTCGTCTTGTTCCTGATTTTAAAGAGAAAGCTTTCAGTTTTTGTCCATTTAGTATAATGTTGGCTCTTGGTTTGTCATAGATGGCTTTGATTAGATTGAGGTGAAGACCATCTGTTCCTATTTTCTGTAGAGTTTTCATCATGAATCCATGCTGGACTTTTTCAAAAGCTTTTTCTGCATCTGTTGAGATGATCATGCACTTTTTGTCTTTGGCTCTATTGATATGGTGTTTAACATTTATTGATTTGCGAATATTGAACCATCCTTGCATTCCTGGAATGAATCTGACTTGGTCATGGTGTGTGATTTTCTCGATGATTTGATGCATTGTATTTGCTAGTATTTTACTGAGTATCTTTGCATCTATATTCATTAGGGAGATTGGTCTGTCGTTCTCTTTCTTGGTTGGGTCTTTCTCTCGTTTTGGATCAGTATGATGCTTGCCTCCAGAAATGAGTTAGGAAGAATTGCTTCTTTTTCAATTTCATTAAAGAGTTTGAGGAGTATTGGTATTAAATCTTCTCTGAATTTGCTGTAAAATTCTTCTATGAATCTATCAGGGCCTGGGCTTTTCTTTGTCAATAAATTTTTAATAACGTTTTCAATCTCATTAATTGATATTGGGTTGTTCAGGATTTTTGTATCTTCTGAATTCAACCTTGTACATATCTAGGAATCGGTCCATTTCTTCTGAGTTTTCTATCCTATGGGAATAAAGATTTTCTAAGTAGGTATTAATGACCTTTTGAATTTCTGTAGGATCTGTAGTGATTTCATTCTTTTTATTCCTTATTGCATGAATTTGAGTTTTTCCCTTTCTTTTTTGATAGATTGGGTAGGGGTTTATGGATTTTATTTATTCTTGCAAAGAACCAACTCTTTGATTCATTTATTTTTTGCAGTGTTTTCTTCATTCCAGTTGTATTAATTTCTTACCTGATTTATATAATCTCCTCCCTTCTTTGGGCTTTGGGCTTGACTTGTTCTTTTTCTAAAAGACTGAGGTGCAGCTACCTAATGGATATTTATTTGTTCTCTTTCTGTTTACCTTATGTGTCAGTTTACCACTATAAATTTTCCTCTGAGGACTGCTTTCACTGCATCCCACAGATTCCATTAAGTCGTATCTACATTTTTGTTTGTAGGTATTTTTAAATTTCTTCTGTGAGCCATTGGTTGTTCAGGAGGTTGTTGTTTAATTTCCAAGTGTTTATGGAGTTTTTGGAATTCCTTTTCTCATTAATTTCTAATTTCATTACACTGTGTTCAGCTAATATACATGGGATAATTTCAATTCTTTTGCATTCAGTAGGTATGCTCTATTGGCTAGCATGTGGTCTGTTTTAGATAAGGTCCCATGTGCAGCTGAGAAAAAATGTGTATTCTGATGTGGGGTGGAACATTCTGTATACATCTACTAAGTCCATTTGTTCACAGATTTGGTTCAGGTCTGTTATTTCTTTGCTCATTTTTTGCCTAATTGACCTATCTCTTTGTGTCAAAGGGGTGTTGAAGTCCCCTATTACAATAGTTTTATGAATTATTTGACTTTTCATATCCATTAAGATTTGTCTTCTATAGTTTGGTGCTCTGATATTAGGTGCATACCTGTTTATGATTGTTATCTCTTCCTCTTGCTGTTTTCCCCTAACAAGTATGTAATAGCCTTCTTTATGTCTTTTGATTGTTGTCATTTTGAAGTTTACATTGTCTGTACACATAGTAGCTATACCTGCTGTTTTCTGGGTGTCTGTTGCATGGAGAATTGTTTTCCATCCTTTGACTTTCAGTCTATGGATTTCCTTTTGAGTAAAAGGTGTTTTCTGTATACAGCATATCGTTGGATTTTGTTTCTTAATCCACTGTGCCAGTCTGTTTCTTTTGACTGGTGAATTGAGGCCATTTACATTAATGGTTATAACTGATATGTGTTGGCTTATCATTGTCATGTTATTTACTTGCTGTTGGTTTCCTACTTTTTCTACCTGTTTAATTGCTTTCTCTGCTTGAGGGTTCCTTTCTATTGTTGTTCTTGTGATTGTGGTAATTTTTTTCTCTGTCTGGAATATCTTTTAGTACTCTTTGTAAGGATGGCTTAGAACTCATGAAGTTCTTCAGTTGTTCTATGTTGTGGAAATATTTTATTTCTCCATTGAATTTGAAGGTTAGTTTGGCAGGATATATCAATCTTGGTTGGAAGCTGTTTTGTCTCAGGACCTGTAATATTTTGCTCCAAGCTCTTCTCAATTTGGTGGTTTATGTTGAGAAGTCTGCCATGATTCTGATCGGCTTTCTTTATAGGTGCTCTGTTTCTTTTCTCTAGCAGCTTTTAATATTCTGTTCATTTGCTGGATATCTGGGATCTTGATTAGGACATGTTTGGATGTAGTTTTAGTTTGATTAGGACTAGCTGGAGTTCTGTATGACTCTTTTGCCTGTATATCAGATTCTTTTCCCATGTTTGTGAAATTTTCTGCTATTATTTCTGCAAATATTCTTTTCCTGTGGTTTGTATTGCCTCCTGCTGTTTCATTGACTCCTGTTAGTCTTACATTATTCCTCTTTGCCTTGCCTTGCAGCTGTTGAATTTATTTTTCCTGGTTCCTTGTGGATTTTAAGAGATCCTTTCTTTCACAGTCGCTAGCTGCCATGCTGTCTTCAAGATTTGAAATTCTATCATGGGCTTCACTCAAGCGGTTTTGCCAGCTTTCAATGCAAGCTTTCATTTTTTGGATGTGTCTTTGATTATGTTTCATGTGTTTTAGTTCATTCCTATATTGTTCATGTAACATTTCCATCTGTTGCCTATGTTCATTTTTTTTTATGTTTCTTCTTTAGATGTGCTGAGCAATTCTTTCATTATTATTGTCATTTCATTTTTTGCCTGAGAGGTTATTTCTGATCTGATCTCTTCTATGTCCTGATGGAACTGTTTCTTTACTTCAATTGCAATCATTTCAGCAATTTCAGGTGTGTGTTTACCAAGTTCTCCTATGTCAGTGTCTCCTGGACTTGTTCTGAGTGGGGTGGAGTTCTGAGATTGCATTTTAGTCCTTCATCTTTTCATGTTTGCTGCTGGAGGCAGAATGCTCAGTCTCCCTCTTCTCTGGCAGCTCAGCCAAGGTGGCTTTTGTCCCTAGTTTTCCTGGTGGTCAGGCTTGCTCTTCAGTGGCCGCTGAGATGTGCTGCTTAGTCTGGGGTCTTCTGGCAGATGATGAAGTGTACCTAGTTCTCCCAGGTGTCAGATGTGAACTGTGATGTCAGCTGATGGCAGATCATCTGATCCATTGTCCTCTAACAGCTCAGGCCATGAGTATGACCCAGAAGTGGGCTGCACTGGTGGCGTCGTCATTGAGCAGTGGTTCTGTGTCCCCAGGCAGTTCAGGGCATAGGCAGTACCCAGACATGAGTCACAGGGTCAACAGTTCATGTCCCACCTTATTCTGTGTCCCATGCAGCTCAGTGTGTGCACAGGAGCCAGATGCAGGGTGCACTGGTGGTGATCATGGACCACCCATGTCTGTGACCCTCAGGAGGTTAAGGCCTAAGTAAATCCCAGATGTGAACTGCAGTGCCAGCAGTTCATGGACAGCCTGCTCTCATACCTCAGGCAGCACAGGGCATGTGGAGGCAGGGCCCAGGCACAAATTCCAGTGTTAGTTCTGGGCCTTCTGGGTCAGGACCTCCTGTCTGTACCGAGTGCATGGAGGGCAGAGACTCAGAGTGTAATGGCGCCGGGGTTGTGTGTCACCTGCTCTGCCCCCAGGAGATAGATGGGAAATACCTGGTTCTCTGGGTATTCAGCTGTGAACTGTGAGGTCAGTGGATCAGGGACTGCCTGATTCTGCATCTCCAGGCAGCTTGGGGTGTGCACAGGAGCCAGACATGGGCTGCACTGGCTGTGATCATGGACCACCCATGTCTGTGACCTCCAGAAGGTCAATGTGCAAGACTTTTTATTTTAAAGAGAAAAAATAATAATAAAATAACAACAACACAGACAAAAAGAAAACAACACAAAAACAATAAAAATGAAACATAATTTCAAAACAAGATGATAGGAATTAACCATGGTTGTTATATTATATACTGTTATCTTCAACCAAGTTTCTCAGATTACCAGATGTAAGAATGCAAGATTGATCAAACAATTAAAGAGCATAAAAAATAATAAAAAACCCATTAGAAATGATACTGAATTTCATTAAACAGGATAATATGAATTCAACAATGGTTGTTATATTACATATTGTTGTCTTCAAATTAGTTGTTCAGATTACCAGATATAAGCATGCAAGATTGGTCAAAAAATTTTAAGCATTAGCTGTTCTTTTCAATAAACCAATAGACATCAGCAGTACAATTATCCTAGCTATCCTTGCATATACATGCATATTTTTCTCTTCTTTCTATCTTTTTCTCCTTTCTCTCATCCCAATTTTTTCTTCCCTTTGAACAGTTTCTTTCCCTTTCACAATATTTATTGTACCTTTTGGATTTTATTTACTCTTTTCGGTTCTTACACTAGGGAGACAATATGATGTTTACATATACTGGTCTGATTTATTTCAGTTATGAGTATGTTCTCTAGTTGCATCCACTTATGTATAAAAACCTTGAGTTTATCTTTTTCATAGGTGAGTAATACTCCATTGTATAAAAATACCATATCTTTTTCATTCCTTCCTCAGTTGATGGACATTTGGGTTGTTTTGAAGATTTAGCTGTGACAAATTGTGCTTGTATAAACATGGGTGCACATACATTGCTGTGGTATGATGTTTTCAGTTTTTCTGGAAAAATACCCAGGAGGGGAATAGCTGAGTTAACTGGGACCTTTAATCCTAGCTTTGTGAGGAATCTCCACACTGATTTCTACAGTGATTTCACTAGTCTACACTTCCACCAGCAGTGGAGAAGAGTTCCTTTTTCCCACAGCTCCTCCAGCATTTGTTATTGGTTGATTTCTTGATCATAGCCATTCTTTTTGGAGTGAGATGGAATCTCAGTGTTGTTTTAATTTGCATTTTTCAAATGGCCAATGATTGGAAACATTTTTTCATATATTTATTTGCCATTTGTATTTCTTCATCTGAGAAATGTGTACTCATCTCAGATGCCCAAGTTTTGATTGGGTCTTTCAATTTTGGGGGCCGGATTTTTAAAAATTCTTTATGTGTTGTAGATAGAAGTCCTTTGTCGGAGGGACAATTGGCTAAAAATTTTTCCTGATTCGTGGGTTTTATTTTTACTCTGTTGGTGATTTCTTTTAATGTGCAAAAACTTTTCAATAAGATGAGATCCCAGCTTTTGATTCTTTGAAGTATTTCCCATTCTTTGAAGTTTTTGTTCATGAACTCTGCCTACCCTTATGACTTCAAGATTTTTACCCACATTAGCATTTAAAAATTTTGAGGGAAGCCAGGAGATTGGCCCTTAGAGGAAATCAGTAGTTCTTGTGGTGGTTAATAATGTATGTCAAGTTGACTGGGCCTGGGCTGCCCAGCCACTGGGTGAAGCATTATCTGATGTGTGTCTGTGAGGATGTTTCTGGAGGAGATGAACACTTGATTTATAGACTAAACAAAGCAGATTGCCCCTCTAGTGTGGGAAGACCTTATCCAATCAGCTGAGGGTCTGAGCAGAGCTCTGACATTGCTTCCTGTCCTTGGTCTTTGCACAAATCTCTGCAGATCAGAGCCTGATCTTCAGCACCATGGACAGTGACCAGGATGTTCCCATCACGGGACTGACTTGTGCTGTCCATAGTCACGCAGTATTGATTCTTCATCCTTCCTCTTCATACTTCCAAGAACACCCAGGGCAGAGGATCTTGGCTGTGTCTGTGAGGCTCCCAGGGTCAGTGTTTGTATGGGGCTGCCAAATGCTGCTGATGCTGCTTCAGAACGTCTCCCTTGGGCTGAATCCCAAGTGCTCTCACTTCTGCCAGGGAAGCCTGGGTTCCTGAGAGGGAAATGTGGGAAGGCTATGTGGTGGGGAGGAAAGGAAAGGACCCCACCTACTATCTGCCTTTTTCTGTACAAGCTGAAATGGGCAGCAGATCCTGGGGAGAGTAGAGATGTGTGGATGTGTGTGTGGGATCTCTCTGAGGCAAACCCAGTGGGGAGATTTCATTCTTTTCTGATTGAGCCCCATTTGTCTTCATATGTAAACACTTGGGGACATGAATAAATTTCCCTGGTTGCTCTGCCACTCATTTTTCAGTTCACTCATCTGCTCTACATTGTATCCATCCATTCATTCCCTCTTTCTTTAGTGTGTGCTTTGTCTACCTTTTTTCTCTAATCAAAATAGGACATTTATTAGGAGAGCACAAGGAACACAAGCATAGAGAACAGAGTAGCTGCACCTCACAGAAGCCTGGAGCCATGGTTCCAAGTAGGAACCATGTCAGCTTCATTTCTTCTGCCAGCCTGCTACATGGTCCCTCACCTGCTTCTCACTGCTCATCATTGCCTCCTCCTGTCTTTGCGTCTACTGGCTTTTCTTCATGGACGCTGCCTGACCCTAGCTTAAAGTGTGGTCTTTGTTTTGCTAGCAAAACAGAAATGGCCTCCTAATTTTTGTCCTCACATCCACACTTGCTGATCTACACCATTTTATTCTGTTCACAGCAATGAGAGGAATTCACAGCAGTGGAGAATGTGTCCTGTGCTTTCCCACACTCCCAGGAGATGGATAATGAATTCTCAACATGCTGTGGAGCTGGATCGCTACTCAAAGATGCAGCAACCTTTGTCGAAGGGCTCTTCCTTGCCCTTTGTGGCTCTCCAGCATGGCAAAGGTGTGGCCAGTAACAAATGAAATGTGGGCCAGTGTGTCATTTCCTGATTTTCTTTCAAATTGAGGCCACAATGTAGAAAGAGACAGCTTGCTTAGCCTACTTGTTACTTATTAATCCAAACTGTTTCTTACTGCTTTCTGCTTGTGGCCCAGCATCCTGACACAGCTCAGGGTGTAGAGTTCAGCATAGCCTGGTCATAGCACTGAGCAGGCATAGGTGGGGCCAGAGGAGCCTACAGGATGTTGTGGTGATGCAGAATGGCTTCCAGAGTGATCCAGATCCACCTCCAAGCTGGGTCTCCAAGAAACACCCATCACTTGGCCAGGGCATGACACTGAGCTGGAACTGAACATGAGTTAATGAGTGAGGGGATGAATGACTAGAGTGGGGAGCCTGTCTCTGCACATGACCTAAACAGGGAAAGCCCTTCTGAGGAGGTGTATTAGTTAGGGTTCTCTAGAGGAACAAATTGATCTATCATCTATCATATTTATCTATCTGTCTGTCTATCTATCTATCTATCTATCTCTTTATAGGATATAAAGGATTTATTGGGTAGGCTTATAGTGGCTGCCTGTGGAACCAGAGGTGGAAGAAGACAACATGGCCATCTGTGTGCTGGAGAGTTAGAGAATCCAGGCAAAGGCTGAAGTCCTGCTGATCCCTGCAGAGTGTGGGATAAGTATGTGCTGGAAGGCTGAGAGTCAGTGCTGGCAGTCTAAAACAACTGGAGAGAAACATCCAAGGTGGTGGCAAAGAGCTCCCCCAAAGAAGCAAAGGAAAAACTTTCTTCTTTACTTTTTTTTATCCCATCTAGGCTGCAAGCCTGTTATGGTTTGTATCTAGATGTTTTCCCCTCCCAAAGCCTCATGTGGTCACAGGTGGGGCTTTTTAGAGGTGGCTGGAGCTATAGTATATGATGCTGGGATCAAGGATATGATGCTGGGATTGATTCAGGTTGTGATGCTAGGATTAAGGCTGCCTCACCTCGGATGTGAGAGTTACCTGCCCTAAGGGTGGGCAGCCTGGATAGGATATAAGGGGAATAAAAGAGTGTCACTGTTTGCCACTTGTTGCTGGCTACTTTTTCACTGCTTTGCTGCCTCTTGGCTGTTAAGAACTGTTTCTGCTTTGTGGTACCCTTCTGCCATGTCACTGTGCCTTGGAGCCAACGAACAATGAAATAAAACCTATACAAACTGAGCTAAATAAACCTTTCCTCCTTTAACTTTGAATGTTGGATATTTTCTCTTAGCAAGAAGAAAAGTACTAAGATAAAGCCTATTGGTTGGTACCACCCACTCCAGGGTGGGTCTTCCCTTCTCTGTTTGTAGCCTACATGTCCATCATCCATGAACACCCCAGAATTTTATTAATCTTCAAGATGGTTCTTACTCAAGTAAGGTTGACATATCACAGTAATGATCACAGGAGGTGAGTCCTAATAGGACCAGTTTTCTGGCTTCCATAAACTGGAAACCCTCACACCTACCTCACAAGGGTTCTGCACAGGTGGTTACATGCCTGTCACCTGCTTTGCCAGCCTGCTTCCCTGTCACTGCCCTCACTCCTTTTAGGAGGAATTTTCCTCCCACAGTAGGGAACTTTTTGAGTACAAAACAAGAAACCCAGAGTCTTGTCTTAATCCTCTGGAAAGTCTGTGAGAATTATGAGGTTTAAAACATTAGTAGGAGCGAGGCTTCAGGCTGGATTGTAATCACTGATGTTGTAGGCAGAGTCTCATCATGGTTTTATCTCAACTTCTCCCTCAGCTAGATGTTGTCATCTTGGGCCTCTCTTTGTGAGAGTTAATGTCCACTGATACTTATGGGTGGCTGTAGGTCCAGAGCCCTTCACTACCTCAGTTATGCCTTTTTGAATCACTTAAAATTTTGCCCTTTTGCCCTCCATAACTGGAGAATAAATGGGGATCCTTCTGGGTTTTCCTTCACTGTCTTCCAAGATCTGCTGTTTCTTGGGGTTCTGTCTTCTCTCTTGTGTCTTCCTTGGCTTGCATATGTTGTCTGTTCTGAGGAACACATTTTGTCATGCCTGGGGAATGGGAGGAAATGGGAGGTTAGTCAGTGAGATTTTCTACATGGGAAATTCTTCTAATTCCACATTCATCGTAGATTGAAAATTAGTTAAATATATATGTTGGGTTGGAAAGTATTTTTAGCAGATGTTTCCCCCTAGAAATTTGATGGCCTTGCTCATTTCTGTTTAAGCTCCATTTCTCTGTTGCTGATGAATATATGAAGCCACTGTGATACTTAATTGATTCATGTAACATGTATTTCTCCTCTGGGGGCTAGTGTTATTTAATCTCTATCTTAGTGTTGTAATATTCAAAGTGATTTCCCTCAGTTTGAGTCTTGCCTTAGTCCCTTTTCTCATCACAGGAACACAATACTCAACACCCATAAATTAAAGAAGCAGAGCTTTATTTTGGCTCACATGTACAGCCCACAGTTGGCTGGCTCCAAGGCAGGATGACATGGCAGGAGAGAGGTTGCTCATATCGGGACTAGGAAGCAGAGAGACAATGAAGGGAGGATCTGGGGATGGAGATGAACCCTTCCAGGCCACACCCCCAGTGACCCTCCTCTTCTGACCTTATCCTTACAGCAAATCAGCTACAAGCCCCGTAATCTAGTCACCTCCCTCAAGTCCTGTCTGTGAGCACATAGGCTCGCGGGACATCTAAACAGTAAGTTTGCACTGAAAATATGATGGATCCTTTTCATCCAGAAATTTCTCTCAGACTTGGGAAATTTCCCAATATTATTTCATTGATTCTTTCCTTAATTCTTTCCTCCACCATGTTCTGTGTGAGGAATACTGTTATCTGTTCATTGGACCAATTCTCAGAATCTATTCCACTTTCTGGGAGATTTCTTCATTCTACTTCCAAATCTTCAGTTGAGGTTTCCACAAAAACTGTCCTGGGAATGTAACTGAGGGGCTCTTACTTGTACAGTACTGAGTGTGGACGGTTCACACAGGATAATCTGGCCAGGAAGAGAACACTGGGTGCCTAAGAGAAAAGACAAAACCTGCTAACCAGGCACAAATTTGGATTCTGCAGATGAATTTCACCTAGTTCCCTTTCCCATAAATTACAGATGGATAAAACAGGAGTTCATATAAATGTCAAGTTCTATGAACTGATTAAGAGGAGTTACTTTCTCTGAAAGGGAAGAGACACAGAAATTGTTACAAAGTTTTGATTTAAACATGGAATTGTCACAGTCCTGTAATCTACATTCACAGCATCCAGGACATCCTGCCCAAGGGTAAGGTGTCAGCAGGATCAGTCCCGTTTGAGGGGTGAGAGAGAAACTGACCAGGCCTCCCTCCCTCCTTGTCATGTGCTGGTAGTCTTATGCCTGTCTTGGTTTGTATACCATTTTTTTTTTTTTTCTCTCCGGTACCGGGAACCGAACTCACGACCTTGCGCTTGCCAGGCAGGCGCTTTTGCCGCTGAGCTAAATCCCCAGCCCCTGTCTTGGTTTGTAGAAGAATCATTTCAGTCTGCCTCAGGTTCAGTACAGAGAAAGCTGGAGCAGTTCTTTATTCAGCCCACCATCAGGCTCCCTGGTGACTAACACTAACACCATGGCCAAATGAGGTGTGACTCATTTCTTGGTAAATCACGTAGAGGTGTCAGCTGTGCAGATGTGATCTGGCAGGAAAAACATTTAGAAATAGGACATTCCAAACACTGGATGTTTAAAGCAAACTGTTTAACCCAGCTTCTTATTTCTCAGAAGTAATGCTCAAGTTTGAGATAGAAGTCAGAGCGATTATGTGTCATTTTATACTGTTATAGGACAAATATTACTCATTTTCTTGGCTAGGTGTTTTCTTGTGGGTCATTTAACTAGTCATGTGAGATAAATGATATTATACTAATTTTTACAGATGAAGAAACTGAACCTAGAAAGTAATAAAGGAGAGGAACACAGTAAGTAAGTAGTTAGGAATGATGGATTAAAATGTTTCTGATTTTTTAAAATTGAAAATATGAACTCCTGGATTTCTCTGGTGCTTGACCTAGGAGACCCACCTGCAGAAAGCAAGGTCTGGCATATTTGCATTTGGTTCCATTTGCTTTGGTTAAAGTATGAAGCCAAAGAAGCTCAAAACATTTTTGCCATACCAGTTTTGTTTTTTCTTGGCTATGTGGCTACTTTACAAGGAATAGTTTGCAATCACTTCATGTTAAACTGAGTGCTGAGATGCCACTGTCCTGTGACTACAGTGAGGAAAGCAGGTGCCAAGCCTTTAACAGGAAAGGCTGGTGAAGTGGGACACACTGTCCAAGAGGCCTGCAAATATTTTGCAACCAAGAAAGTCTTCAGACACTTCTTCCCTGCTTGGTCAGCAATCAACATTTCATGTCTGTGTGTTTGTTTGAAAGAGGGTCTTGCTGCATAGCTCACGGTGGCTTCAAACTTGTGATCCTCCTGCCTCAGTCTTCTGAGTGCTGAGATTAAAGGTGTGCACCGCCACGCTCAGCTCAGATGCCCAGATCATATTGTTTTCTTAATAAGAATTTTAAGTTGATGATTAAGTTATTTTCCAAAATTCTTTAAATAGCACATCACCAAGGACTCTAGTACACATGGACTATGTATGTATGTATTTAACTATCTCATGCTTTCCCCCATACATTTGTCCTTACCTTCAGTATGTATTGCATGATCTACCAAGCAAATAAACTGAACTGAAGAAGCACAGTTACATGAAGAGAGCATCATGGTGCATGGTGTGGTGGATTGACAACTGGTGGTCAACTTGTAACATCCAGCTGAACTGGGTAAGCATGGTGCTGGGTATGGGAGGCCCACCCGAGGACTGTTGCCAGCAGCATAAGAGGCAGAACTGGAAACGAAGAAGTTGGGTTGTTGGGAACTGAGAAAGGCTGTTGGAGCTGGTAGAAGCTGTTGGGAACCTGTTGGAAGCTGAGAGAAGTGATGAAAAGCTATTAGTTCTCCTGGAGGAGCTTGTCATGCTGGCTTTCCTGATGAACTTGGCTGTTTTCATCCTCCAAGGAGCTTACAACCTTGTTGTTGCTGAGAATGGCTTCAGTTCACTTTGGGGAAGCTCTGGTCTTCACATTGAGCATTGCTTCCTGGCTCTGGAATGGAAGATGGTGTACTGCTCCATCTTCTGGAGAAGCTTGTTGAGTTGGCTTTTCTGATGGGAACTCAATTGTCCTGATCATCAGAGGAGCTCAGGACCTCACTATTGCTGAGGATGGCTGTGGTACTTTTCTGGGATGCTCTGGTTCTTACTTTGAGCATCACTTCCTGGCTCCAGTGTAGATCCCTCAGCCTGCTAGCACAAATCCTTTATCCCACTGGCACAGACCTTCTAGCTTCCACTACTGACCTTTGGGCCTCCCAGCACAGATCCATGAATAGGCTAGCATGGGACATTGTCGTGGGCTCTTGGCCTCCAGTTGGACTCATGGGACGCATTGTTATGGGCTCTAGGTCTTCAGCTGGACTTATGCAGGACCTTATTGTGGGGTCCAGGCCTTCAACTGGATTCCTTGGTCTTTAGTGTGTGGACAAATTTCCTGCACTGTCTTATATGAATCTTTGAGTGACTGTTATAAATAACCTTATAAAATATGTGTCATATTATATTGCTCATCTTGCATAAAACCCCAAACCAGGACACATGGTATGCAAGAGAAAAAGAGCTTATGGAAATATAAGAGGTCAAAGAATTTGCTCTTCTTGTAACAACCTGCTCTTAGAGGAGCTAACCAGGGTTCTGCAAGAATTTCTTCATCCCTTTTAAGTGCATTGTCCCCAGTGACCTAACCCTCTTCCACCTCTTAATACCACCATAATAAGGATGACGCTTCCAGCATGTGGACCTTTGGAGACCTTCTTGAGCCATTGTAGGCCATGGGCAAGCTTAGCTTGGTTTCTTCAGCTGCTCATCACAGGGTGGGGTCAGTGTTCCTTTTCCCAGGTTGTAGAGAGATGAGATGAGGGCGATGAGCTCATGAGTCACAGCACACAGGCCTGAGGCATCTTTATTCTGTGGGTAACAGTTGCCATTTTCCTGATTTTATTTTATGTCATTTTTGAACCCATGGCCTTGGAATGCTCAACACGGGCTTTGCCACTGAACTACGCCCCGGGCCCAGCCCAAAAGTCACCATGTATATCAAAAGTATCTGTGCTTTGTGCTTATAGGAAGATAGTAGGTCTTGTAGAACCTGTGATCTCCTTGGAAATTATCTTCCATTCCACTTTATGTTGGGTGAGTCTTTTTTTCCCCACAAAATGGACTCAACAAGACACAGGAAGCACTGAGGATGACCAGGATAACAATTATAGGTGCAGCTCGTGAATCCTAGTGGAAGACCATAGGCAAGACCAGGAGGGCACACAGAATCAGGGAGGTGTACCCCAGGCCCCTGGCTGTAGAAGCAAAGAGTTCGTTCACTTCGGCAGTGACCAGAAATGGGCTAATGTCAGCATTTTTCAAGCAGTTTCAGTTTCAGTCAGAGGCTGTTATTAATTTTAAATGAAGCAAGCACGCAAGCAAGCAAGCAAGCTGCTTATTGCAGTGAGAAGAAAATGCATGCAGTGTCAGGAGTCTCCACAGGCATGGGGAATACTATGAAAATGGAAAGCTAGAATATTAGGCAAAAAACATCAAGCCACTATACTGACAGTGGCATCCAGAGATTTGGGGCTGGGCCTGGGCATACTGGCATCTAACATTTCATGTCTTCGTGCACTTCCTGTTAGTTGTTTGTTTTTGATGTTCAGAACTCTCAATGCCCTTCTGTTAGTATGAGCTACAGCTTCAGAACAGCATCCTGGGCCCGGAAGGAGATACACCCAACCTGTGGCTGTCCTGAGCCAGAATATGTGAAGGATCCCTGCAGTACAGCTGAGATATAACATCTTCAGCCACAGGTGTGTCCTCTTCACTGGCTGCTGTGTGTCTCTTTTCATGTGTTGTCTGCTGCTTTAAAGTCAAGTTGTTTTTCCTCTATGAAATCCAGCCTAGGATTAAAACATCCGTGTTTTATTCCAACCTCTAAAACTAGAAAGAATGGAAATAGCAGCATCACTGAGTGGAATTACTCTCCTCTGTGGGTGACTCACCAGGGAGACTCCAGAGTCATGTGGGAACCCAGCATCACTTCTCACCTGTGGAAACTTCTCCAGTGCCTGGCATTGAAGGGTACCTGGTATTTCTGTGGCTATTTTTATACCAGTAATCCAGTATTCAGCTAAGTTATAGAGGGGCCCTATGGTGATGTCAGTTGGCAGGTATCTTGCAGGGAGGCAGGGAGAAATCTGCCACAGTGGAAGATCCTGAGAAGCACAGTCAAATCTGTGTAGCTGGTATGACAGCCAATTAAGACTTCAGGTGCTGGTGTCATACAGTTACCATGGCCAAACTTCCTTGGGTCTGAGGTGACTTACCCGTTGCATGTTCTGAAGTTGTTTGGTCAAGAGAGTCTCTACCTGAACTGCAGAAAATCTTCCAGTTCTCTTCTTCACTAGCTTATGAGACTGTTGTTGGGCACAGACCTGAGAGACAAGGTAGTGATACCAAGGAAAGTGCCCCTTGTGTCAGGAGCTGCATTGGCTCAGAAACATTTCCTTGGTGTCTTCTGTGTGCCTAGACTGGGCTGAACACGGGTTCAGCGGTGGTAAGAGAGGGTCTAGGAACTGGGGTCATGGGAGAGGCCAGCACACAACGGGCTTGACAGGACAGAGATAGGGAATTAGTAATGTGAGTGCAGAGGAAAGACTTTTGGAGATTTTATGTGAGGCTGGCATCATCTCAGATAGAGCTTCTGTTGTGGAAAGGATGTCCTGGCAGAGGGAACAGCTTTGGCAGTGGTATAGAGGTGAGAAAGAAGAAGGCATCATGGGACAGTAGCAGCTGGTGTGACATCCTGTGTGGGAATAGGGCACAGTGACCTGAAGAGGGGTCAGTGCACACCTCAGAATGTGCATCTGCTGTGGCCCCAGGATAGACCTACTGTTGCTAAAGCCTAGATTTACTTTGGCCTACTTTTACTCATGGCAGGGTTGACCTTCCATGGCTTCTCTCTAGGCTAGAAGTACCTTCAGAGTCTAGCCTAATGTAGTCACAGGGTTCCCTATGGGCCCTAACCCTAACCTGTTGGAGAACTCTGCAGTCATGATTCAAAGGAGCCCGGATACTGCTCAAAACCTTGGCATTGTCCATATTGTTTAGTTTCACAGGCATGCAGAATGGAAGAGTTGTAGGGTGAAGGGGGCTTCCACCAGATTTCAGAAGAAGGCCTGGAAGGCAAAGTAGTGTTTCACTGAGACACTGCATGAAGTTGTGAGAGTGAAAGTGCAGCTGAAGGTGCAGTGGAAACCTCAGGAAATTGGAAAAGCCATAAATGTGGAACATCTAAGGGAAGCTGCAAGGAGTAAGTTAAAGTTAGTTCCAGAGAGCAGCCATTAAGGCCGCAACCACTAGCAATGCCGTAGGGATGGGTCCATCCAAGCCCTGTGGAGTTCACATTTGCCATAGCTTGCCCTGAGGCTGTACATGGAACTGTGGGATTTAATGTTTGCCCTGCTGGGATTCAGTCTTGCTTTGGTCTGACTCGTTTCTATGCCCTTGTTCTTCCCTTTTGGAATGGGGATGTTTATCTCATGCCATTGATTGTTGCTAGGGTTTAACTTTCTTTTTGATTTTTACAGGGGCTCATAGCTAAGAATGTGTTTTTTATTTCAAAGGAGACTTTAGACTTAGACTTTTCAGTCAGGTTGGAACTGTTAGGACTTGGGCAACTTTTAGAGATGGACTAAATGCAATTTGCATAATTAGTCTTTTGAGGACCATGGGAAGAATGTTTCGGTTTATATCTAGATGTTCTCCTAAATCTCATGGGATCATAGGTGGGATCCTTGGAAAGTGATTGGATTATGAGGGCAGAACAGCTGCTTACTGCTAGGAGCCTGGTTGGAAGTGCTAAGTCACTGGGACTGTGACTCAGAAGATCATATCACCCTTCCTGGCTCTTGCCTTGATTTTCTTTGTTTCACTTCTATGATACTGTGAGAAGCTGTTCTCTGTCAGGGGCTTCTGCCATGCATTTTTGCCTTGGAGCCAGTTGACTATGGACTGTAACCATGAGCTAAAATAAACCTCTCCACCTTTAAGTCATGGGTTTTGGATATTGTACCTCAGTAATAAGAGTGATTAGGGCATCCACCTCTGTGGCTTCTCAACCGGGAAGGAAAATGGGCTCAGAGTCTGCAGCTCAGGAAGTGAGGGTTCATCCTGACCTGATTGTTTGTGGAATAGAGGAAATGACTGTCTGTTCTGAGCCTGAAATCAGTGTGTTGAGAAAAAAAAGCATTTTCTTTTCTGACTTACAGGTCTATTGAGATGTAACATTGAAAGACTGACATTTAAGAAGTATTTTTTTCTTTGACCCATTAGGATTGTACATATATGGTGTAATGATCAAATCAGAATAATTAGTGTATCTCTCTCTTGAAACAGTTATCTCTATGTTGGGAAGCTCTGTACTCCTGCCCTGTATGAACGTATGTATTTATTTATGAAAACTAAATAGCAAATATTTACTGGGCATTTATGTTGCAAGGCTATGGATATTGAGAAACATACAGAAGTTTAAAATAATCCATCCTTTTCAAAGGTCTACATTGCAATCAGAAATAGAAGGAATGCTATTTCCACTTAAAATTTAAAACTAGAAATAACAATTCAAAAAAGAAAGACTAGGATTTGTATAGGATTAATAAGGCTTCAAGTTCAAACAGGGAGGCATTTCAAGTGAAGGGACAAAGACACAGAGATGAGAGAAAGGTCATTTTATTCTTGACCAAATTGGTGTTTATAGAAATACATATGTCAGTAGCAAAATGTACATCGTTATCTCTTAAAACATTTTTATTGGTATGTGTTTGCAATATGTAGTGATTACATTCAGCTTGGTGGGGACTGACACATGTACAAATTGCATCTTCGTTATTTTCATCCCTCCCCTCTGGCTCACTCTCCTTCCCTCCCCAGATCCCCTTGTCATCTCCAAAGAATTTACCTTTCTGGTTTTAAATATAGATCCTGTATTTTGTTCTTTAAATTATTTGTATTTTGGGCCTCTCAGAAAGCATTTGATATTTAGCCTTCTGTGACTGACTTACTTCACTTAATACTATGGTATCAGGATCTGTCCACTTTCCAAAAAATGAGTCAGGTTTATCCTTTTTACGATTGAATAGCATTCCATCATGTTTATATACCACATTTTCTTTGTCAGTTTATCTGGGAATGGACTGCCTGCCTCTGTGGCTTAGCTGTTGTGAGTTGTGCTGCTGTAAGCATGGTTATGCAGGTATTTCTGTAATGTTATGATTTTAGCTCTTCTGGAAGATACTCAGGAGAGGTATATCTGGGTCAGATGCAATTTATATTTTTAGTGTTTTTGAGGAAACACCATACTTATTTCCAAAGTGGTTGTGCTAGATTACATTCCCACCAAGAAGACCACACCAACATTTTTCTCCCACAACCTCACCAACATTTGTTTTTTGAGTCCTTGATAAAAGCCATTCTTATTGGAGTAAGGTAGAATCTCAGTTTTCTTTGGATTTGCATTTCTGTATGTTCTTTGAGCTTTTAAGTTTTTTGTTTTTAATTTATTATTTTCAATTTTCATTTTTTATTACTGCATGTTTGTAGTACATAATGATGTTCCTTATGGGGAGTGGGTACATGTACACAAGACATTTTAATTCTATTTTCATCCACTTGGCCTCCCCTTCTGTTTCCCTCTCTCCATGTCCTGGTCCCCTTCCCATTTTCAAAATCTCTATCTCCCTCTTTCCTATTACCTATATTTTATTTTTCTCTTTATATATATTTTGCGTTTCTCGTATAGAAGAGAAACCATAAAATATTTAAGCTTGTATGTCTGATTTATTTCATATAATATTATTGGCCAAAATTGCATCCATTTTCCTATAAAGTATTTGTTTATCCTTCTTTATGGTGTATAAATACTAAATTTAATTTTTAATTTTTATTAGTGCATGTTAGAAGTACATAATGTTTATATTCCTTGCATAGAGTTGAAATATGTGCATAACACATCTTAATTCATTTTTCATCACTTTTGTCTTCCTTCCTTCTCCCTCCATCTCTTGATCCCCTTTACATTTAAGAAAGATCTTTCTCCTTACTTCCTAGTATCTATCTTTTATTTTGCACTTTGTTTATACTTTTAATTTCTCATATACAAGAAACTATATGATATTTAAGCTTGTCTGATTTATTTCACTTAACAATATGGTTCTAAGGTACATCCATTTTCCTACAAATGATACAAGTTTTTCTTTATGGCAGAGTACTCCTTCATTGTCTCTAAATGCCACATTTTTCTTTTAAAATTAATTTTACATTTAATTATACATTATTAATTATTAATACATTATTAATTAATTATTAATACATTCCCTTCCCTTCAATTCTTCTTACCTTCTCCCTTTACAAAACTTTGTTTCTATTGTTTTCCTTCCCCTCTTCTTAAAAAATCCCTATTCCTTTTGCGTCCTTTCTCCTTTACCCCTCCATTTTCCCCCTTCCATTTGAATATTTTCTTACTACTCAGTAGCAATCATAGATTTTGTACTTATTTACTCTTTGAATTTCTCATGTAAGAGAAACAAGGTGATATTTAAACATGTACGTCTAATTTATTTCACTTAAATGTATGATTTCAAGGTACAACCATTTACCTAAAAATGTCTCAAGTTTATCCTTCTTTATGGTAGTATTCGCTTGTATATAAAAACTACATCTTCTTTATCCATTCATCTGTTGATCAGCATCTGGGCTTTTTCCAAATTTAGCTCTTATACCCTTGTATAATATAAACATGGATTTGCGTAATCACTGTGGTATGATGCTTTTAACTTTTTCAGAAAGATACCAAGAAGGGGAATAGCTGGGTAAAATAGAACCTCTAGTTTTAGTTTTTTTAGAAATCACCACACTAATTTCCACAGTGGTTGCACTAGTTTATAATCTTACCAACAGTGGAGAAAAGTTCCTTTTTCCCTACAGCCCTGCCAGCATTTGTTATTGGTTGATTTCTTGATGATAGCTATTCTTTCTCAAAGGAGATGGAATCTCAGTGTTTTAATTTGTGTTTCTCAAATGACCAGTGATGTTGAACATTTTTTCATATATCTATTTGTTGTTTGTACTTCTGAGAAGTGTCTATGCATTTCAGATGCCCATTTTTTGGATCGGGTTTTTAAATTTAGGGGTCTGATGTTTTTGAGTTCTTTATATATTCTAGATATTAGTCCTTTGTCTGATGAATATCTGGTAAAATTGCTTTCAATTCTATGGGTTGTCGTTTCACTCTATTGGTTTCTTTTGCTGTGGAAAAGCTTTTTAATATGATGTGATCCTAGTTGTTGATTCTTTGTAATATTTCCTGTGTGATCAAGGTTTGTCCCTAAAGTCTTTACCTAGATTCATGTCTTCAAGAGTTTTACCTATTCTGTCTTCCAGAAGATTAAGTGTTTCTGTTTCAATATTTAGATATTTGATCCATTTCAATTTTAGTTTACTGCATAGTGAAAGATATGAGTCTAGGTTTGATCTTCCACATGTGGAAAGTCACTTTCCCAGCATACTACATTAAAGAGGCTCTCTTTCTTCAAGTGAGTGTGTTCCATCCCCACTTCTTAAAGATAATGTAGCTGAGTGTGTTTGGAATTATTTCTGCATCTTCTAGTATGATCCATTGATCCTTAGGTCTATTTTTCTTTGGCAGTACCATGCTGTTTTTAATCACAGAACCTTTGTAATATGATTTCAATTTGGGGATTGTGATTTTCCCTGCCTTGTCTTTGTTCCCCAGAATTGCTTTTGGTATTCTAGTCTCTTCTGGTTGCCAGTGATTTTAGGATATTTTTCTCTAATTCTGTGGAGTATGCTAATGGTATTTTGATTGGGATTGCACTGAATCTGTATAACAGTTTTGAATGTATGGCTATTTTCACATTGGTTCTGTCTATCCAACACAAGGCGTATCTTACCATTTTCTGGTAGCCTCTTCAATCTCCTTTTTCAGAGTACTTAGTTTTCAATGTGAAAGTCATTTATTTCCTTTGTTGGATTGATTCCTAAGTATTTCACTTTTTATGCTATTGTGAAAGGTATGGTTTCCTTAATTTCTTTCTCAATCAGTTTGTTATTTGTGTACAGGAATGGTGTTGATTTTTGAGTATTGACTTTGTATCCTGCTATCCAACTGAATTTAGTTATTAAATCTAGGGGTCTTTTGGTGGAGTTCTTGGGTCTTCTATGTATAGTATCATGTTATCTGCAAATAATGATAATTTTAACTTTTTGGTTTCCTATCCTTATTCCTTTTATTTCTTTCTCTTGTCTAATTGCTCTGGCTGATGTTTCCAGAGCTATATTGAATAAGAGTGGTGCTAGTACACATTCATGTCTTGTTCCTGATTTTAGAGAGAAAGCTTTTAGCTTTTGACCATTTAGTATTATGTTGGCTGTTGATTCATCATAGATGGCTTTTGTTAGATTGAGATAAAGACCTTATTGTCCAATTTCTGTAGATTTTTAAAAATTATGAATGGATGCTGGACTTTGTCAAATGCTTTTTTGCATCTATTGAGATGATCATGTGGTTTTTGTCCTTGGTTCTGTTAATGTAATATATTGCGTTTATTGATTTGCATACGTTAAACCATCCAGGCATCTCTGGGATGAATCCTTCTTGGTCATGGTATATAGTCTTGATGATTTGCTGCATTCTGCTTGCCAGTATCTTATTGAGGATTTTTGTATCTATGTTCATTAAGGAGATTGGCCTATAATGTTTTTTTTGGTTGGGTACTCTCTAGTTTTGGTATCAGGGTAATTAATGCTTGCTTCCAGGAACGAGTTTGGGAGTATTGCTTCCTTTTCATTTCATTAAAGAGCTTGAGGAATAGTGGCATTAGATCTTCCCTAAATTTCTTGTGGAATTCAGCAGTGAATCCCTAAGGACCTGCGCTTTTCTGTGTTGGTAGTTTTTAAAATTCAATTTAATTGGCTGATATTGGATTATTTAGAATTTATGTATCTTCTTTTTTCTCAGATCATCTTTTTATTGAAATATTTTCTCATGCTTCTTAGCTGGGAACTCCACAGTACCATTGTTGATGTCATCTATGATTTCAAGAAGGTATTGGCTATCCACATTGCAGCCCACAGACTGGGAAGTCCCCAGGATCTGTTTAACAGTTCCGGAAAGTTCTCTGGCCAAAGACCAGTGTGCATATGTTGGGCATTGTTGACAGTCTTGTAAAAAATGATATTTCCACTGTTTATGTGCTTCGTTTTTTTCTTGGTTCCAGGAGTCGAACTTAAGACCTTGTGCTTTCCAGGCAAGTGCAGTGCCGCTGAGCTGTACCCCCAGCTCTTTCCACTGTGTTTAGTGTTTTTCTGCTTCTTACTGTCTCTTGTCAGCTCCTTGGGGCCTTTGATGATTAGGGCAGGGGCAGAAGGCACTACTTCAATCTGGGCCTGTTTGTTTTAAATTGTCAGTTTCACCATAATGCTCTTTCCTTCCAATCACCAGTTGCCTTGATTATGTCATCTCCCAGTTTTTTGGAGACAGACTCAGGGGACAAATCTTGGGGGACAAATCTTGGGGGCCATGGTAATGTGGTATTGGCTTTGCCCCTGGTGGACCTCAGGTACATGACTTTCATCTCACTGGGGTTGATCATCAGTGGAATGGCGGAGGTGGCTGGAGTCAAATGAAGCCAGATTCGGGATGACTTAAGAAAGTTGCACCTTAGTCTACTCCTTGTCAAAAGCTGAAAGCTTTTATAGCTCCTTGATTCAAATGCCTATGTATATGGGAATCTATCAGTTTTTTTTCTGAGTTTTCCATTTTATTAGAGTACAAGTTCTCAAAGTAGGTATTAATGATCTAGATTTCTGCAGGATCTGTTGTGATTTTTTTGCCCTTTTCATTCCCAGTTGCATAGATTTGAGTCTTCCTGTTTTGATGAAGTTAACTGTTTGTCTATTTCATTTAATCTTGCAAAGAGCCATTTCTTTGATTCATTGGTGTTTGTATGGTTTTTTAGTCTTCATGGCCTGAATTTCTGCTATGATCTCTATAATTTCCTCTCTTGTATGAGCTTTGGGCTTGACTAGTCTTCCTTTTCTAAAACTTTGAGGCTCAACATTAGGTTGTTTATTTATTTTGCTCTGTTTTCCTGATGTGTGAGTTCACTGCTATAAATTTCCCCCATAGGACTGCTTTCATTGCCTCCCATAAGTTTTGGTATGTTGAATGAGCATTACCATTTAATTGTAGAAGCTGTCTAATTTCTTCTTTAATTTCACCTGTGACACATTGGTTGTTCAGTAGAGTGTTATTTTTTTTATTTTTTATTTTTTTGGTTTTTCTCCGGTACCAGGAACCAAACTCACGACCTTGCGCTTGCCTGGCAGGCGCTTTTGCCGCTGAGCTAAATCCCCAGCCCCTAGTAGAGTGTTATTTAATTTCCATGTATTTGTGGAGTTTTTGTGGTTTCTTTTGCCATTGGTTTCCAATTTTATTGTGTTATGGTCTGATAATATGCATGGGATAATTTCAGTTCTTTTGCATTTACATAAGCATGTTTTATGAGCTAGTATGTAGTCTATTTTGGAGAAAGTCCCATGTGCAGCTGAGAAGTATGTATATACTATTGTTGGGTGGAACACTCTGTAGATATCTACTAAGTCCATCTATTCAAAGGCTTATTCAATCCTGATATTTCTTTGTTGACTTTTTGGCAGTTAATCCTTTTGTAATAATGGGATATTAAAGTCCCCCATTACAATTGTGTTAGTGCTTGTTTGATTTTTCCTGTTCCTTAATATTTGTTTTATATAGTTGGGTGCTCCTGTATTTGGTGCATATATTTATGATTGTTACCTCTTTTTCTTGGAGTTTTCCCTTAACAAATATGTAGTGACCTTCTTTATCTCTTTTGATTAGTCATGGCTTGAAATCCACGTTGTCTGCAAATAGAATAACTACCTGCTTTTTTCTGGGTTATTGTCATGGGTAATATTTTCTCCATTCTTTAACTTTCAGTCTATCACTTTCTTTGAGTTAAATGTGTTTCTTGTATGCAGAATATTGTTGGTCTTGTTTCTTGATCCATTCTGTCAATCTCTTTTCATTGGTGAATTGAGACTATCTACATTGGTCGTTATCTGATGTTTCTTGTGCAGTACTATATTTTTATGAGTTTGGGTGCAATATTGATCAATGCATATATTAATAATTCTTAACTTTTCCTGTTGGATTATACGTTTAGGCAGTATCTAATGATCTAGTTTGCATCTTTCCATCAGTTTTAGCTTAAAGTCAACTTTGGATATAGCATAGCTACACCTTCTTTCTTTCAGAATCCTGTGGCATGGAGTACAGTTTTCCATGCTTTGATTTTATTCTGTGAGTTGCTTTTTGGGTTAAAGAAGCTTCTGGTATACAGTACACTGTTGAGTTGTTTCTTGACCCATTCTCTTATCCGTTACTTTGTATTGGGAAAGTGAGAACTTTCACAGTGAGAGTTAGTACTGAAAAGTATTGACTTATTCTTGTCATTTCCTTATTTTCCTGTTGCTGATTCCTTACCTTCCATGGAACTGTTAGCCCTACCAGGTGTATTCATGCCATGTGATACTTTGTCACTGTTGTCCTCAATGTCTGTTTACAGGGTATCATTGAGAATTTTTTTAGTGGTGATTTGTTGGTAATGAATTTCTTTAGGTTCTCCTTATCATGTAAGGATCTTACTTCACCAATTTTGAAAAATAGTTTTGCAGGATATCTCAGTCTTGATTGGAAATTGTTTTCTTTTAGGGCTTAAAACCCTTCACTGCAAGGTCTCCTGATTTTAAACTTTGTATTGACAGCATACTGTAATTATAATATGTTTGCTTTTATAAGTGATTCATTACATTTTTTTCTAATAGCTTTTAAATTCTCTTTTTGGCTATGTTGTGACATGAAGAGGTTCTTTTCTGATTGGGGCTATTTGAGGTTCTATATTCCTCAATTAACTGCATGTTAAAGTCTTTTACTTATTAGAAAGATTTCTGCTATTCTTTCAGTAAACCATTTTTTTATGCCATTTGTGCTATAGGCCCATTTTCACTAAAGAAAATAGATATTTTTCTTTGCATAATTTATGAGCTATTAGACCATTTTTTATATTCTCTCCTTTTGATTGCTGGTAACTCTTCCTAACTGGAACCTGTAATTCCTGTTACATTTTTAAACACCCCTGTGTATTTAAGTGAATACTTGCCTATATCCAGAAGGAAGGTTTTCATGCTGAGTAGAATGTCTTATTACCTGCAGCCAGCATACTGGCATTATAAAATTTAGGGGAGTTTATTTTGTTTTAATAGCTGAATAATACTCCATTGTTTAAAAATACCACATCTTTTTTATCCATTCCTCAGTTAATGGGCATTTGGGTTGTTTCCAAGATTTAACTATAACAAATTGTGCTGCTGTAAACATGGGTGCACATATATTGCTGTGGTATGATGTGTTTAATTCTTCTGGGAAGATACCCAGAAGGGGTTAGCTGGGTTAAATGAGACTTTAAATCCTAGTTTTGTGAGGAATACCCAGCCTGATTTCCACTGTGGTTTCACCAATGTACACTCCCACCAGCAATGGAGAAGTGTTCCTTTTCTCCCACAGCCCCTCCAGCATTTGTTATTGGTTGATTCTTTTTTTTTTTAGTTTATTTTTTATTTTATTTTAAAAACAAAAGAAGGAAAATATTAACAAACAGGCAACCATTTACAAAATAGCACAAGAACAATACAAGCAATACAGAGTTACAAAAAAAGTGGTAGGAAATTAACAATGCTTGTTGTATTACATATTGATATCTTCAAAGTGATTTCTCAGGAAAACAAATAGAGACATGCAATATTGATCAATCAAGGACTCATTGACAGTTTCTTTCAGCAAAGAAATAGAAGACAGTA
>NW_004955429.1:12518158-12600339 GCF_000276665.1 Chinchilla lanigera | reverse complement strand
GGTCTTCCATGTAAAGTCTCATGTCATCTGCAAATAGTGATAGTTTTACTTCTTCCTTTCCTATCCTTATTCCTTTTATTTCTCTCTCTTGTCTAATTGCTCTGGCTAATGCTTCCAGAACTATGTTGAACAGGAGTGGTGACAGTGGTCATCGTTATCTTGTTCCTGATTTTAAAGAGAAAGCTTTCAGTTTTTGTCCATTTAGTATGATGTTGGCTCTTGGTTTGTCATAGATGGCTTTTATTAGATTGAAGTAAAGACCATCTATTCCTATTTTCTGTAGAGTTTTTATCATGAATGCATGTTGGACTTTTTCAAAAGCTTTTTGTGTATCTATTGAGATGATCATGCACTTTTTATCTTTGGCTCTATTGATATGGTATATAACATTTATTGATTTGCGAATATTGAACCATCCCTGCATTGTTGGAATGAATCCAAGTTGGTCATGGTGTATGATTTTCTTGATGATTTGCTGCATTTTATTTGCTAGTATCTTACTGAGTATCTTTGCATCTATATTCATTAGCGAGATCGGCATGTAGTTCTCTTTCTTGGTTGGGTCTTTCTCTGGTTTTGGTATCAGTATAATACTTCCCTCCAGAAATAAGTGAAGGAAAATTGCTTCCTTTTCAATTTCATTGAAGAGTTTGAGGAGGGTTGGTAGTAAATCTTCTCTGAATGTGTTTTAAAATTCTGCTGTGAATCCATCAGGTCCTGGGCTTTTCTTTGTTGGTAAGTTTTTAATCATGTTTTTAATCTCATTAATTCATATTGGGCTGTTCAAGATTTTTATATCTTCTTGATTCAACCTTGGTAATTTGTACATATCTAGGAATCTGTCCATTTCTTCTGAGTTTTCTGTCCTATGGGAGTAAAGATTTTGAAAGTAGGTACTAATGATATTTTGAATTTCTGTAGGATCTATAGTAATTTCATCCTTTTCCTTCCTTAATGCATGAATGAGTGCTTTCCTTCCTTTTTTTGATAAGGTCCGCTAGGGATTTACCAATTTTATGTATTCTTTCAAAGAAACAACTCTGATTCATTTATTTTTGGTAGTATTTTTTTCGTTTCAGTTTCATTAATTTCTTACCTGATTTATATAATCTTTTCCTTGGGCTTTGGGCTTGACTTGTTCTTTTTCTAAAAGATTGAGGTGCAGCATTAGGCTGTTTATTTGTTCTCTTTCTTTTTTCCTTATTTGTGAATTCATCACTATAAATTTCCCTCTGAGGACTGCTTTCATTGCATCCCACAGATTCCGGTAAGTTGTATCTACATTTTCATTTGTTTGTGGGTATTTTAAATTTCTTCTGTGAGGTATTGGTTGTTCAGGAGGCTGTTCTTTAATTTTCAAGTGTCTATGGAGTTTTTTGAGTTCTTTTTGTTGTTAATTTCCAGTTTCATTGCACTCTGGTCTGATAATATGTATAGGATAATTTCAATTCTATTGTGGTTAGGCAGGTATGCTCTATGGGCTAGAATGTGGTCTATTTTAGAGGAAGACACATGTGCAGCTGAGGAAAACGTGTATTCTGATGTTGTGGGGTAGAACACTCTGTATACATCTACTGAGTCCATTTGTTCGCAGCTTTGGTTCAGATCTATTATTTCTTTGCTAAGTTTTTGTTCAGTTGACCTATCTCTTTGTGTCAATGGGGTGTTAAGGTCCCGTGTTATAATAGTGTTATTAATTATATGGGTTTTCATTCCTGCTAAGATTTGTCTTATATAGTTTGGAGCTCTGATAGTTGGTGCATACATGTTTATGATTGTTATCTCATCCTCTTGCAGTTTTCCCCTGACAAGTGTGTAGTTACCTTTATGTCTTTTGATAGTTCTCTATTTGAAGTTTTCATTGTCTGCAAATGTAGTAGCTACACCTCCTTTTTGTGGGCTCCTGTTGCATGGAGGATTGTTTTCCATCCTTTGACTTTCAGTGTATGGATTTCCTTTTGAGTAAAATGTGTTTCCTATGTACAGCATATCATTGGATTTTGTTTTTTTTTATCTATTTAAAAGAATAAAAGAAGGATAACATAGTAATAGGGGGATACTGAATTACAGACAAAGTGGTAGGACATTATCAACAGTTGTTATTTTATCTAATGGTATCTTCAAGGTAGTTTCTCAGGAAAATGAATAGACAAATAATAGTGGGTTACATACAAAAATCGTAGGAAATTATCACTGGTTGTACTATACTTTGGTTTCTTCAAAGTGGTTTCTAGGGAAAACAGATAGAGCTAAACATGAGTGATCAAATAAATAATCATTGACTATTCTCAATGATCGTTGTTGAAAACAGTAATAAATATACATCCATTTACAAAATAGCATAGGAACAATAGAAACATTACAGAGTTATGGACAGATTGGTAGGAAATTATCAAAGGCTGCTGTAATACACGGTGGTATCTTCAAAGTGGTTTCTCAGGAAAACAAAGATATGCAAGAAAAATCTAACAAGTAGTTACAGCCTAAGAGTTGTGAAAAGTAGCAGATTACCTCCTCATCAGTGACTCCTTGCACTGAGGTGTGACAGATGGATGGAAGGCCAGAATTGAAAAGAAGGACTGAGGGAGTAGCACCAGTGTCAAGCAATAGGCTGTAATACATGTTGGTATCTTCAAAGTGGTTTCTCAGGAAAACAAAGATATGCAAGGAAGATCTAACAAATAGTTACAGCCTAAGGGTTGTGAAAAATAACAGATTACCTCCTCATCAGTGGCAGTTGCTGAAGTGTATCTAGTTATCCCAGGTCTCAGATGCGGGCATTGATGTTGGCTGATTGCAGACCATCTGATCCAGCATCCCCAGGCAGTTCAGGGTACAGGTAAAACCCAGACACGAACTGCAGGGTCAACAGTTTGTGGACCACGTGATTCTGTATCTCCAGTCAGTTCAGGATGCCTACAGGAGCCAGATGCAGGCCGCACTGACAGCAATCACAGACTGTGTCTGTGCCCTCCAGGAGGTTGGGGTACAAGTAAAGCACAGACTCGAACCACGGTACCAGGAGCTCTTGGAGTGCTCGCTCACTTTGTGCAAGGCACGTGCAGGAAGGGCTCACTCATGAACCCTGGTTAGAGCAGTCTGCAGGCCTCCTGAGTGAGGAACTCCTGTCTACTGCAGGTGCATGGAGGGCAGAGACTCAGACTGTAATGACGGTGGGGTTCTGGGTTGCCCGATCTGCCTCCAGGAAGTAGATGGGAAATACCTGGCTCTCTCCACGGCTTTCAGCTCAGAACCGTGGTGGCAGTGGGTCACAGCCTGCCTGCTTCTGCTTCTCTAGTCAGTTGAGAACACCCACAGGATCCTGACCTGGGCTGCTGAAACAGCAATCACAGATTGTCCATGCGTGTGACCTCCAAGTGGTTGGGGCACAAGTCAGTTGGTTGATTTCTTGATGATAGTCATGCTTTCTGGGGTGAGATAGAATCTAAGTGTTGTTTTAATTTGTATTTCTTAATAGACTAATGATGTTGAACATTTTTTCATGTAGTTATTCACCATTATTATTTCTTCATTTGAGAAGTGTGTATTCATTTCAGATGCCCATTTTTGGATTGGGTCTTTGAATTTGGGGGTCCTGATTTTAAAAAATTCTTTACATGTCCTAGATAGAAGTCCTTTGTCTGAAGGGCAGTTAGATAAACTCAAGGGTTTTGTAGGTAAATGGATGCAACTAGAGACAATGCTCATAAGTGAAATAAAATTGGACCCACATGTGTAAACATCGTATTGTCTCCCTGGTATAGGAACCTGAAAGAATAAGTAAAACTCAAAATGTACAACAGATGATAGTAAAGTGAAAGAAATTACTCAAAGGTAGGAACAATTGGGATGAGGGAAAGAAGAAAAAAGAAAGAAGGCAATAGCTGCAATAACTGTACTGCTGATGTCTGATGGTATATTGAAAGGAACAGTTAATGCTTAAAATTTTTTATTTCCGATCAATTTTGCATGCTTATATTTGGTAATCTGAGCAACTGATTTGAAGGCAACAATATGCAATGGAACTACCATGGTGAATTCCTACCATCTTGTCTAGTGAAACTCTGTATTATCTCTAACATTGTATCTAATAATTATTTTCTTATTGTCTTTAATGGTTTGAACAATCTTCCATTCTTATATCTGGTAATCGAAGCAACATAGTTGAAGATAACAATATGTTATATAACAACCACTGTTAATTCGTGTCATTTTGTCTTGAAACCCTGTAGCACTTTAAATGTTCTTGCTTTGGTTTGTTTGTTTGTGATGCTGGTATGCTGCTATTGTTCTTTTTTCTCCTTTACTCCTCTTTTAAAATAGAATTTTAAAAAAGTAAAAAAAAATTTAGGGGAATAAGAGTCTCATACATAAAATACATATAATATATTGTAAAAATTAATGTTCCGTGAAAAATTCTAAAAATGTCCTATATGCATGCTGTGTTGTTTCTAATATTCTTTTCTTTCTATTTTTTTTGGTGCTGGGCATCAAACTCAGGACCTTGTGCTTGCCAGGCAGGCACTTATACCATTGAACTATATCCCTGGCCCTGCTTCTAATATTCTTATAACAAAGTGCTTTTAAATGATTCTATTTCATATAGCCTCTTTAGTAAATGGTGCTGGAAAAATTGGCTTGCCATATGCTGAAGACTGAAACTAGACCCATGTTTATCACAACGCACCAAATTAAAGTAAAAATGAATTAAAGATTTAAATGTTAAAACAGAAACATTAAATCTACTGGAAGAGAAAGTAGGTAGAAATCTTGAAGACAGGGGTAGGCAGAGAATTCCTGAACAAAAACCAAACTGCATGGGAAATTCTTCAAAGAATCAACAAATGGGATTTCATTGAAAAGTTTTTGCATGTCTGAAGAAATAACCAGCAGAGTAAAAAGAAAACCCACAAATTGGTAAAAAAATTTATCCAACTGTCCCTCAGACAAAGAACTTCTATTTAGAACATATAAAGAATTAAAAAAAAATCAGGCCCCCCAAATTCAAAGACCCAATATAAAAATGGGCATCTGAGATGAACAAACACTTCTCAGATAAAGAAATAGAAATGGCAAATAAATACATGAAAAGTTATTCAACATCATTGGTCATTGAAAAAATGCAAATTAAACAACACTGAGATTCCATCTCACTCCACCAAAAAATGGCTATCATCAAGAAATCAACCCATAACAAATGCTGGAGGAGCTGTGGGGAGAAAGTAACCCTTCTCCACTGTTAGTGGGAGCATAGACTGGTGCAACCACTGTGGAAATCAGTGTGGAGATTCCTCAGAAAACTAGGATTAGAGGTCCCATTCTATCCAGCTATTCCCCTTCTGGGTATTTTTCTGGAAGAACTAAAAATATCATCCCACAAAGATATATGTGCAGCCATGTTTATAGCAGTGCAATTTGTAATACCTAATCGTGGAAACAACCCAAATACACATCAACTAAGGAACAGATAAAAAAGCTATGGTATTTTTATACAATGGAATATTATTCAGCTATAAAGAAAGATAAACTTGAGGCTTTTATAGGTAAATGGATGCCAGTAGAGCGCATACTCATAAGTGAAATGAATAAAACTCGTGTGAATATCGTATTGTCTCCCTAGTATAAGAACCTGAAAGAGTAAATAAAATCTGAAGGATACAATAGATAGTGTGAAAGGGAAAGAAACTGCTCAAAAGGAAAGAATGACTGAGATGAGGGAAAGGAGAAAATAAAGAAGGGAAATATATATATATATATATATATATATATATATATATATATATATACACAATGTGGCTGGAATAATTGTACTATTAATTTCTATTGATTTCTTGAAAGGAACAGTTGATATTTAATTGTTTGGTCAATCTTTCCTGTCTATATTTGTTTATCGGAGTAACCAATATGAAGATAACAGTGTGTAATACAACAACCATTGTTAATTTCTTTTTACCTGGTCTGAAATTCTGTATTGCTTTTATTGTTTTTATGTTGTTTCATTTATGTCTGTGTGTTTGCTAATATGTTTTGGTACTTTTATCTTTAAAAATAAAATTAAAAATGGAAATAACACCAAAATTGACAGTGTGATTGTTATCCTATTAAAAAGTATATAGAAATAATTGTAATTAATTATTTTCAGGTATGTGATGAAAACATAAAGAATTGAAGATTTGAATTTCTATTATAAAAATTGATATGTATTTATATATATGGAATCTATATATTATATAGATTTATAGATTTTTCAAAGAAATGGAAAATAATTTGAGCTACTTACTACTTGTGATTTGCTGTTATTAAATTATGTGCAGTATATTGACACTACAATAATTGACTTTCTAAATTTTATAGTGAATTTTTCAGTCTTGTATGTCTATAACTAAGGTTACAGTATTATTTTATAAAAGGTTAGTTATATGGGAACACACATTATGCATTCTGCATATAATATTAAATTAATTATTAAAGTAGTCAATATGTATATCAAGGATATATGTTTATATCATTCTGTTTGATTTTAAAACATTTTCTGGAGATTCTCTATAATCAAGTTAATATTATAAAGGAAAAGCATACAAACTGATAAATACCAAGATGTCCCTGCATATTGTCCTTGAGCATTTTCTGTTTGATGCCTTCTTCCTGTTTCGTTTGGCTCTAGTCTTTCCTCATAACATCAGGGCTCCACCTCCATAACATACATCCTGTTCTTTAGTGTTTGTAGCTGCATAAGAGCACCAGTTCATATGAACATCATTGGAACACAAGCCTGCATTTCTTCACAAATGTATACTGCTAAGTTTTTCCTTGTGTACTTACAACCCAACTACATCAAAGGAAATTTGCTTAACAGAAAAAATAAAACTACATATATTTCAAAGATGCAAGAGAAATTCCAAGTATTTAGTTATCTGGAAATTATCCATCAGTATGGAAATACTGGAAAATTCATAGTCTTTTCTATCTGTATTTTAAGCACTCAGTCATACGTTTTTCAGTGCTCATTAGCACAAAAGGACAGATTGTGGCATAACCACTGCCCACAAGCATCTGGACACAAAGATTAATTGGGTCATTGTTCCACAATATTGCACGGGATGAGAAAGTAACACAGTCCAAAAAGTACATGAGCATAAAGAAACCCATGAGCAACAGGACGCTTCGAGTGGCTCTTTCTTCTGGAGATACTTTTGGAGAAAGATAGGTGCTGTGAAGGTGCTGTAACTGCCTCTTATGCCTGTATAACAGGCGCACCATGTATCCACTTGAGAGAGCCATCAGCCCTATAAAGGAGATATCCTGAATATTCACCAGTGACAAAAATATATACCTGAACAAGTAACTAATAGGCCACTGAGAGCAGGATTCAGTGACCAACACGAGACTGTAAGAGGTCACATTGGGGATGGCATCAATGGAGACTAAGAAACGAGTATTCAGGATCATATTGAAGACCCATAAAAACACAAGGCAACGTGGGTAGTGACGTGAGGATTTATGTTTGAACTTTGCCAAACAAGAGTTTCTGGGGCTTAGGGTGATGGCCTGGAGGATGCTCAGCAGGCAGGTGGTACAGATGGAGAGGGACCTCATCAACTTTTGCACGTAGATAACCAATTTACATGTGAGACCATCTTCCCAACCCTGAAACTCAAAAATGTCTGCAGCTATGAAGCCCATGGTTACCAGCATCACCAGGTGGACTAGGGCCAGCTGTGCGATAGTCAGATCCAGGGGCTTGGGCCTGTGCTTGAGGAGAAATGTGAGGATGTGGAACAAAAGCAGGACAGTGTTGGCTGTGATCCCGATGGTGATTTCAAAGAAAAATGTGCTTCTCACATCAAAAAACCGGGAAAATTTTCTCTTTTTCTTCACCATCATAGCAAGAGACATACAGTAAAAGTCTGAGAAGAAAACAAGATTTATCACAAATATCACCACCATCATCTTGGCCAATGCTATGCTTTCATCAGAACATTGAATTCCTCCCCATGCATCATTTCCCCTTCAGAGCTCACCTTTCCCAATGGCAGGGCAATTGTGTGTCACACTTCAGGGGCCCCACAGCACTTCTGAGAAAACTTACATGTGTGGAAGGTGTTTCTATGTTCCTGTGTCAGTTTTTAATTTTCGTCATCAGGCACAATGTCCTGTTTGTTTTTGTATCTATGGAAAGTAGAGAAAGTGCTAGCTACATAGTAAGAGCTGTACTTTTATGAAAGTTGTGTGAGGAGATTTGTCTACATCTGAAAATAAAATCCTCTCAAGCAGTAACTGTCCATGGGATAGACATACACTATTAAGTAATGTTAGTGGTATCTTTCTTCTGGTATATTGCTGGACCAAATATCCATAGAGAACAAACGTTTCTTAGTGTATTGTGAAGTAAAATGGATTTGATTTACATCTATAATCTGACATCACATTCAGGATTTGAAAAGTCAGTTCACACATCTGACTCAGTCATATGGTCAGTAAAATGGTGCCAAATATATTCCTTATTTCCTAGGATAGAATGTGTACCAATGTAGCAAACATGGACAGAGACTGAGATGCATGAAATATCAGGTACTATTATCATTATTATATAGTTGCTTGTGCATATACTTGATAGAATTAATAGGCTTTATAAGATGTTATACCTCTGTCTCAGCCTGAAAGCGTAAGGGGAAATTATCAAAATAGTAGACCCTTAATGATGTCTGTTTATGAGACACAGGAAACTAAAATGATTTTAATCTTCCACGACTATAGTGTTCATATATTCTAGAAACTCATGCCAGGCAAACCTAGATCAGCAATGACATTGAAGTTATTCTATTTTATTAGAACTGTGAATTCCAAATTTCTTTCACTGCATCGTAATCATGTGGAAAGAGAATCTTAAATGGGCCCATATTTTAAGTAAATTCTGAAGATTCTTCCTTATGGTTTTAATTATATGAGTTGGAAACATTCTCACCTTGAAGGTGGTTCACAATGAGTTCAAACATTTATAACTTCCTGACATAAGAAAGAACAGTTCTGCAGAGCTATGGGGCTGAAGTATAAATTTTGTGGCATGGAATTTGATGACAATAAACTCTTTAGTTTATCTCCCAGTGTGGTGCAAGTATTTGTTTTACATCAGTCTTTATAAAGCTATAATGTTAAAGTCCTAACATAGTGTCATGAGTATAGAAACATATCATCACAGACTAATCATTTCAACATCACGGATTAAGACTACATCCATAGCTATGGAGAACATAAGCTCTATAAGTAAGTCCCTATGCTGTGTAAGTGACTGAGAGAAGCCTGAACTGTTTAGACACAATGAACATGTGATCACAATTTTAAAAAGCAGAGGTAAGGATGTAGTCCAAATTCTATGGAAATTTTGATTTTTAAAATAGTACTGTCACAGTAAAACTTGAAAAAGTTCATCTTGTTCTAAAGTATTGGTAAAGGAAAGTTAAGCAAATTTCTCCATTCACACAGTCAAGTAATTAATGCTTGGTTCAGTCATTTGCTCAGGGGAAACAGGGAAAAATGTGTATCTGACTGTCAGATGTCTTTGACCCACATGCTTCCTGAGTCCTCAGTGCTCTGCTTCATCTTTCATGTTTTGTAAATCGCACACACTTATTTCCTGTACATCTATGCCATGCAAATTATAAAATATATCCTTATGTTTGGGAGGCATGACTTTAAATTGGTGCATAACAGTGTCTAAATAATATTTTAAAAGAATTATATGAAAAAGTAAAATGTAAATTATAAGACTTGTCTTCCTATGTTGTTTTTGAAAATTCAACCTTTGACTTAATTCTGTTTTCCTCAATTGAGTTCGGTAAACAATCTCCTAAAATGGGTGAAGTAGCATGTATGAATCTTCCATAAATTGAGAGGTAGAACTAAATTCATATAAACTTTGCTCATTGTTTAAGGAGCTACATTCCTAAAGCATGGAGGATTAAGGTGGGAGATGTGTGCAGACGCTGTAAGTTAACTCAACATTCAGAATGCCATGGGGGTCCTCAGTACTTACCAGACACTTGCAAACCTTCTTGGAGAAGAAGAGCAAACTCCATCTGCACAGCATTAATACAGGACAGTGCTGCACTCCTGAGCACCCAGTTATGTTATTAGTTCCCATGGAGGATCAGAAACATGACAGAAAATAAGGCTACCCACACAGCCATCTCAAAATTTTGTGGATCACACAACTATATTAGCAAAACACACTCCACATAGCTTGGTCCTGTATTTGTCTGTAGATGTTATACAGAAAGGCATAAAGCTACTTCTATAGTAATATTTTATTAGAAAATATATTTTTGAGATTGTGAACACGTGAGAATGGGCTATCAGAAATGATGTAGTAGTGTACCTACCCAGCCATGCCTCATCCAGCTTATACTTTCCAGGCTGAGCACAGCTTAGGGGAACAGAAACAGGACAGCAGCTCCTTCAATCCACCAGGTGATCTAGAAGACAGTCCCCAAGCACTTAGGAGTGACTTAGCTGAGACAGGACCTGCCTCACTCAAAATGGCAAACACAAAATTCTCATTTTTTGAAACTCTACAAACCACTTTCCTCAGAGAGACTTTTGTTAATAAAAAAGAAAAAAACCAAATAAATCACAGAGAAAATAAGCTGGAAGAAATTTTAAAAAAGGTTGCATACACAAAAAGGAAAAAAGCAAAGAATGTCCAAATAGGCAGTTCATGGAAAGAAAAACAAAATAGTGAGAAAGTCAAAGAGAAACCTGTGCATTTGCTTTGAGCAGTCACCATTTGGTGCTGATAACAGTAAGGCTGCATATAGCCCCTGAGAATTGTAAAACAGGTCAGAGTCTAGTTAGTGCCCTATCTAAGGAAGGATTAGCTTTAGACACTCTTATATGTGGCATTTACGAAGACCAGGGCCAAACCTGTAATGCATTACACCCTCAGATGTTTCACTAACCAGTGAGGAGGCTGGTATCAATGCACCTGAGCCAGAGGTGAGAAGACACCAGCAGTACTCTGGGAGAGAGGGGACACTTATGGTCTTGAAGGCAGACATACTGTAGGGTGAAGAAAGTGGCTACCTATTCTTTCTTTCCGTAGACAAAAGGAACTAATCTTTACATTATGCAGAATAAGGCAGTGTGTAGTAATAGGATTCAAGTCCAGAACACAATCATGTATCTCGGCTGCATAAAAAAGCAAATTTTGACTGTTATTCCTGTAGTTTACATGCAAATGTTACCATGGTGGGTCTAAACATTGTCCTTGTCTATAATGTAAGTTAAGAAAATCAGGCTTTTGACGTAAGACTGACAATGAGTTTAAAACTGGTTTAGGTTCATGAGAATATTGTTTACATGCTATAACTCTTGGCAGAATTTCAGCTGCAAAACTGTCAAGAGAAAGAGAGAGAAGCAGCACACACAGTAAGAAAGGGAAAATCATCACCAGCCAGATAGGGGACCTGAACTCAGCGTACAGCATTTGTAACACACAACTGCAGAAGTAGGAAGAACAAAATCGGGACAATTTGAGGACATGGATAGCAGCTGGGCACATTTTGTAATATGTGGTAAACATTATCATTTTGTCACTTTACAAGATGCTGAGTGAGATGTGGGTCCTAATTTATCTATAGGTATTCATCCCTTCACATGTTTACATCTATTTTCAGAAAAATCAAGCCAAGTTAATTACTCTTCTAAAGAAAAGAGACAATAATCCCAGAGGCAGCTTGTCACAAATGTGAAACTCTCAGCCCTTACAAATACAAGCCTGTATGAGAATCTCCACTCAACCCCATAGTGCAAGAAAAAATGTCTGCTGTTCATGGAAAAGTAACTGTCAGTTTTGTCTTTGTAATTTTGAATTAGCATATACCAAGAAAAGATAATGGTTCCCATTAATCTGTTGAGAAAATTATTTAAACAACCAGTGGAGGATGGACATAATACAATAAGCACAGAGATGAGGGCAGAGGAAAATATCTGGTTCTAAACTTTTCCTTTATACAAAGAGGTTCTGGCATATCCATTGTGAGTGAAAGGAGAAGAAATGTTTTATGTTGAAAAACATGAAAATAATAAGAGAGATGGTCTTTCTTCTCAACAAATACTGATGCATTATATTCAGAGACCTTTACTGTAAACACAGCAAAATCCTCTGTTATCATCATCACCTTGTCTTACTTGTCACCGTATTAAAGGCTGACACCATCCATATGAATTTTGTGAAATCAACAGTAAGCCAAGCAGGCTTTTGTGAGAAAATGTGCACACATCTTTCTAGGAATGAGGTTAATGCCTCTTTCACTAATGATACTTTACACAAAGCACCTTATTTCATACTAAGCAATTTAAATGAAAACTAGCACATGTTACATCAGTTACTTTTTAAAAAAAGCTTTAAGTGACATACAGATGGTAGAAGATAAACTGATTTTGTGCACTGAAAACCCACAGTGAAAGTTCATCTATTTGTGAGGGGTGTAAATAGGAGTATAAAGCTTCAGACTAAAACAAAATATCTTCCTGGAGAAATGATATTGGAAGTAAATGAACACCATTTAATTCAGAGAAATAAATACATGCCAGAAAATAATTTACTCTTTCTTATGAAAAATAATACTCATTTTCTGAGTCATGAAATTAAAAGCTAGAGTCTATAAAAATGTCAGTCTACAGAAACTTACCATAAAACCCATTGTCTGACTTCCTCAGCCTGCCTAGGACCCTGCCCACCACAGACACTGCATTTGTGACCAGAGACGCACTTACCCAGGGGCAGGTGTGTGGATCTGGTGCTCCTGAGAAAACTCTGCACAGCCTTAATAAAAGGATATCAGTAACACACCACTGTGTAGATGTGTCATTTTGGAATCTGTAGAGAAGTGACAAGATGTCACTAGAAAGGACAGAATCACTGAGTTCCGAGTGGAACATTTTGCCTCTCTGTGGAGTTTATTCTACTCTTTCTAGATAATAGTCAACTGGGAACAGCTGTGCTCTGAACTTTACTCGATGTTCCCCTGACACATCTGCATGAGGCACGAGAAAGGTCCCATTGTATGTTAAGTTCAACTTTGTCCAGAACTACTGCAAATTAGTCCCAGCAGGTGGCAAACTCCCCTGCTGTGGGAGACTCTGTTGCCTCCCAGTGCCTCCCATTGATGCCTCCCCAGGAGCTCAAGTTCCCCTCGTATGATGTGACTTGCACACACTTCTCCAGTCTTTTCTCACAGGGAGAAAAGATTCCTAGGTGTACTGGCTGTGTATTTTGTTTACTCCATGATTTTAAAGTCTCAGTTTTAGGTTTCAAGCTATGAGGAAAATACCAATACGAACTTTAACACAAATAAAAAAAAGAATACTGCTGGGGATTCAGTTCAGTGGCACAGCACCTACCTGGCAAACAATGTCCTGACTTTCACTCCTGTTACAAACAAAACAAAACACAAACTGTCTCCTTACTACACAGTGGGGTGTTGTGGGCTCAACTGATCACAGGCACACTATCATAACTGAAATTGAAGCAAAACAGGAGCTGGAGTCCACACTAATGAAGAAGCTGAATATTCACCCCTCATTTACACCAGTGGAGGTTAACAAAAAAAAAAAAGGCTCCCACTTCCTCTGAATTAAAAAACAACATTATGGAGGTAGGACCCCACACACAAAGGGCTTTACAATTGAAAATTCCAAGTTGTAACAGGCTCTCCACCTTGGTTCTCTTCAATACAGAGCCACAAAAATGACAATCAAATCACTGACCCGATTAAGAAAGAGGCCAATGCCTGACGGAGGAGGTAGGCTGCCTCTGAAGTCAGCTTCTTCAGGGAGAAACCATGAAAGGGCCAACAGCAACTGCCCCAAGAAAAGCCCAGAGCTGGTGTGAAAGAAAAAATAAAGAGAAAACCAGTGTGGGGCTTTGTCCTGAGAGTGGCTTTTTTTTCACAGTGGGATAGCACAGGAGAAGCAGTCTGGTGCACTGCCTGCCAGAAGGCCGAAGAGTTTAATTAGGTGCCATTTTGGGAAGGAGTTACCTGTGTGAGTGTGCATCATGAAATGTCTACTCCTGGACTAAATTGCTACAGTGCAACAGGGATTGGTGAGAAACAGCCATGGACACAGACTAGGAAAGTGTAAGAGTTGGACATAGATCCCACCAGATGCCCTGAGTAGTTCATGCACCGGCGCCCACATTCTGTGGTGGAAGGTGTGATTTGGTGGGTTTGGCTTTCAGAGGTGGGTTGGCCTTCAGATCTAACGATGATCACATAGAGTTCAGAGGCCTGCTTTTGCACCCACACCACTGCCTATAACCCACAGGACCCAGAGGTCTGATTGCTTCCCTGTGTGCCAACATGAGTGGGGATGAGTCTTGGACTGGGCAATGCCACAGACTGGGGGTTACAGCAAAGGAGTCTTGAGCAGAGGGGTCACGTCACAAACGCACAGGATATAAAGAGAGGAAGAGAGGGCTGCGGGCCTTGCTGAATTCCAAAATCTGCAGGCCCTGGAAGTAAACAGTTATTTGGAAATACATAGAAAGTTATTATTCTTCCTTCTTTGAACTCAAATTATTTTCTCTACTGAGTTTTGTATTTTTGTTGTTGTTGTTGTTCTTATTCTTGATCTTGTCCTGTTCCTGTTATTGTTCTTGTTCTTGTTTGGTCTGGACTTGTTTTTGTTTGTTTGTTTTATTTTGTTTCGCTTTAGTTTAGTTTTGGTTTGGTTTGTATGTGTGATTTTTTTTTTTTGGGGGGTGCTGTTTTTTGTT
This sequence comes from Chinchilla lanigera, assembly GCF_000276665.1. Classification (NCBI taxonomy): domain Eukaryota; kingdom Metazoa; phylum Chordata; class Mammalia; order Rodentia; family Chinchillidae; genus Chinchilla; species Chinchilla lanigera. Next base: position 12,585,563 of record NW_004955429.1, on the reverse strand, counting down.
TTGTCTCCCATTGTCTCTTTGCTTTTTTATTAATACTATCTTTTTTTTGATCAGAAATTCCTTGTTCCTTCTCTCTGTCACTCTCATTTTTTTCCCTTTTGTTTGTTCCTTTATTTTTATTTGTTTTCCATTACTTTACTGTCCATTTTTTATCATTCATGTTTTTCCTTTTTGGTTGTTTCTGTGACTTTTCACTAACATTATTAATTTCCCTTTACTCCTTAATTCAAACTTTCATTCTCCATTACCTCTATGCGTACCAATATAACCATTTAGATTCATGAATATATGGTTAAATATGTTATACTATGTTTGAACACTGCTGCATATTTCAGAGAAGTAAAGTTGTTTTACTGAATACATATTTACTATAGATGAATGTATCCTTTCTCTTAGGGATTACACTGTAACTATGGATCTCTTTCCTTTGCATGAATGTGGATCATTATTGGAACGTAGGGTTTCTCAATGTCCACTTTCTATTGTATGCTATTGTAGTTTTTGTTATTTTAACAAAAGAGACAAAGTTGTTGCTATCATTTGGGCTCAAGTTCATGCCTGTGGAGCCTGATATTCTCTGAATGATGGTGATGGTGAAGAGTGATTTGGAGCTGTTAGGGGACAGGTGACTAAATGCATGTTTAGAGTGACAATTGTTATATTTTATTTCTGGTGTGTGCTTAAAACCCATCTGAGGCTTCCCATTCACCACATGTTTCTAGGATGTCATTTCTTCTAGGCTCTGTCATCAGACTTCATGTGTGTTTACATACCTGCATATATTTTTCATGTATGTGTATGTGCATATAACCTTGCCCATGTATACATGCATATCTAAATTGTTCATGTACTTATCTGTGTATTTATTAACCTGAGTTCATATTGATATCTTTAACTATAATCAAGAACTTGAATACAGATGGATCACTCTGAATTATATATACCTATGGTACTTATGGTACCATATATACCTATGGTACTAATCCCTTTTATGCTTCTATTTGCCATCTCTTTTACTGCTTGCTTAGGGATCTCTTCAGAACTTTTACCTACTTGTTAATTGGCTTTTCTTGTTTGGTGTTCAGGGGTCTTGTATATTTGGTGTATAAGTGTGTTATATATACTACTGGTAAGTAGTTTCTCTTCATCTTGTGAGGTTCACAATATAATTCATGGATAAAAAGTTCTGGAGATTTTTGAGATTAGTACAGGTACTTCCTTTATTCTGAACAGCCTTGCAGTTGTATATATTTCTCTACCCCATTTTCTGTTATCTTCTGTTTCAATATATTAGTTTATTATAAAAGCATAATGTTGGGTATTTTCAATCACTTATGGTAGTTTATATATTTTAATGATTCAGTTAGAACCAGTGGTATTTAAAGTGCACTTGATAAATATCTACCACATTTGGTGCTCTTTTTATTTATTGTTTGTTCTTCTTTGCTTTCTGTTTTTTATTTTTTATTTTTTTTGTAATGGGAATTGAACTCATGATCTCACACTTGCCAGGCATGTGCTTGCCACAGAGCTAAATCCCTGGCCCTGTTTTCTTGTCTATCATTTTCCTGTCTTATGTTTTTTAGTTGAGCATTTTCCATTGTTGTATTTTTTGTCTCTAATTAGCAAATATTTTTGCTCATTTTTTTATTATTTACATTTATTGGTACATTTAAGGTATACATAATGACCACATTCATCATAAGGAATTTGTACGTATACATGATATATCTTGATTTTTCTTTCTTTCCCATTCCCCTACCCTTCCTTCAATCCCTCTTCCCCTCTTTATTTACAAAAGCTTTTTTTCCATTTTTGTTGTTTTTACTGGTAGTCCTAAAATTTGCAATAATCATATATGACTAATCCAAATCACTTTCAGATACCAGTTCATTGGTATGGCAACTACCTGCCAGTACTCCTAATCTGTCCCTCTTGTCCCTAGAGTCATTCCATCAGTCATTTCCCTTGCCTATAGCTATATCAACTGTACCCGTGTCTGTTTTCATTCTGAGCAACGTGATTCTGTTAGATCAGTTAAACATACGAAAAGTTAATTTTGTTGTTAGCCCTTGTACTTATTCCTTATCTTATAGTCCTATTTTTTTTTATGACAATCTTAGTTTCCAACCTGTTAAATCTACTTTTCTGAAGAACTGAACACTTCCTCTTCCTGCAAAGCAGAGATACTGGCCACAGTTTGCCTCAATTTTTGTGTGATAAGCTCTTTATTTCTCCTTCACTTAAAAATAAAATTTATTTTTAGTACGACTTTACCCTCATAAAGAAACTGAGTGGAAAGTACAGAGATCTCCCCACTATCTACCTCCACATGGGCACCACCTCCATTGCTACCAACATCTGGCCCCATTTTCATAATTTCTTTTTATATTCAGTGAACCTACATTATCCCCTAAATCCATACTTTGTATATAGACATATTTTTGGCCTTATACATTCCATGCTTTTTTTCAAAATTGTATGACATACGTCTACCATCACGTGCCATGTAGTTTCCCTTCCCTATGACTCCTCTTTGTTTGGCTGTGTGTCTCCTGTTAACCCCAAGAAATCACCGATAGTTATACTATGTCCATACTTTTGACTTTTCTAGAATATCTTATAGTTGGATTGACACAGTATGTAGTCTATTCAGATTAGCTTCCATGTAATTATGTAATTAGACTTAATGTTTAAATGTTCTTGAATTGAAAGCTCCTATTCTTTCTCGCACTGAATAATAATCTGTTTGTCTGAATGTGCAGCTTTTTATTTGTCTACTCATCTACAGAGGAATATTATGATTGCTTTCAAGTTTTGGCAATTAGGAATTAAGCCAGTACAAATTTTCTTTGTGCAGGATTTCTGTATATGTATTCATTTTATTTAGCTAAGTCCCAAGAAGAATGATTACGAGATCTTGTAGTAAAAGTATTTTTTATATGAAAGAAATTGTCACAAGGTTCCCCCCCATATCTGTACTTTTCTGTATTCTTGAGGACTGTAAAATAGTGTTCAGATTGCACGACATCCTCAAGAGAAGTTAGTACTTGCAATTTAACCATTCTAATTCAGGTATAGTGACTTCCATTTTGAATGATAACTTCTTTGGTTCTCTGTAGAACACTTGATTGGTCTGCTTTTTCCACTATGTTTTTGTAATTTATTCTATTTATTGTTAGATGTTTGCACCACATAATGCTTACATCCCTGTGTGGTTTTGGTACATGCATGTAACATATCTTAATTCCCTATCCTATGCTAGGTTCAGTAATGTTCCACTCTAAACCTTAGGAAAGAGATCTATAGTTATACAAGCATACCTAAGAAAAACATGTATATTCATCCACAGTAAATATCTATTCAATAAAAGAATTGTACTTCCATCAACAATATAACTGGTTTCAACAATAGTACAATATATTTAACTATCCATATACAGTGATCCTCATCTATTGCAGTAGTTACCTGCTAGAGACCCCTGCAATAGATGAAAATCCATGAAGTAGTGGCATTATATTTATTTTATTATTTATGTATGTATTTAAGACTTTATAAACCTTCCCCACACTTCTTTGAACCTTTGCCACTCTCTTATTAACCTTTCCCACACTCTTAGAAACACTTAATATGCTCTTAAATACTTTCTACACTCTTAAACGTACATAATTTTAACAATATGTAAAATTCTATATGGGTACTCCATGTGAAGTGGACAAGGAGAGATGCTGAACAAACATGGGCACAGCGTGGGAGAATAAACCGACTGATGCAACCATTACTGAACCAATCAGCACCCAGGATACAGAACACAGTGCTCTGGTTGGTCACCTTCCATTCCATCAGCCAGTAGTGTGCTGGGTACAATCTCACCTTGGCAAACTTGCACAAGCATTAGTAGCATACTGCATTTCCATTGTGTACAATATGGTATTCATCTACTGATGAAATACATACTATATTTTATTTAAAATTAATATCTTTTATTATGTTTGAAATAACATTTTTTATATTTTTATATTGTTTTACATTTTTAGGGAAAAATAATTAAAATCATAAATATTATATAAATACCTGTATACTGCCAAATCCTGTGATATAGTGAAAACTCTGTGATACAGATTTGGATATATATATGTCAAATATATTATTTTAAAGATGAAAGAACAAAAGCATAGTAACAAATACACACTTTTACAAAATAACACAAAAACAATACAAGCAATATTCAATTTCAGACAAGGTGATAGGAAATTAATAATGGTTGTATTACACATTATTATCTTCAAATTTGTTACTCAGGTAAATAAATATAGACATGTAAAATTGATCAAACAAATATTAGCTCTTTCATTAAAGCGATAGAAGTCTGTAGTACAACTATGTTGGCTATCCTGTGTCTACAAAATACATAATTTTCTCCTTCTTTCTTTTCTCTGTTCCCTCATCCCATTTGTTCTTTACTTTTGAGTGATTTCCTTTCATTTCCCATTATCTATTGTACCTCCTAATTTTTATTCACTCTTTCAGGTTCTTATACCAGTGAGACAATATGTTGTTTATACCTGCGGGTCTCATTTATTTCACTTATGAATATGGTCTCTAGTTGTGTCCATTTACCTATAAAAGCCTTGAGTTTATCTTTCTTTATAGCTGAGTAATATTCCATTATATAAAAATACCACAACTTTTTAATCCATTCCTCAGTGGATGGGCATTTGGGTTGGTTCCACAATTTAGCTATTACAAAGTGCACTGCTATAAACATGGATGCACATATATCACTGTGATATGATGTTTGCAGTTCTGGGAAAATACTCAGAAGGGGAATAGCTGCACTGAATGAGACCTCTAGTCCTAGTTTACTGAGGAATCTCCAAAATGATTTCCACAGTGGTTGTACCAGTCTACACTCCCACCAACAATGGAGAAGGGTTCCTTTCTCCCCACAGCTCCTCTAGCATTTGTTATTGGTTGACTTCTTAATGATAGCTATTCTTACTGGGGTGAAATGGAATCTCAGTGTTGTTTTAATTTGCATTTCTCAAATGCCTAATGATGTTGAACATTTTCTCATGTATTTATTTGCCATTTGTATTTCTTTATCTGAGAAGTGTGTATTCATCTCAGCTGTCCGTTTTGGATTAGGTCTTTGAATTTGGGGTGGGGACTGGTGTCTTTTAATTCTTTATGTGTTCTAGATAGAAGACCTTTTCCCAAGGGACAGTCAGCTAAAATTTTTTCCCAATTTGTGGGTTTTCTTTTTACTCTGCTAGTGATACCTTTAGATGTGCAGAAACTTTTCAGTAGGATGAGATCCCAGTTGTTGATTCTTTGAAGTATTTCACATGAAGATTGGTTTTTGTTCATGAAGTCTCTGCCTACCCCTATGTCTTCAAGATTTTTATGTACTTCCTGTTCCAATAGATTTAGTGTTTCTGTTTTATTATAGAGATCTGTGATTCATTTTGACTTAAGTTTGGTGCATGGTAATAGACTTGTGTCTATTTTCAGTCTTTGGCAGGTGGCAAGCCAATTTTTCCAGCACCATTCATTAAAGAAGCGATCATTCCTCCAGTGAGTTTGTTTGGCCCCTTTGTGAAAGATGAGGTGGCTGAGTGTGTTTGTGGTTGTGGCTGTTTCTTCCAGTCTGTTCCATTGATCCTCAGGTCTGTTTTTAGGCAGTACCATGTTGACTTTATTACAGTAGCTTTGTAGTATAATTTCAGGTCAGGGATTGTGATTCCACCTGACTTGTCCTTGTTGCCCAGGATTGCTTTTGTTATTCTGGGTCTCTTCTGGTTCCAGATGAATTTAAGGCATGTTATCTCTGGATCTGTGAGGTATTCTGATGGTAGTTTAATGGTAATTGCATTGAATCTGTACAGCAAGGAATGCTCTTCCTCTCCACGAGCAAGGAATATTTTTCCATTTACTGAAATCTTCTTTGATCTCTTTTTTCAGAGTACTGTAGTTTTCATTGAATAGATCTTCTACTTCTTTTGTTAGATTGATTCCTAAATATTTCAGTTTTTTGGATGCTAATATGAGAGGTATGGTTTCATTAATTTCTCTCTCAGTCTGTTTGTTGTTTGTGTATAGGAATGCTATCAATTTTTGGGTGTTGACTTTGTATGCAGCTCCACTGCTGAATTTGTTGATTAATTCAAGGAGTCTTCTTGTGGAGTTTTTGGGGTCTTCCATGTAAAGTATCATGTCATCTGCAAATAGTGATAGTTTTACTTCTTCCTTTCCTATCCTTATTCCTTTTATTTCTCTCTCTTGTCTAATTGCTCTGGCTAATGCTTCCCGAACTATGTTGAACAGGAGTGGTGACAGTGGTCGTCGTTATCTTGTTCCTCATTTTAAAGAGAAAGCTTTCAGTTTTTGTCCATTTAGTATGATGTTGGCTCTTGGTTTGTCATAGATGGCTTTTATTAGATTGAAGTAAAGACCATCTATTCCTACTTTCTGTAGAGTTTTTATCATGAATGCATGTTGGACTTTTTCAAAAGCTTTTTGTGTATCTATTGAGATGATCATGTGCTTTTTATCTTTGGCTCTATTGATATGGTATATAACATTTATTGATCTGAGAATATTGAACCATCCCTGCATTCCTGGAATGAATCCAAGTTGGTCATGGTGTATGATTTTCTTGATGATTTGCTGCATTTTATTTGCTAGTATCTTACTGAGTATCTTTGCATCTATATTCATTAGGGAGATTGGTGTGTAGTTTTCTTTCTTGGTTGGGTCTTTCTCTGGTTTTGGTATCAGTATGATGCTTGCCTCCAGAAATGAGTTAGGAAGAATTTCTTCTTTTTCAATTTCACTAAAGAGTGTGAGGAGTATTGGTATTAAATCTTCTCTGAATTTGCTGTAAAATTCTTCTGTGAATCTATCAGGGCCTGGGCTTTTCTTTGTCAGTAGGTTTTTAATCACATTTTCATTCTCATCAATTGATATTGAGTTGTTCAGGAATTTTATATCTTCTTGACTCAGCCTTGGTAATTCGTGCATATCTAGGAATCTGTCCATTTCTTCTGAATTTTCTATCCTATGGGAGTAAAGATTTTCAAAGTAGGTACTAATGGTATTTTGAATTTCTGTAGGATCTATAGTAATTTCACCCTTTTCCTTCCTTATTGCATGAATTTGTGTTCTTTCCTTCCTTTTTTTGATAAGGTCGGCTAGGGGTTTAGCAATTTTACTTATTCTTTCAAAGAACCAAACTCTTTTATTCATTTATTTTTGGTAGTATTTTTTCATTTCAGTTCCATTAATTTCTTACCTGATTTATATAATCTTCTCTCTTCCTTGGGCTTTGGGCTTGACTTGTTCTTTTTCTAAAAGATTGAGGTGCAGCATTAGGCTATTTATTTGTTCACTTTCTGTTTTCCTTATTTGTGAGTTCACCACTTTAAATTTCTCTCTGAGGAGTGCTTACATTGCATCCCACAGATTCTGGTGAGTTGTATCTACATTTTTGTTTGTGTGTAGGTATTTTTAATTTCTTCTGTAAGGCATTGGTTGTTCTGTAGGTTGTTGTTTAATTTTCAAGTGTTTATGGAGTTTTTGGAATTCCTTTTGTTGTTAATTTTCAATTTCATTGCACTGTGTTCAGCTAATATGCATGGGATAATTTCAGTTCTTTTGCATTTTGATAGGTATGCTCTATGGACTAGAATGTTGCCTATTTTAGAGAAAGTCCCATGTGCAGCTGAGAAAAAATGTGTGTTCTGATGTAGGGTGGAACACTCTGTATACATCTACTATGTCTATTTGTTCACAGATTTGGTTCTGGTCTGTTATTTCTTTGCTAATTTTTTGTCAAATTAACCTACCACTTTGTGTCAAAGGGGTGTTAAAGTCCCCTGTTACAATAGTGTTATTAATTATTTTGGTTTTCATGTCCATTAAGATTTGTCTTATATAGTTTGGTGCTCTGATATTTGGTGCATACATGTTTATGATTGTTATCTCTTCCTCTTGCTGTTTTCCCTAACAAGTATGTAGTTACCTTCTTTATCTCTTTTGATTGCTGTTGGTTTGAAGTTTACATTGTCTGCAAAGATAATAGCTACACCTGCTGTTTTCTGGGTTTCTGTTGCATGGAGAATTGTTTTCTATTATTTGACTTTCAGTGTATGGATTTCCTTTTGAGCAAAATGTGTTTCCTGTGTACAGCATGTTGTTGGATTTTGTTTCTTTTCTTTTTTTTTGTTTTTTGTTTTTTGGTTTTTGGTTTTTCTCCGGTACCGGGAACTGAACTCATGACCTTGTGCTTGCCAGGCAGGTGCTTTTTGCCGCTGAGCTACATCCCCAGCCCCTGGATTTTGTTTCTTAATCCACTGTGCCAGTCTGTTTCTTTTGACTGGTGAATTGAGGCCATTTACATTTATGGTTATAACTGATATGTGTTGGTTTATCATTGTCATGTTATTTACTTGCTATTGGTTTCCTACTTTTTCTACATGTTTAATTGCTTTCTCTGCTTGAGGATTCCTTTCTATTGTTGTTTTTGTAATTGCGTTCATTTTTTTCTCTGTCTGGAATATCTTTTAGTACTCTTTGTAAGGATGGCTTAGCACTCATGAAGTTCTTCAGTTGTTGTATGTTGTGGAAATATTTTATTTCTCCATTGAATTTGAAGGATAGTTTGACACGATACATCAATCTTGGTTGGAAGCTGTTTTGTCTCAGGACTCATAATACTTTGCTCCAAGCTCTTCTCAATTGGATGGTTTGTGTTGAGAAGTCTGCCATGATTCTGATGGGCTTTCCTTTATAGGTGCTCTTTATCTTTTCTCTAGCAGCTTTTAATATTCTGTTCTTTTGCTGGATATCTGGGATCTTGATTATTATATGTTTGGGTGTAGTTTGAGTTTAGTTATGACTATTTGAAGTTCTATATGCCTCATTTACCTATATCAGTTTCTGTTTCTATGTTTGTGAAATTTTCTGCTATTATTTCTGCAAATATTCTTTTCATGTGGTTTGTATTGCCTCCTGCTGTTTCATTGACTCCTATTAGTCTTACATTATTCCTCTTTGCCTCGCCTTGCAGCTGTTGAATTAATTTTTCCTGCATCCTTGTTGATTTTAAGAGATCCTTTCTTTCACAATTGCTAGGTGCCATGCTGTCCTCAAGATCTGAAATTCTATCACTAGCTTCATTCAAGTGGTTTTGCCAGCTTTCAGTGAAAGGCTTGATTTCCTCGATGTCTCTTTGATTCTGTTTCATGCATTCTAGTTCATTCCTATGTTGTTCATGTGACATTTCCATCTGTTGCCTCTGTTCATCTATTTTTTTGTACATTTCTTCTTTAGGTGTGCTGAACAATTCTTTCATTATTATTTTCATTTCATTTTTTGCTGAGGCAAAGAGATTATTTCAGCCTGTGAGATTACTTCTGATCTGTTCTCTTCTATGGCCTGATGGAGTTGTTTCTTTACTTCCATTGCAGTCATTTCGGCAATTTCAGGTGTGTGTTTACCAAGTTCTCCTATGTCAATGTCTTCTGGACTTGTTCTGAGTGGGGTGGAGTTCTGAGATTGCATTTTAGTCCTTCGTCTTGTCATGTTTGATGCTGGAGGCAGAAAACTCAGTCTTCTTCTTCCCTGGCAGCTCAGCCAAGGTGGCTTTTGTCCCTTGTTTTCCTGTTTGTCAGGCTTGCTCTCTAGTGACTGCTGAGACATGCTGCTTAGTCTGGGGTCTTCTGCCAGATGATGAAGTGTACCTAGTTCTCCCAGGTCTCAGATGTGAACTGTGATGTCAGCTGATGGCAGATCATCTGATCCAGTGTCCCCTGACAGCTCAGGATGTGCAGATGACCCAGAAGCAGGTTGCACTGGTGGCACAGTCATGGACCAGTGATTCTATGTCCCCAGGTGATTCAGGGTACAGGCAGAACCCAGACACGAGTCACAGGGTCAACAATTCATGTCCTACCTGATTCTGTGTCTCCAGGCACCTCAGTATGCACACAGGAGCCAGATGCAGGGTGCACTGTCAGTGATCATGGACCACCTGTGTCTGTGACCTTCTGGAGGTCAGGGCCTAAGTTAATCATGTAGGCAAACTGCAGTGTCAGCAGTTCATGGACAGCCTGCTCTTATACCTCAGGTGGCGCAGGGCATGTGCAGGTAGGGACCATGCACAAATTCCAGTGTTAGCAGTTCTGGGCCTTCTGGGTCAGGACCTCCTGTCTGTACTGGGTGCATGGAGGGCAGAGACTCAGAATGTAATGGTGGTGGGGTTGTGGGTTGCCTGCTCTGCCCCCAGGAAGTAGATGAGGAATACCTGATTATCTGGGCATTCAGCTGCAAACTGTGATGTTTGTGGATCGAGGACTGCCTGATTCTGCATCTCCAGGCAGCTCGGGTTGCACATAGAATCCAGACGTGGGCTGCACTGGTGGTGATCATGGACCACCCATGTCTGTGACCTCCAGGAGGTCAGGGTGGAAGTCTTTTTTTATTTTAAAGAGAAAAAATAATAACCAAATAACAGCAACATAGACAAAAACAAAACAAGTTGAAATCAATAAAAATGAAACACAATTTCAAAACAAGATGATAGCACTTAATCACGGTTGTTATATTACATGCTGTTATCTGCATTGAAGTTGCTCAGATTACCAGATATAAGAATGCAAGATAGATCAAACAATTAAAGAGCATAAAAAATAATAAAATACCCATTAGAAATGATATCAAATTTCACTAAACAAGATGATATGAATTCACCAATGATTGTTATATTACATATTGTTGTCTTCAAATTAGATGTGCAGAAAGTTTTCAGTAGAATGAGATCCCAGTTGTTGATTCTTTGAAGTATTTCATGTGTGGTTGGTTGTGGGTTTTTCTTCCAGTCTGTTCCCTTGATCCTCTTGTCTTTTTTTTAGCCAGTATCATGTTGATTTTATTACTGTAGTTTTGTAATACAATTTCACGTTAGGGATTGTGACACCACCTGACTTGTCTTTGTTGCCCAAGATTGCTTTTGCTATTCTGGGTCTCTTTTGGTTCCAGATAAATTTTAGGAATGTTTTCTCTAGATCTGTGAGGTATACTAATGCTATTTTAATTGGAATTGCTTTGAATCTGTACAACAATTTTGGTAGTATGGCCATTTTCACTGTGTTGGTTCTTCCTATCCATGAGCAAGGAATATTTTTCCATTTACAGAAATCCTCTTTGATTTCTTTTTTCAAACTATAGCTTTCACTGTGTAGATCTTTTACTTCTTTTGTTAGATTGATTCCTAAATAGTTCAGTTTTTTGGATGCTATGGGGAAATGTATGGTTTCCTTAATTTCTCTCTCAGTGTATTTGTTGTTTGTGTATAGGAATGCTATTGATTTTTGAGTGTTGACTTTGTATCCAGATATGCTACTGAATTTCTTGATTAATTCAAGGAGACTTCTTGTGGAGCTTGTGAGGTCTTCCATGTAGAGAATCATGTAATCTGCAAACAATGATAATTTCACCTCTTCCTTTCCTATCCTTATTCCTTTTATTTCTCTCTGTTGTCTAATTGCTTTAGCTAATGCTTTCAGAACTATGTTGAATAGGAGAGGTGACAGTGGACATCCTTGTTCCTGATTTTAAAGTGAAAGATTTCAGTTTTTGTCTACTTAGTATGATGTTGGCTCTTGGCTTGTCATAGACGGCTTTTATCAGATTGGGGTAAGGACTATCTATTCCTATTTTCTGTAAGGTTTTTATCATGAATAAGTGTTGGACTTTATCAAAAGGTTTTCCTGCATCTATTTAGATGATCATGGGTTTTTTGTCTTTGGCTCTATTGATATGGTGTATTATATTTATTAATCTGAGTATATTGAACCATCCCTGCATTCCTGGGATTAATCCAACTTGGTTATTGTGCACGATTTTCTTGATGATTTGCTGCATTCTATTTGCTAGTATTTTATTGAGTATCTTTGTGTCTATGTTCATTAGGGAGATTGGTGTGTAGTTCTCTTTCTTGGTTGGGTCTTTCTCTGGTTTTCGTATCAGCATAATACTTGCCTTCAGAAATGAATTAGGGAGAACTGCTTCCTTTTAAATTTCATTGAACAGTTTGAGGAGAATTGGCATTAAATCTTCTCTATATTTCTTGTAGAATTGCACTGTGAATCCATCAGGACCTGGGATTTTCTTTGTTGGTACATTTTAAATTACATTTTTAATCTCACTAATTGATATTGTATTACTTAGGATTTTTATATATTCTTGATTCAAATTTGGTAATTTGTACATATACAGGAATCTGTCCATTTCTTCTGAGTTTTCTATCCTATGGGAGTAAAGATTTTCAAAGTAAATATTAATGATCTTTTGAATTTCTGTAGGATTGGAAGTAATTTCATCCTTTTTGTTCCTTATTGTATGAGTTTGAGTTTTTTCCTTTCTTTGATAAGTTTGACTAGGGGTTTATCAATTTCATTTATTCTTTCAAAGAACCTACTCTTTGATTCATTTATTTTTGGTAGTATTTTGTTCATCTCAATTGCATTTATTTCTGCCCTGATTTTTTAAATCTCCTCCCTTCTCTCGGCTTTGGGCTTGACTTATTTTTCTTTTTCTAGAAGATTGATGTGCAACATTAGGCTATTTATTTGTTCTCTTTCTGTTTTACTCATGTGGGGGTTCAGTGCTTTAAATTTCCCTCTGAGGACTGCTTTCATTGCATCCCACAGATTCTGGTAAACTGTTTCTACATTTTCATTTGTTTGTAGGTATTTTTTAATTTCTTCTGTAATCCATTGGTTGTTTAAGAGGTTGTTATTTAATTTGCAAGTGTTTATGGAGAGTTTTTGGTTCCTTTTGTCATTAATTTCCAATTTCTTTGCACTGGGGTCAGATAATATGCATGGGATAATTTCAGTTCTTTTGCATTCAGTTAAGTATGCTCTATGGGCTAGAATGTGGTCTACTTTAGAGAATGTCCCATGTTCAGCTGGGAAGAATGTGTATTCTGATGTGGGGTAGAATACTCTGTAAACATCTAAGTCCATTTGTTCACAGCATTGTTTCAGGTCTGTTATTTCTTGGCTGATTTTTTGTGTAGTTGACCTATCGTTCTGTGTCAATGGGGTGTTTAGGTCCCCTGTTACAATAGTGTTATTAGTTATTTGGTTTTTTATATCTATTAAGATTTGTGTTATATAGTTAGGTGCTCCCATATTTGGTGCATACATGTTTATTATTGTTATCTCTTCCTCTTGCAGTTTTCCCCTAACAAATATATAGTAACCTTCTTTATCTCTTTTGATTATTCTTGGTTTGGATAGCTACTGCAAACAGAATAGCTACCCTCACCTTTTTCTGCATGCCTGTTGCATGGAGAATTGTTTTCCATCCTTTGACTTTCAGTCTGTGGATTTCCTTTTGAGTAAAATGTGTTTCCTGTACATCGCATATAGTTGGATTTTGTTTTTTGATCCACTCTTCAAGTCTGTTTGACTGAGGAATTGAGGCCATTTACATTAATGGTTATAACTGATATGTGTTTACTTATCTTTGTCATGTTATTTACTTGCTCTTGGTTTCCTACTTTTTCTATCTGAACAAATTGCTTGCACTGCTTGAAGGTTCTTTTCTATTGTTGTTCTTGAAATTGTGGCAATTTTTTTCTCTGTCTGAAACATCTTTTAGTACTCTTTGTAAGGTTGGTTTGGCACTTGTGAAGTTCTTCAGTTTTCTTTGTCTTGGAAATATTTTATTTCTCTATTAAATTTGAAGGATAGGTTTGCAGAATACATCAGTCTTGATTGGATGCTGTTTTGTGTCAGGACCTATAATACTTAACTCCAGGATTTTCTTGACTGAATGGTTTGTGTTGAGAAATCTACTGTGGTTCTGATAGGCTTTCCTTTATAGGTGATCTGTTTCTTTTCTCTAACAGCTTTTAATAGTTTGTTTTTTGCTGGCAATCTGGGATCTTGATTAGTATATGTCTGGGTGTAGTTTTATTTTGGTTTTGACTGGCTGGGTTTCTATATGCCTCACTTAGCTGTACCTCAGATTCTTTTTCTATGCTTGAGAAATTTTCTGCTGTTACTTCTGCAAATATTCTTTTTATGTCATTTGTGTTTCCTCCTGCTGTTTTGTTGATGCCTATTAGTCTTACATTTTTTTCTTTTTGCCTTGTCTTGCAGCTATGGAATTGATTTTTCCCGATTCCTTGTTCATTTTAAGAGATCCTACCTTTCGTGATCATTAGCTGCCATGTTTCCATTAAGATCTGAAATTCTATCTTTGGCTTCAATCAAGTGGTTTTGCCAGCTTTCAGTGTAAGTTTTAATTTCCTGGGTATCTCTTTGAATCTGTTTCATGCAGTCTAATTCTTGCCTATATTATTCATTTAATATTTCCATCAGTTTCCAATGCTCATCTATTTTTTATATATGTCTTCTTAAATTGGTGAGCAATTCTTTCATTATTATTGTCATTTTCTTTTTTTACCTGAGAGATTATTTCTGATCTGATTTCTTCTATGACCTGCTGGAGTTGTTTCTTTACTTCCATTGCAATCATTTCAGTGATTTCAGGTGTGTGCTTACCGAGTTCTCTTACGTTGATGTCTCCTGGACTTGTTCTGAGTGGGGTAGAGTTTTGAGATGGCATTTTAGTCCTTTGTCTTGTCATTTTTGATAGCAGAGGCAGAGCACCCACTCTCACTCTTCCCTGGCAGCTCACCAAAGGTGGCTATTGTCCGTAGTTTTCCTGGTGGTCAGACTTGCCTCTTAGTGGCCCACAAGATGGGCTGCTCAGTACAGGGTCATCAGGCAGTGGGTGGAGTGTACCTAGCTCTCCCAGGTTTCAGATGAGATCCATGATGCTAGCAGATTGCAGGCTGCCTGATCCAGTGTCCCCAGGCAGTTCAAGGCACACTCAGGACCCAGACCTAGGCTGCACTGGAGGTGTGATCACAGACCACCTGGTCTTGTGTCTCCAGGCAGCTCACGTGCAACATGCAGTTTTAGTGGTTCATGGGCCTTCTGGACCAGTGTCTCCAGGCATCTCAGGGCACATGGAGGGCTCAGGTGCAGATTGTAATGGCAGCTGGATCATGGGGTGCCTGCTCTACTGACTCTGGGAAGTTGATGGGGTGCACCTAGCTCTCTTGACTCTCAGCTATGAACTTATGTCAGTGGTTCATGGAACACTTGATCCAGTGTCCCCATGCAGCTCGGGGCATTCACAGGTTCCAGACTTGGGCTGCGCTGGCAGCATGATCCTAGATATATTTTTTAAAAAAACCTGTGATACAGTAAAGCCACAATAAGTGAACCATGATATAACAAGGGGCAACTGTATTCATAACCAGTAGTGATTATATTTGTAAGTATAGATGTACTGGAGAATGAGAGCCTGAATTATGGAGTAAAAGAAAATTAGTAGTAGTAGAGAAAAATAAAAGCAATAAACAAAGAAAAGTGTAAATAATGACAAATGGAGAATGAACTAATAAAAAGAAAATATAACAAAGAAACATACTAGAAAGAAGAAAAAGAGAAAACAAAAAAATCATTATCAAATAAGGATAATATTAATACTAAGTGAAAAAAACAAAATGGGAGATAAAACTACAAATAGAACCAAATAGACACACGAAATAAAAGAAAACATTCCAAGCCAAAAAGAAAAAACCCCTCAAAACTCAATAGAGAAAAAATTTAGGTCCAGAGAAGAAAGAATAATAAATTCCTATGCATTTCTAAATAAGTGGTTTAGGGCTGGGGATATAGCTCAGTGGCATAAGTGCTTCCCTGGCAAGCCTGAGGTCATGAGTTCAATTCCTGGTACTAAAGAAAAAAAGTATCTAAATAATGGGTTTACTTCCAGGCTTTGAAATTCAGCAAGGCACACAGCCCTGCCCTCCTCTCTTTATAGCTTGTGGGTTTTGAAGTGACTCCTCTGTACAAGAATTCCTCTGTCTGTAAGCTCCAGTCTGTGGCACTGCCTAGTCTGAGACTCATCTGGACTCATATTGACACACATGAAGCAATCAGACCTCTGGGTCCCATAGCTTGAGGGAGTGGTATGGGTGCAAAAGCGGGCCTCTGAACTCTATGTGATCATCGTTAGATCTGAAGGCCAACCCACCTCTGAAAGCCAAACCCACCAAATCACACCTTCCACCACAGAATGTAGGCACCAGTGCTTCCAGGCCTGAGCATAAACTACTCAGGGCATCTGGTGGGATCTATGTCCAGCTGTCACACTTTCCTAGTCTGTGTCCATGGCTGTCCCTCACCAAGTCCCTGTTGCACTGTAGCAATTTAGTCCAGGAGTAGACATTTCATGATGCACACTCACACAGGTAACCCCTTCCCAAAACAGCATCTGATTAAAGTCTCTTTGGCTTTGTGGCAGGCAGCACCCTGGATTGCTTCCCCTGTGCTATCCCAGTGTGAAAAAAGCCACTCTCAGGACAAAGCTCCACACTGGTTTTCTCTTTATTTTTTTCTTTCACACCAGCTCTGGGCTTTTCTTGGGGCAGTTGCTGTTGGCCCATTCATGGTTTCTCCCTGAAGGAGCTGACTTCAGAGGCAGCCTACCTCCTCTGTCAGGCATTGGCCTCTTCTTAATCGGGTCAGTGATTTGATAGTCATTTTCGTGGCTCTGTATTGAAGGGAACCAAGGTGGAAAGCCTCTGGCAACTTGGAATTTTCAATTGCAAAGCCCATTGTGTGTGGGGTTCTACCTCTGTAATATTATGTATTTTAATCCAGAGGAATTGGGAGCCTTTTCTTTTGGTAAACTTCCACTTGTGTGAATGAGGGGTGAACATTCAACTTCTTCAGTGTGGATTCCAGTTCCTATTTTGCTTCAATTTCAGTTACAATCATGTGCCTGTGACACCCTGTACCTCAACCTACAACACCCCATTGTGGAGGAAGTATTCTGGTTTTTATTTGTATTAAAGTTCATATTGGTATTTTACTCATAGCTTTTACCCTTAAATTGAGAACTTGAAAATATGGAGTACACAAATGCACAGCCAGTAGCACCCAGGAACAAGGTGCTCCATGTGAGAAAAGATTGGAGGAGAGTGCGTGTGTCACATAGCATTCGGAGTGGAACTTGAGCCCCTAGTCAGGCAACTGTGGGAGGCACTTGAGGCAACAGGCATCTCAAACCAGAGGAGTTTGCAAACTCTTGGGACTAATTTGCAGTAGTTTGGAATGATTTTGAACTTCTGATACAATGGGACTTTTCTCATCCCTCAGACATATGTGTCAGGGGAACTTAGTATAAAGTTTGAAACACAGATGACTATTATCTAGAAAAAGAAAAATAAAGTCTGCAGATAGGCAAAGTGTTCCACTCAGGACTCTGGTTCTGTCCTTTCTGGTGAGATCTTGTCACTTCTCTACAGATTCCAAAATGACACATCTGCACAGTGGTGTGCTACTGACATCCTTTTATTAAGGCTGTGCAGAGTTTTCTCAGGAGCACCAGATCCACACACCTGCCCCTGGGAAAGTGCGTCTCTGGTCACAGATGCAGTGTCTGTGGTGGGAAGGGTGCTAGGCAGGCTGAGGAAGTCAGACAATGGGTTTTATGGTAAGTTTCTGTAGACTGACATTTTTATAGACTCTAGCTTTTAATTTCATGACTCAGAAAATGAGTATTATTTTTCCTAAGAAAGAGTAAATTATTTTCTGGCATGTATTTATTTCTCTGAATTAAATGGTGTTCATTTACTTCTAATATCATTTCTCCAGGAAGATATTGTTGTTTTAGTCTGAAGCTTTATATTCCTATTAACACCCCTCACAAATAGATGAACTTTCACTGTGGGTTTTCAGTGCACAAAATCAGTTTATCTTCTACCATCTGTAGAAGTCATTTAAAGATTTTTTAAAAGTAACCTAGTGAATTTTCATTTAAATTCTTTAGTGTGAAACGAAGTGCTTTTTAAAGGCATCAGCTGTGAAAGAGAGGTAACAGCATTCCTACAAAAGCTATGCAAGCATTTTCTCACTGAACTCTACTTAGCCTACTGTTGATTTCACAAAATTCATCTTGATGGTGCCAGCCTTTAATATGGTGACAAGATGAGTGATGACAAGATGATGATGGAGGTTATTGCTGTGTTTGTAATAAAGTCTTTGAATATAATCCACAGTATTTGTTGAGAGGAAAGATTATCTGTCTTACTATTTTCTCCATTTTTTCAAACTAAAAAATATTTCTTCTGCTTTCATATACAGTAAATATTCCAGCATACCTTTGTATAAAGGAAAATTTAGAACCGGATATTTTCATCTGTCCTGATCTTTATGGCTGTTGTGTTACATCCTCCACTGGTTGACAAAATATTTTTGTCAACACATCAATGCAAACCCTTACCTTTTCTTGGTATATGCTTAATTAAAAAATACAAAGAGAAAACTGACAGTTATTTTCCATGAACAGAAGATGTTCTTTCATGCACTATGGAGTTGACTGGAGATTCTCATGCAAGCTTGTGTATTTGTGAGGGCTGAGAATTTCACATGAGTGACAAGCTGTCTCTGGGGTTATTTTGTCTCTTTTCTTTGTAAGAGTAATGAATTTGGCTGGATTTTTCTGAAAATGGATGTGAACATGTGAATGGTGTGAATACATGTAGATAAATGAGCTCCCAGATCTCACTCATTATTTTTTAAAGTGACAAAATGATAATGTTTACCACAAATTAAGAAATGTACCCAGCTGTCATCCATGTCCTCAACTTGTCCCCTAATTTTGTTCTTCTGACTTCTGCAATTGTGCATTACAAATGCTGTACTCAGAGTTCAGGCCATCTATCTGGCTGTTGATGAGTTTGCCTTCCTTGTTGTGTCTGTTGTTTCTTACTCTTTCTCTTTGCAGTTTTCCAGCTGGACTTCTGACAAGAGTTATAGCATGTAAACAATATTCTCATGAACCTAAACCAGTATTTGGTCTTGTCAGTTTTATCTCAAAAGTCTTTTCTTTTTCACTTAAACTATAGACAAGGACAATATTGATGCCCGTTATGGTAAAGTTGACCTGTAAAGTACAGGAATATTGCCAAGATCTGCTGTTTTTTTTCAGCTAAGACATATGAATGTGTTCTGGACTTGAATCCTGTTATTACACACTGCCTTATTCTGCATAATGTAAAGATTAGTTTCTTTTTTTCTAGGGAAAAAAAGAATAGGTGGCCACTTTCTTCACCCTACAGTCTGTCTTCTTTCAAGGCCATAAGTACCCACTTTAGGTGGGAGTTTACTGAGGCCCCTCTCTCCCACAGTACTGCCTGTCTCTTCACACTTCTGACTCAGATGCAGTGACTGGAGCCTCCTCACTGGGTTGTGAGACATCTGAGTGTGTAATGTGTCACGGGATTAGCCCTGGTCTTGGTAACTGCCAAGTATCAGTGTCTAAAGTGAATCCTTCCTTAGGGCATTAAGTAGGCTCTGAACTGTGTTACATTTCTCAGGGGCTATTTGCAACCTTACTGAGTTATCAGAGCTCCAAATGGTGAGTGTTCAAAACAAATGCAGAGGTTTGTGTTTGACACTGTTTTGTTTTGCTTTCCAGGAGCTTCCCACTTGACTGTTTTTTGCTTCCTTCCCAATGTGATCTTCACAGTGTGACTTTTTTCAGAAATTTCTTCTTGATTGCTTTCTCTCTCATATCTTTTTTCTTTTTTATTATCAAAAGTGTCTCTGAGGGCAACTGGGTTGGTTCTGTTTGAAAAATGAGAATTTTGTGTTTGCCATTTTCAGTGAGAACTATATTTGGGGATTGTCTTCTGGATTGTCCTGTTGAAGGAAGGAGTTGCTGTACTGTCTCTTGTTCCCATAAGCTGTGTTGAGCTTAACAGGTATGAGCTGAATGAGGCATGGCTGGGTGGGGCACTATGAGCTCATCTCGTTAGCCTGTTTTCACATATTCACAGTCTCATATATGTATATATATATGAATTAGAAAATAAAGTAACAACAACAGAATAAAGCAAAACAGCACAAAAAGAATAAAAATGATACAGGGTTTCAAAAACATGATAGGAATTAGGAGTGGTTTTTATATTAGATATTATTATCTTCTATGAAGTTGCTCAGATTACCAGACGTAAGAATGAAAGATTGATCAAACCACTAAAGAGAGTAAAAAATAATTAGAAAACCATTAGAAACAATACAGTGCTTCTCTAACCAAGATGGTAGGGATTCATCAATGGTTGTTATATTGCATATTGTTGTCTTCAAGTTAGTTGTTCAGATTAACAGATGTAAGCATGCAAAATTGCTCAGGAGAAAAAATTAAACATTAACTGTTCCTTTCAATGAACCAATAGATATCAGCAGTACAATCACCCCAGCTATAGTATATATATATATATATATATATATATATACTATAGCTATATATATATTCCCCCCTTCTTTCTTTCTTTTTTTCCTTTCCCTGATTGCAGTTATTCCTTCTTTTAAGCCATTTCTTTTCCTTTCAGAAAATCTATTGTACCTTTTGGATTTTATTTACTCTTTCTGGATCTTACATTCGGGAGACAATATGATGTTTACACATGTGAGTCCGATTTATTTCACTTTTGACTATGGTCTCTACTGGCATCTATTTACCTATAAAAGCCTCCGGTTTATATTTTTTATAGCTGAGTAATACTCCATTGCTTAAAAATACCACATCTTTTTTTATCAACTTCTCAGTTGATGAGCATTTGAATTGTTTCCAAGATTTAGCTATGAGAAATTGTGTTGCTATAAACATGGGTACACATATATTGGTGTGGTATGATGTTTTTAACTCTTCTGGGAAAATACCCAGGAGGCAAATAGCTTGGTTAAGTGGGACTTCTAATCCTAGTTTTGCAAGGAATCTCCACAATGATATACACAGTAGTTTCACCAGTCTAGAATCCCACCAACAGTGGAGAAGGGTTCATTTTTCCCCACACTCTCTTCAGCATTTGTTCTTCGTTGATTTTTGATGATATCCATTTTTTCTGGGGTGAAATGAAATCTCAGTGTTGCATGTAATTTGCATTTTTCCAGTGACCAAAGATGTTGAACATTTTTTCATGAATTTATTTGCCATTTGTATTTCTTTATCTGAGAAGTGTGTATTCCTCTCAGATTTCCATTTTTGGGTTGGGTCTTTGAATTCAGGGGCTGATTTTTAAAAATTCTTTATATGGTCTAAATAGAAGTCCTTAGTCTGAGGCACAATTGGGTAAAAGTTTTCCCAATTTGTGCATTTTCTTTTTACTCTTTTGGTGATTTCTTGGATGCACAAGAACTTTTCAATAAGATGAGATCTCATTTGTCGACTGTTTGAATTATTTCTCATGCAGTTTGGCTTTGTTCATGAACTCTCTGCCTACACTTATGTCTTCAAGATTTCTACCTACTTTCTCTCCCAGTAGATTTAGTGTTTCTGTTTTAATATTTAGATCTTTGATCTATTTTGACTTTAGTGCATGGTGATAGACATGGGTCTAGTTTTAATCTTTGGCATGTGGAAAGCCAGTTATTCCTGCACGTTTATGAAAGAGGCTATCTTTTTTTCTAGTGAACATGTTTGACCCCTTTGTCAAAGGTAAGGTGGATGAGTGTGTTTGGAGTTGTGTCTGCATCGTCTAATGTGTTCCATTGATCCTAAAGTCTGTTTTTTTTTGCCAGTTCCATGCTTACTTTATCACATTAGCTTTGTAGTGCATTTCAAGTCAGGGATTGTGATGTCTCCTCCCTTTTCTTTGTTGCTCAGGATTGCTTTTGCTGTTCTAGGCCTCTTCCAGTTCCAGGTGAATTTTAGGAATGTTTTCTCTAGATTTGTGAGTTATACTAATAATATTTCAATCTGGACTCCATAGAATTTTTACAACAATTTTGACAGTGTGGCTATTTTCACAGTGTTGGTTATTCCTATCCATGTGCAAGGACTATCTTTGCATTTTCTGAAATCATCTTTGGTCTCTTTTTTCAGAGTAGTGTAATTTTCACTGCTTTTATCTCTTACTTTCTTTTTTAGATGGATTCCTAAGTATTTCATTTTTTTAGATGGTATAATGAACAGTGTGGTTTCCCTAATTTCTTTCTTAGTTTGTTGTTGTTCATGTACAGGAATGTTATGGGTTTTTGAGTGTTGACTTTGTATTCAGCTATGCTACTGAATTTGGTTAAATTTGTAAGCATTTTAGTGGAGTTTTTGGGGTCTTCTATGTACAGTCATGTCATCTACAAATGGTGATAATTTCAATTCTTCCTTTCCTATCCTTATTCCTTTAATTTCTCTCTCTCATCTTGTCTAGTATTTCCAGAACTGTGTTGAATAGGCGTGTTGACAGTGGATGTCCTTGTCTTGTTTCTGATTTTAGAGTGAAAGCTTTCAGTTTTTGTCCATTTCATATGATGCTGGCTGTTGGTGTGTCATAGATGGCTTTTATCAGATTGAGGTAAGAACTATGTATTCCTATTTGCTGTAGGGTTTTTAACATGAATGGATTTTGGACTTTATCAAAAGTTTTTTCTGCATCTATTGAGATGATTTTGTGATTTTTGCCTTTGGCTCTATTGGTATGGTGTATGACATTAATTGATTTGTGTATATTGAACCATCCCTGCATTACTGGAATGAATCCTACATGGTCATGATGTATAATATTCTTGATGATTTGTTACATTCAGTTTGCTGCTATTTTGTTAGAATTTTTGCATCTATATTTGTTAGGGAGATTGGACTGTAGTTTTCTTTTTTAGTTGGGTCTTTCTCTGGTTTTGGTATCAGGGCAATCCTTGCCTCCAGGAATGGGTTAGGGAGAATTCCTTCCCTTGCAAGTTCATTAAAATGTTTGAGAAGAATAGCCATTAAGTCTTCTCTACATTTCTTGCAGAATTCAGCTGTAAATCCACCAGGACCTGGGCTTTTTCTTGTTCATATATTTTTTATTGCATTTTGACTTTCATTGACTGATATTGTATTATTCAGTATTTTTATATCTTCTTGATTGATGTTTGTTAACTCATATGTATATAGGAATCTGTACATTTCCTCTGTGCTTTCTATCCTATGAGAGTAAAGATTTTTGAAGTAGATATTGATGATCTTGTTAATTTCTACAAGATCTGTAGTGATTTAATTCTTTCCATTCCTTATTGCATGAGTTTGAGTTTTTTCTTTTATTTTTTAATAAGGTTGTCTCAGGGCTTATCAATTTTATTTTATTTTTTTTTAAGAACCAACACTTTGATTCATTAATGTTTTGTGTTGTTTTCTTAATCTCCATTGTGTTAGTTTCTGCTCTGGTCTTTATGATTTTATGCCTTCTTTGGGCTTTGGGCTTGACTTGCTCTTGTGTTTCTAGAATCTTGAGGTGCAGCATAAGATTATTTGTGCTCATTCTGTTTTCCTGATGTGGGAATTCACCACTTAAATTTCCCTCTTGGACTGTTTTCATTGCATCCCCTGGTTCCTGTAAGTTGCATCTGCATTTTCATTTCATTGTAAATATTGTCTTCTTTGTTCTTTAATTTCATTTGTGACCCATTGGTTGTTCAGGAGGGTGTTATTTAATTTCCACGTGTTTATGGAGTTTTTACACTTTCTTTTGTTATTAATTTCCAATTTCATTGCACTATTGTCTGATAGTATGCATGGGATAATTTCAATTCCTTTCCATTTACTTAAGAATGTTCTGTGTGCTAGTGTATGGTCTATTTTAAAGAATGTCCCATGTGCAGTTGAGAAGAATGTGTATTCTGATGCTGTTGGGTGGAACACTCTTTAAAGGTCTACTAAACCCATTTGTTCCCAAGTTTGGTTTAGTTCTGTTATTTCTTTGCTGATTTTTTGTCTCGTTGATCTAGCTCTTTGTGCCAGTGGTGTGTTAAAGTCCCCTGTTATGATTGTGTTACTGCTTATTTGATTTCTCTCAACTATTAAAATTTGTCTTATATAGTTGGGTGCTCCTGTGTTTGGTGCATAGATATTTATGATTATGATGATCTCTTCCTCTTGAAGTTTTCTCCTAACAAGTATGTAGTGACCTTCTTTATCTCTTCTGATCATTCTTGGTTTGAAGTTCACATTGCCTGCAAACAGAGTTGCTATCCCTGCTTTTTTCTGGGTTCCTGTCTTGTGGAGTATTGTTTTCCATTCTTGGACTTCCAGTCTATGAATTTCCTTTTGAGTTAAATGTGTTTCTTTTATACAACATATTGTTGTATTTTGTTTCTTTAAATTTTTTTTTAAATTTAAAAACAATAAAAAACAATACAAAATAAAAACAACATAAACAAGGACAAAAGAAAGTGAAAACAGTAGAAATGATATAGGGTTTCAAAGCAAAATGAGAGGAATTAACAGTGGATTTTATGTTACATATTGCTATCTTCCACAAAGTTACTCAGATTACCATATGTAAGAATGCAAGTTTGATCAAACCGTTAAGGAGAATAAAGTCTAGTGAAGCTTTGTATCATTTCTAATGGTTTGGATTTTTTTTTTCTCGATCCTCTCTGCCAGTCTGCTTCTTTTGATAGGTGAATTGAGACTGTTTATATTATTGGTTATAAGTGATACGTCTAGGTTTATTTGTCATGTTATTATCCTTCTGTTGGTTCCCTACTTTTTCCCTCATTTAATTACTTTCTCTGCTTGGTGTTTCCTTTCTGTTGTTCTTGAAATTGTGGTCATCTTTATCTCTTTCTAGAATATCTTTTAGTACTGTTTGTAGGGTTGGTTTGGTGCTCATGAATTTCTTCGTTCTTTGTCATGGAAATAGTTTATTTCTCTATTAATTTTGAAGGATAGTTTTGCAGGGTACATGTTTCTGAGTTGGAAGTTGTTTTCTTTCAGGACCTGAAATATTTTACTCCAAGGTCTTCTTGACTTGATGTTTTGTGTTGAGAAATCTGCCATGATTCTGATAGGGTTTCCTTCATAGGTGATCTGTTTCTTTTCTTTAACAATGTTTATTATTCTGTTCTCTTGCTTAATTTCTGGGATCTTGATTATTATATGTCTGGGTGTAGATTTATTTTGGTTATGGCAAATTGGAGTTGTATGTCCTTTACTTTTCTGTATGTCAGATTCTTTTTCCATGCTTGGGAAATTTTCTGTTATTACTTGTTCAAATTATCATTTTATGTCATTTGTGTTGACTCTGTTATGTTGACACATCAATCTTATATTGTTTTATTTGCACCATGTTCAGCAGTTGAATTATTATTTCCTGGTCCCTTTTTATTTTTAAGAGATCCTTCCTTTCTTGATCAACTACAATGCTTTCCTTGTTATTTTTGAGAGATCCTTTCTTTCATGATCATCATCTGCAATGCTGTCTTTATGGTCTGAAAATTTATCTTCAGCTACATTCACGCAGTTTTGCTAACTTTTGATGGAATTTTTAATATACTGGATATCTGTCTGAATCTGTTTCATGCGTTCTAATTCTTTCCTATATTGTTCATTCAAGGTTTCTATCATTTTTCTATGCTCCTTTATTTTTTATCTAAGACTTCTTTAGATATGTTGAGCAATTCTTTCATTATGGTTGCCATTTCTTTTTTTACCTGGGAGATTATTTATTATGTGATTTTTTTCTTTAGTCTGATAGAATTTTTTCTTTAATTCAGCTGCTATGATTTCAGAAATTTCATGCATATGACTTTCAAGCTTTTCTATGTCTGTGTCCCCTGGATTTATTCCACGTGGGGTTGATATCTGAGGTTGGATTTTGCTCCTTCATTTTGGTATTTTTGAAGCTTTGGAGTTTTGCTGGATCTCAGCCTCTCTCCCGTAAAGGTGTGGGAGTTATCATGCAAGGATCTGAAGCTCCTAGGTGCTCAGTATGGCTCCCTCAATGGTGTGAGGGGCAGGGTGTTGCCAATGCTCCTGAAATTTTCCAGAGCTCAACTGGTTCCCATGCCTGTTGGGAGGAGTGAGGATGTGGTCACCAAGTTCCTAAAGCTGTCTGGAGCTCAGCTTGGCTCCCACAAGGGTGTAGGGGGGCAGGATATGGTCACGGAGGATCCTGAAACTGTCCAGGGCTCAGCTTGGCTCCCACGCTGTTACAGGAGCCATGGAGGCACCTCACCAAGGTTGCTGAAGCTGTCTGTAGGTCAGCTTTGCTCCTGCAAGGGTATGGGTGGGTGGGGCATGGTCATCTAAAATTATATTTTCGAGTAAAATAATAGTACAGGGGGCTTTATACATTTCTGTATAACATCTGCAGACAAATACAGGACCAAGCTGTGTATGTGGAGTGTGTTTTGCTAATATATGTGTTCTGCTAATAATATAATATTTGCTAATATGTGATCCACAACATTTTGAGGTGGCTGAATAGTTGACCTTATTTTCTGTCTATGTTTCTGAATCTCCATGGTAACTAATAACATACCTGGATGCTCTTGTGTGCAGTACTTTCCTGGATTAATGCTGTGCGGAAAGAAGATTGCTCTTCTGCTCCAAAAGGATTGCCAGTTTCTGGTTAAGAATTTAGGGCACCCGCTGAATATTGACTAAACATAGAGAATCTGCACACATCTCCTACCTCAATTCCTCATGCTTTAGGACTGCAGTTTCTTAAACAATGAGCAATGCTTATAATAATGTGCTATCCCTCAATTTATGGAAGATTCATTCATGCCACTTGACACATTTTGTGAGATCGTTCACCAAACTCAGTTCATGAAAACAGATTTCAATCAAAGCTTGAATTTTGCAAAAACAACATAAGAAGAGAAGTTTGTAATTTAACTTCCATTTTTCATGTGATTCTTTAAAAATATTATTTAGATATTGTTATGTAGCAATCTAAAGTCATGATTCCCAATATTATAAGGATATATGCTATAATATCCATGGATAAGATATACAGGAAATAAGTGTGTGGTGTGTATAAGAATATGAAAGACAAAACAGAGTACTGAGGTCTCAGAAACCCACATGAATGAGAGTCATCTGATAGTCAGATACACCTTTTCTCATGTTCCCTCTGAGCAAATGACAGGACAAAGCAGTAATTTGGTGACTGTGTGAATGGAGAAATTTGTGTTACTTTCCTTTGTGAGTACTTTAGCAAAAGAGGAACATTTTTGGTTTTACTATGACAGTTTTATTTTAAAAATCCAAGTTTCCTTAGAATTGATACCACATACTTCCTTATTTCTGATTTTTAACTTGTGACCACATATCCATTGTATCTAAATAGTTCAGGTTTCTCTCAGTCACTTATATATGATATGTTCTAAGTGGTTATGAATGTAGACTTACTCTGTGATGTTCAAATGATGTCTGTGACAATACATGCCTATAACCATGACACCATGTTAGAACCCTAACATTATAGCTTTATAAATGCTGATGTAAGGAAAATACCTGCATCACACTGTGAGATAACCTAAAAAGTTTATTGTCACCAAAATATGTAGTAAAAATTTTACATCTGAGCCCCATAACTCTGCAGAACTATCCTTCCTTGCTTGTGGAAGGCATAAATGTTTGGAGCCATTGTGAACTACCTTCTTGGTGAGAATGTTTGCAATTCATCCAGTTACAATCATAAGGAAGAATCTTTAGAATTTACTTAAAATATGGGTATATTTAAGATTCTCTTTCCACATGATTATGATGGAGTGAAAAGAAATATGGAATTCATGGTTCTAATAATAAAGAATAACTTCAGTGTCATTACTGATCTAGGTTTGCCTGGCATGAGCTTCTAGAATATACTATAATGTGTAGGACATATTATAAAGTATATTAATTCCAGCAAGTTTTATGCATGAGGAACTATATAATAGTGATAGTAATACCTGATATTTTCTTCCTCTGCCAGGCTCTCTTTGTGTTTGGTACATTTGTATGCATTGTATCTCTAGGAAATAAGGAATATATCTGTCCCCACTTTACGAACCATATGATTGTGAGTCAGATTTGTGAATTGACTTCTCAAATACTGAATTTGATAAAAGTCAGATTATAGATGTAAATCTAATCACTTGACTTTAGAACATACTAAGAAATGTTTGCTCTTATGAATATTTTGTCAAGCAAAAAACCAGAAGTAAGATGTACTGACATTACATATCAGTGTATGCCTACCCAATGGAGGGTTACTTTTTGAGAGGATCTTAGTTTCAGATGTAGGCAAATCTCCTCTCCAAAGTTTCACAAAAGAAGTAGAGCTCTTACTATGTAGCTAGCACTTTCTCTACTTTCCCTAGATATAGACACAAATGAGACATTGTGTCTGATGATGAAAACTAAAAACTGGAACAGAAACATGGAAACACCTTCCTCACCTGTGACAGTTTTCTCAGAGAGTGCTGTGGGACCCCTTAAGTGGGATACATAATTGGTCTGCCATCAGAAAAGATGAGCTCTGAAGGGGAAAGGGTACATGGGGGGGGGAATCCAATGTTCTGATGAAGTCATAGCATTGACCAAGATGATGATGGTGGTGATATTTTTGATAAATAATTCTACTTTCTTTTTTCCTCAGACTTTTATTGTTTTTCTCTTGCTATGATGGTGAAGAAAAAGACAATATTTTCCAGATTTTTTGATGTGAGAAGCACAGTTTTCTTTGAAATCACCATCAGGATCACAGCCAACACTGTCCTATTTCTGTTCCACATCCTCACATTTCTCCTCAAAGCACAGGCCCAAGCCCCTGGACCTCAGTATTGCGCAGCTGGCCCTGATCCACCTGGTGATGCTGGTAACCATGGGCTTCATAGCTGCAGACACTTTTGAGTTTCAGGGTTGGGAGGATGGCCTTGTGTGTAAATTGGTTATCTATGTGCACAGGTTGATGAGGTCCCTCTCCATCTGTACCACCTGCCTGCTGAGCATCCTCCAGGCCATCCACCCTAAGCCCCAGAAAC
This sequence comes from Chinchilla lanigera, assembly GCF_000276665.1. Classification (NCBI taxonomy): domain Eukaryota; kingdom Metazoa; phylum Chordata; class Mammalia; order Rodentia; family Chinchillidae; genus Chinchilla; species Chinchilla lanigera. The sequence goes on along the minus strand of NW_004955429.1, from coordinate 12,556,671 downwards.
TCTTGTTTGGCAGAATTCAAACATAATTCCTCACATCACTACCCATGTTGCCTTGTGTTTTCATGGGTCTTCAATATGATCTTGAATATTCCTTTCCTAGTATCCATTGGTGGCACTCCCAATGTGACCTCACACAATCTCATGTTTGTCACTGAATCCTGCTCTCAGCGGCCTATTAGTTACTTGTTCAGATACATATTTTCATCATTGGTGAGCATTCAGGATATCTTCCTTATAGTACTGATGGCTCTCTCAAGTAGATATATGGTGAGCCTGTTATGTAGACATAAAAGGCAGTTCCAGAACCTTCACAGCACCAATCTTTCTCTAAAATCAGCCCCAGAAGTCAAGGCCACCCAGATCATTCTATTGCTCATGGGTTTCTTTATGCTCATGTACTTTTTGGACTGTGTTACTTTCTCATCCCGTGCAATACTGTGGAACAACGACCCAATTAGTCTTTGTGTCCACATGCTTGTGGACAATGGTTATGCCACAGTCTGTCCTTTTGTGCTAATGAGCACTGAAAAGCGAACGATTGAGTGCTTAGCATCCAGGTGGAAAAGATTATAAATGTACCAATATTGTTGATGGATAATTTCCTTTCAGATAATCAAATATTCAGAATTTCTCTTGCATCATTGAAATATATGCAGTTTTATATTTTCTATTAAATGTATGTACTTTGATGTATTTGGGTTTTAAGTACACAAGGGATAATGTAGCAGCATAACTCTGAAGAAGTACAGGCTTGTTTTCCTGCGATGTTCACATGAACTGGTGCTTTTATGCAGCATCAAACTTTAAAGAACAGGATGTATGTTGTGGAGGTGGAGCACTGATGTGGTAGAGACAGACCAGGGCTGAAAGAAGTAAGTAGGAAGAAGGCATTAAACTGAAAATGCTCAAAGACAATATGCAGGGACATCTTGGTATTAATCAGTGTATATGCTTTTCCTTTATAATGTTAACTTGATTGTAGAGAATCTTCAGAAATGTATTAAAATCAAACAGAATGATATGAACATATGTCCTTCTTGTACATATTGATTAGTTTAATAACTAACTTAATATTAAGTGCATACTGATAATGTGTGTTCACATATAGCTAACCATTTATATAAGAAAATTATTAGTTATGGACATGTAAGGTTTGAAAATTCTCCACAAAATTTAGAAAGTCAGTTATTGTAGTGTCAATTTATTAGATATTGTTTAATGATAACAGGAAATCACAACTACCAAGTGGCACAATTTATTTTCATTTCCATTGAAAAAACTATAAACCTATATGAATAATACATGTAGAGATTCCATATATAAGGACATGCAAGATTTTTTTTATTTTAAAGAGTAAAAGAAGGATAACATAATAATAGGAGGGGCTTACCAAATTACAGACAAAGTGGTAGGAAATTATCAATGGTTATTATTTTATATATTGTTATCTATAAGATAGTTTCTCAGGAAAACAAATAGACAAATGATAGTGAGTTACAGACAAAAGAGGTAAGAGATTATCAATAGTTGTTGTACTATACTTAGGTATCTTCAAAGTGGCTTCTAAAGAATATAAATAGAACTATACATGAGTGACCTACTGAATAATCATTCAATAATTCTCAATGGTTGTTGTAGGAAACACATAATAATAAACATGGATCCATTTATGAAATAGGATAGGAGCAATACAAACATTACAGAGTTATGGATAGATTAGTAGGAAAATATCAATGACTGCTATAATACATGGTGGTATCTTCAAAGTGGTTTCTCAGGAAGACAGAGATACACAAGAAGGATCTAACAAGTAGTTACAGCCTAAGGGTTGTCAAAAATCAAGTGAGCCATCTGGGGCAAAAGCCATTTTTTGTAGTGTTTTCTCTGCAGCCTCCCATCGCATTGGGACCCCACAACCAGTTAGTGGCCTCTCCCCAGCTGTCAGCACAGGCAGCAGGAATCCTGCTGCAGACTTCTCCAGAGCTCCACCACAGCCTGTACTGTCAGGGGAAGAATGGCTTCCAGGGAGTCTCTGCAGGTATTGTGCAAGGTCCTCCTGGTTTACAGCTTCCGAGCGGCTCTCGTGAACACAGTCCACTGAACCTCTGACTCCATGGGCTTAGTCTGCATTCTCATGTTCTCTGAGTCCTTGTTCAGCAGCTGCTCCTCCGCTGGCTCTGGACCTTTCCGGTTCTCAATGGCAGGAGCAAGAGTGGCCCGTTGTATGGCATGTATTCCCAGGGGTTGTTCAAAGTTTGAATGATTCACACATATCCATGGGTGGGCAACTGCAGTCGGTGTATGGTGGGCCAATTGTGTCACTGTTTCTCTGTGTCATGATAGATCTCAATTGAGCAGCGGCAGCCGGCCTAAGGGCTGGCGCACAACAGCGCTTGCCACCGCATGGCTCCCCATGCACTGGGGGCCCTCCCTCCGGGGGCCTATGAGGCAGGAAGCTAGCCAGCTGGAAGACCGGCGCTCCCCACCTGTGGCTCCCTGTGCACCGGAAGCCCTCCTTCCGGGGGCCTACGAGGCTGGGAGTGAGCCGCCGGTCCAAAGACCGGCGCTCCCTGCTCGAGGCTCCCCATGCGCCCAGGACCCTCCCTCTGGGAGCCTACGAGGCAGGAAGCTAGCCAGCTAGAAGACTGGCGCTCCCCACCCGTGGCTCCCTGTGCACCGGAAGCCCTCCTTCCGGGGGGCCTTCGAGGCTGGGAGTGAGCCGCGGGTCCAAAGACTGGCACTCCCTGCCCGAGGCTCCCCGTGCGCTGGGGGCCCTCCCTCCAGGAGCCTATGAAGCAGGAAGCTAGCCAGCCAGAAGACCGGCGCTCCCCACCCGAGGCATGGCAAGATTATAATAGAAATTCAAATCTTTAATTCTTTGATTTCATCACATACCTGACCCTAAGAAATTTAAACCATTTGTGTACACTTTTTAATAGTATAACAATTATACTCTCAATTTTGGTGTTATTTCCATTTTAACAAGATAAAGTAACATAATTGTTATGGTTTGTGTCTGGATGTCCCCCCAAAGTCTCATACAGTCATGGGGTAGGTTTTTAGAGTTCATGATTGATCCATGATCCAATGCTGGGATTATGGGTGTGAGTGCAACACCTGCCCTGGGGCGGATAGTTTGTATATGTAAGGGTATAAAAGAGGCTATTTGCTACTGCTCCTCCCTTTTTCTCTGGCTGCCTTTGCTATTTTCTGCTGCCATGAACTGTTGCCCTCTGCCATGTGCCACTCTGCCTTGGAGACAGACAAGTATGGACTACAACCTCCACAACTGTAAGCTAAATAAACCTTTCCTTCCTTCATTTTGGGTGTTGGGTATTTTGTCTCAGCAATGAGAGAAAAGTAACCAAGGCAATCATTAAAAGTATTTTGTTATAAGAATATTAGAAGCAACACAGAATGCATGCAAGACATTTTCATAATTTTTCACAGGAAAATAATTTTACAATATATTATGTGTATTTTATGTCTGAGTTTCTTATTCCCCTAAATTTTATAATGTCATTATGCTAGCTGCAGGTGATAAGACAGACTAGTCAGCATGAAAATGTTCCTTCTAGATAGAGTCATGTATTCATTTAAATACATTGGGGTGTGGAACAATTTAAGAGTAGTCAGAGATTCCAATTAGGAAGAGTTACCAGCAATTAAAATGAAAGAATGTGAAAAATATACCCAACAGTGCATAGATTATGTAAAGAGAAAGATTGATTTTCATTAGTAAAAATGGGACTATAGCACAAGTGGCATAAAAAGTTTTATTCAAAGAATAGCACAAATCTTTCTAAATAAAGTAAAAGAGTTTAACATGTAGATAATTTAGGAATTAGAACATCAAATAGCCACAATCAGAAAAGAACCTCTTCATGCCCCGAGATAGTCAAAATCTCAGAAGTCCAAGAGAAAAGAGAACCTTAAAAGCTATGAGAAAAAAATGTAATGAATCACTTATAAAAGAAAACACATAATAATTACAACAGGCTGCTCAATATAAATTTTAAAGTCAGGAGACCTTGCAGTGGAGGGTTTTAAGCCTTAAAAGAAACCAAATTCCAACCAAGAATGACATATCCTGCAAAACTATTTTTCAAAATTGGTGGAGAAATAAGATCCTTACATGATAAGGAGAACCTAAAAAAATTCATGATCAAAAACAGCACTAGAAAAAATTCCCAGCTATACTTTAGAAATATACATTAAAAACAACAATGATGAAGTATCAGATAGTATGCATACACCTGATACAGGTCAAAGTTAAGTAGAAGGTAGAGAATCAGCAATAGGAAAATAAGTAAATGACAAGAACAAGCCAATACTTTTCAGTACTAACTCTTACTGTGAAAGGTCTCACTTTCCCAGTATAAAGTAATGAACTGAACCAATGGGTCAAGAAACAAAATTCAGCATTATTTTGTATACCAGAAATGTATTTAACCCAAAAAGAAACTCACAAAATAAAAGCAAAGGATGGGAAACTCTACTCCATGCCACAGGAATCTGAAAGAAAGAAGGTACAGTTGTACTATATCCAGACAGAGTGGACTTCAAGCTAAAACTGATGATGAGTCAAACTAGATCATTAGATACTGGCTGAAGGTACCATCCAACTGGAAATGGTAACAATTATTAATATATACATTGATCAACATTGTATCCAAACTCATAAAAAATATAGTACTGTACATAAACATCAGATGAAAATAAACCCTGTTATAATAGGGTAAAATACTCCATTATCACAAATATACAGATCAATTTGTCAAAAAATTAAAAATGGGAAATGTCAGAGTTGAAGAAAACTTTCAAACAAATGGCTGTAATACATATCAACTGAAGGCTCCACACACCAACCACAGAATACACTTCTTTCCAGCTGCACATGGAACTTTCTCCAAAATAAACCACATGTTAGCTGATAAAGCAAGTTTAAATTAATATAAAAGAGATGAAATAATACCATGCATATTATCATCTCACAGAACAGTATGTTTAGAATCCCAAAAGAAAAAATACAGAAATGAGGCAAATCCATGGGATGCAAACAGTACCCTTTTATCTAAACTATGTTGGAAATCAAAGAAATCAAGGAAGAAGAGCCTAAGACAGGCTCTACAACTAAATGATATTTCCAGCACAATGTAGCATAATTTATAAAACATAATGAAATGTGAAGGAAATATATAGCTGAGAATTCCAATATCAAAAGAAGAGAGTGAGTGCAAAAAAGTCACCTAACAATATCCTTGATGGTCCTAGAAAAATCAAGCACAATCCAAGCTCGAATCTAGTAAAAAGAAAGTGTGAAGATCGGACCATAACTCAGTGAAATTGAGATGATGATAATTCAAAGAATCAAGGAGTTTGATCTTTGAAAGCATTATCATATAAATTAGCCCATAGTCATTGTAACTAAGAAAAGCAGAGAATAGATATAAAAACATCGTGTTCAGTGAAAAAGATGAAGTCACAAGGGACACTGCTAAAATACAAAATATTAGTAACAACTACTTCACAAATATGTGCAACACTAAATTGGAGTATTCAGAAGAAAAGCATTGTTTCCTAAGTATTTGTAAATTCTCAAAATTGAAGCAAGAAGACTTAAAAACCCTGAGTAATCCAATAAGGGACAATGAAATTGAAGCAGTAATGAAAAACCTACCAATGAAGAAATGCTCGAGTCTGAATGAGGTCACTGCTGAATGTCCATCCACTGAGGATTGGATAAGAAAATTGTGGTACTTTTATATAATGGAATATTACTCAGCTGTAAAGAAAGATAAACTCGAGGCTTTTATAGGCAAATGGTTACAACTAGAGACCATACTCATAAGTGAAATAAATCAAACATGCATGTGCAAGCACCGCATTGTTTCACTAGTGTAAAACTTAAAAGAGTTAATTTAAACTCGGAGGTATGATAGACACTGTGAAATGATAGGAAACCGCTGAAGAGTAAAGGGCAACTGGGATGTGGGAAAAGAGAAGGGAAAGAAGGAGAAATTTTGTATGGATGTATATACAGGATAGTTAACATGGTTGATTTCTATCTTCTATTTCTATGCTGAAAGAAACTGTCAGTGAGTCTTTGGTTGATCAGTATTGCATTTCTATATCTGTTTTCATGAGAAGCCACTTTGAAGATATCAATATGTAATACAACAAGCATTGTTAATTCCCTACCACTTTGTTTGTAACTCTGTATTGTCTGTACTGTTCTTTTGCTATGTTGTAAAATGTTGTCTGTCTGTTAATGTTTTCCTCCTTTTATTTTTTAAATAAAATAAAAAAAAAACCCAAAACCCTCAATGAAGCTTTAACACTGTCACTCCTCAAGGTTTTAATAGACAAATCCAATACACTCAATATGGCATTACTTACATAATTGATTTACAAATTCAATCAATCAAATGCCAACAGCATTCTTCACCAAACTGGAGAAAACAATCCTATAATTGTTATTGAACCAATGCATCCCTAGCATAGTAAATGCCAACCTCAGCAGCCATTAGAGAAACACAAATGAAAACACTGAGGTTCCAACTTATCCCAGAAAAAATGGCCATCCTCAAGAAACCAAATATTAACACATACTAGAGAGGCTACGGGGAAAAGAAATCCTTCTCCACCATTGGTGGGAATGTGAACTACTACAACCTTTACTGAAATCCGTGTGGAGTTTCCTAAAATAAGTGAAACTAGACATTGCACTTCACGGTAGCTATTACCCTTCTAGGAAACTTCCTGAAAGAGTGAAAGGCATCATAACACAGTGATACATGACAGTGAAACAATGTGTATAACAGCATAATTCATTACAGCTAGATCATGAAAGCCGTCTATATTTCTATAGACAGATAAAGAAAACGTGTTATTTACAGCCAGTGGAGTAATACTCTGCCAGAACTTGAATCTTTTGCTGGATAATGTGCCTCTAGAGACCATAATTTTAAATGAGGTAAATCAGACACATATTCTTAAATATTTCATGGTTTCTTTTATATGAGCCATCAAAAATTTAAACAAAGAGCAATTTAACAGATAATAGGAAGCAGGGAGATAGGTCTTTTTCAAATAGGAAGTATATCAAGTGATGGAAGGGCAGTGAGGCAGGAGAAAAAAAGGTATAAAAATAAGATGTATCAGGCTGGGGATTTAGCTCAGCGGCACAGCGCCTGCCTGGCAAGTGCAAGGTCGTGAGTTCGATTCCCAGTACCGGGGAAAAAAAAAAAAAAAAAAAAAAAAAAAAAAAAGATGTATCATGTGCATATAGGAACTACACACAACGAATGTAAACATTACATACTGAAATGGTGTACAAAAATAGAATGGTCTCAAGAGGAGGGGGAAGGGAGGGAAGGGAAGAGGAATAAATAAAGGAATTGATATTCATTATGTACACATACCAGCTCCACACGGACAATGTAAACATCATGAACTACATACATGTACTAATAAAAAGTGAAAACAGAAGGAAGATACAGGGGCCAATGAAACAGAAACAGATCCATATATCTTTTTTTTTTTCTTTTGTTTTTTTTCCCCGGTACCGGGAATCAAACTCACAACCTCCTGCTTGCCATGTAGGCGCTATGCGGCTGAGCTAAATCCCCAGCTCCATAGATCCATATATCCTAAGGGTGACAAAGTTGCTTAAGCACTTCAGGAAAAGAAAAACATTTTAATATATACTACTGACCCAGTAGTAGTGTATATAATTCTGCATAGACAAAATTTTGTATTCTTTACCCAATATAAAAATATGAACTGCAAATGGACCATAAACTGAAACATATAAACTTGAAATTGTATGTCGTCTCAAAAGAATATCCTTAAGAGCTAGGTCAAGGCAAAATTCCTTTGTAAACATAGAATATGGAGAAAAATAATAATTTTTCATCACTAGTGATAATAATAATAGTAGTATTTCATATATATGTTAAATTTTGGTAACAATAAATACACAGTATATCCTAACTTATTTATGGTACTATTCAAAATTAAATTTTGTGATCTGTAAATAATATTAACATGATCATAATCAGACTAAATGAAAATCCAAGCCACAAAATTATTTCACGCGGACTGGAGCAGAGCGGCCCAGACGGTGCTGGGCCCCGGGACAGGCGCGCCCGAGTGGTCCCGCGGGTTTGGGCGCCGCCTGTCGGGCTCAGTGTAGCGGTCCCCTTGCTCTCGGCCGAGACGCGGGTGCGAAGTGGAGCCGGCGGGGCGGCCAGTGTGAACCTGGCTGGTCCCGCCTTGCCCCTAAGTGCCTGGGGCCGCGCTGCACCTCTGGCTGCGGCTGCGCTCCCCGCCGTCCGCCTTACTTCCTCAGTGGAGATCTAGTCACCACGATGTGGTAGTTGGTGTGTTGTCAGCTCACAATAACCGTGAACTTGGAAATGTAATAAGAAACACCTGGCTGAAGCATTTGCTAGAACATCCAGCATTAAGTCAACGTTTTGAATCAGGAAATTGGTCTCTCACTTTGTTTCTTCACTGTAAGTTTTGTGGTTTGTGTCTAAAAGGAGTGAGATTTATCTGTTTTCAACTTGGGGGCTTCATTTTTGTACACAATGTTTACTTATTATTTTTCAATATTCCTAGAATCAGAGAAAACATCTTTTATTTGTAGTTAGAGGTACATCAATTTTTTGACCTTTTGAAAGAACCAGATCTTGATATCATTGATTTTCTCTATGGATATTCTATTTTCAGTTTCACTGATTGCTGAGGTAGTTTTTATTATTTTTTTCTCTGGTCTTATGGGTTTAGTTTATTCTTTGTTCTGTAATTTCCTGAGAAGTAAATATAGATTATAGGTTTTAGAACCATCATCTTTTCCAATTACACATATTCAGTGTCACAAATTACCCTGTAGGGGCTGCATTTATTGCATACTATAGATTTTGGTGAGATGGGTTCCCATTCTGTTTTTATTAAAAGTATTTTTAAATGACTTGAGATTTCTTCTTGACCCATATGTATCATAGAGCAAGATGTATAATCTCCAACTATTTGGGAGTATACCCCCATCGTTGTTATTGATTTCAAGGTTTATTCCATGAGACTTCTGCGATATGGATTGTAAAGTTTCTGTTTTGAAAATTTTTGGAAAGTGTGCTTACCAACTCAAGGTATTAGACTCTGTTCTATCCCTGTGAATGTTCCTTGTGAACTTGAGAAAAATGTGTGCTCTGGCCTCATTGGTTGAAGTCTTGTCTAAATGCCAATTAGATCCAGTTGACTGACTGTCTAGAGAATTTCCTTACTGACTGTATGCCCCCTGTAACTGTTCATTCAAGACTGAGGGATAGTCAAGTCTTGAGCTCTAACACGAATAAATATCTCTTTTGGTTACACTTCCATTAGGTTTGCTTCATGTACACTGGTATTCTGTAATTAGCTGCAGACACATGAGGGACTGATACCAGTTCTTTTGGAGTGAACCCTTGTCTTTATGTGAGGCCCTTCTTCATCCTTGAAGATCTTCCTTGCTCTAAAATTTGTTTGAAATTCATTCAGTTACTCCTTATATTTTGATTAGTGTCATGATTGTATCTGTTTCCCTAATCCAAAATAGCTGTTAACTTCTGTTTCATTATATTCAGAGTAGTTTTACTTTAAAAACATTATTTGGTATTTTTAATCCTTTATGGTAGTTGGTATGTTTTAATGGTTTCTTAGAACCATTGATTTTTAAAGTGCAGATTTTACACTTAGACGACTATGTTTCGATTTGCATTCTTTTTCTTCATTGTTGTTCTTTGTTATCTCTTCCATTCATTTTTTGTCTTATGTAATTTAACTGAGCACTGTATATTGTTATATTACTTGTCAATCATTAGCAATTTTTACTTCTCTTTTTTAGTAGCCCTAAAATGTGAAATAGTCATTTACAATAATGTAAGTTATTTTCAGATAACACCATAACACTTCACTGGTAGAGCAGTTAACTACCAGTATTTCTAAGCCTTTCCTCTGTTTAGTATTGTTGCTATCATTAATTTCTCCGTTATACTCCCTAAATACAGTGTGGATTTTTAAATTTTGAACAAACTGATTTCTGTTAGAGCTACTAACAGTATTAAAATTAGGTTTCTTATTAAGCCTTGCGTTTATTCCTTCTCTTATGTTCAGCTTTTATTCATGAGGTTCTAAATTTCTAATCTACATAATCAACATTCTTTCTGAAAACCAGGACATTGCACTTGCTAGATGGTTGTGCTTGCCCTGAGATGTGTCCTAAGTTCCAGCATTGTTTCTGAAGATCTCAATATTTCCTGCAAAGCTGGTATACTGGCCGGCTATTCCCTCCATTTCTCTCTGATAAACTATTTATCCTTCACTTGAAAAAGTAAAATTTATTTATAGAGCAGTTTTAGATTCATAGAGAAATTTTGGGGAAGTGCAGAGATTTCCCAACTGCCTGCCTTCACCTGGACACTGCCTCCACCACTAATAACATCCAGGTGTGTTTCTACACTTATTTTTTCAATTCAACAAGCCTACATCACTCTCCCAAAGTCCATACTTTACACATGACCATATTCTTGCTTTTATACATTTCATGACTTTTCGAAGATGGTATGACATACATCACCATTACGTAGTTTACCTTCCCTACTACTCTTCTGCAGATGGCGGCATCTCTCCTGCTAACCCCAGGAAAGCACTGACTCTTGAACCTCATTCAAATTACATCCATGTAATATGACTTCACCTTTGTGTGTTCTTGAATTGATAGTTCTTGTCTTTTGATAGTGGCAAATGGTGCTCCATTTATCTACATGTGCTATAGTTTATTTGTCCATTCATCTACTGAAGGAAATCTTAATTGCTTTCACATTGTGAAACTTCTGAATCAACTTGGTGTAATCATTCTGTGCAGGATTTGTTAAATTTATATTGTCATTTCATTTGGCTAAATACCCAGGAACATGGTTGGGAGTTCTTGTGGTAAGAGTGCATTTTATTTGCCAGAAATTATCAGAATGTCTCTTAAAATATCTGCACTCCTTTGTGTTCTTGCTAGCGGTGAATGAGAGTTTCTAGTTATTGTTTTGAATTTAGTAATTCTAATTATGGTAGTTTCATTCTTTTGGTAATTTCTTTGATTAGAAGTGATTGGTCTTACACTTCCTGTCTTTTTTGCGGTTTACTCTTGAGTATTACATTTTTTCCATGCATAATGTTTGCACTCCTTAAGAAGTGTTGGTACATACACATAACCCATCTTATTTCCTTTTTCTGTCTTTTTCCTCCTCACTACCGCCCTCCAACCATATCTTGGTGCACTTCCTATTTGCAAAGGATCTGTCTGTTTTCTCCTTGTTATCCACTTTTGCTTTGCTTTTTATTTATAATTTGTCTTTCTCATTATTATTATTGTTTGTCTCTAGACATCCATCCAGGCCTCATGAAATCATAGGCAGGGTTTTGGGGGGCAACTGAATCATGGATATGTGACACTTGCTCTTCGGTACATGATGCTGGATTAGCTCACTGATTGGTTTAACACAGTTCTAGATATGGCTGATGGAGCTGCATAGGAGGGAAGACCTACTCTTAGTCTGGGTGCACTATGAAATAGGCCTGTAGGTTGAATGAAATAAATGGGAAAACAGAAGAAAGGCTGCTGCCTCCTGCCTGCCACCCATGAAATCTTTCTCCTCCTCCTGATGCCTTTCCTTGGAACCAGCCAACTATGGACTGAAACCTCTACAAATGAACCTAAAATAAACCTTTCTTCTTTTACCTATTGGAAGTTGGTTATTTATCCCACCAGTGAGAAAGTAGTGAAGACACTCATGGAAGAAAATGTGGCATTTCAGCTTGTATAACTGATTTATTTCACTTATTATGATCTTAAAATGCATGCATTTTTCTACAAAGGACTGAAGTATATCTTTCTTCACAGAATAGTAATAGTCCATTCTATGTAAATAACACATTTTCTTTATCACCTCATCTGTCGATGAGCATATGGGTTACTCCCAAGTTTTAGTTATTATGATTATGCTGGAATAAACATTGATATGCATGTATCCCTGTAATATAATATCATTACCTCTTTCAGGAAGATACCAAGGGAGGAACTGTCAAAGGATATTTCTAGTTTTAGTTTTTTGAGGAACCTCTATTATGATTTCCATAATGATTTTAGGAGTTTACATTCCCACCACCCATAAGGAAAGTTTTCGTTTTCCCTTTAAGCTCATCAACATTTATTATTTGATTTCTTCATGTTGTCCATTGGTTTTGTGGAATGATGAAATCTTCTTTTTATTTTAATTTGTTTTTTCCCAGTGCTTAGTGATATTGCACATTTCTTCATGTGTTAATTAACAAATTCTGCTTATTTTTCTTTAATGTGTCTATTCATTTCAACGGACATTTTTATTGGGTCCTTTATTTTAGAAGAATCTATTTCTAAAAATTCTTTTTTTAAATTTTAAAAATAAAAGGAGGAAAACATTAACAGATAGACAACATTTTACAAAATAGCAAAAAAACAGTATAAACAAAACAGAGTTATGAACAAAGTGGGAGGAAATTAACAATGTTTGTTGTACTACATATTGATATCTTCAAAGTGGTTTCTCAGGAAAACAGAGACATGCCATATTGATCAATCAAGGACTCATTAACAGTTTCTTTCAGCAAAAAAATAGAAGACAGTAGAACAACTATGTTAGCTATCCTGTATATACATCCATACAAAATTTCTCCTTCTTTCCCTTCTCTTTTCCCACATCTCAGTTGCCCTTTACTCTTGAGCATTTTCCTATCATTTCACAATGTCTATCATACCTCCGAGTTAAATGAGCTCTTTCAGGTTTTACACTAGTGAGACAGTGCGGTGCTTTCACATGCAGGTCTGATTTATTTCACTTATGAATATGGTCTCTAGTTGTGACCATTTACCTATGAAAGCCTCGAGTTTATCTTTCTTTATAGCTAAGTAATATTCCATTCTATAAAAGTACCACAATTTTCTTACCCAATCTTTGGTGGATGGAAATTTGGGTTGCTTCCACAATCTAGCAATTACAAATTGTGCTGCTATGAACATAGGTGCACATATATTGCTGTGATATAATGTTTTTAGATCTTGTGAGAAAATACTCAGAAGGGGAATAGCTGGGTTGAATGGGACCTCTAGTCCTAGTTTTCTGAGGAATCTCCAAACTGATTTCCACAGTGGTTTCACCGGTCTGCATTCCCACCAGCAGTGGAGAAGGGTTCCTATTTCTCCATAGCTTTGCCAGCATTTGATACTGGTTGATTTCTTAATACTAGCCATTCTTCCTGGGATAAGGTGGAATCTCAATGTTGTTTTAATTTGCATTTCTCGAATGACTAATGATGTTGAACATTTTCTCATGTATTTATTTGTAATTTGTATTTCTTTATCTGAGAAGTGTGTGTTCATCTCGGCTGCCCATTTTTGGACTGGGTCACTGAATTTGGGGGTGCTAATATTTTTTAATTCTTTATATGTTCTAGATAGAACTCCTTTGTCTGAGGGACGTCAGCTAAAATTTTTCCCAAGTTTGTGGGTTTTCTTTTCATTCCACTGGTGATCTCTTTAGATGTGCAGAAACTTTTCAGTAGGATGAGATCCCAGTTGTTGATTGTATGAAGTGTTTCCCATGCAGTTTGGTTTTTGTTCATGAGTTCTCTGCCTACCCCTATGTCTTCAAGGTTTTTACCTACTTTCTCTCCCAATAATTTTAGTGTTTCTGTTTTCATATTGAGATCTGTGATCCATTTTGACTTTAGTTAGGTGCATGGTAGTAGACTTGTGTCTATTTTCAGTCTTTGGCAGGTGGCAAACCAATTTTTCCAGCACCATTTATTAAAGAGGCTATCGTTCTTCCAGTGCATTTGCTTTGCCCCTTTATCAAAGATTAGGTGGCTGAGTGTGTTTTTGGTGGTGCCTGTTTCTTCCAGTCTGTTCCATTGATCCTGAGGTCTGTTTTTTAGCCAGTACCAGGTTGATTCTCCTACATTACTGAACTGGTTACTAATTTTAAGAGCTTTTTTGTGTGTGGTTTGAGGGGGCCTGATATCTACAAGATCAATTCATCAGATCCCCCCAAACCACACAAAAAAACCTCTTAGAATTAGTAACTGATTCAGTCATGTAGCAGAATACAAAATCAACACAAAAATAGATAGCATTTCTCTTCACTAATAATTGACTAACTGAAAAACTAAGAAAAAATACCCTTAACAATAACATGAAGATGCTACTGTGAAGGGTTTGTTTCCCTAGTTTCTATCTCAGTGAATTTGTTGTTTGTGTACAGGAAAGTTACTGATTTTTGAATGCTGACTTTGTATCAAGTACTTAGGAATCAATTTAACAAAGAAAGTAAAAGGTCTATACATTGAAAACTACAGTACTCTGAAAAAAGAGATTGAAGAGGATATCAGAATGTGGAAAGATAGACCTTGCTTATGGATAGGAAGAAGCAACCTAGTGAACATGGCCATAGTCTCAAAATTGTTATACAGATTTCATGCATTCCTGACCAAAATACCATTAGTATACCTCACAGAAATAGAGAAAACATTCCTAAACTTCATTTGGAAACAGAAGAGACCTAGAATAGCAAAAACAATTGAAGGCAACAAAGGCGAGGCAGGAGGCATCACAATCTCTGACTTGAAATTATACTGCAAAGCCACCGTGACAAAATCAGCATGGTATTCTTAAAAAAACAGACCTGAAGATGAGTGGATCAGATTAGGAGATGCAGACACGACTACAAACACACTCAGTCACATTCTGTTTGAAAAAGGAGCCAAACACTCACTGGAGAAAGAAGCCTCTTTAATAATTGGTGCTGGGAAAACTGCTTTCCAAGTGCTTAAGACTAAAACTAGACCTATGTGCATCACCATGCACTAAACTTATATCAAAATGGATGAAAATTCTAAATATTAAAACAGAAGCACTAAATCCACTGATAGAAAATAGGCAAAAATCTTGAACACATAGGTGTAGGCAGAGAGTTTTTGAACAAAACCCAGGTTGCACCAGAAATACTTCAAAGAATCAACAACAGAGATTCATATTATTAAAAAGCTTTTGCACAACAAGAAAAATAATGAACAGAGTGAAAAAACAATCCACAGAGTGGGGAAAAAGTTTTAGTCACTTGTCCCACAGACAAAGGACTTATATCTAGAATATGTAAAGAATTGAAAAAATTCAGATGCAACAATTTCAAAGACTCAGTGCAAAAATGAGTACCTGAGATGAATATGCACTTCTCAGATGAAGAATTACAAGTGACAAATAAATATATGAAAAAAATATTGAACATGATTGGACAGTCGAGAGATAAAAATTAAAACAACCATGAGATTCTATCTCACTCCAGGGTGGGGTGGAGGTCTGAGACTGCATTTTGCTCCTCCTTGATTTTGTCATTTTTGAAAATCCTGAGGTTCCCCAGGCTGGGCATCACACCTTGGATGGTGCAGGGGGTGGGGCAAGGCTCCAGAAGCTCCCCAGGGCTCAGAATGGCCCCTGTGATGGTTTGTGTGTGGGCATAGCATGCCTCATCCGGGCTCCCAAAGCTGTCCATGTTTCAATGTGGTTCCTGTTTTGGTGTGGTGGGTCTGTGGGGCAAGGCTCACTAAGGCTCCCAAAGCTCCTCATTCATCCCACTCCAGAAAGAATGGTTACCATCAAGAATTCAACAAATAACATGTTGACAAGGTTGTGGGGAAAGGGAACTCTTCTTCACTAATGGTGGGAGTGCAGACTGGTGCAACCACTATGGAAATCAGTAGAGATTCCTCAAAAAAAAAAAAAATAGGATTACAAGTCCCATTTGATGCAACCATTTCCCTTCTGTGTATCTTCTCAAAAGAATTAAAAACTTCATACCACAGGGATATATGTGCATCCATGTTTATAGCAGCACAATTTGTAATAGCCAAATCTTGGAAACAACCTAAATGTTCATCAACTAGAAATGGATAAAAAATGTGGGCCTTTTATACACTGGAGTACCACTCCGCCATAAAGAAGAATCAATTTGAGACTTTTATAGGTAAATGGATGCAGTATGAGACCATGCTCTTAAGAGGAAAAAATTAGACTCATATGTGTAAACATTATATTGTCTGCTAGTTGTGAGAAACTGAAAAAATAAGGTTCAAAATGTACAATAGATATTGTGAAGTGGGAAGATTTTTTTTTCCCCTCCAGTACCGGGAATCGAACTCACGACATTGCACTTGCCAGGCAGGCACTGTGCTGCTGAGCTAAATCCCCAGCCACCAGGAAGAAATTATTCAAAAGACAAAAATGAACTAGATTGGAGGAAAGGGGAAAAGAAGGAAAGGACCAGGAAAAACCACCAAGATAGCTGTACCAGTAGTTTCTCTTAGTTCATTGAAAAGAAAGATTTGTGCTAATATTCTTTGGAGAATTTTTAATGCTCATATCTTGTACTCTGGGTAGGTAAAGATAACAATACACAACTTTTTAACTATTGTTATTCTATTATTTTTCTCTATGTTATTCTATTATTTTGTTACCAAATTTTGTTTTCTCTTTTCCCCATAAAATAAAAAAAGTAACACCAAGAAAATTTTTTTTTTGTTTGTTTGTTTTTTTCTTGTTTTTTTCTCCGGTACCGGGAACCGAACTCACGACCTTGCGCTTGCCAGGCAGGCGCTTTTGCCGCTGAGCTAAATCCCCAGCCCAACACCAAGAAAATTGAAATGCTTAGGAAATAACCTAAGAAATTGAAAGACCATTGAACAAAAACAGGAGTAGTCTAAAAAGGAAATTGAAGAGGACATCAGAAAATGGAAAGTTTAAAAAAAAAAGAGAATGGAAAGTTATTCCCTGTTTCTGGATGGGCACATCTAATGTAGTGAATATATTCCCAGTTCCAAAATAGATGTGGATATTTAATGCAATCTCAATCAAAATACCAGCACCTTTTTTCCAGAACTGGAGAAAAAAATCCTAAAATTGATGTGAAGCCAGAAGACAGCTAGAACATCAAGAACAATTCTTAACAAGAATAGCAGGAATCACGAACATACCAGACTTGAAGTTATATTTGAAAGCTACCTAAACAGCAAGGTACTGGAACTTTAAAAGATATGAGGATCAATGGAACAGAAGAGAGGATGCAGAAACAACCCCAAACAATTCAACTATTCCATATTTGACAAATGGTACAAAAACATACAGTGGGGGAAAGATAGCCTCTTTGGTAAATGGTGATGGGAAATCTACCAATTCACCTACACAAGGTTGAATCTAGACCCATATCTATCACTATGTACTAAACTAAAATCTAAATGGATCAAAGAATCAAATATTAAAACAGAAACAATCATTGTGATAAAAAATAAAATAGGTAACCCTCTTGAAATCATAAGGACTCTATAGGATGTTCTGAGTGGAAACCTGATTCTACAGGAAATAATCTTGAGAATCAATGAATGGGGTCATATGAAATTAAAAAGTTCTGCACAGTAAAATCCCCTGCAGAGTGGAAAGAAAAATCTACAGAATAGGAAAAAATTTGCCAGCTCTTCTTCAGACAGAGAAATAATATATACAACATATCAAGAATTAAAAAAAATTAGATTCCTCCAAAATAAAGGACCCAATCAAAAAAGGGCAAGTGACATGAACAGACACATTAAAGAAAAACAAGCAGAGTTTGTTAATTAACACATGAAGAAATGCTCAATATCACTGGTCACTGGAAAAAAGAAAATTAAAATAAAAAGGAGATCCCGCCATCCCACAAAACGAATGGACAATATGAAGAAATCAAATAATAAATATTGATGAGCCTAAAGGGGAAAAGAAAACCTTCTATATGGATGGTGGGAATGTAAACTCATGAAACCATTATGGAAATCTTTATGGAGGTGCCTCAAAAATCTAAAACTAGAAATACCATTTGACTGTTCATCCCTAGGTATCTTCCTGAAAGAGGTAATGATATATTACAGGGATACATACATATCAGTGTTTATACCAGCATAATTCATAGTAGCTAAAACTTGGGAGTAACCCATATGCTCATCGACAGATGAGGTGATAAAGAAAATGTGTTATTTACATAGAATGGACTATTACTATTCTGTGAAGAAAGATATACTTCAGTCCTTTGTAGAAAAATGCATGCATTTTAAGATCATAATAAGTGAAATAAATCAGTTATACAAGCTGAAATGCCACATTTTCTTCCATGAGTGTCTTCACTACTTTCTCACTGGTGGGATAAATAACCAACTTCCAATAGGTAAAAGAAGAAAGGTTTATTTTAGGTTCATTTGTAGAGGTTTCAGTCCATAGTTGGCTGGTTCCAAGGAAAGGCATCAGGAGGAGGAGAAAGATTTCATGGGTGGCAGGCAGGAGGCAGCAGCCTTTCTTCTGTTTTCCCATTTATTTCATTCAAACTACAGGCCTATTTCATAGTGCACCCAGACTAAGAGTGGATCTTCCCTCCTATGCAGCTCCACCAGCCATATCTAGAACTGTGTTAAACCAATCAGTGAGCTAATCCAGCATCATGTACTGAAAAGCGAGTGCCACGTATCCATGATTCAGTTACCCCCCAAATCCC
Organism: Chinchilla lanigera; assembly: GCF_000276665.1. NCBI lineage: Eukaryota > Metazoa > Chordata > Mammalia > Rodentia > Chinchillidae > Chinchilla > Chinchilla lanigera. Next base: position 12,538,030 of record NW_004955429.1, on the reverse strand, counting down.
TGTCTATGATTTCATGCGGCTTTGGATAGATGTCTGGAGACAAGCCATAATAATGGGAAACACGAATTATAAATAAAGAGCAAAGCAAAAATGGATAGCACGAAGAACACAGACAGATCCTTTACAAATGGGAAATGGATCAAAAGATGGTTGGCAGGTGGTAAGGAGGAAGAAAAAGAGAGAAAAAGGAAATAAGATGTGTTATGTACATGTACTAACTCTACCCAAGGATTGTAAACACCATGCTCTGCAAATATGTAATAATCAAGAGTAAATTGCAATGGAATATCAGACCAAACAATTCTAATCAGATGAATTATCAAAATGAAGCAAACTACCCCAATTAGACTGACTAAATTCTAAGCAATAACTAGAAACTCTCATTCACTGCTAGCAAGAATGCAAAGGAGTGCAGAAATTTTGAGAGAGATTCTGACAATTTCTGGCAAAATAAAATATACTCCTACCACAAGAACTCACAGCCATGCTGCTGGGAATTTAGCTAAATGAAATGACAATATAAATATACCAAATCCTGCAAAAGAAAGATTATACCATGTTGATTCACAAGTGTCAAAACTTGAGGGCAATTAAGATTTCCTTCAGTAGATGAATGGACAAATAACCTATACCACATGTAGATAAATGGAGCACTATTTGGCACTATCAAAAGGCAAGAACTATCAATTCAAGAGTGCCTAAAGATGAAGTCATATTACATGGATGTAATTTGAATGAAGTTCATAGGGTGTTATTCCAACTATAACATATGTGAAAAAGTCAAAAGTATAGACGGTGTACAAAAGTCAGTGCTTTCCTGGGGTTAGCAGGAGAGATGCCGCCATATGCAGAGGAGTAGTAGGGAAAGTAAACACTGTGATGGTGGATATATGTCATTATACCATCTTTGAAAAGTCATGGAATGTATAAAAGCAAGAACATGTCCATGTGTTAACTACAGACTCTGGAAGGGTTATGTAGGTTCACTGAATTGAAAAAATTAGTGTAAATATGTGGCTGGATGTTGCTTGTGGCAGAGGTGGTGCCCATATGGAGGCAGGTGCTCAGGAAATCTCTGCACATTTTGCAAAATTTCTCCATCAACCTAAACCTCCTGTATAAATAAATTTTACTTTTTCAAGTGAATATAAATGAAAAGTTTGTCAGAGAAAAATTGAGGGAGTAGCTTCCTAGAGTACTGCTTTGAAAGGTGTCCAGGTCTTCCGAAAGAATGCTGGATCTTAGGAAATATCTCAGGGGAAGCACATGCACCTTGTAACTATAACATCCCAGATTTCCAATAGAGTGCTGATTATATAGATTGGAAACTTAGAACCTCATGAATAAAGGCAGAATGTAAGAGAAGGATTAAACATGAAGCTTAACAAGAAACATAATTTTAATATTGTTAGTAGATCTAATACAAATGTGGTCGTCCAAAATTTAAAGATCCAACCTGTATTTGGGGAGTATAACTATAGGTAAAAAAAAATTAGTGATAACAATGATACTAAAAGAGGAAGGGGTTAGGAATACTGTCAGGTACCTGCCCTATCAGTGAAGTGTTATGGTGTCATTTGAAAGTAACTTGCATCAGTTGTAAATGACTATTTCACATTCTAAGTCTACTAATAAAACAAATAAAAATTGCTAATGATTGACAAGTAATACAACAATATAAAGTGCTCAATTACATAAGACAAATTATGAATGGGAGAGAAAACAAAGCACAACAATGAATAAACGAATGCAAAGTGGTAGATATTCATTTAAGTGTATAATATACAGTTTAAAAATCAATGGTTCTAAGAACCTATTAAAACATACCAACTACCATAAAGCATTGAAAACAGCAAATAATGTCTTTTTAAAAGAAAACTACTCTAAATATAATGAAACGGAAGTTAACAGCCAGTTTGGATTAGGGAAATATATGCAATCACAACACTAATCAAAATATAAGGAGAAACTGAATGAATTCCAAACAAATTTTAGAGCAAGGAAGATCTTCAAGGATGAAGAAGGGCATCACATAAAGGAAAGGGGTTCAGTCCAGAGGAATTGACATCAGTCCCTCGTGTGTATGCAGCTAATTACAGAATACCAATATACATGAAGGAAACCTAATGCAAATGCAATCGAGGAGATATTTATTCATGTTAGAGTTTAAGACTTCAGTAGCCTTCAGTCATGAATGAACAGTTACAGGAGGAATACCCTCAATAAGGAAGTTCTCTAGATGGTCAATCAACTGGATCTAATTGGCATTTAGACAAGACTCTCATCCAACGAGGCCAGAGCACACATTTTTCTCAAGTTCACAAGGAACATTCACAGGGAGAGAGCACAGTCTAATACACTGAGTTAGTAGGAACACCTTCCAAAAATTTCAAAAACAGAAACTTTACAATCCATACCACAGAACTCTAATGAAATAAATCTTGAAATCAGTAACATGGACAATGGGTGAACTCTCAGATAGTTGGAAGTTACACAGCTCACTCTATGATACATATGGGTGAAGAAGAAATCTCAAGTCATTCAAAACTATTTTTAATAAAACAGAATGGGAACCCATCTCAGCAAAATCTATGATATGCAGTAAATTCAGCCCCTGCAGGTAATTTGTGTTTTTTTCTTTCTTTTTTTCTGGTACCAGGAATAGAACTCATGACCTTGCGCTTTAACCGCATCTTTATTATCCTTGTAAATATGATAAGAAATTGTTCACAAGGAAAGCACTGCTAGGGAGGTAGGAGCGGGAAAGGAAGGAAGGGAATAGAAAAAAATGAGGAAGGAAGCATGAAATTAAAACAAAGCAAGGAGCTGAAGAGGAGTTGAAGGAAGGGGAGGAGATTGGAAAATAAAGAGGAATCAAGATATACCACATACAGATACAAATTTCCTATGATGAATGTGATCATTATGTATAACTACATTGTACCACCAAAATTAATAAAAATGAATATCTAATGTAATTTTGTCATATAATGCTACTTGATATTAACAGTTATTATAAGCAAATAAAACATAACTTAAAATACTTGATTCAACAGCTTTTCTCCCAGATTTTCTGTTTGTGTATTGTTTTCTCCAGCTGTGACTACTAGGCCCATGTCATAGCAACTAATACATTTTCCTTCAAACATTTCTAAAAAAATCTTTCAAGGATCTCTCAAACCTGGGCAGAGGTCCCAGTTAGATGTAAGAAAGGCAACAGTGTGAACCAAGCTTCCGGACAGGTCATTGGAGGGGAATAAATAACCACCATTCTCAAAGCATGCGTTAGAGCTGTCCGTGGTACTGGCCACTTGTAGCTCTTCTTTTTTTTTTTTTTTTTTTTTATTTTAAGGATAAAAGGAGGGCTCTTCTTGAAGGTGGCATCACAGAAGATGAGAGATTACTCAGGGTCAATGTCCAGTTTACAGCTCAACAAGGAACAGAAGGGCTGCCTTGATCAAGACCCCCCAGCGTGAGAGAATCTCAGGAGAAATAAATCCTGAAGTGACGCTTCTATGACTTTTTATTGATAGAAGCAGAAAACAGGGATAAAGGACAAAACGAGTTCATGTAGGGGAGCGAGGAAAGAGAGGGTAGTCTGTTACATAACTGACTTTGATGATTCGCTGCATTTTGTTTCCAGTATCTATGTGTTTTGGTTACTTTTCTCTCGTTGGTGAGGCAAAATACCCAATGCCCCAAATTAAGGAAGGAAAGGTTTATTTAGCTTACAGTTTTTGGAGGTTTCAGTCCATACTTGGCTGGCTCCGAGGCAAAAGATAGCAAAGCAACAAGAGCAAAGGGGGGAACAGCAGCTGAACAGCAAAGCAGCCAGAGCAAAAGGGAGGAATCGCTGCAAGCAGCCTCTTTTCCTCCCTTACATTGTAAACAGGCTACCCCCACCTAAGGGGCGTGCAGCTCTCACATAATCTCCATGCTCTCCTCTTCCACAGGCTCAGGATGTATTCAAAGTAAGCACCCTGGCTTCCTGCTGAGTCACTTAGCCAAACCTCTAGACTCCCCAGGTTGACACAATATATCAATCATAGCACTACGTGAATCTACTTGTGTCCATATTAATCAGTGAAATTAGTCTTCAGTTAATTTTTTTTGTTTGAATCCTTGTCTGTTTTGGAATCAGAGTAGTCACAGTTCCCAGGAGTGACTCTGTGAGTTCTACTTCCTTTATGTTTTATTGAAACTTTTTGAGGAGTAATAGTGTTAAAGCTTCATTGAGGGTTTTGTAGAATTCATCAGTGATCTCATTCAGACTTGAGCACTTCTTCATTGATAGATTTTTCATTACTGCTTCAATTTCACTGGCTGTCATTGGCTTATTCAGGGTTTTTAAGTCTTCTTGCTTCAATTTTGAGAATTTAGAAATACCTGGGAATGCATTTATTTCTTCTGAATACTCCAATTTAGTGGTGTACATATTTGTGAAGTATTTATTAATAATATTTTCTATTTCAGTAGTGTCCATTGTGACTTCATCTTTTTCATTGGTGCTTGATCATTTTGTATATTTTCTCTCCTGTTGTTACTTACATTGGCTAGGTGTTTGTCTATTTTGGTTGTTCTTTCAAAGATACAACCCCTTGATTTATTGATTTTTTTTTGTATTTTTATCATATCAATTCACTGAATTCTGCTTTTTTCTTCATACTTTGTTTCTACTAAATTTGAGCTTGCATTGTGTTTTTTTTTCTAGGACAATGAAGGACATTGTTAGGTTTTTAATTTTTTTTCTTATTTTAAAAGAAGAAAAAAAACATAATTTCTTCAGTGTGGTGATTCCTCAAAAAACTAGGATTAGAGGTCCCATTAAACCCAGCCCTTCCCCTTCTGGGTATTTTTCCAAAAGAATAAAAACATCATGCCAGAATGATCTATATACACACATGTTTATAGCAGCACAATGTGTAATAGCTAAATCTTGGAAACATCCCAAATGCCCATCAGCCAAGGAATGGATAAAAAGATGTGGTATTTCTATAAAATGGAGTATTACTCAGCTATAAAGAAGGATAACCTCGAGGCTTTGTAGGTAAATGGATGCAACTATAGAGCATAGTTATAAGTGAAACAAATCAGATTCGCATGTGTGAACATTGTATTATCTCCCTAGTGTAAGAAATTGAAAGTGTAAATGAGATCCACAATGTGTAAGAGAGGCTGGAAATATAGCTCAATAGCATAGAACCTTCCTGGCAATTGTGAAGCCTTGAGCTGTCTTTCTGGCACCAAAGGAAAGCAAACGATGAAACAACAGAAACAAAATGTACAATAGATACTGAGAAAGGAAAAGAAACGCCTCAAAAGGAAAGAACAACTGGGATGGGGAAAGGGAAAAAAAAGGAAGGGAAAGAAAATATATATACATAAAAATACATATATATATGATAGCTGAGATAATTCTACTACTTTCTATTAATTCATTTAAAGGAACCTTTTGTGCTTATACTCTTTGATCAATTTTGCATACCTACATTTTATAATCTGAGCAACTACTTTGAAGATAACAATATGAAATATAATAACAATTGATAATTTCCTGGTATCTTGTTTTGAAATTCTATATCATTGTTTTTATTGTTTTATCTCATTAACATAAAAAATAGAACTTGAGAACAAGATAACAGTAAAGTAAAACTAATGAATACATTGCACATTGTGTTTTAAAAATTTTATTTTTATTTTTTAATTTTATTTTTAGAGATAAAAGAACCAAAACATATTAATGAACATATAGACAGAAATGAAACAACATAAAAACAATAAAAATAATACAGAATTTCAGATGAGGTGAAAAGAAATTAACAATGGTTGCTGTATTATGTACTGTTATCTTCATATTGGTTACTCCAATAAACAAATACAGACATGTAAGAATGATCAAACAATTAAATATCAAAAGTTACTTTTAAGAAAGCAATAGAAATTAATAGTAGAATTATTCCAGCGATATTGTACATATATATATATATATATTTTTCCCTTTCTTCTTTATTTTCCCCTTTCCCTCATCCCAATTGTTCTTTCCTTTTGAACAGTTTTTTTTTCCCTTTCTCACTATCTATTATACCTTTTAGATTTCATTTACTCTTTCAGGTTGTTATCCTAGGGAGACAATATGATGTTTACACATGTGAGTCTAATTTATTTCACTTATGCGTATGGTCTCTAGTGGCAACCATTTAATTATAAAAGCCTCGAGTTTATCTTTCTTTATAGCTGAGAAGTATTCCGTTATATAAAAATACCACAGTTTTTTTTATCCATTCCTCAGTTGATGGGAATTTGGGTTGTTTCCATGACTTAACTATTACAAATTGTGCTACTATAAACATGGGTGCACGTATATTGTTGTGGTATGACGTTTTTAGTTCTTCTGGAAAAATACCCAGAAGAGGAATAGCTGGGTTGAATGGGACCTCTAATCCTGTTTGACTGAGAAATCTTCAGATTGATTTCCACAATGGAGAATAAAAACATAATAATAAATTAGAAATTATATAGAATTTCACTAGAAAAGATGATAGGAATTCAGCTATGTTTATTATATTCCATATTGTTATCTTCAAAGTAGTTGTTCAGATTACCAGATACAAGCATGAAAAATTGGTAAAAAAATTAAAAAAAAAAAACAAAATTTAAGAATGAACTGTTCCTTTCAATGGACCAGTAGAAATCAGCAGTACAATTATCCCAGCTAGCCTGTATATATACATATATATTTTTTCTCTTCCTTCTTACATTGCATATTGTTATCTTCAGAGTAGTTACTCTAGGTACAAGATATAGGCACTAGATATTGTCCAAACAATACTAGCACAAGCATATCTTTACAGTGAACTTAGAGAAACTAGCAGTGTAACTATCTTAACTATCACACACACACACACACACACATATATATTTATAGCACCACTTATAAAAGATATATATATATCTGGAACAACCAGCACCACTTATTATATTATAATATATATTATTGTAATGTATACTATTATCCACATTATATATTATTATTATTATAATAAATTAGAATTACATAATAATATATAATATTGCAATTATACTATATTATATATTATCAGTAATTATTGCATATTATTATATATGGTAATATGATATATTGTATAATTTTATATTAAGATAATATAAAATATATTTTAATAATATAAAATATCATACGTATTTTTATCCATAAATGTTTGTGCTGTAACAACCAATAATATATACATAAACATCTTTAATAAGTGGTACCAGAACAACTGGTTTTCCACATGCCCAAGACTAAAACTAGATGCATGTCTATCACCATGTACTAAAGTCAAAATGGTCCAAGGATCTAAATATTAAAAAAGAAGCACTAAATCTAGTGGAAGAGAAAATAGGTAGAAATCTTAAAGATATAGGTGTAGGAAGAGACTTCATGAATAAAACCCAGGCCCCATGGGAAATACTACAAGAATCAACAAATGGGATCTCACTTTACTAAAAAGTATTTGCACAACAAAAGAGATCACCAAAAGAATGAAAAGACAAACCATAGAATGGGAAAAGTTATAGCCAGTTATCCCTCAGACAAGGGACTTATATCTAGAACATATAAAGAATTGAAAAAAATCAGGTCCCAAAATTCAAAGACCCAATCCAAAATATAGACATCTGAGATGAATGCACACTATTCAGATGAGGAAATACAAATGGCAAATAAATATATGGAAAAATTTTAGATTACTTTTTGCACTCATTGTCTGTGTTGATTTTGGGGTTATTTTTGCAAGGGGAACAATATAATACAGGACACATACTTTATATGATTATTTATAATAGTCACCCAAAGATTGATATACAAAAGAGTGCAGGAAATTTGTCCACAAACTATAGACCAAGATATTATAAATAGGAAAAGAATTGCTCAAAGGAAGGAACAACTGGGATGAGAGAAAGAAGAAAAAGAAAGAAGGAAGGAAGGCTATATATATATATATATATACATGTACATATATGGGTAGCTGGAATAACTACTGCTTATGTCTGGTGCTTTATTGATATTATGAATAGGAAAAAAGTTGCTCAAAGGAAGGAACAACTGGGATGAGAGAAAGAAGAAAAAGAAAGAAGGAAGGAAGGCTATATATATATATTTATGTATATGTGTATATATGGATAGCTGGAATAACTACTGCTCATGTCTGGTGCTTTATTGAAATGAAGAGTGAATGCTTAAAATTTTTTATATTTTAACCAATTTTGCGTGCTTATATCTGGTATTCTGAGCAACTGGTTTGAAGACAACAATATGCAGAACAATCACTGGTGAATTCCTACCATCTTGTCTAGTGAAACTCTGTATCATCTCTAATGTTTTTTAATAATTATTTTTATCTTTTTATTTTCTTTAATGGTTTGAACAATCTTCCATTCTTACATCTGGTAATCTGAGCAACTTTACTGAAGATAATAATATGTAATATAATAGCCATTGTTAATTCCTATCATTTTGTTTTGAAACCCTGTATCATTTTTAATGTTCTTGCTTTGTTTATTTATGTCTGTGATGTTGGTATTTTACTATTGTTCTCTTTTTACTACTCTCTTTAAAATAAAAAAATTGGTTATTAAAGTAATCCCCATGTTTATCAAGGATACATCTTTATGTATCATTCTGTTTGAGTTTAATACATTTTCTGAAGATTCTCTGTAATCAAGTTAACATTATAAGGGAATAGCGTATAAGCTGATAGATAGCAAGAAGTCTCTGCATATTGTCTTTTAGCACTTTTGATTTAGTGCAATACCTTCTTCTGGCTTCTTTTGGCCCTGGTCTTTGCCAAAATCATCAGTGCTCCACCTCTATAACATACATCTTGCTCTTTAGTGTTCGATGCTGCATAGGAGCACCAGTTCATATCAACATCACTGGAACACAAGCCTTATTCTTCAAAGATTTGTAGTGATAATGCGAAGACATTAAAGTAAATTTGTTTAAGAGAAAACATGAAACTACATATATTTCAAAGATGCAAGAGAAATTCCAAGTATTTAGTGATCTGGAAATTATACCTCAGGATGGAAATACTGGAAAATTCATAGCCTTTTCCACATGGATGTTAAGCACTCAGTCATCCGTTTTTCAGTGCTCATCAGCACAAAAGGACAGATTGTGGCATAAGCATTGCCCACAAGCATCTGGACACAAAGGCTAATTAGTTCATTATGCCACAGTGTTGCACGGGATGAGAAAGTAGCACAGTCTGAAATGTACATGAGCATAAAGAAACCCATGAGCTGCAGGATGCTCCAAGTGGCTTTTTCTTCTGGGGATGCTTTTGGAGAAAGGTAGGTGCTGTGAAGGTGCTGGAACTGCCTCTTATGCCTGTACAACAGGCTCACCATGTATCCACTTGAGAGAGCCATCAGCCCTATAAAGGAGATATCCTGAATGTTCACCAATGACAAAAATACGTACTTGAACAAGTAACTAATTGGCCACTGAGAGCAGGATTCAGTGACAAACACGAGACTGTGTGAGGTCACATTGGGGGTGGCATCAATGGAGACTAAGAAACGAGTATTCAGGATCATATTGAAGACCCATAAAAACACAAGGCAACATGGGTAGTGATGTGAGGATTTATGTTTGAATTTTGTCAAACAAGAGTTTCTGGGACTTAGGGTGATGGCCTGGAGGACGCTCAGTAGGCAGGTGGTACAGATGGAGAGGGACCTCATCAACCTGTGCATGTAGATAACCAATTTACACATGAGGCCATCCAACCAACCCTGAAACTCAAAAGTGTCTGCAGCTATGAAGCCCATGGTTACCAGCATCACCAGATGGATCAGGGCCAGGTGTGCGATAGTGAGGTCCAGGGGCTTGGGCCTGTGCCTGAGGAGAAATGTGAGGCTGTGGAACAGAAGCAGGACAGTGTTGGCTGAGATCCCAATGGTGATTTCAAAGAAAACTGCGCTTCTCACATCAAAAAACCTGGAAAATGTTCTCTTCCTTTTCACCATCATAGCAAGAAAAAAAGCAATAGAAGTCTGAGGAAAGATGGAAGAAGAATTATTTATCAGAAATGCCACCATCATCATCTTGCCCAAAGCTGTGCCTTCATCAGAACATTGGAATTCTCCCCATGCATCCTTTTCCCTTCAGAGCTCACCTTTGCCGATGAAAGGATGATTATGAGTCTCACTTCAGGGGCCCCACAGCACCTCTGAGAAAAGTGTCACATGTGGAGAAGGTGTTTCCATGTTTCTGTTTCAGTTTTTAGTTTTCATCATCAGGCACAATATCCTACTTGTCTTTGTATCTACAGAAAGTAGAGGAAGTGCTAGCTACATAGTAAGAGCTCTACTTATTTTTTGAAGGTTGTGAGAGGAGATTTGCCTACATCTGAAATTAAGATCCTTTCAAGCAGTAAATGTCCATGGGATAGGCATACACAGTTATGTAATGGCAGTGACATCTTACTTCTGGTATATTGCTGGACAAAATATTTATAGAGAACAAATATTTCTTAGTGTATTCTGAAATGAAATGCATGTGATTTACATCTATAACCTGATATTTATCAAATTCAGGACTAGAAAAGTCAATTCACACATCTGACTTACAGTCAAATTCAATTATGTTTATAAAATGGGAACAAATATATTTCTTATTTCCTAGAGATACAATGTGTAGAAATGTACTAAATATGGAGACTGACAGACACATGAAATCTCAGGTACTATTATCATTATTACATAGTTGCTCATGCATAAAACTTGATAGAATTAATAGGCTTTATAAGGTACTATACTTCTGTCTTGATTTGAAAGGGTAAGGAGAAATAATCAAAATAGTAGACCCTTAACAATATCTGTTTATGAGACACATGAAGCTAAATTTCTTTTTTAATCTTCCAAGAGTACAGTGTTCATGTATTGTATAAACTCATCCATGCAAACCTGGATCAGTAATGACACTGAAGATATTCTTTATTATTAGGACCATGAATTCCAAATTTCCTTCACTCCCTCATGACCATGTGTAAATAGAATCTTAAATGTGCCTTTATTTTAAAGAAATTCTGCAGATTGTTCCTTATAGCTTTAAATAGTTGAGTGGCAAATATTCTTACCCTGAAGGTGGTTCACAATGAGTTCAAACATTTATGTCTTCCTGAAGTAGAAAGGACAGATCTTCAGAGTTAAGAGGCTCAAGTGTAACTTTTGTAGTACATTATTTAGTGAAAATAAACTTTTTAGTTTATCTCCCAGTGTGTTGCAGGTATTTGCTTTACATCAGCCTTTATAATGTTAAGGTCCTAACATGGTGACATGGGTATAGAAACATATTGTCACAGACTTATTGTTTCAACATCACAAATTAAAACTACATTCCTAGCTACTTAGATGTTATGTTCTATAAGTGTCTATGCTATATAATGACTGAGAGACTCCTGAACTGCTTAGACACAATGAACATATGATCATAATTTTAAAACCAGAGCAAAGAAAGTATGTGGTCTCAATTCTGTAGAAATTTTGATTTTTAAAATAGAAATGACTCACAATGTCTATCATTGTGAAATGAAAGGAAACTGCTCAAAAGTGAAGAGCAGCTGGGATGAGGGAAAAGAGAAAAGAAAGAAGGGAAAATTATGTATATATGTATATACAGGATAGCTAACAGTTGTACTACTGACGTCTATCAATCTATTGAAAGGAACAGTTAATGATTAATTATTTGATCAATCTTGCATGTCTATATTTGTTTTCCTGAGTAACCACTTTGAAGATATCAATATGTAATACAACAACCATTGTCAGTTTCCTATCACCTTGTCTGTAATTCAGTATTGCTTGTATTGTTCTTGTGCTATTGTAAATGGATGTCTGTGTGTTATTATGTTTTTGTTCTTTTATTTTAAAAATAAAAAATAGAAATGTCATAGTAAAACTAGAAAAAGTTCATCCTCTAAGGTACACGTAAAGAAATGTAACACAAATTCCTCCATTCACATAGTCAGCAAATTAGTGCTTAGTTGTGTCATTTGCTCAGGGAAAGCATAGAAAAATGTACATCTGACTATGAGATATCTCTGACCCATGTGGTTTCTGAGTCCTCAGTGCTCTGCTTTGTCTCTCCTGTTTTATAAATGGCATGCACTTATATCATACAAATGTATGCTATGAAAATTATAAAACATATCCTTATAATATTTTAAAGGCATGACTTCAAATTGATAATAACATCGTGTAAATAATATTGTATTCACTGTTGTTGTTCTGTTAGTTTTTTTATTTTAAGGTAAAAAAGTAACTTACAAATTATAAACTTGTCCTCTTATTTTGCTTTGCAAAATTCAAGCTTTGATTTAATTCTGTTTCCATAAATTGAGTTTGGTAAACCATCTCCTGAAATGTGTCAAGTAGCATGTATGAATCTTCCATAAATTGAGGGATAGAATTAAATTCTTATAAGCATTATTTATTGTTTAAGAAATTATGGTCCTAAAGCATGAAGGATTGAGGTGGGAGATGTGTTCAGATGCTCTAAGTTTACTGAACATTACAGATGTCAGGGGGCCCTAAGTTCTTAAACAGAAACTGGCAATCTTTTTGGAGAAGTTCAATCTCCTTTCTGCACAGCATTAATACAGGAAATTGCACTCAGAAGCACCCAGTTAAGTTATTAGTTCCTATGGAGGATCAGAAACATACCAGAAAATAAGGTCAGACATCCAGCCATCTCAAAATTTGTGGATCACACAACTATATTAGCAAAATAAACTCCACATAGCTTGGTCCTGTATTTGTCTGTAGATGTTATACAGAAAGGTATAATGTTCCTTCTGTTGTAATACTTCACTGGAAAATATAGTCTTGGGACTGTGAACACATGAAAATGGGCTAACAGAGATAATCTACTAGTGTCCTGGCCCAGCCGTGCCTCGTGCAGCTCACACCTGCCAGGCTGAGCACAGTTCAGGGGAACGGAAACAGGACAGCAGCTCCTTCCATCCACGGGATAATCTAGAAGACAATCCCAAATTCAGCTCTTAGGAGTGACAGTGCTGAGCCAAGGCCTTCCTTGCCCAAAATGGCGAACACAGAATTCTCATTTTTCAAACTGTACAGACCAGCTTCCCTCAGAGAGACTTTTTGTTAGTAAAAAAGGAAAATAAATAAATAAAACAGAGAAAATAAGCTGGAAAAAAGATCTGAAAAAACTCACATACAAATAGGAAAAAAGCAAAGAATGACTAAGTGGGCAGATCATGGAAAAAAAATAGGGAGAAAGTCAAAGAGAAATCTTTGCATTTGTGTTGAGCAGTCACCATTTGACCTAGGATAACTCAGTAGGGCTGCAAATACCCCCTGAGAAATATAACACAATTGAGAACCTCAATCTAAGGTAGGATTCACTTTAGACACTCTGATATCTGGGAGTTACCAAGACCAGGGCAAATCCTGCGACATGTTACACCATCAGATGTTTCACAAACTAGTGTGGAAACTCAGGTTGATGTACCTGTGCCAGAAGTGAGAAAAGACCAGCAGTACTGTGCAAGAGAAGGGCCTCAGTAGATTCCCACCAAAGATGGAAATTTATGGCCTTGACAGCAGACAGACTATAGGGTGAAGAAAGTGGGTACCTAGTCCTTTTTTTTTTCCATAGAAAAAAAGGAGCATAATCTTTATAGTATGCAGAAAAACGTAGTGCATAATAACAGGATTCAAGTCCAGAGTGTAGTCGTGTGTCTTAGCTGCATAAAACAGCAGATCTTGGCTGTTATTCCTGTACTTTACAGGTCAGCTTTTCATGACCTGCATCAATATTGTCCTTGTCTATAATTAAGTTAAAAAGACAATAAGGCTTTTTATATAAGACTGAAAATGGGCAAAAGATTGGTTTAGGTTCATGAGAAAATTGGTCTACATGCTATAACTTTGGTCAGAACTCCAGCTGGAAAACTGCGAAGAGAAAGAGGGAGAAGCTGCAGACACAACAAGGAAGGCAAGTTCATCACCAGACAGATATATGGCCCAAACTCAGTGTAGAGCATTTGTGACCCCCAGCACCAGAAGTAGGACGAACAAAATCAGGGCACAATTTGAGGACATGAATGGCAGCTGCTTACATTTTACAATATGTGGTAAAAATTATCATTCTGTAACTTAAAAGATGCTAAATGAGATCTGGGTGCTCATTTATCTACAGGTATTCACCGCATTCACATGTTTACCTCCATTTTCAGAAAAATCAAGCCAAATTAATTACTCTTACAAATAAAAGAACCCGAATAATCCCAGAGGCAGCTTGTCACAAATGTGAAACTCTCATCCCCCACAATCACACAAACCTGCATGAGAATCTCCAATCAACTGTATAGTGCAAGGAAGAACGTCTGCTATTCGTGGAAAATAACTGTCAGCTTTGTTTTTGTATTTTTGAATTATACATATACCGAGAAAAGATCATAGTTTGCATTAATCTGTTCAGAAAAATATTTAAAAAATCAGTGGATGGCAGATGTAACAAACAGGCATAGAGATCAGGACAGATGAAAATATTTGGTTCTAAAATTTCCTTTATAGAAAGGGGTTCTGACATAGCTGCTGTGAATGAAAGCAGAAGAAATATTTTTAATTAGAAAAAAATGGAGAAAGTAGTAAGACAGATAGTCTTTCCTCTTAACAAATCCTGGTTCATTATATTAAAAAACCTTTACTGTAAGCTCAGCAAAATCCTCCATCAACATCACCTTCTTTTATTGTCAATATGTTAAAGGCTGACACCATCAAGATGAATTTTGTGAAATCACTTGTAGGCTGAGCAGGCTTTTGTGTGAAAATGGGCACGTGTCTTTTCTAGGAATGAGCTTAGCATCCCTTTCACAGCTGATGCTTTAAACAAAGCACAGCATTTCATACTAAATATTTTAAATGAAAATTAACTAGCACATATTACATGGATTACTTGTTAAAAAAGCTTCTTAAGTGACTTATGCAGATGGTAGAAGAGAAACTGATCCTGTGTATTGAAAACCCACAGTGAAAGGTCATCTATTTGTGAGGGGTATAAACAGAACTGTAAAGCTTTGGGCTAAAACAACAGTATCTTCCTGGAGAAATGATACTGGATGTAAATGGACACTATTTAATTCAGAGAAATAAACACATGCCAGAAACTAATTTAGACTTTCTTATGAAAAAGAACACTCATTTTCTGAGTCATGAAGTTAAAAGCTGGAGTCTAGGAAAATCTCAGGCTACAGAAACCTTATCATCAAGTCCATTGTCTGACTTCCTTAGCCTGCCTAGGACCCTGCTCACCACAGACACTGCATCTGTGACCAGAGACGCACTTACCCAGGGACAGGTGTGCAGATCTGGTGCTCCTGAGAAAACTATGCACAGCCTTAATATAAGGATGTCATTAGCACATCACTGTATAGATGAGTCATTTTATAATCTGTAGAAAAGTGACAAGATCTCACTAGGAAGGTCAGAACCACCGAGTCCCGAGTAGGACAACTTGCCTGTCTGTGGAGTTTATTTTACTCTTTCTAGATAATAGCCAACTGGGAACAGCTGTGCTCCAAATTTTACTCGATGTTCCCCTGACACATCTGCATGAGGGATGAGAAAGGTCCCATAGTAT
Source organism: Chinchilla lanigera (assembly GCF_000276665.1). NCBI lineage: Eukaryota > Metazoa > Chordata > Mammalia > Rodentia > Chinchillidae > Chinchilla > Chinchilla lanigera. The sequence continues at coordinate 12,522,360 of NW_004955429.1, read as the reverse complement.
CCTAAGTTCAACTTCGTCCAGAACTACTGCAAATTAGTCCCAGCAGGTGGCAAACTCTCCTGCTGTGAGAGACTCTGTTGCCTCCCAGTGCCTCCCACTGTTGCTTCCCAGGAGCTCTTTTCCCTCATACAAGGTGTGACTTGCACACTCATCTTGAGTCTTTTCTCACACGGAGCTCCTGCTTCCTGAGTGTTAGTGCTTCAGCATTTAGTTTACTCCATGATTTTCAAGTTCTCATTTTTTAAGTTTCAAGCTATGAGTAAAGTACCAATGTGAATTTTTAATACAAATAAAAACCAGAATTCTGCCTACTCAATGGGGTGTTGTGGGTTGAGGTGATCACAGGCACAGGATCGTAACTGAAAATGAAGCAAATCAGGAGCTGGAATCCCCATGATGGAGAAGCGGAATATTCACTCCTCATTCATACCAGTGCAGGTTAAAGAGAAGGTTCCCACATTCTCTGAATTAAAAGTAAAAACAGTTATTAAGGAGGAAGACCCTACACACCATGGGCTTCACACTTTCAATGTCTAAGTCCCATCAGACTCTACAGCGTGGTTCCCTTCCACACAGGGCCATGAAGATGACTGTCAAACAACTGACTTGGTTAAGAAAGAGGCCAATGCTTGATAGAGGAAGCAGGCTGCCTGCCAGTTCAGCTCCTTCAGGAGAAACCATGGATGAGCCAACAGCAACTGCTCCCAGAAAAGCCCAGAGCTGGTATAGAGGAAAAAGAAAAACCCAGTGTGGGGCTGTGTCCTGAGAGTGGTGTTCTCACAGTGGGATAGCACAGGAGAAGTAATCCAGTGCACTGCCTGCCACAATGCTAGAGAATTTACTCTGGTGCCATTTTGGGAAAGGGTTGCCTGTGTGAGTGTGCATCATGAAATATCTACTCCAGGGCCGAAGCGCTACACTGCAACAGGGACTGGGTGAGAGACAGCCATGGACACACACTAGGAAAGTGTAAGGTCTGGACATAGATCCCACCAGATGCCCTGAGTAGTTCATGCTCAGGCCAGGAAGGACTGGGGTCCACATTCTGTGGTGGGAGGTGTGATTCGGTAGGTTCAGCTTTCAGATCCAAAGATGATTGCATAGAGTTCAGAAGCCTATTTTTCCACCCACACTACTGCTTGTAGCTCACAGGACCCAGAGGTCTGATTACTTCCCTGTGAGCCAACATGAGTGAGGATGAGTCTCAGACCGGACAGTGCCAGAGTCTGGTGGTAGCAGACAGAGGATTCTTGAGCAGAGGAGTCACGTCACGAACACACAGGCTATAAAGAGAGGAGGAGAGGGCTGTGTGCCTTGCTGAATTCCAAAGCATGCAGGGCCTTGAAGCAAACACTTACGTGCAAATACATAGGAATTTATTATCCTTTCTTCTTGGACCCAACTTTTTTTCTCCTCGAGTTTTGTATTTGTTGTTCTTGTCTTTGTTTTTGTTCTTGTTCTTGATCTTGTCCTGTTCCTGTTCTTCTTCTTGTTTGGCTTGGACTTTTGTTTTGGTTTAGTTTTGTCTTGGTTTGGTATGGTTTACTTTGGTATTGGCTTTGTTTTATTTTGTTTTGGTTTGCTTTGGATTTGGTGTGATTCATATGTGTGATTTTTTTTCTTTTAGTGCTGTTTTTAGTTTTATCTCCCATTGTCTTTCTGCTGTTTTTTAAATTAATATCTTTTTTGATTAGAAATTGCTTGTTTTCTCTCTCCCCATTTCTCTGTCTCTACCTCTGCCCATCTCTCATTTTTGTTCCCTTTTGTTTGTTTCCCTATTTCTTCTCTTTTTTCCATTATTTTACTCTCCATTTTTTGTTATTTATGTTTTTCCTTTTTGGTGTTTTTCTGTGACTTTTCACTAATACTATTAATTTCCCTTTACTGCTTAATTCAAACTCTCATTCTCCATGACTTCTGTGCTTACCAATATAACCATTATGATTTATGAATATAGAGATAGTTCAATATAGTGTACTATGTTTGAGCACTGTTACATGTTTTGTTGAAGTAAAGTTGTTTTACCAAATACACATTTACTGCAGATGAACATATCCTTTCTCTTAGGGATGACACTGTAACTGTGGATCTCTTTCCTATGCATGAGTGTGGAACATTACTGGAACTGAGGGTTTCTCAATGTCCATTTTATATTGTTGTAGTTTTTGTTGCTTTAACCAAAGAGACAAAGTTGTTGCTATCAATTGGGCTCAACTTCATGACTCTAGAATCTGATATTCTCTGCATGTTGATGATGGTGATGAGTGATTTGGAGCTGTTAGGGGGCAGGTGACTAAATGCATGTTTAGAGTGACAATTGTTATATTTTATTTCTGTCATGCCCTTAAAACTCATCTGTGGTTTCCCACTCACCACATGCTTCTAGGATGCTATTTCTTCTAGGCTCTGTCATCAGACCTCATGTATGTGTACATACACACACATTTTTTCATGTATGTGTACACATGTACATATGTGTCTGTGCATATAAACTTGCCCATGTATACATGCAGATCTAAATTATTCATGTACTTGTCTTTGTACTTATTAACCTGAGTTCGTATTGGTGTCTTTCACTATAATCAAGAACTTGAATACAGAAAACCACTTTGAATTATATGGTGTTTTGAATACATGTGGTGTTTACTGTGATACAGTAATAGTATTTTTGCTTGTATTTGTCATCTGTTTTATGCCATCTGTTTTATGTATTTGCCACCCTTGGTTAGGGATCTCTTCAGAACATTTACGTGCTTGTTAATTGTCTTTTCCTCCTGTTTGGTGTTAAAAGGTCTTGTATATTTTGGGTATAAGCCTGTTATCATACATAATACTGGTAAGTAGTTCCTATTTATCTCATGTGGTTTACCATACAGTTCATGGATAAAAAGTTCCATGAATTTGAGATTAGTATGGGTACTTCCTTTATTTTGAATATCACTATGATTTTATATATTTCCTCTACCCCATTCTCTGTTATCTTCTGTTTCAATACATTCATTTTATTATAAAAACATAATATTGGGTATTTTAAATCCTTAACAGTAGTTTGTGTGTTTTAATGATTTATTTAGAACCAATGATACTTAAAGGGCACTTGAATGAATATCTGCCACATTTGGTACTCTTTTTATATATTGTTTGTTCTTTGTTTTCTCTTTTTTATTTTTTATTTTTTGTACTGGAAATTGAACTCATGACCTCACACTTGCCAGGCATGCACTATACCACAGAGCTAAATCCCCAGCCCTGATTTCTTGTTTATCCTTTTCCTGTCTTATGTTTTTTAACTGAGCATTTTACATTGTTGTATTTTTTGTCTTTTATTTGCAAATACTTTTACTCATTTTAAAATTAATTACATTTATTGGTATATTTAAGATATACGTAATGACCACATTCATGATAGGGAATTTATACCTGTACATGATATATCTTGATTTTTCTTTCTTTCCCATTCCCCTACCCTTCCTTCAACCCATTTTCCCCTCTTTATTTACATAAACTTTTTTCTCCATTTTTTCCTTCTTTTTACTGGTAGCCCTAAAATTTGCAATAATCATTTATGACTCACCCAAATCACTTTCGGATACTAGTTCATTGGTGTGGCAGCTGCCTGCCAATACTCCTAATCCTTCCTGCTTGTCCCTAGACTCATCGCCATCAGTTATCTGCCTTGCCTATAGTTCTGTTACCCACACAGTGTGCCTGTTTGCATTTTGATCAAAGTGGTTCTGTTAGATCACTTAAGCATACAAACAGTTAAGTTCCTTGTTAGCCATTATACTTACTCCTTATCTTATACTCCTACTTTCTTTATGACAATCTGTTTCTTTTTTATTTTTTTATTTTTACTTTTATTTTATTTTAAAAATAAAAGGAGGAAAACATTAACAGACAGACATTTTACAAAATAGCAAAAGAACAGTACAGACAATAAAGAGTTACAAACAAAGTGGTAGGGAATTAACAATGCTTGTTGTATTACATATTGATATCTTCAAAGTGTTTTCTCATGAAAACAGATAGAGACATGCAGTATTGATCAATCAAGGACTCATTGACAATTTCTTTCAGCAAAGAAATAGAACAGAGTAGATCATCTATGTTAACTATCCTGTATATACGTACATAGAAAATTTCTCCTTCTTTCCCTTCTCTTTTCCCACATCCCAGTTGCCCTTTACCCTTGAGTGTTTTCC
>NW_004955429.1:12509262-12516504 GCF_000276665.1 Chinchilla lanigera | reverse complement strand
GTGTATAGGAATGCTATCGATTTCTGGGTGTTGACTTTGTATCCAGCTATACTGCTGAATTTGTTGATTAATTCAAGGAGTCTTCTTGTGGAGTTTTTGGGGTCTTCCATGTAAAGTCTCATGTCATCTGCAAATAGTGATAATTTTATTTCTTTCTTTCCTGTCCTTATTCCTTTTATTTCTCTCTCCTGTCTCATTGCTCTGGCTAATGGCTCCAGAACTATATTGAATAGCAGTGGTGACAGTGGACATCTTTGTCTTGTTCCTGACTTTAAAGTAAAAGGTTTCAGTTTTTGTTCATTTGGAATGCTGTTGGCTGTTGGATTGTCTTAGATGGCTTTGATGAGGTTAAGATAAAGACCATCTATTCCTATTTTCTGTACAGGTTTTATCATAAATTCATGTTGGACCTTGTTGAAAGCTTTTTCTGCATCTGTTGAGATGATCATGTGGTTTTTGTCTTTGGCTCCACTGATATGGTGTATAATATTTATAGATTTGCAAATATCGAACCAACCCTGCCTTCCTGAAATGAACCTGACTTGGTTGTTATGTATGATTTTCTGGATGATTTGCTACATTCTATTTGCTAGTGTCTTATTGACTATCTTTACATCTATATTCATTAGGGAGATTGGCCCGTCGTTCTCTGTTTTGGTTGGGACTTTCTCTGGTTTTGGTGTGAGGACTTTCTCTGGTTTTGGTATGATGCTTGCCTCTAGAAATGAGTTAGGGAGTTTTGCTTCCTTTTCAATTTCATTGAAGAGTTTGAGGAATGTTGGTATGAAATCTTCTCTGAATTTCTTATAAAGTTCTGCTGTGAGTCCATCAGGGCCTGGGGTTTTCTTTGTTGGTAGGTTTTTAATCATGCTTTCAATCTCATTAATTGATATTGGGCTGTTCAGGTGTTTGATATCTTCTTGACTCAACTTTAGTACTTTGTATGTATCTAGGAATCTGTCCATTTCTTCTGAGTTTTCTATCCTATGGGAATAAAGGTTTTCAAAGTAGGTATTAATGATCTTCTGAATTTCTGTGGAATCTGTAGTAATTTTGTCCTTTTCATTCCTTATTCCGTGAATCTGAGTTCTTTCCTTCCTTTTCTTGATAAGGTTGGCTAGGGGTTTATCAATTTTATTTATTCTTTCAAAGAACCAACTCTTTGATTCATTTATTTTTTGGAGGTTTTCCTTTGTCTCAATTGCATTGATTTCTGCCCTAATCTTTATCATCTCCTCCCTTCTTTGGGCTTTGGGCCTGACTTGTTCTTTTTCTAAGAGTTTAAGAGGCAGCATTAGGCTACTTATGTGTTCTCTTTCTGTTTTCTATGTGTGAATTCACCGGTATAAATTTCCTGCTGAGGACTGCTTTCATTGCATCCCATAGATTCCGGTAAGTTGTATTTACATTTTCATTTGTTTGCAGGTATTTTTTAATTTCCTCTTTAATTTCTCCTGGAACCCATTTGTTGTTCAGGAGGTTGTTGTTTAATTTCCAAGTGTTTATGGAGTTTTTGGAGTTCCTTTTGTCGTTAATTTCCAATTTTATTGCACTGTGGTCAGATAATATGCATGGTATAATTTCAATTCTTTTGCATTTTGGAAGGTATACTCTATGGGCTAAGATGTGGTCTATTTTAGAGAAAGACCCATGTGCTGCTGAGAAAAATGTATATTGTGATGTTTTGGGGTGGAACACTGTGTATACATCTACTAAGTCCATTTGTTTACAACTTTGTTTCAGATCTGTTATTTCCTTGCTGATTTTTTGTCCAGTTGACCTATCTCTTTGTATCAATGGGGTGTTGAGGTCCCCTGTTACAATCGTGTAATTAATTATATGGTTTTTGATGTCTGTTATGATTTGTCTTATATAATTTGGAGCTCTGATAGCTGGTGCATACATGTTTATGATTGTTATCTCATCCTCTTGCAGTTTTGCCCTGACTAGTATGTAGTGACCTTCTTTATCTCTTTTGATTGTTGTGGGTTTGAAGTTTACATTGACTACAAGCAGAATACCTACACCTGCGTTTTTCTGGGTACCTGTTGCATGGAGGTTTGGTTTCCATCCTTTGACTTTCAGTCTATGGATTTCCTTTTGAGTGAGATGTGTTTCCTGTACAGCATATCATTGGGTCTTGTTTTTAAATCCACTCTGCCAGTCGATTTCTTTTGACTGGAGAATTGAGGCCATTTACATTATAGTTATAACTGACATGTATTGATTTATTATTGTCATGTTATTTACTTGCATTGGTGTCCCACTTTTTCTACCTGTTTACTTGCTTGCTCTTCTTGACGTTTCATTTCTACTGTTGTTCTTGAAATTGTGGTTAGATTTTTCTCTCTCTAGATTATCTTTTAGTATGCTTTGTAATGCTGGCTTGGCGCTCATGAAGTTCTTCAACTGTTCTTCATCATGAAAATATTTTCTTTTTCCGTTGAATTTGAGCGATAGTTTGGCAGGGTACATCAGTCTTGGTTGGAAGCTGTTCTGTCTCAGGACCTGTAATACTTAGCTCCAAGCTCTTCTCCAATGGATGGTTTGTGCTGAGAAGTCTGCCATGATTCTGATGGGCTTTCCTTTATAGTAATCTTTTTCTTTTCTCTAGTATCTTTTAATATTCTGTTCTTTTGCTGGAGATCTGGGAACTTGAGTATTATATGTCTGGGTGCAGTTTTATTTTGGTTGTGGTTGGTTGGAGTTCCAGATGCTTCATTTACCTGTATATGAGGTTCTATTTCCATGCTTGGGAATTTTCTGCTATTATTTCTGCAATTATTCTTTTATGTCAGTTGTGTTGCCTCCTCCTGTTTCATTGACTCTTATAAATTGTACATTATTCCTCTTTGTCTCCTCTTGCAGCTGTTGAGTTGACTTTTCCTGGATCCTTGCTGATTTTATGAGATCTGTTCTTTCATGGTTGCTAGCTGTCATGCTGTCTTTAAGGTCTGAGATTCTATCTTCAGCTTCATTCAAGAGGTTTTGGCAGCTTTCAGTGGCAGCTTTGTTTTCCTGGAAGTCTCTGAGTCTGGTTCATGCATTCTAAGTCCTTTCTGTATTTTTCATTGAACACTTCTCTCCATTGCCTTTGTTCTTCTATTTTCTTATATGTTTCTTCTTCAGATTTTTTGAGCAGTTCTTTCATTATTATTGTCATTTCACTTTTTGCCTGAGAGATTATTTCTGATCTCATCTCTTCTATGGCCTTATGGAGTTGTTTCTTTACTTCCACTGGCATCATTTCAGCTATTTCAGGCATGTGTTTACCACGTTCTCCTATGTCGATGTCTCCTGGACTTATTCTGATTGGGGTGGTGTTTTGGGGTTTTGCTTTAGTCCTTTTTTTGGTCATGTTTGCTACCGGATGCAGAAAGCTCAGTTTCCCTCTTCAGTGGCTGCACAGCAAAGGCCACTGGTGTCCCTAGTTTTCCTGTTGATCAGGTTTGCCCCTCTGTGACTCCTTAGGAGCACTACTTAGTCTGGGGTTTTCTGGCAGTTGTTGATTTGTGTCTAGTTATCCCCGGTCTCAGATGCAGGCATTGGTGTCAGCTGCTGGCAGACGGTTGGATCCAAAGTGCCCTTGCAGTTTAGGACACGTGCATGGCCCAGACTCGTGTTGCACTGCTGTGACAGTCCCGGTCCAGTGGACCTATGTCCCCAAGCAGTTCAGGGTATAGGGAAAATCTGGACACAAACTGCAGGGTCAACAGTGTGTGAAGCACCTGATTCTGTGTCTCCAGTCAGTTCAGGACACATACAGGAACCAGATGCAGGCTGGCCGGGTAGCAATCACAGACTGCCCATGCCTGCGACCCCCTAGTGGGTCTGGGTGAAAGAAGCACGGACTCAAACCGCTGGACCAGTAGGTCTTGGAGCACTTGCTCACTCGGCGCAGGGCGCGCACAGGAATGGGCCACACGCCTCCCCTGACACCAGCCAGAGAAGTCCCTGGGGCTTCTGCGTGAGAACCTCCTTTCTGCTGTGGGTTCCCTGAGGGCAGAGACTCCAACAATCTAAGTTTCCAACCTGTAAAATCGACCTTCTTTCTGAAGAATTCAACACTTCTTGCAAAGCAGGGATACTGGCCACCATTTGCCTCAATTTTTGTGTGATAAGCTATTTGTTTCTCCTTCACTTAAAAATAAAATTTATGTTTAGTACAGCTTTATCCTCATAGAGAAACTGAGTGAAAGGTACGGAGATCTCTCTACTGTCCCTCCACATGGGCACCACCTCCATTACTACCAGCATCTGGTCCCATTTCCCAATTTCTCTTTAGATTCAGTGAAGCTACATTGTCCCCCAACGTCCATACTTTGCATATGGATGTGTTCTTGGTCTTATACATTCCATGATTTTTTGAAAATTGCATGACACACGTCTGCCATTATGAGCCATATAGTTTCCCTTCCCTATGACTCCTCTGTTTTTGGCTGTGTGTGTTTCCTGTTAACCTCAAGAAACCATGATTGTTATAGTATGCCCATACTTTTGGCCTTTCTAGAATATTTTGTAGGGGGCTGGGGATTTAGCTCAGCGGCACAACACCTGCCTAGCAAGTGCAAGGTCATGAGTTTGATTCCCGGTACTGGAAAAAACAAAAAAACAAAACAAAACAAAACAAGAATATCTTGTAGTAGGAATGACACAGTATGTAACTAATGAAGAAAGAAAAAATGATAAAGGAACATGTTAGAAGGGGGAGAGAAAACAAAAAGGCTTAATCACATAAGGATAATAGTAATACTAAATGAAAGAAACAAAATGGGAGATAAAACTACAAACAGCAGGAAAAAGACACACACAAAACAAAACAAAACAGAACATTCCAAGCAAAGAGAATGACAAGAAACTCAAAACTCAATAGAGAATAAAAATTTGGGTCCAAAGAAGAAAGAATAATAAATTCCCATGTAAATCCAAATAAGTGTTTACTTCCAGGCCCCACAGGCTTTGTAACTCAGCAAGACACACAACCCTATCCTCCTCTCTTTGTAGCCTGTGGGTTTGTGAGGTGACTCCTTTGCTCAAGAATCCCTCTGTCTGTAACCCCCAGTCTATGGCACTGTCCAGTCTGAGACTCATCCCCATTTGTACTGGCTCACAGGGAAGCAATCAGATCTCTGGTTCCCCTGGGTTATAGGCAGTGGTGTGGGTGCAAAAGCAGGCCTCTGAACTCTATGCACTCATCTTTAGAAAGCCAAAACCACCTCTGAAAGCTGAACCCACTAAATCACACCTTCCGCCACAGAATGTGGGCTCCAGTCCTTCCTGGTCTGAGCATGAACTACTCAGGGCATCTGGTGGGATCTATGTCCCGCTCTTACACTTTCCAAGTTTGTGTCCACATTGGCTTCTTTCGTAATCAGCTGTGTGATAGTCATCTTTGTGGCACTGTTGGAAGGGAATCAAGGTGTAGAGCCTGGTGGGACTTGGAAGTTTGAAGTGTGAAGCCCATGGATTGTGGGGTCCTTCCACCCTGAAATTGTGTTTTATAATTCAGAGGAAGTGGGAACCCTTTGTTTTTAACTTCCACTGGTATGAATGAGGGGCGAACATTCAGCTTCTTCGTGGTGTGGATTCCAGCTCCTGTTTTGCTTCATTTTCAGTTACAATCACGTGCCTGTCATCACCTTGACCCACAACACCCCATTGAGTAGGCAGGATTCTAGTTTTTATTTGTATTAAATTTCATATTGATGTTTCACTCATAGCTTGAAACCTGGAACAGACAACTTTAAAATCATGGAGTACACAAAATGCACAACCAGTAACACCCAGGAATGAGGTGCTCCATTTGAGAAAAGACTGGAGATGAGTGTGTGAGTCACGTTATATGTGGGGGACTTGAGCTCCTGGGGAGACATCAGTGGGAAAAACTGGGAAGCTACAAGGGTCTCTCACACCATGGGAGTTTGCCACCTGTTGGGACTAATTTGCACTAGCTCTGGACGAATTTGAACTTAGGATACAATGGGACCTTTCTCATCCCTCATGCAGATGTATCAGGGGAGCATTGAATAAAGTTTGGAGCACAGCTGTTCCCATATGGTTATTATCTAGAAAGAGTACAATAAACTCCACAGAGAGGCAAAATGTTCCACCCAGAACTCTGTCGTTTTGTCCTTTCTAGTGACATCTTGTCACTTTTTTACAGATTCTAGAATGACACATCTGCACAGTGATACGCTAATGATATCCTTATATTAAGGCTGTGCAGTTTTCTTAAGAGCACCAGATCCGTACACGTGCCCCTGGGTAAGTGCGTCTCTGGTCACAGATGCAGTGTTTGTGGTGAGCAGGGTCTTAGGCAGCCTAAAGAAGTCAGACAGTGGGCTTGATGGTAAGGTTTCTGTAGACTGACATTTTCATAGACTCAAGCTTTTAACTTCATGACTCAGAAAATGAGCATTATTTTTCATAAGAAATACTATATTAGTTTCTGGCATGTGTTTATTTCTCTGAATTAAATGGTGTTCATTTACATCCAGTATCATTTCTCCAGGAAGATATTGTTGTTTTAATCCAAAGCTTTATATTCCTATTTACACCCCTCACAAATAGAGAAACTTTCCGTGGGTGTTCAGTGAGCAGAGTCAGTTTCTCTTCTACCATCTGCATAAGTTACTGAAAGCTTTTTGAGAAAATAACCCTTGTAATGCTAGTTAATTTTCCTTTAAATCATTTAGTATGAAATGATGTGCTTTGTTTAAAGCATCAGCTGTGAAGGAAACATTAACCTCATTCCTACATTGATGTGTGCCCATTTTCTCACAAAAGCCTGCTTGGCCTACAGGTGATTTCACAAAATTCATCTTGATGGTGTCAGCCTTTAATATAGTGACAAGTAAAACAAACTGATGATGATGGAGCATTTTGCTGTGTTTACAGTGAATGTTTTTTAATATAATGCACCAGCATTTTTTGAGAGGAAAAACTATCTCTCCTATTGTTTTCTCCATTTAAAAAAATTAAATATATTTCTTTTGCTTTCATTCACAGCGGATATGCCAGAAACCTTTCTATAAAGGACATTTAGAACCAAATATTTTCATCTCTCCTGATCTCTATTCCTATTTTGTTACATCTGCCCTCCTCTGGTTGTTTAAATATTTTTCTCAACAGATTAATGCAAACTGCTTGGTGTACAGGTGATTTGTTGGTATATGTTCAATTCAAAAATGGTATATGTAGACACTGTGAAATGATAGGAAACCAATGAAGAGTAAAGGGCTT
>NW_004955429.1:12507508-12509162 GCF_000276665.1 Chinchilla lanigera | reverse complement strand
AGTTTAAATGAACTCTTTCAGGTTTTACACTAGTGAGACAATGTGGTGCTTGCACATACAGGTCTGATTTATTTCACTTGTGAGTATGGTCTCTAGTTTTAACCATTTACCTACAAAGGCCTTGAGTTTATCTTTCTTTATAGCTGAGTAATATTACATTGTATAAAAGTACCACAATTTTCTTATCCAGTCCTTGGTGGATGGACATTTGGGTTGCTTCCACAATTTAGCAAATACAAATTGTGCTGCTATGAACATAGGTGCACATATATAGCTGTGATATGATGTTTTTAGATCTTCTGGGAAAATACCCAGAAGGGGAATAGCTGGGTTAAATGGGACCTCTAGACCTAGTTTACTGAGGAATCTCCAAACTGATTTCCACAGTGGTTGCACCAGTCTGCATCCCAACTGGCAGTGGAAAAGGGTTCCTATTTCTCCACAGACTCGCCAGCATTTGTTGTTGGTTGATTTCTTAATGCTAGCCGTTCTTACTGGGGTAAGGTGGAATCTCAGTGTTGTTTTAAATTACATTTCTCAAATGACTAATGATGTTGAACATTTTCTCATGTATTTATTGCCATTTGTATTTCATTATCTGAGAAGTATGTATTCATCTCAGCAGCCCATTTTGGGATTGGGTCTTTGAATTTGGGGCGGCTGATATTTTTTAATTCTTTACATGTTGTAGATAGAGGTCCTTTGTCTGAAGGACAGTCAGCTAAAATTTTTTCCTAGTTTGTGTGTTTTCTTTGTACTCTGCTGGTGATTTCTTTAGATTTGCAGAAACTTTTCAGCAGTATGAGATCCCAGTTGTTGATTGTATGAAGTGTTTCCCGTGCAGTTTGGTTTTTGTTCATGAACTCTCTTCCTACCCCTATGTCTTCAAGGTTTTTATCCACTTTCTCTTCCAATAGATTTAGTGTTTCTGTTTTCATATTGATATCAGGGATCCATTTTCATTTGAGTTTGGTGCATGGTGATAGACTTGGGTCTATTTTCCGTATTTGGCAAGTAGCAAGCCAATTTTTCGAGCACCGTTTATTAAAGAGGCTATCATTCTTCCAGTGAGTTTGTTTGGCCCCTTTATCAAAGATGAGGTGGCTGAGCATGTTTTGGGTTGTGGCTGTTTCTTCCAGTCTGTTCCATTGATCCTCAGGCCTGTTTTTTAGCCAGTACCATGTTGATTTTATTATAGTAGCTTTGTAGTATAATTTCAGGTCAAGGATTGTGATTCCACTTGACTTGTCCATGTTGCCCAGGATTTCTTTTGTTATTCTGGGTCTCTTCTAGTTCCAGATGAATTTAAAGCATGTTTTCTTGAGATCTGTGAGGTATGCTAATGGTAGCTGAATGGGAATTGCATTGAATCTGTACAGCAGTTTTGGTAGTATGGGCATTTTCACAATGTTGTTTCTTCCTCTCCATGAGCAAGGAATATTTTTCCATTTACTGAAGTCTTTGATCTCTTTTTTCAGAGTACTGTAGTTTTCATTGAAGAGATCTTTGACTTCTTTTGTTAGATTGATTCCTAAATATTTCAATTTCTTGGATGTTATTGTGAAAGGTATGGTTTCATTAATTTCTCTCAGTCTGTTTGTTGTTTGTGTATAGGAATGCTATCGATTTCTGGGTGTTGACTTTGTATCCAGCT
>NW_004955429.1:12485951-12499269 GCF_000276665.1 Chinchilla lanigera | reverse complement strand
AAAATATAAAAAAAAAATGGTATATGTTCAGTTCAAAAAATGCAAAGACAAAACTGACAGTTATTTTCCATGAATAGCAGACATTCTTTCTTGCACTGTGGGGTTGATTGGAGATTCTCATGCAGGCTTGTGTGTTTGTGGGGGATGAGAGTTTCACATTTGTGACAAGCTGCCTCTGGGATTATTTAGTCTCTTTTCTTTGCAAGAGTAGTTAATTTGGCCTGATTTTTCTGAAAATGGAGGTAAACATGTGAATGGGGTGAATACCTATAGATAAATGAGCTCCCAGATCTCACTCAGCATCTTTTAAAGTGACACAATGATAGTGTTTTCCACAGGTTATGAAATGTACCCAGCTCCCATCCATGTACTCAAATTGTCCAGTAATATTGTTCTTTCTGCTTCTGCAGTTGTGCATTATAATTGCTGTACACTGAGTTCAGTCCCCCTGTCTGGCTGGTGATGATTTTGCCTTCCTTGTTGTGTCTGCTGTTTCTCCCTCTTTCTCTTCAGCTGGAATTCTGACAAGAGTTATAGCAAGTAGACCTATATTCTCATGAATGTAAACCAGTGCTTGGTCTTCTCAGTCTTATGTGAAAAGCCCTACTTTCTTTTTAACTTAAATTATAGACAAGGACAATATTGATGCAGGTCATGGTAAAGCTGACCTGTAAAATACAGGAATAACAGCCAAGATCTGCTCTTTTATGCAGCTCAGACACATGACTGTGTTCTGGACTTGAAACCTATTATTACCCACTGCCTTGTTATGCATAATGCAAAGATTATGTTCTTCTTTTCTATGAAAAAAGAATACGTAGCCACTTTCTTCACCTTACAGTCTGTCTGCTGTCAAGGCCATAAATGTTTACCTTTGGTGGGCGTCTGTTGAGGCCCCTCTCTCACACAGTATTGCTGGTCTCTTCTCACCTCTGGCACAGGTGCATTGACCCAAGGCTTTTCACCGGTTTTTGAAACATCTGAGGGTGTAGCGTGTCACAGGATTTGCCCTGGTCTTGGTAACTGCCAGATATTAATGTCTAAAGCTAGTCCTTACTTTGGTAGGGCATTAACGGGGCTCTGAATTCTTTTTTTTTTTTTTTTTTTTTTTTTGTTTTTCTCCAGTACCGGGAACTGAACTCACGACCTTGCACTTGCTAGGCAGGCGCTTTGCCGCTGAGCTAAATCCCCAGCCCCGGGGATCTGAATTCTGTTACATATCTCAGGGGATAGTTGCAGCCTTACTGGCTTATCAGAGTGCCAAATGCTGACTGCTCAAAACAAATGCACAGGTTTCTCTTTGTCTTTCTCACTGTTTTCTGTTTTGCTTTCCATGATCTGCCCACTTGGCCATTCTTTGCTCTTTTTCCCATTTGGGAGTTAGTTTTTTCAGATCTTTCTTTCAACTTATTTTTCTGTCTTTTATTTTTTTCTTTTTTATTAAGAGAAAAGTCTCTCTGAGGGAAGCTGGTCTGTATAGTCTGAAACATGAGAATTTTGTGTTTGCCATTTTGGGTGAGGCAGGTTCTGTCTCAGCACTGTCACTCCTAAGAGCTGTATTTGGGGACTGTCTTCTAGATCATCCTGTGGATGGAAGGAGCTGCTGTCCCGTTTCTGTTCCCCTGAGCTGTGCTAAGCCTGGCAGGTGTGAGCTGCATGAGGCATGGCTCGGCAGGGACACTACTAGATCAATTCTGTTAGCCTGCTTTCAAGTGTTCACAGCCTCAAGACTATATTTTCCAATAAAATATTAGCTCACAAGTAGCTTTATACCTTTCTATATAACATCTACCGAAAAGCATACGACCAAGCTATGTGGAGTTTGTTTTGCTAATATAGTTGTGTAATCCAGAAAATTTGAGATGGCTGGATGGCCTTATTTTCTGTCATGTTTCTCATCCTTCACAGGAACTAATAACATAACTGGGTGCTTCTGAGTGCAGCACTGTCCTGTATTAACGCTGTGTGAAATGGAGATGATCTTCTGCTCCAAAAAGATTGCCAGTTTCTGTTTAAGAACTTAGGGTCCCCTGACATCCACAATGTTGAGTAAACTTAGAGCATCTGCACACAACTCCCACCTGAGTCCTTCTTGCTTTAGGACTGTAGTTTCTTAAACAGTGAACAATGTTTATAATAATGTAGTTCTACCTCTCAATGCATGGAAGATTCATACATGCTACTTGACCCATTTCAGGAGATTGTTTACCAAACTCAATTTATGAAAACAGAAGTAAGTCAAAGCTTGAGTTTTGCACAAACAATATAAGAAGACAAGTTTGTAATTGACAGGTTACTTTTTCATGTAATTCTTTTTTTTTCTTTTTCTTTTTTTCCGGTACCGGGAATTGAACTCACAACCTCGTGCTTACCAGGAAAGTGTTGTACTGCTGAGCTAAATCCCCAGCCCCTTCATGTAATTCTTTACAAATATTATTTAGATATTGTTATGTACCAATTTATAGTCATGCCTTTAAATATTATAAGGATATGTTTTATAATTTGCATGGCATAGATATACAGGAAATAAGTGCTTGGGATTTATAAAACATGAAGAGCAAAGCAGACCACTGAGGACTCAGAAAGCACATGGGTCAGAGATATCTGATAGTCAGATACACATTTTTTCCTGTTCCCCCTGAGCAAATGACAGGACCAACCAGTAATTTGCTGACTGTGTGAGTGGGAAAACTGTAAATTTCCTTTACTAATACTTTAGAAAAAAATGAGCTTTTTCTAATTTTACTACGACATTTCTATTTTAAAAATCAGAATTTCCATAAAATTGAGACCATATACTTCCTTACCTCTGGTTTTAACATTTTAATCACATGTTCATTGTGTTCAAACAGCTCAGGTTTCTCAGTCACTTCCACAGCACAGTCACTTGTAGAGCATATGTTTTCAGTAGCTATGAATGTAGTCTTAATCTGTGATGTTGAAATGAGTAGTCTGTGATGATATGTGTCTATATCCATATCACCATGTTAGGACTTTAACACTATAGCTTTATAAAGACTGCTGTAAAGCAAACACGTGCATCACACTGGAAGATGAACTAAAAAGTTTATTGTCACCAAATTCTGTACTACAAAATTTACACTTGAGCCCCATAAGTCTGCAGAACTGTCCTTTCTTATGTCAGGAAGATACAAATGTTTGGACTCTGTGAACCACCTTCAGGGTAAGAATATTTGCCCCTTATCTTTTTTTTTTTTTTTTTTTCCTCCGGTTATCGTACTCTGCCTAATAAGTCTGTGCCTCACACTGATGCATCTCCTAAAATTCTTTTTCCTCCGGTACCGGGAACCGAACTCACAACCTTGCGCTTGCCAGGCAGGTGTTTTTGCCGCTGAGCTAAATCCCCAGCCCCATTTGCCACTTACCTAATTAAAACCATAAGGAAGAATCTTCAGAATGTACTTAATATGTGAGTACATTTGAGATTACCTTTCCATGTGGTTATGATTAAGTGAAAAGAAAATGTCATGGTCCTAATAATAAAGATAACTTCAGTGTCACTACTGATCCAGGTTTGCCTGGCATGAGTTTCTAGAATATATGAACATTATAGTCTTGAAAAATTAAAAAACATTTTAGTTTCATGTATCTCTTAAACAGATACTGTTATTTTGATTATTTCTCCATATCCTTTGAGGCTGAGACAGTGGTATATATCTTACCAAGTGTGCTAAATCTATCAAGTTTTATGCATGAGCAACTATATAATAATGATAATAGTATGTAACATTTCAGGTTATTTTATTCTGTCTTCATATTTGGTACTTTTGTATGCATTCTATCTCTAGGAAATTAGGAATATACTTGTCCTCATTTACCGACTGTGTGTCAGATGTGTGAATTGACTTTTCACATCCTGAATTTGATGAATGTCCAATTATAGTTGTAAATCAAATCCATTTGACTTCAAAACATCCTAAAAACATTTATTCTGTAGGAATATTTTGTCCAGGAATATACCAGAAGTAAGATAGCATTACATAAGTGTGTATGCCTATCCTATGGACAGTTAGTGCTTGAGAAACTCTTAGTTTTGGGTATAGGCAAATCTTCCTTCTCAACTTACACAAAAGAACTAGAGCTCTTAGTAGGTAACTAGCACTTTTTCTACTTTCCATAGATACAAAGACAAATAGGACATTGTGTGTGGTGATGAAAACTAAAAACTGAGAGAAACATGAAAACACCTTCCTCACATGTGACAGTTTCCTCAGAGGTGCTGTGAGGCCCCTGAAGTGAGACTCGTAATCTCCCTGTCATCGGAAAGGTGAGCTCTAAAGGAGAAAGATGCATGGGGAGGATCCAGTGTTCTGATGAAGGCATCCTGCTGGCCAAGATGATGATGGTGGTGACATATGTGATAAATAATTCTTGCTTTTTTCTTCAGAATTTTATTGTTTTTCTCTTCCTATGATGGTGAAGAAAAAGAGAAAGTTTTTCAAGATTTTTGATATGAGAAGTGCAGTTTTCTTTGAAATCACCGTTGGGATCTTAGCCAACAATGTCCTGCTTCTGTTCCACATCCTCACATTTCTCCTCAAGCACAGGCCCAAGCCCCTGGACCTCACTATCGCGCACCTGGCCCTGATCCACTTGGTGATGCTGGTAACCATGGGCTTTATAGCTGCAGACACATTTGAGTTTCAGGGTTGGTTGGATGGCCTCATGTGTAAATTGGTTATCTATGTGCACAGGTTGATGAGGTCCCTCTCCATCTGTACCACCTGCCTGCTGAGCATCCTCCAGGCCATCACCCTAAGCCCCAGAAACTCTTGTTTGGAAAAATTCAAACATAAATCCTCACATCACTACCCATGTTGCCTTGTGTTTTTATGGGTCTTCAATATTCTCCTGAATACTCGTTTCTTAGTCTCCATTGATGCCACCCCCAATGTGACCTCACACAGTCTCCTGTTTGTCACTGAATCTTGCTCTCAGTGGCGAATTAGTTACTTGTTCAGGAACATATTTTTGTCACTGGTGAATATTCAGGATATCTCCTTCATAGGGCTGATGGCTCTCTCAAGTGGATACATGGTGAGCCTGTTGTGCAGGCATAAGAGGCAGTTCCAGCACCTTCACAGCACCAATCTTTCTCCAAAAGCATCTCCAGAAGAAAGGGCCACTCAGAGCATCCTGCTTCTCATGGGTTTCTTTATGCTTATGTACTTTTTGGACTGTGTTGCTTTCTCATCCCGTGCAATATTGTGGCACAATGACCCAATTAATCTTTGTGTCCACATGCTTGTGGGCAATGGCTATGCCACAATCTGTCCATTTGTGCTAATGAGCACTGAAAAGCGAATGACTGAGTGCTTAACATCCAGGTGGAAAAGACTATGAATGTTCAAGTATTTGCTGATGGATCATTTACTTTCAGATGGTTAAATACTTGGAACCTCTCTTGCATTCTTGAAATATATGTAATTTTATTTTTTCTATTAAACATATTTACTTTGATGTATTTGGCTTGTAAGTACACAAAGGGTTATTTAACAATATAACTCTTTAAAGAAATACAGGCTTGTGTTCCAATAGTTAACACAATGATGTTCATATGAACTGGTTCTCTTACTCAGCATTAAACTCTAACGCACAGGATGTATGTTATAGGGGTGGAGCAATGCTGTTATTGGGAAAGACTAGGGCCATAAGGAGCAGGAAGAAGGCATTACAGAGAAAGTACTCAAAAACAATATGCAGGGACATCTTGGTATTTATCAGTTCATATGCTTTCCTTTATAATGTTAACTTGATTATAGAGAACTTTCAGAAATTATATTAAAATCAGTAGGATGATGCAAATATGTATCCTTGATAAACATGCTGATTATTTTAATAACTAATATCATGTACATAATGCAAAATGTATGTTTCCACATAACTAACCTTTTATGAGATAATAGTGTAATATTAATTATGTACATACAAGGTTGGAAAATTACCCTCAAAATTTAGAAAGTCAAGTATTGTAGTGTTTATTTAATAGATATAATTTGATGATAACAGCCAATCACAACTAGTAATGTATTTTCACTTCCTTTGGAAAATCTATAAACCTATATGAATAATATATAGATTCTGTATATAAAAGTACATATGAAGTTATAATGAAAATTCAAATCTTTAATTCTTTATGTTTTCCTCACATGCCTGAGAATAATTAATTTCAATTACTTCAATACACTTTTATATTTTAGAGAGCCAAAAAGATATAAAAATGACAATAAATAAAATACAGAATTTCAAAACAAGATGATAAGCAATTAACAATGGTTACTGTATTGCATATTGTTATCCTCAAAATAGTTGCTCAGATTACCAGGTATAGGCATACAAATTGATCAAATGATATAGACACTAACATTCCTTTCAAAGAACTAATAGAAATTAGTAGTACAATTGTCATAGCTATCTTGTGTGTATATATATATTTCTCCTTTCCTTTTTTTCTCTTCCCACCATCCCGGTTGTTATTCCCTTTTTAGCAGTTTCCTTCCCTTTTACTATATCTATTGTACCTCTTGGATCTTATTTACTCTTTCAGTTTCTTATACTAGCTAGATAATAGAATGCTTACACATGTGATTCTGACTTGTTTTACTTATGAGTAAGGTCTCTAGTTGCATCCATTTACCTATAAAAGCCTCAATTTTATCTTTATTTTTAAAATTTTTTATAGTACTTTCAATATTTTCATTTTTTTAAAAACAAAAGAATGAAAACATTAACAAACAGAGACATAAACAAAACAACATAAAAACAATAAAAGCAATACAGAATTTCAGACAAGGTGATAGGAAGTTAACATTGATTGTAGCATTACATATTGTTATCTTCAAAGTGGTTACTAAGATAAACAAATACAGGCATGTAAGATTGATCAAACAATTAAATATTAACTGTTCCTTTCAATAAATCAATGGAAATTAGTAGTACAATTATCTTAACTGTCTTGTGTATGCATATATACATATTTTTTCCCTTCTTCCTTTCTTTATTCTTTTCTCTCATCCCAATTGTTCTATCCTTTTGAGCAGTTTCTTTCCCTTTCACAATATCTAGTGTACCTTTTAGATTTTATTTACTCTTTTAGGTTTTTACACTAGGTAGATAATACTCGAGTTTATCTTTATAGCTGAGTAGTATTCCAACCACTGTGGATATCAGTGTGGAGATTCCTCAGAGAACTAGGATTAGAGGTCCCATTAGACTAAGCTATTGCCCTTTTAGGTATTTTCTCAGAAGAAATGAAAACATCAATAGCTAAATCTTGGAAACAATCCAAATGTCCATCAACTGAGGAATGGAAAAAAAGATGTGGTATTTTTTATACAACCAAGTAGTACTCTATATAGTTTTTAATAGTAGAAAAATTACACTCTCAATTTTGGTGTTATTTCCATTTTAACAGGGAGAATTAGAATCATTGAAAGTATTTTGTTATAATATTAGAATCAACACAGAATGCACATATGACGTTTTCAGAAGTTTTCACAGAACATTAATTTTTATAACATATTGTGTCTTTTATGTCTCAGAATCTTATTCCTCTAAATTTCATAAGGTCAGTATGCTAGCTCTAGGTAAGAAGAAAGTGTATTCAGTATGCAAATCTTCCTCATAGATATAAGAATGCATTCATTTAAATACGTGGGGGTGATTAAAAATGTAAGAGGAATCACACATTCCAGTTAGGAAGAGTCCCCAGCAACCAAAATAAGAGACTGTGAAAAATGGACCCAATAGCTTATAGATTATGGAAAGAAAAAGTTTCATTTTCATTAGTGAAAATAGGATCATAGCATAAGTGGCATAAAAAACTTTTTACTGAAAAGAATAGTGGAAAACTTTGTAATAAGGTCAAAGAACTTAACTTGCAGATAACTGGGGAATATAGGACCTCACATAGCCACAATCAGAAAAGAACCTTTTCATGTGCCAACATGGCCAAAATCTCAGAAGTCTAACAGAAAAAGAGAAACTTAAAAGTTATTAGAAAAAATGGAATGAATCGCTTATACAATAAAACACATTGTAATTACAATCGGCTGCTCAATACAAACTTTAAATTCAGGAGACCTAGCAGTGAAGGGTTTTAAGCCATAAAAGAAAACAATTTCCAACCCAAACTGACATATCCTGCAAAACTATTTTTCAAAATTGGTGGAGAAATAAGATCCTTACATGATAAGGAATGCTTAAAAAATTCATGCTTAGCAAACCACCACTAGAAAAAAATCTTCAAGGGTAACCTAGAAATAGACATTGAAGACAATGATGACAAAATATCACATGGCATGAATACACCTGGAAGGGCTAGCAGTAAAGTAGGTGGTGTGGAATCAGCAACAGGAAAATAAGTAATGACAAGAACAAGTCAATACTTTTCAGTACTAACTCTCATTGTGAAAGGTCTCACCTCCCCAGTATAAAGTAACAGATAGGAAGAATGAGTCAAGAAACAATTCAATACTAGCTGTATACAAGAAGCTTATTTAACACAAAAAGAAACTCACAGAATAAAATCAAAGGGTGGAAAACTCGACTCCATACAACAGGAATCTGAAAGAAAGAAGGTGTAGCTATTCTGTATTCATACAAAGTGGACTTCAAGCTGAAACTGAGGAAAAAATGCAAACTAGGTCATTAGATACTGGGTAAAGGTACCATCCAACAGGAAAAGGTAACAGTTATTAACATATGTACTGATAAATATTGTACCTAAACTCATAAAAATATAGTACTATATGTGAAATATCAAATAAACATAATCACAATTACAGTGAGGGAAAACAATTATCACAAATACACAGATCAATTAGATAAAAATTTTAAAACAAATATCAGAGCTAAAGAAAACTTTAAAACAAATGGGTTTAATACATACCTGTAGAATGCTCCACCCACCTACCACAAAATTCACATTTTTTTCAAACACACATTGAAATTTCTCCAAAAGAAACCACATACTAGCCAATAAAGCAAGTAAGTATATGTAAAGGAAGGGAAATTGTACCACGTATATCATCATTCCATAGCACAAGAAAGTTAGAAACTAATAACAAAATAAAACACAGAAATGAGGCAAATCCATGGAAAGCAAACAATATACTTTTAACTAAGCAATGCTGGAAATCAAGGAAGAAATAAGACAGGCTGTATAACCAAATGATGCCACTACAATATAGCAGAATTTATGAAATAAAATGATATGTATCATAAGAAGGACATATATAGCTGAGAGTTCCACATCACAGAAAAGATTGTGAGTGCAAAATGTCACCAAAAATGTCCTTGATGGTCCTATAAAGTAAGGACAACCCAAACTCAGATGTAGTGGAAAGAGAATGTTAAATTCAGAACATAAATCAGTGAAATTGAGAGGATAACAATACAAAGAATCAATGAATCTAAGAGCTGGATCTTTGAAAGCATAACCAGAATAAATAAACAAACCCATAGTAACTGTACTTAACAAAAGGAAAAAAAATACAAAACCATCAGATGTACAATGAAAAAGATGAAGTCACAATGGGCATAGCTAAAATGCAAAATGTTATCAACAACTACTTCACAAAGATGTATGTGACTAAATAGAATGAATTAGATTCCAATTAATCAGAAGAAACAAATGGATTTCTAAATATTTGTGAATTCTCCAAATTGAAGTAAGAATACTTAGAAATAAAATAAAATTGACAATAAAATTGAAGCAGTCATGAAAAAACCTACCAATGAACAAATGCTCACGTCTGAAGGCAATCACTGCTAAATTCTACAAAACCCTCAATGAAATTTTCACACTATTACTCCTAAAAAGTCTTCAATAATACTTAAAGGAATTAGTACTCACAAAGTCACTCCTGGGACCCATGACTACTATGATTCCAAAACCAGACAAAGATCCAAACAAAAAAGTGAACTACAGATCAATTTCATTAATTAATATGGACACAAATATCCCCACATTGATACTGGAAACAAAACGCAGTGAATCATCAAAACAAACATGCATTCATTAGGACCAAGTGGGCTTTATCCAGAGATACAGGGGTGTTTCAGCACATGCACATCAATTAGTGTAATACATGACAGAAACAGAAGCAGGGATAAAGACCACGTGATCAAGTAAATAGACTCAGATAAAGCCTTTGACAAAATCCAGCATCTTTTCATAATAAAATACTGAAGAGAACATATACATGTATAAAGACTTTAACTTACTCTCATAAAAGCCATTTATAACAAAAATTGCCAACATCACATTAAATTGGGAAAAATGGAAAGTTTTTCATTTCAGTTAGGAGCACTATCACCAGTAGTAATAACAATTGGACAAGAGAAAAGTTCAAAGAGATATTTATAAAAAATAAGGATAATAAGTTGTCATTTGCAGATGACATGTTCCTGTACATAGAATACTTGAAATGAGTCCTCCAATGACTCTTAGAATAATGAAATTCAGTAATGTAGCAGGATATAAAATCAAACCACCATATTGAGTAGTGCTCTTCTGCTCTAATTATGAACCAATTCAGGAAAAAATTAAGAAAAAGGATCATTCAAAATAGAATCAAAAGTACTTATATACTTAGGAATTAACTATGGTAGTGAGAAGATGATAACAAAAACTCCAGTGTTGTGGAGAAAGAAATCAAAGACAATATCACAAAATGAAGCTCTATCTTATATTCCTGGATAGGCAAATCCAATACACTCAAAAAATGGCAATACTTACATAACTGATTTACAAATTCACAATCACAATGAAATACGAACATCATTGTTCATCATATTGGAGAAAACAATCCTGGAGCTGTTACCCCAGCAAAACATCCTTAGAATAGTAACAGCCATGCTTGATTAAGAAGAGCAAAGCTGGAGGCATCAAAATTACAGAGCTGAAGTCAGAGTACAAAGCTGCAGTGATAAAAACAGCACAGTTACTGGAAGAAACACAGACCTTAGAGTCAGTGAAACAGAGCAGAGAATGCATATACATCACCAAACACATTCAGCTATTTAAAAATAAATGTAGGTAAAACTGACCATCCACATACAGAGGATTGAATCTAGACCCATATGTCTCACCATGCACTAAACTATAATCAAAATAGATCAAAGAACTAAAAGTTTAAATGGAAATAGTTAATCTGCTGAAGATAAAGTAGGTAAATCTCTTTATGTTATACACATGGACTTTCTGAAAGAACGCTGGTTGCAGAGGAAATTGTACCAAGAATCATATCTATTTGAAAAGCTTCTGCACAGCAGAAGAAATAATCACCAAAATGTAAAGAAAACCTGTGGTATGGAAAAACATTTTGCCAGTTCCTCAGACAGAAAGTTAATATCTAGAATATATAAAGAACTAAAAAATGGAACCACCAATAAATAAGACCTAATCAAACTGGACATCTGAAATGAATACATACTTCATTGAGCACGGGTAAAAATAACCAATAAATACAGGCAGAAATACTTAACCTCAGTGGCCATTAGAGAAATACAAATCTTAACAGTGAGATTCCAACCTACTCCAGAAAAATGGTCATCCTCAGGAAATGAAACATTTGTGAATACTAAAGGGGATATGGGGGAAGAAGTCCTTCTCCACCATTAGTGGGAATATAACCTACTGCAACCAGTATTGAAATCAGAGTGCAGGTTTCTAAAATAAGTGAAACTAGGTGTTCCCTTTGACTTGAATTTCAAATAATCACTTACAACTAATGCAAGTTAATTTCAAGTAATACCATAATACTTCACTGGTTGGTCAGTTACCTGTCAATATATATAAGCCCTTCCTCTTTTTAGTATCGTTGCTATCATTAATTTCTCTTACCTATAATTATAGTCCCTACATAGAGCGTGGATTTTTACATTTTGAGCAAACTTCTTTCTGTTAGATCTATTAACAACAACAATTAATTACTTTTCTTGTTAAGCCACATGTTTATTCCTTTTGTTATGTTCTGCCTTTATTCATGAGGTTTTAAGTTTCTAACCTATATAACCAGTGTTTTCCCTGAAACCCAGGATGTTGCACTTGCTAGGGGGGTGTGCTTCCCCCAAGATATGTCCTAAGTTCCAGCATTTTTTTTTTTTTTGCTCATAATAGTTCATTTACAATGGCTAGAAAAGAAATTACCCAGGTATGCATAAATAATAACAATGATCATGGTGTGATCATACAGTGAAGTCTTAGTATATAATAAAGTAAATAAAGTAGAGCTGCACCCATCAACATATACAATTTTCAAAAATATCCTTAAGCAAAATATCCTTAAGCAAACTGACAAGACTATATTTAATACGGTTTCAGCACCACTAAATAATATACCATTAGGGGTCCATAACGTATGTATTAGAGCTATAAAGGCAAGCAAAGAATGAATGAGAATGAGCAAAAATAAACAACCTTATGCTGCACCTCAGTGTTCTAGAAAAACAAGAGCAAGTTAAGCCCAAAACCTAAAGAAGGGAGGAAATTATAAAGATCAGAGCAGAAATTAATACAATGGAAAGAAAACAATAAAGAATTAATAAATCAAAGAGATTTTTCTTTGAATGAATGAACAAAATTAATAAACCCCTAGCCAACCTTATCAAAAAAGGAAGAAAGAGCTCAAATTCATGCAATAAAGAATGAAAATGGTGAAATCACTACAGATACTATAGAAATTCAGAAGATTATCAATACCTCCTTTGAAAATCTTGACTTTCACAGGATGGAAAACAGAGAAGAAATGGAGAGATCAAAGCTGTCTCAAGAAGATTTAGAAATCCTGAATAATACAATATCAGTCAATGAAATTGAAAATGCAGTTAAAAACTTACAAACAAAGAAAAGCCCAGGTCCTGATGGATTCACAGCTGCATTCTACTAGAAATGTAGAGAAGATTTAACACTAATACTTCTCAAACTTCTTTAATGAATTGAAAGGGAAGGAATTCTCCCTAACTCATTCCTGGAGGCAAGTATTATCCTGATATCAAAACCAGAAAAAGATCCAAGGAAAAAATAGAGGCCAATCTTCCTAATGAACATAGATGCAAAAATACTCAATAAAATACTAGTAAACAGAATGCAGCAAATAATCAACAGGATTATGCACCATCACCAAGGGGCATTCATCCCAGGAATGCCAGGATCGTTGAATATATACAAATCAGTAAATGTAACACATGATCAACAGAGAGGGGCTGGGGATTTAGCTCAGCGGCAAAAGCGCCTGCCTGGCAAGCGCAAGGTTGTGAGTTCGGTTCCCGGTACCGGAGAAAAACCAAAAAA
>NW_004955429.1:12484283-12485851 GCF_000276665.1 Chinchilla lanigera | reverse complement strand
CCTGAAAGAGAAGCGCTAGAACAGCTTCGACTGTTCTGTCTGGGAGATTCTGGTCAGAGCTCAGAAGCCCAGAAGGCTGACAGAAATCGTGCCGGTAAAGACTAGGTTCAGGAGGTTTCTGCTGGGAAAAAGGACTGCATTGGTCGTTGGACTCCAGACGATGTGTGTTATGGCTTGGCAGAAAGTTTGTCTAAATTTTGTTCGTGTCCAGAGACTTTGCCTAAGACTGAGATTAAGGGCGGCAGTGGAATGATTAATCTGGCAAAAGAAATTTCAAGGCAATCGAATGTTGGGGCAGTGGCATGGCTATTGTTGGGGGCTTTTAGCCAGATTTATATTGAAAATCAAGAGCAAAAAGCCCAGCAGGATGATTTAAAATGTGAGTTTTGCCAGAAAGGAAGCTCCAGTAATGCTGTGGACTGCAAAGATAAGGCTGAGGAGATCTCTACTGCTGAGAAGGAACAGGAGAATAGAAAAGATGGCCTGAGGGCATCACAGGAAGCAGCAAGTCTCCACCCTTTGCAGCCTCAAAACTGCAAAGGTGAAAGACCTTGCCTTGAGAAGAAATCTGCCGAGCACCGTGTTCCAGAGTGGTGGCAGTGGCCCCACCAGGTTCCAGAATGGCAGCAGCATAGAAAATTTGTTCCTCAGAATTGGGTTCAGAGTGCCCAGCGATCCAGGCACTTGACCCCTGTGGCCAAGAGAGAGGAAAACTTGGCTACTGCTCCAGGTGCCAGCAGACCTTGGCATCATCCACATATCCCTGGCTTTAGGTGCATGGAGAATGCAAGAGTTCTGAGGTTAAAGAGGCTTCCACCCAGATTTCAGAAGGCCTGGGATGCCAGGCAGTGTGCCCCTGAGAGGGCAATGTGTGAAGCCATGAGTGTGAAGCAAAAGGGGCACTGGAGACCTCAGAAGTTTAAAAAAGCCAGGACAATGGATCATCAAAAGAAAGCTGCAAGGAGGGAGCAAAGTGGGCCTAAGAGAGAAGCCGTGGAAGCTGTAACCACCAGAAGTGCCATAGGGGTGGATTCATGCAAACCCTTTGGAGCTCACAATGTGCCACAAGTTGCTTCAGATGCTGCATGTGAAATTACAGGACATAATGTTAACTCTGCTGGATTTTGGACTTGCTTTGGTCCCAATGCTCTGTATCCCCCTGTTTGTACCTTTTGGAACGGTACTGTTTATTTTGTGCCATTGGATGTTGGAAGTGTTTAACTTTTCATTTGTACAGAGGGTCACAGCTAAGAGTTTGCCTTCATCTCAGAGATTTGGGACTTGGACTCTTCAGCTATGCTGCAACTGTTAGGACTTTGGCAACTCTTTAAGATGGACTAGATGCCTTTTGCATAAAGGGATGTGCATGAGTCTTTGGGGGTTGAAATGTTATGGTTCTAATGTAATATAATGTCTTTGTACCTGGAAGCTGGTTTAAAGAAATGTGTCTGGTTGCCAAGTTGACAAGGGGTGGAGTGTTATGGTTGAAACATTGTGTCAACTTGGGGAGTCTAGAGGTTTGGCTGAGTGACTCAGCAGGAAGCCAGGGTGCTTACTTTGTATACATC
>NW_004955429.1:12479842-12484183 GCF_000276665.1 Chinchilla lanigera | reverse complement strand
AAAAAAAAAAAAAAAAAAAAAAAAAAAAAACAAAAACAGAGATAAAGACAAAAATCACATGATCATCTCAATAGATGTAGAAAAGGCTTTTGATAAGATATAACCTTCATTCACGATAAAAACCCTACAGAAAATCAGAATAGGTGGTCTTTATCTTAATCTGATAAAAACCATCTGTGACAAATCATAGCCAATATCATACTAAATGCACAAAAACTGAAAGCTTTAACTTTAAAATACGGAACAAGACAAGTATGTCCACTATCACCACTCCTCTTCAATATAGGTCTGGAAACATTAGCTGGAGCAAAAGGAATAAGAAAAGGAAAGAAAGCAGTTAAATTATCATTATTCACAGATGACCTGATGTGCTCTACATAGAAAACCCACAAACTTGACCAAAAGACTTCTGGGTTTAATAACCAATTCAGTAGCATAGTGAGATACAAAGTGAACACTCAAAAATCAATAGCATTCCTGTGCACAACAAATTTTGTGAGAAAGAAATTAAGGAAACCACACCCTCACAATAACATTCAAAAAAGAAATACATAGCAATCAATCAAACAAAGGAAATGAAAGATGTATACATTTAAAATTCCAGTACTCTGAAAAAAGAGATTGAAGAGGATATCAGAGAATGGAAAGATATCTCTTGTTCATGAATAGGAAAAACTAACATTGAGAAAATGGCCATACTGTCAAAACTGTTATACAAATATAATGAAATCCCAATCAAAACACCATTAGCATACCTTGCAAGACTAGAGAAAACGTTCCTAAAATGTACCTGGAACCTGAAGAGACCTGAGGTAGCAAAGGCAATCCTGGGCAACAAAGGTAAGGCAGGAGACATCACAATCCCTGACTTAAAATTATTCTACAAAGTTATTGTGATAAAAATCAGCATGTTGTCAGACTCCCCAAATTCAAAGACCTAATCCAATAATGGGCATCTGAGATGACATTCACAATAGTATCAAAAAAATGAAATTATTAGAAAGCAATCTAACAAAGGAAGTAAAAGATATGTACATTGCAAATTACAGTACTGTGAAAAAAGAAATAGAAGAGGATATCAGAAATGTGATATCAGAGGATATCACACTTCTCAGATGAAGAGATACAAATGGTAAATAAATACACGAAAAAATGTTTGATATCACTGGTCATCTGAAAAATTGAAATTAAAACAACACAGATTCCTTCTCACCCCAGAAAGAATGGCTATCATCAAGAATTCAAACAATAACAAATTACGGCCAGGCTGTGGGGGAAAAAAACCCTTCTCCACTGTAATTTGGAGTGCACACTGGTACAACCACTGCTAAAATCAGTGTGGAGATTCCTCAAGAAACTAGGGTTAGGGGTCCTATTCAATCCAGCTATTCCCATTCTTGGTATTTTCCTAAAAAATTAAATGCATCATACCACAGCGATATATATGCATCCATGTTTAATAGCAGCACAATTTGTCATAGCTAAATCTTGGAAACAACCCAAATATCCATCAACTGAGGAATGGAAAAATAATATGTGGTATTTTTTATACAGTTATGTATTACTTAGCTATAAAGAATGATAAACTTAAGGCTTTTATAGGTAAATAGATGCAACTAGTGACCATACTCAAAAATGAAATAAATCAGACTCACATGTGTAAACATTGTATTGTATCCCTAGTGTAAGAAACTGAAAGAGGAAATAAGATGCAAGAGGTACAATAGATACGGTGAAAGGGAAAGAAACTGATCCATAGGAAAGAACAACTGGGATGGGTACAGGAGAAAAGAAGGAGTAATACACTGTGTAGCTCATTCAAATTACTTCTACGTAATGTGACTTCATCTTTATGTGTTCTTGAACTGATGGTTCTTGTCTTTTGATTGTGCAGAATAGTACTTTATTCATCTACATGTGCTGTAGGTTTTTTGTTGTTTCATCTACTGAAGGAAATCTTTTTTTTTTTTTTTTTCTCCGGTACCAGGAACCGAACTCACGACCTTGCGCTTGCCAGGCAGGCGCTTTTGCCGCTGAGCTAAATCCCCAGCCCTACTGAAGGAAATCTTAATTGTTTTCAGGTTTTGACATTTATGAATCAACATGGTGTAATCTTTCCTGTGAAGTATTTGTTATATTTATATTGTCATTTCATTTAGCTAAAATCCCAGGAGCATGGTTTTGAGTGCTTGTGTGTAAGAGAATATTTTGTTTTGCAAGAAATTGTCACAAATTCTCTCAAAATATCTGTACTCCTTTGCATGCTTGCTAGTAGTGAATGAGAGTTTCAAGTTGTTGTCTGGAATTTAGTCACACTAATTGGGGTTTAGTTTCATTCCCTTTGATAATTTTTCTCATTAGAATTGATTAGTCTTATGTTTCCGCTCAACTTTTTGCAGTTTACTCTTAATTATTATGTGTTTGCAGTGCATACCATTTACATTCCTTGTGTGGAGTTGGAGCACGTACATAACATATTTTAATTCCTGTTTTTTTCCCCTTTTTCCTCCTCCCCAACTGCTGACCATCTCTTGATCCAGTTCCCATTTGAATAGTACCTGGCTGTATTATTCTTGTTATCTATTTTTGCTTTGCTTTTTATTTATAATCTGTGTTTCTCATTATTATGGAGTTTCTGTAGATATCCCTCCAAAGCCGAATGAGATCGGGAATGACCTAATCATTCCCTAGGTGGGGCTTGGGGAATGACCTAATCATGGATGTGTGGTACTCACTCTTTGGTACAAGATACTGGATTAGCTCACTGATTGGTTTAACATAGTTCCGGGTATGGGTGACGGAGCTGTAGAAGAGGGAAGACCCACTCTTAGTCTGGGTGCACTATCAAATAGGCTTGTAGTCTGAATGTACTAAAAGGGAAAACAGAATTAAGGCTACTGCCTCCTGTCTGCCACACCATGAACTGTTTCTCCTTCTCCGTGGTTGTCTCTCACCAAGTCACTGTTGCAGTGTAGCACTTCGGTCCAGGAGAAGATATATCATGACGCACACTCACACAGGCAACCCTTTCCCAAAACTGCACCTGATTTGGCCTTGTGGCACGCAGCACACTGGATTGCTTCTTCAGTACTATCCTATCAGGCATTGGCCTCTTTCTTAATCAGGTCAGTTAGTTTGGTAGTCATCTTTGTGACCCTGTGTGGAAGAGAACCAAGGTGCAGAGCCTCTTGGGACTTGGAAATTTGAAGAGTGAAACCCATGGTGTTTGGGGTCCAACCTCCCTAACATTGTGTTTTTTAGTTCAGAGAAAGTAGGTAACTTTTTTCTTGAACTTCCACTGCTATGAATGTGGGATGAGCATTCAGCTTCTTCATAGTGTGGATTCCAGCTCCTGGTTTGCTTCAGTTTCAGTTATGATCATGTGCCTGTGATCACCTTGAGCACAACACCCCCCTTAGTAGGCAGAATTCTGGTTTTTATTTGTATCAAAATTCACATTGGATTTTTACTCATCTTGAAACCTGAAATGCACAGCCAGTAACACCCAGGAACCAGGTGTTCCACGTGAGAAAATAATGCAGAAGAGTGTGCGAGTCATACCGAGGGGAACTTGAGCTCGTGGGGAGGCATCAGTGGGAAAAACTGGGAAGCAACCGGAGCCTCTCACAGCAGGGGAGTTTGCCACCTGTTGGAACTAGTTTACAATAATTCAGGATGAATTGGAACTTCGGGTACAATGGGACCTTTCTCATCCCCCATGAAGATGTGTCAGGGGAACATCGAGTAAAGTTTGGAGCACAGCTGTTCCCACATGGCTATTATCTAGAAAGAGTAAAATAAACTCCACAGAGAGGCAAAATGTTCCACCCAGAATTCTGTGGTTTTGTCCTTTCTAGTGACATCTTGTCACTTTTCTACAGATTCTAAAATGACTCATCTATACAGTGATGTGCTAATGACATCCTTATATTAAGATTGTGCAGAGTTTTCTCAGGAGCACCAGATCTGCACACCTGCCCCTGGGTAAGTGTGTCTCTGGTCACAGATGCAGGGTCTGTGGTGGGCAGGGTCCTAGGCAGGCTAAGGGAGTGAGACAATAGGTTTTATGGTAAGGTTTTTGTAGACTGAGCTTTTCATAGACTCCAGCTTTTAATTTCATGACTCAGAAAGTGAGTGTTATTTTTCATAAGAAATTTTCAATTAGTTTCTCACATGTTTTTATTTCTCTGAATTAAATGGTGTTCACTTACTTCCAGTATCATTTCTCCAGGAAGATGTTGTTTTGTAGTCTGAAGCTTTGTATTTCTATTTACACCCCTCATAAATAGATGAACTTTCAGTGTGGGTTTTCTTTCTTTTCTTTTTTTTTTTTTTTTTTTG
>NW_004955429.1:12470857-12475517 GCF_000276665.1 Chinchilla lanigera | reverse complement strand
TAAATAAACCTTTCCTTCCTTCATTTTGGGTGTTGGGTATTTTGTCTCAGCAACAAGAGAAAAGTAACCAAGACACTGAGTTATCAGAGCTCCAAATAATGACTGCTCAAAACAAATGCAGAGGTCTATATTTGATTTTCTCACTATTTTCTATTTTATTTTTTGTGAGTCTCACACTTGGCCTTATTTTTGGTTCTTCCCAATGTGACCTTCACATTGTGACTTCTTTCAGAAATTTCTTCCAGGTTGCTTTCTCTGTGATTTCTTTCTTTTTTTACTTTTTTTTTTTTTATTAATAAGAGTGTCTCTGAGGGCAGC
This sequence comes from Chinchilla lanigera, assembly GCF_000276665.1. Taxonomy (NCBI): domain Eukaryota; kingdom Metazoa; phylum Chordata; class Mammalia; order Rodentia; family Chinchillidae; genus Chinchilla; species Chinchilla lanigera. The sequence goes on along the minus strand of NW_004955429.1, from coordinate 12,475,199 downwards.
TGGGTTGGTGCTGTTTGAAAAATGAGAATTTTGTGCTTGACATTTTGGGTGAGGCAGGTCCTCTCTCTGTACTGTCACTCTTAAGAGCTGTATTTGGGAATTGTCTTCCGGATCATCTCTCAGATGGAAGGAGCTGCTGTCCTGTCTCTTGTTCCCCTAAGCTGTGCTCAGCCTGGAAGGTGTGAGTTGGATGAGGCATGGCTGGGTGGGGACTCTGGTAGATCATTTCTCTTAGCCTGTTTTCATATATTCATAGTCTCAAGGATATATTTTCTAATAAAATATTACTACAGAAGTAGCTTTATACCTTTCTGCATAACGTCTACATCAAATACAGGACCAAGCTATGTGGAGTGTGTTTTGCTAATATAGTTTTGTGATCCACAAAATTTTGAGATGGCTGGGTGGTTGGCCTTACTTTAGGTCTATGTTTCTGATTCTCCATGGGAACTAATAACATAACTGGGTGCTCTTCAGAATGATCCTTCCTTGCTTGTGGAAGGCATAAATGTTTACAGTCATTGTGAACTGCCTTATGCATGAAAATGTTTGCCACTCACCTAGTTACAACCGTAAGGAAGGATCTTTAGAATTTACTTAAAACATAGGTACATTTAAGATTCTGTTTTCACTTGAGAATGATATAATGGAAAGAAATTTGGAATTCAGGGTGCTAATAATAAAGAATCACTTCCATGTAATTACTGATTTAGGGTTGCCTGGCATGAGTTTCTAGAATATATGATAACGTGAAGAACATATTAGAAAGTCTATTCATTCTCTCAAGTTTTATGCATGAGGAACTATATAATAATGATGATAGTACCTGCTGTTTGATTCATCTGCCAGGCTCTTTGCGTTTGGTACATCTGTACACATTGTATGTCTAGGAAATAAGGAATATATTTGTCCCCATTTTATGGAACATATCACTGTGAGTCAGATGTGTGATTTGACTTTTCAAATACTGAATTTGATAAATGTCACATTGCAGATGTAAATCAAATTCATTTGAATTCAGAGCATATGGAGAAAAAATTTTTTTCCTGAATATTTGGTCCCACAATAAACGGAAGAAAGATGTCATTGACGTAAAATAACTGTATGTCTATCCCATGAACAGTTACTGCTTGAGAGGATCTTAGTCTCAGATGTAGGCAAATCTCTCCCAACTTCCACAAAAGAAGTATAGTTCTTACGATGTAGCTAGCACTTTCTCTACTTCCCACAGGTACAAAGGCAAACAGCACATTGTATCTGATGGTGAAAACTAAAAACTGAGACAGAAACATGGAAATACCTTCCTCACCTGTGACAGTTTTCTCAGAGGTGCTGTGGGGCCCCTGAAGTGAGACACGTAATCGCCCTGCCATCGGGAAAGGTGAGCTCTGAGGGAGAAAGGATGCATGGGGAGGAACCCAATATTGTGATGAAGGCAGAGCATTGGTCAAGATGAAAATGGTGGTGATATTTGTGATAAATAAGGGTATATGTTATATGCTTTTGTCCTCAGACATTTATTGTTCTTCTCTTGCTATGCTGGTGAAGAGGAAGAGGAACTCTTTTATGTTTTTTGATGTGAGAAGTGCAGTTTTCTTTGAAATCACCCTTGGGATCTTAGCCAACACTGTCCTGCTTCTGTTCCACATCCTCACATTTCTCCTCAAGCACAGGCCCAAGCCCCTGGACCTCACTATCGCGCACCTGGCCCTGATCCACCTGGTGATGCTGGTAACCATGGGCTTCATAGCTGCAGACACATTTGAGTTTCAGGGTTGGGAGGATGGTCTCATGTGTAAATTGGTTATCTATGTGCACAGGTTGATGAGGTCCCTCTCCATCTGTACCACCTGCCTGCTGAGCGTCCTCCAGGCCATCACCCTAAGCCCCAGAAACTCTTGTTTGGAAAAATTCAAGCATAAATCCTCACACCAATACCCATGTTGTCTTGTGTTTTTATGGGTCTTCAATATTCTCCTGAATACTCGTTTCTTAGTCTCCATTGGTGCCACCCCCAATGTGACCTCACACAGTCTCGTTTTTGTCACTGAATCCTGCTCTCAGTGGCGAATTAGTTACTTGTTCAGGAACATATTTTTGTCACTGGTGAACATTCAGGATATCTCCTTTATAGGGCTGATGGCTCTTTCAAGTGGATACATGGTGAGCCTGTTGTACAGGCATAAGAGGCAGTTCCAGCATCTTCACAGCACCAATCTTTCTCCAAATGCATCTCCCGAAGAAAAGGCCACTCAGAGCATCCTGCTGCTCATGGGTTTCTTTATGCTCATGTATTTTTTGGACTGTGTTACTTTCTCATCCCGTGCAATATTATGGAAAAATGACCCAATTAATCTTTGTGTCCACATGCTTGTGGGCAATGGCTATGCCACAATCTGTCCTTTTGTGCTAATGAGCACTGAAAAGCGAATGACTGAGTGCTTAACATCCAGGTGGAAAAGACTATAAATGTTCTAGTATTTGCTGATGGATAATTTCCTTTCAGATAGTCAAATACCTGGAATTTCTCCTGCATCACTGAAATAAATTTTATATGTAGTTTTATTTTTTCTGTTGAACATGTGTACTTTGGTATATTTGGGTTGTAAGTACACAATGGATAATTTGCAGTGTAACTGTTTGAAGAAATACAGGCTTATTTTCCTGTGATGTTCAGATGAACTGGTCCTCTTATGCTGCATCAAACTCTTAAGAACAAGATGTATGTTATGGGGGTGGAGCATTGATGTTATGGGGAAAGACCAGGGCCAAATGAAGAAGGAAGAACTGAGAATGCTCAAAAACAATATGCAGGGACATCTTGGTATTTATTAGTTCATATGGCATTCTTTTATAATGTTATCTTGATGACAGAGAATCTTTATAAAATGTATTAAAATGAAACAATGATTAGAACATATATCCTTGATATATGTATTGATTACTTTAACAACTAATTCAATGTTATGTGCATAATGCAAAAAGTGTGTTTACATAGAACTAAACTTTATAAAATAATACTGTAGTATTTGTTATATATGTACAAGGTTGGAAAGTACTCTACAAAGTGTAGAATGTCAATTATTGTAGTGTTAGTGTACTAGACTTAATTTAATGATACCAGCAAATTACAAATAACAAGTAGCTCAATTTACTTTCTTTTCCATGCAAAATCTATAAACCTATATGAATAATATTTAGAGAGATTCCATACATAAATACATATCAAGTTATATAATAGAAACTCAAGTTATTAATTCTTTACATTTTCATCACATACCTTACCCTAATAAACTTACATCATATCTATATACTTCTAATAGTATAACAAGTATACTTTAAATCTTGCTGTTATTTCCATTTTAACAAGATAAAGTAGAATCACTGAAAGTATTTTGTTAGAAGACTATTAGAAGCCACACAGAATGCACACATGACATTTTCTTAAATTTTCACAGATAATGAAATTTTACAATATATGATGTGTGTTTTGTGTCTGAGATTCTTATCCCCTAATTTTATAATGTCAACAATACTGACTGCAGGTGATAAGAGAGACTAGTCAGCATGAATAACAGATAGGGAGAATGGGTCGCAAAACAATATAACAGTATGCTGTATATAAGAGCCTTATTTAACTGAAAAAGAAACGCACAGAATAATATCAAAAGATGGAAAACTGTACCCCATACCTCAGGAATCAGAAAGAAAGAAGGTGTAGCTCTGCTGTATTCTGACAAAGTGAACCTCAAGCCAAAACTGATGAAGAGTTACAAACCGGGTCACTAGACACTGGGTAAAGGTACAATCTAACAGGAAAAGGTAACAATTATTACTGTATGCCTTGATTAATATTGCATCCAAACTCATAAAAGTATAGTACTGTACATGAAATATCAGATGAACATAAAAACAGTTACAGTGAGGTATAGTACTCCATTATCACAAATACACAGATCAATTAGCCAAAAAATTAAAAAAGAAGAATCAGAGTTGAATAAAACTTTCTTTTTTTTAAAGTACTATTACCTTTTTTATATTTTAAAAATAAAAGGAGGAAAACATTAACAGACAGACAACGTTTTACAAAATAGTAAAGGAACAGTACAGACAGTACGGGGTTACAAACAGAGTGGTAGGGAATTAACAATGCTTGTAATACATGTTGATATCTTCAAAGTGGTTTCTCATGAAAACAGATATAGACATACAAAGCTGATCAACCAAGGACTCATTGACAGTTTCAGCAAAGAAATACAAGACAGTAGAACAGCCATGTTAACTATTCTGCATATACATATATACAAACTTTCTCCTCCTTTCCCTTCTCTTTTCCCATATC
>NW_004955429.1:12468704-12470757 GCF_000276665.1 Chinchilla lanigera | reverse complement strand
TTTTTTTTTTTTGGTTTTTCTCCGGTACCGGGAACCAAACTCATGACCTTGCACTTGCTAGGCAGGCGCTTTTGCCACTGAGCTATATCCCCAGCCCCCAAGTGTGGGTTTTCATACAGAGAATCAGTTTGTCTTTTATGATATGTGTAATTATTGAAAGCTTTTTAAAAAAGTAACCCATGTAATGTGTGCTCATTAATTTTCATTTGAGTTCTTTAGTATGAAATGACGTGCTTCGTTTAAAGCATCAGCTGTGAAAGAGAAGTTAATCTCATTCCTACAAAAGATGTGTGAGCATTTTTTCACAGAATCGTGTTTGGCCCACTGTTGACTTCACAAAATTCACCCTGATGGTTTCAGCCTTAATATGGTGAGAAGTAAAACAAGGTAATGATGGAGGTTTTTGCTTTCTTTACAGTAAAGGTGTTTGAATATAATGCACCAGTATTTGTTGACAGGAAAGATTATCTCTCTTATAGTTCTCTCCATTTTTTTTTCAAATTAAAAGTATTTCTTCTGCTTTTATTCACAGTGGATATGCCAGATCCTCTTTGTTTAAAGGAAAAGTTTAGAACAAAATATTTTTATCTGTCCTGATCTCTATGCCTGTTGTGTTACATCAGTTCTCCACTGGTTGTTTACATATTTTTTTCAATGTCCCTAAGACATAACTGACAGTTATTTGCCATGAATGGAAGACTTTTCTGCTTGTACTATGGAATTTATAGGAGATTCTCATACATGGTGATGTGTTTGTGGGGGAAAATATTTTCACATTTGTGACAAGCTGCCTGTGGGATTATTTTGTCTCTTTTCTTTGGAAGAATAGTTAATTTGGATTGATTTTTCTGAAAGTGGAGTAAATATGTCAATGGTGTGAATACCTATAGATAAATGAGCACCCAGATCTCATTCAGCATCTTTTAAAATGACAAAATGATAATGTTTACCACATATTAAAAAAATGTACACAGCTGCCATCCATGTACTCAAATTGTTCCTTGATTTTATTGTTCCTACTTCTGGTGCTGTGTGTTCCAAATACTATACACTGAGTTTGAGCTGTCTCTCTGGCTGCTGATGAATTTTTCCTTCCTTAGTGTGTCTGCTGCTTCTCCCCTTTCTCTTTGCAGTTTTACAGGTGGGATCCTGCAAAGTGTTATAGTATGAAGACTGATATTCTCAGAACCGAAACCAGTGTTTTGCTTGTTGTCAGTCTTACATCAAAAGCCTGATGTTCTTTTTAACTTAAATTATACACAAGGACAAAATTGATGCAGATTATGGTAAAGTTGACCTTAAAGTACAGGAATAATGGCCAAGATGTACTCTTTCATGCAGCTGAGACACATGACTGTGTTCTGGATTTGAATCCTATTATTACACACTGCCTTTTTTGGCATACTATAAAGATTGTGTTGCTTTTGCCTATGGAAAAAAAGAATAGGTAGCTAGTTTGTTCACCCTATAGTCCATCTGTTTTCAAGTCCATAAGTGCCCACCTTTGGTGGGAGTCTGCTGAGGCCTCTGTCTCCACAGTACAGCTGGTCTCTTCCCACCTGTGGCTCAGGTGCATTCACCATAGCCTTCTCATTTCTCACTTTTGAAAACATCTGAGAGTGTGCCGTGTCACAGGATTTGCCCTGGCCTTGGTAGCTGCCAGATATGAATGTCTAAAGCGAGTCCTTACTTAGGTAGGGCATTAACTAGGTTCTGAACTGTGTTACATTTCTCAGGGGCTATTTGAGGCCTTACTGAGTGTTATGGTTGAAACATTGTGTCAACTTGGGGAGTCTAGAGGTTTGGCTGAGTGACTCAGCAGGAAGCCAGGGTGCTTACTTTGTATACATCCTGAGCCTGTGGAAGAGGAGGGCATGGAGATTATGTGAGAGCTAAACGTCCCTAAGGTGGGGGTAGCCTGTTTACAAAGTAAGGCAGGGAAAAAGAAGCTGCTTGCCGCTATTCCTCCGGGTTTGCTCTGGCTGTTTGCTGTTCAGCTGCCATTCCCCCTTTTGCTCTTGTTGCTTTGCTACCTTCTGCCTCAGAGCCAGCC
>NW_004955429.1:12443433-12454109 GCF_000276665.1 Chinchilla lanigera | reverse complement strand
TATTTCAGGCATGTGATTACCAAGTTCTCCTATGTTGCTGTCTCCTGGACTTGTTCTGATTGGAGTGGAGTTCTGGGATTGTGTTTTAGTGTTTCATTTTGACATGTTTGCTATCGGTTGCAGAAAGCTCAGTTTCCCTCTTCAGTAGCTGCACATGGAAGACCACTAGTGTTCATATTTTTCCTGTTGTTCAGGTTTGCCTCTGGGTGGCCTCTGAGTAGCGCTACTTAGCCTCGGGTTTTCCGGCAGTTTTTGATTTGTATCTAGTTATCCCCATTCTCAGAGGTGGGCACTTGTGTCAACTGATGGCCGACCTTCTGATCCAGCCTCCCCTTGCAGTTCAGTCACGTGCACGACCTGACTCAGGTTGCACTGGTGCCACAATCCCGCTCCAGTGGACCTATGTCTCCAGGCAGTTTAGGGTACAGGCATAATTCGGACACAAACTGCAGGGTCTACAGTTTGTGAACCACATAAATCTATGTCTCCACTCAGTTCAGGACTCATATAGGAACCAGATTCAGCCCAGATGCATAGCTGTCACAGACTTCCCCAGCCTTCGACTCGCTGGAGGGTCTGGGCAAAGGCAAAGCACAGACTTGAATCCATGGGCCCTTCAGCTCCTGGAGTACTTGCTCTCTTGGTGCAGGGTGCGTGGGGCTCAGAGAGTCTGCTCGCCTGGCTCAGAGAGCCTGCTCGCTCAGCCCCCAGCCAGAGAAGTCCCCTGGGCCTCTCAGTTTGGATGTGGTCTCTGCCTCCACAGTGACTCAGTCTGGAATGTCAGCGGGGTCTTTGTTTGCACGTTCTGCCCTCAGGGATTAGATGGGAAGTACCTGGCTCTCTCTGTGCATTTCAGCTGGGAATTGTGGTGGTGTGTGTCCAGCACAGATTCAAACCCACGAGCCCTCTGAATAAAACTTTCAACCACAAAGGTTGAATACATATCTACAGAATTCTCCACCTAACAAGCACAGAATACACATTCTTAAAGCTGCACATGGAACTTTCTCCAAAACAAACCACATGTTATCTGATGAAGCAAGTTCAAATAAACTTAAAAGAATTGAAATTATACCATGAATATTACCATCTCATAGAACAGTATGTTTAGAAACCCATAACAAAAGAAAACTCAGAAATGAGGCAAATCCATGCAATGTGAACAGCACCCTTTTAACTAAGCAATGCTTGAAATCAAGGAAGACATACGGGCAGCTCTATAACTAAATGATATTACCAGTATAGTACAGCATGATTCATAAAACAAAATGAAATGTGTCTTAAGAAGGAAGTAAATAGCTGAGGATTCCAACATCACAAAAAGAGAGTGAGTGCAAAACAATCACCTAACAATGTTCTTGATGGTCCCAGGAAAAACGTACAATCCAAACTCCAATCTAGTAGAAAGAAAGTGTGAAGAAAAAAGCAGAATTCAGTGAAATTGAGATAATAACAATACAAAGAGTCAATGAATGAAGGAGGTGGATCTTTGAAAGTGTAACCAGAACAAATAAGCCCATAGCCACTGTAACTAACAAAAGGAGAGAAAAGATACAAAAACACCAAGTACCAATGCAAAAGATGAAGTCCTAATAGACACTGCTAAAATACTAAATAGTATTGACAACTTCCTCACAAACATGCACACCACTAAATTGGAGTACTCAGAATAAATGCATGGATTCCAAGGTATATGTGAATTCACAAATTTGAAGCAGGAAAACTTGAAAACCCTGAATAATCCAATAATAGACAATAAAATTGCAGCAGTCATGAAAAAACCTACCAATGAAAAATGCTCAAGTCCAAAAAACATCACTACTGAGTTCTACAAAACCTTCAGTAAAGATTTAACACTATTACTTCTCAAAAATTTTCAATAAAATTTAAAGGAAGTAGTACTCACAAAGCCATTTCTGGACCTATGACTACTATGATTCAAAAACCAGACAAAAATCCAAACAAAAAAGTGAACTATCAATTTCATTAATTAATGTGGCATGAACATCCTCACATGGATACTAGAAACAAAATGCAGCAAATTATCAAAACAATCACCTGTTCATCATAACCAAGTGGGCTTCATCACAGAGACACAAAGGTGTTTCAGCACATTCACATCAATTAGTGTAATACAAGACAGAAACAGGAGCAGGGATAAAGACCACATGATCAACTAAATAGACTCAGATAAAGTCTTTGACAAAATCCAACATCTTTTCACAATAAAACACTGAAGAGAACATATATATAAAGACTGTCTGTAACTTATTCTCATAAAAGCCATTTATGACAAAAACTGCCAACATCATATTTTATTGAGGAAAAGTGAAAGCTTTTCATTTTAGTTAGGAGCACTATCACCACTATCACCAGTCCTGTTCAATATAGTCCTTGAAACATTAGCAGCAACTAGGAAACAAAATATTCAAAGAGATATTTATAAAAAATAAAGATGTGAAATATCATTATTTGCAGATGACATGATCCTGTACATAGAATACTTGAAATGAATCCTCCAAACCACTCTAAACATAATGAAATTCAGTAATGTAGCAGGATAGAAAGTCAAAACACCAAATTGTGTAGTGTTCTACTTTAATTATGAACCAATTCAGAAATAAATTAAGAAAAAGTATCATTCACAATAGCCCCAAAAAACTTATATACTTAGGAATGAACTGTCACAGTGAAAGAACTACCGCCAAAACTGTAGTATTGTGAAAAAGGATCAGACACAATATCAGAAAATGAAGCTCTATGCTGTATTCCTGGATTGGCAAATCCAATACACTCAAAATGGCAATACTTAACATAATTTATTTACAAATTCATAATCACAATCAAATACCAACAGCATTCTCCATCAAATTGGAGAGAACAATCTTGAAATTGTTACTGAAGCAAAGCATCCCTAGAACAGTACAAGCCATCCTTGCTTAACAAGACCAAATCAGGAAGCATCAAAATTCTGGAGTTGAAGTCATAGTACAAAACTGCAGTGATGAAAACAGCACAGTACTGGAAGAAACACAGACATGAGGGTCAGTGGAACAGAGCAGAGAATGCACATACATCACCAAGCACATTCATTTATTTCATCTTTGACAAGTGGACCAAAACATAAGAGAGAAGCCTCTATAATAAATTTATTTATTTATTTATTTATTTATTTATTTTTGGTTTTTTCTCCGGTACCGGGAACCGAACTCACGACCTTGCGCATGCCAGGCAGGCGCTTTTGCCGCTGAGCTAAATCCCCAGCCCCCAGCCTCTATAATAAATGTTTGGAAAACTGACCATTCACATGCAGAGGATTGAATCTAGACCCATATGTCTTACCATGCACTATACCATAATCAAAATGCATTAAAGCGGGCGATGTTCACATGAAACAGTTAATCTGCTGAAGATAGATTAGGTAAATTCCTTTAAATTATATACATGGACTTTCCAAAAGAACCCTGGTTGTGGAGCAAACGGTATCAAGAATCAAGACATTCCACCATATATATTTAAAAAGCTTCTGCACAGAAAACAAATAATTGCCAGAGTGCAAAAAAATGCCTATGGAATGGGAAAACATTTTTGCTAGCTATTCCACAGTCAGAAACTTAATATCTAGTGTATAGAAAGAATTCAAAAAATTGAGCCACCAATAAATAAGACCCAGTCAAAAACTGGGCATCTGAAAAGAATATACACTTCACAGAGCATAAGAGTAAATGGTTAATAAATACATGAAGAAATACTAAACCTCAGTGACCATTAGAGAAAGATAAATAAAAACACTGAGATTCCAGCTTACCCCAGAAAAAATGGCCAACCTCAAGAAACCAAATACTAACAAATAGTGGAGAGGCTATGGGGTAAAGTATTCCTTCTCCACCATTGGTGGGAATGTGAACTACTACAATCTTTACTGAAATCAGTGTGGAGTTTCCTAAAATAAGTGAAATTAGACATTGCACTTCACGGTAGCTATTACCCTTCTAGGTAACTTCCTGAAAGAGTTAAAGGCATCATAACAGTGACACATGACACAGTGAAACAATGTGTATAATGGCACAATTCATAATAGCTATGTCATGGGAGCAGTCTATAGTTCTATAGACAGATAAAAAATGTAATTATAGACAATGGAGTAATACTCTGCCAAAAGTTCCATCTTTTGCTGGAAAATAGATGCACCTAGAGATCATAATTTTCAATGAGACAAATCAGACACATGCTTAAATACTTTATGGTTTCTCATATATGAGCCATTCAAAAATTAAACAAAGAGCAAAACAATAGATAATAGGAAGTAGGGAGATAGATCTTTGTTAAATAGGAAGTTTTTCAAGAGATGGAAGGACAGTGAGGCAGGAGAAAAGAGAGGGGATACAAAATAAGATGTGTCATGTGCACATAGCAACTACAAACAATGAAGGTAAACATTATGTACTGAAAAGATGTAGAAAAATAGAATGGTGTAAAGAGGAAGGGCGAGGGAGGGAAGGGAACAGGAATAAACAGAGGAATTATTATTCATTACGTACACATACCAACTCCCCACAGACAATGTAAACATCATGTGCCAATAGAAGTGAAAACAGAAGAAAGATATAGGGGAAGATGAAACAGAAATAGATCCACATAACTTAAGGGTGACTAAATTGCCTAGCTGCTTCAACAGGAAAAGGAAAACTCTTTTGATGTGTACTACTCAGAAGGACTTCATAGAAAAAATTCTGTACTCTTTATCCAATATAAAAAACATTAAGTGGACCATAAACTGAAATACAGAAACTTGAAATTGTATGTCATCTCAAAAGAATACTCTTAAGACCTAGGTCTAAGCAAAATTCCTTAATCAACCTACAGCATGGAAACAATAATAATCTGCCATCACTAGTGATAATAATAATGATAGTAGTAGTATTTCACACATATATTAAATTTTGGTAACAATAAACATACAGTATATCCTAACTGTTATTTATGGTACTGCTCAAAATTAAATTTTTTGATCTGTAAATAATATTAACAAGACCATTATTACAGTAAATAAAATAACCAAGCCACAAAATTATTTCAGAAATTGAAAAGAGATATAGGAGACACAGAATTTATATTTATATTAACTGCAAAGATGTCTTAATGCTAAAAGTGAGAAGATAAACAGAGTGAAAGCACAGGAATATGTCTTAGTACCAGTTTCTGTGGGGATGTTGGCTAAAGGTATGTGTGAGATGGACATGGAAAGGTAAGGGACATTTGGAGCCACAAGCCCAGACCTCCAGAATGCATGGTTAAATTGTAAATAATAGCCTAAAGATCCCCAGTCTAAGTTGGATCAAGACACATTGCTTAAAGAAATGTAGGCTCTGGCCTATGTCCTCCCCATACATTGATTAATTACTTGCAGTGTACCTGAGGTCAGTTATGTAACAGACAACCCTCTCCTTCCTCTATCCCCTACATGAATTCCTTTTATCCTTTATCCTTCTTTCCTGCTTCTATCAGTAAAAAGCTACAGATGCTTCACTTCAGAGTTGATTTTTCCTGAGATTCTCTCAAACTGAGGGGTCTTGATTAAGGCAGCCCTTCTGTTCCTTGTTAAGCTGTGAACTGGACATCCTCTCTGAGTAATCTCTCATCCTCTGTGGGGCCACCTTCATGAACAGCTACAAGTTGCCAGTACCAAGGACAGCTCCAACCCATTCTTAGAGAATGGTGGTTATTTACTCTCCTCCAATGACGTGTCCAGAAGTTTGGCTCACAGTGTTGCCTTTCTTACACTTAATTGGGACCTCGGCCCAGGTTTGAGGGCTCCTTGAGTGAAAGGTGTTTGAAGGCAAATGTATTAGTTGCTACAAAATGGGCCTAGCAGTCACAGTTGGAGAAAGCAATACACAAACAGAAAGCTTGAGAGAAAAGCTGGTGAATCCATTGTTGCTTGTTTTAAGACACATTTTTATTTACTTTTAATAATTGTTTATAGCTAGTAGCATTTCATGCCACAATTGTATGAGATATTCATTTTTATTAAGTTGTTGGTACAATTCAGTTACATGATGATCACATTCATCAGAGGGAATTTGTACCTGTATATGATATATCTTGCTTCCTTTTTATGTCCCATTCCCCTCCCCTTCCTTGAACTCCTCTTCTGTTACTTAAGAGCTTTATTGCAATTTTATGTTTCATTCCTCATTTTTTATTGCCCTTTCCTTCCTTTCCCCCTTCCACCTCCATAGTGCCCCTTTCATTTTGAACAGTTTCTTCCTATATTTATAGCAGCACAGTTTGTAATATAGCTAAATCTTGGAAAAAACTCAAATGCTTATCACTCATGAAAGGAAAAAAAGATGTGGTTCTTCTATACAAAGGAGCAGTGCTCTGCCATAAAGAAGGATAAACCTGAGGAATTTGTAGCTCAGTGGATGGACCTTGAGACCATAACCTTAGGTAAAATAAATTAGACAAGTATGTAAATATCCCATTGTCTCTCTGGTGTGAGAAACTGAAAGTGTAAATGAGTGTCAAAATGTATAATAGATGTGGTAGATGCAGTATTTTAGTGAATTTGGACTTGAATATTTCCAGTGGACTACATCAGTTTGATAAAATGTATGTGTATTATTATGTTGGGAGAGTTTTTATCATGAATGGATGTTGGACTTTGTCAAATGTTTTTCTTTGCATATTATAGAAATTGTTATACGATTTTTCCTTTAGTCTGTTGCTATGAACGATTAAATTATTCATTTTCAAAAGTTTACATCATTTTGCACACCTGAAATGTATCCACTTGGGTCATGGTGTATGAGTCCTTCAATACATTATTGCATTCAATTTGCTAATAATCTGCTGAAGTTTTTGAATGTGTATTATTGAGAGTTTTTCTATTGCAGTTTTCTTGCAATGTTTCCTCCCCTTTGGGAAATAGTGTGACTGTTCCTCACAGCATGAGTTTATTTTCCTCCTCTGTTTTCTGGAGGAGTTTGTGATAAATTAGTATATTTCAATTTAAGATGTTTAGTAGAATTCACCATAGAAATCACCAGAGCTGGCGTTTTTATTTTTAGGCCATTACTGATTAAATTCAGCTACTACATGTAGGTCTCACATTATTTCTTCACTGCAAATTTTGTGGTTTGTGTCTAAAGGAGTTAAATTAATCTATGTTTTCAACTTGGGGTATGAATTGTTGTACATAGTATTCATTTATTTTTTTCAATATTCTTAGAATCAGAGAAAACATCTCTTTTATTTCTGGTTAGAGGCATATCAATTTCTTGAACTTTTGAAAAAGCCAGATCTTGATATCATTGATTTTCACTATGGATATTCTATTTTCAATTGCATTGATTTCTAAGGTAATTTTTACTATTTTTTCTCTGATTATGTGGATTTAGTTAGTTAGCTTTTTGTAATTTCCTGAGATGACGTGTATATTACAGGTTTTCAATCTATCTTCTTTTCCAGTTGCACTGATTTGGTATCTCAAATGATCCTACAGGTGCTGAAATTATTGCATATCATAGATTTTGGTAAGATGGGTTTCCATTCTGTTTTTATTAAAAATATTTTTGTATATTTTGAGATTTCTTCTTGACCCATATTTATCATACAGTAAGATGTGTAACCTCCAAATATTGAGAGTTTACCTCCTGTCTTTTTCCTGATTTCTAGATTTATTCCATGGGAGTTCTGGATTATGGCTTGTAAAGATTCTGTTTTTGTAATTGTGGAAGATGTATTTAATGACTCAATGTGTTAGACTCTGTAAAATCTCTGTGAACGTTCCCTGTAAACTTGAGAAAAATGTGTGTTCTGGTCTCTTTGGCTGAAGTCTTTTCTAAATGCCAACTAGATCCAGTTGATTGACTATCTAGAGAACTTCCTTACTGATTGTATGCCTCTTGTAACTGTTCATTCATGACTGAGGGCTGTTCAAGTCTTTAACTCTAATATAAAAAAACTTTTTATTGCATTTTCATTAGTTATGCTTCATATATATTGTTATTCTACAATTAACTGCATATACATTAGGAACTGATTTCACTCCTTGTGGAATGAACCCTTTTGTCTTTATGTAATGCCCTTTTTCATCCTTGAAGATCTTCCTTGATCTGACATTTGTTTGAAATTAATTCAGTCACTCCTTGTATTTTGATGAGTGCTGTGATTGTATAAGTTTCTGTACCACAATTTACTGTTAACTTCTGTTTCATTACATTTAAAGTAGTTTCTTTTTAAAAAGATATTATTTTCAATCCATTATGATAGTTGGTATATTTTAATGGTTTATTAGAACCATTGATTTTGAAGTGCAGATTATACATTAACATAAATATCTACTAATTTGTATTCTTTTTATTCATTGTTGTTCTTTGTTTTCTTTTCCATTCATTTTTTGTTTTATGTAATTTAATTGAGCATTTTATATTGTATTACTTGTCAATTGTTAACAATTTTTAACTTGTTTTATTAGTAGCCCTAGAAATTGAAATATTCATTTACAATTAATGCACATTAGTTTCAAATAATACCATAACACTTCATTGCTAGGGCAGTTACCTCTCAATATTCTTAAACCCTTTCTTGTCTTAGTAACTTTGCTATCATTAATTTCTCTTACCTATAGTTATATTCCCTAAATACAGTGTGGAGTTTTAAATTTTGAGCAAACTGATTTCTGTTACATCTACTAACAACAATCCAAGTTAGGTTTCTTACTAAGTCTAGTGTTTATTGCTTCTCCTAGACTCTGCCTTTATTCATGAGGTTCCAAGTTTCTAACCTATGTAATCAGCATTCTTTCTGAAACTCAGGATGTTGCACTTGGTAGGTGGGTGTGCATACCCTGAGATATGTCCTAAATGCTAGCATTCTTTCTGAAGAACTCAATACCTCTGGCAAAGTAGGTATACCTAGAAGCTGTTCCCTCATTTTTTCTCTGATTAACTCTTTCTTTATCCTTCATTTGCAAAAGTAAGATTTATTTGTAGAGCAGCTTTAGGTTCTTGGAGAAATTGTGGGGAAGGTGCAGAGATTCCCCACTGCCTAAATCCATCTGGGCACTGCCTCCAGTACAACCAAAATCTAACCATATATTGATACTTATTTTTTCAATTCAATAAGCCTACATCACCCTCCCAAAGTCCATACTTTACACATAGACATAGTCCTGCTTTTATACATTTCATGTCATTTTGAAAATGGTATAATGACATACATCTACCATCATGTAGTTTACCTTCCCTACAACTCCTGTGCATATGGTGGCATCTCTTCTGCTAATCCCAGAACAGCCCTGATTTTGGTACACTGATCATACTTTTCACTTTTTAACATATCTTATCAATGGAGTAATACACTATGTAGCTCATTCAAATTATTTCCATGTAATATGACTTCATCTTTATGTGTTCTTGAATTGGTAGTTCCTGTCTTTTGACTGTGCCAAATAGTGCTCCATTTATCTGCATGTGCTGTAGTTTATTTGTCCGTTCATCTCCTGCAGGAAATCTTAATCGTGCTCAAGTTTTGACACTTATAAATCAGTTTGGTGTAGTATTTCCTGTGCAGGATTTGGTATATATATATATATATATATATATAGTCATTTCATTTAGCTAAATTCCCAGGAGCATGGTTGTAAGTTCTTGTGTGTGAGTATATTTTATTTTGCAAGAAATTGTCACAAAGCCCCTCAAAATGTCTGTACAGTGAATGAGAGTTTCTAGTTGTTATTTGGAGTGTAGTCACTCTAACTGGGGTAGAGTTTCATCCCCTTTGATAATTTCTCCCATCAGAATTGTTTTATCTGACTTTTCACCTTTTTTGCAATTTATTCTTGATTATTACATGCTTGCAGTGTATAATGTTTACATTCCTTATATTTAGTTGGTATATGTGCATAGCATATCTTAATACTTTATTTCCTCTGCACTCTCCTCACCACCTGCTGTGTCGGTTTGGGGCTTATTTTGCAAGGGGAACAACATAATACAGGACACATACTTCATATGATTATTTATAATAGTCACCCAAAGAACAGCATACAAAAGAGTGCAGGAAATCTGTCCACACACTAAGACCAAGGAATCCAGCTGAGGGCCTGGATCCCACAACAATGTCCTACATGAGTTGAGCTGAATAGCAGTACCAGAGCTCATAATAATGCCTCCCACGAATCCAGCTGGAGACCCAGAACCCATGACAACATCTCACGCAGACCTTTTTCACAGATCTGCTGGGAGGGCCCAAAGGGCAGTGGTGGAATCTACAAAGTCTGTACCAGCAGGAAGAAGGACCTGTGTTAGTGGGCAGAACGATCTGCACTGGAGCCAGAAAGTGATGCTCAGAAGAACCAGAGCTCCCCGAAAAGGTACCACAGCCATCCTCGACAACAGTGAGGTCCCGAGCTCCTCTGATGATCAGGATGGCTGAGTACCCATCAGGGAAGCCAATGCAGCAAGCTTTCCCAGGAGGCCGGCAGTGCACCATCTTCCCCTCTGTAACCAAGCAGCTATGCTCAAAGTGAGGACCAGAGCTCCCCAAAGTGAACCAAAGCCATTCTCAGTGCCAGCGAGGTCCCGAGCTCCTCGGAGGATGAAAACAGCCAAGTTCATCAGGAAAGCCAGTTCCCCACAGTCTCTTTCAGCTCCCAACAGCCTGCCTCT
>NW_004955429.1:12410515-12443313 GCF_000276665.1 Chinchilla lanigera | reverse complement strand
TCAGTTCAGCTGGGGGTTATAAGTTGACCACCAGTTATCAATCCACTTCACCTGCCAACCATTTCTTGATATAATTTTTACTTGAAAAGTATCTACCTGTTATTCTTTTTATTTATTTTGCTTTGCTTTTTATCTATACTTTGTGTTTCTCATTATTATGGATTTTCTCTAGATGACCCTCCAAAGCATCATGAAATCATAGGTGGAGTTTTGGGAATGACTGAATCGTGGATGTGTGGTACTTCCTCTTTGGTATATGATACTGGATTAGGTGACTGATTAGTTTAACATAGTTCTGAGTATGGGTGATGGAGCTGTACAAGAGGGAAGACCAACTCTTAGTCTGGGTACAGTATAAAATATACAACAGAGTATTACTAAGCTATAGAAGTGATAAACTGGAGACTTTTATAGGTAAATCGATACAACTAGAGACCATCCTCATAAGTAAGCCCAACCCACATGTGTCAACATCCTTTTGTCTGCCTAATGTAAGAACATGAAAGAGTAAATAAAATCTGAAAGTTTCTACAGATAATGTAAAAGGGAAAGAAAGTGCTGAAAGGGAGGAAACAACTGGAATGAGAGAAAGGACAAAAGAAAGATGGAATGAAAAAATATGTATATCCACAAGATAGGTGGGTAAATTGTACCACTGATTCTTACTGGTCTATTGAAACCAAGAGTTAAAGTTTATATTTTGTTTCCTTCTTTTTATTTTTATGATGAATTTTTTGCATGCTTATAGCTGGTAATCTGAATGATTAATTTGAAGACAACAATATGCAATATAACAACCATTACTGAATTCCTCTCATCTCACTTAGTGAAATTCTGCATCATTTCTAATGATTTTTTATTTGTTCATTTCCTTTAAAATTAAAAAATTCTAAATAAAATAATGTGAACTAATGAAATTGAAGATGTAGCTAAGAACCAACGAACAAAGAGAAGCCCAGGCCCTGATGGATGCACTCCTGAATTCTACAAGAAATTTAGAGGAGACAACAGCAATACTTCTCAAACTCTTTAATGAAATTAAAAGGGAAGCAATAGTCCCAAATTCATTCCTGGACAGAAGCATTATCCTGAAACCAAAACCAGAGAAGGGCCCAACTAAGAAGGAAAATTACAGGCCATCATCCCTAAAGAATATAGATCCAAAGATCCTCAATAATATACTGACAAGCAGAATGCAGCACATCATCAAGAAGATTATTCACCATCACTGAGAGGGATTCATACCAGGGATGCAGGGATGTTTCAACATAGGTAAATTGATAAATGGTGCTGTGGTTTTTCTTTTTTTTTTTTTCTGGTACCAGGAATCGAACTCATGATCTTGCACTTGCCATGCAGGTGCTCTGCCCCTGAGCTAAACCCCCAGCCATAAATTGATAAATGTAATATGCCATATTAACAGAGCCAAGGACAAAATTCATATGATCATCTCAATAGATGAAGAAAAACATTTGAAAAAGTCCAGCACCCGTTCTTGATAAAAACCATGCAGAAAATTGGGAGAGATGGCCTTTATCTCAATAGAATAAAAACCATTTATGACAAACCAACAGCCAACATCGTACTAAATGGAAAAAAATAAATCTTTCACTCTAAAATCAGGAACAAACAAGGATGTCCACTGTCTCCAATCTCATTCAACATAGTCCTCAAAAATTTAGCCCGAGCAATTAGGCAACAGAAAAGAATGAATAGAATAAAGATAGGAAAGGAAAAATTGAAATTATCACTATTTGTAGATGACAAGATATTCTACATAGAAAGACGTGAAAATTCCACTAAAATCCTACTAGATTTAATAAGCAAATTCAATGTGGTAGCTGGATACAAAGCCAACACTAAAAAATCAATACCCTTCCTATGCAAAAATTACGAACTCAGTGAGAGAGAAATGAGGGAAACAACACCTTTCGCAATAGCATTCCAAAAAATGAAATACCTATGATTCAATCTAACAAAGGATGTGAAAGACCTCTTCACTGAATTCTACAGTACTCTAAAAAAGGAGATTGAAGCATATATCAGAAACTGGAAAGATATTCCTTGTTCTTGGGTATGAAGAACATGTATAGTGAAAATGGCCATCCTTCCAAAACTGTTATACAGACTTAATGCAATTTCAATCAAAATTACAACAGCATATCTCACAGAATTAGAGAAAAGAATCCTAAAATTCATTTGGACCCAGAAGAAACCTAGAATAGCAAAGGCAATTCTGGGCAACAAAGGTAAGGCAGGGAGCACCACAATTCCTGACTTAAAATTATACTATAAAGCTATGATGATAAAAATAGCATGGTGCTCAAAAAAAAAAAAACCAAAAAATAAAACAACAACAACAACAAAAAAAAAAAACAACACCCAAAGATCAATGGAACAGACTAGAAGATGCAGAAATAACTCGAGACATATTCAGCCACTTTTATTTGACAAAGGGGCCAAACACACACACTGGAAGAAAGATAGCCTCTTTAATAAATGATCCTAGAAAAATTGGCTCTGCACATGTCAGAGATTAAAATTGGACACATATTTTTCACCATGCATTAAACTAAATTCAAAATGGATCCAAGATATAAATACTAGGACAGAAACATTAAATCTGTTGGAAAACTGAGTAAGTAAAACTCTTGAATACAGTGGTGTAGGCAAACACTTTATGAGTAAAATCCTGATCACACAAGAACTATCAAAGAATCAACAACTAGGACCTCATCCTATTAAAAAGCTTTTTCACAGCAAGAGAAACCACCAACAGAGTGAAGAGATAATCAATAATGGGGGAAAAAATGTTTGCCAGATGTTCTTCAGACAAAGATCTGAGAATGTGTAAAGATCTCAAAAAAACCCAGATCTCCCTAATTTAAAGACCCAATCAAAAAATGGGCATTGGAAATGAATGCATATTTTTCAGATGAAGAAATACAAAGAGCAAATAAATCCCTGAAAAAGTGTGCAACATCACTAGTCATTGGATAGATGCAAATTATTTTTTTTGATAGATGCAAATTAAAACAACACTGAAATTCCATCTCACCCAAGAAAGAATGGCTGTCATCAAGAAATTAACCCGGGGCTGGGGATTTAGCTCAACGGCACAGCGCCTGCCTGGCAAGCGCGAGGTCATGAGTTCGATTCCTGGTCCTGGAAAAAACAACAACACAACAAAACAAAACAAAACAAAACAAAACAAAACAAATCAACCAATAACAAATGCTTGAAGTGCTGTGAGTAAAAAGGAACTCTTCTCCACTGTTGTTGGGAGTGTAGAATGGTACAGCCACTGTGGAGATCTGTGTAGAGATCTGTGTCAAGATGCCTCAAAAAACTAGGATTGGAGGTCCCATTTGACCTAGCTATTCCCCTTCTAAGCATCTTCTCAGAAGAGTTAAAACCTCTTACCACAGTGATATATGTGCACCCATGTTTATAGCAGCACAATATGTAATAGCTAGATCTTGAAAACAATGCAAATGCCCATCAACCGAGGAATGGATTAAAAAAATGTGGTCTTTTTATATAATTGAGTATTACTCACCCATAAAGAAGTAGAAACTTGAGAATTTTAGAAGCAAATGGATGCAACTTGAAATCTTACTCATAGGTGAAATAAACAACATGCAAATGTATAAATATTATATTGTTTCCCTAGTGTTAGAAAATGAAAGAGTAAGTAAGATCCAGAATGCATAATAGATATTGTAAAGTGGGAAGAAACTTACAAAGAAAGGAGAAAATTGTTTGGGGGAATGGAAAAAAGAAGCAGAGAAAAAGAAAGGGAAATACACACACACATACACACACACACACACACACACAGGACAGTTCAAATAGTTATACTACTAATTTCTCTCCACTGATTGATAAGATAGATCTGTGCTAGTATTGTTTGGACCTTAAATGCTGATATCCCATACTCTGAGTAACTAATTTAAAGATGACAATACACAGTTTATTAACCATTTTTACCCTCCACTCTTATTGCTTTGCAATTTTGTTTTTATACGTTTTTGTTTATTTGTCTATTGATTATTATTTCTTTTTCTTTTTTTCTTTCTCTTTTCTTTGTCTTTTTGAGACAGGGTCTTGCTATGCAGTTCAGGCTGGCCTTGAACTCACTTTATAGCCCAAGCTGATCTAGAACTCACAACAGTCCTCCTGCCTTAGCCTCCTGAGTGCTGGGATTACAGGCATGCACCACCATGCCTGGCTTATTTCTTCTTCGTTAAAATGAAAATTAAAAATATATAATTCTGTTTATGTTCATCTGATATTTCATGTACAGTACTATATTTTTTATGAGTTTTGGTGCAATATTGATCAGTGTATATGTTAATAATTGTTACCTTTTCCTGTTAGATTGTAACTTTAGACAGTATCTAGTCACCTCATTTGCACCTTTTCATCAGTTTTGGCTTGAAGTCCACTTTGAATACAGCATAGCTACACCTTTTTTCTTTCAGATTCCTACAACATGGAATAGCTTTTCATCCTTTGAGTTTTATACTGTGAGTTTCCTTTTGGATTAAGTAAGCTTCTTGTATACAGCACACTGTTGAGTTTTGTTTTTTGACCTATTTTTCCTATCTGTTGCTTTATATTGGTGAAGTGAGACCTTTCAGAATGAGAGCTAGTACTGAAGATTATTGCCTTGTTCTTGTCATTTTCTTATTCACCTGTTGAGGATATCTTCTACTTAACTATTAGTCCTACCAGGTGTATTCATGCCATTTGATACTTTGTCACTGTTGTCTTCAAGGTCTATTTCTAGTGTATCCTTGAGAATTTTTTGAGTGATTTTTTTGGTCATGAATTTCTTTGGATATGCCTCATGATGTAAGGATTCTTTTTCTCCAGCAATTTTGGAAAATATTTTTGCAGAATAGATCAGTCTTGCTTGGAAATTGTTTCTTTTATGGCTTGAAACACTTTAGTGCAAGGTCACCTGACTATAAAATTTGTGTTGAACAACCTGCTGTAATTATAATGTATTTTCTTTTATAAGTGATTCATTGCTTTCTTTTCTAATATCTCTGAAGGTTCTATTTTTTTCTTTGGAATTCTGTGATTTTGGTTATGTTGGGACATAAAGAGGGACATTTCTGATTGAGGCTATTTGAAGTTCTATATTCCTCAATAACTTGCATGTTAACTTCTTTTAGCTTATTTAGAAAGCTTTCTGCTATTATTCAGTCAATTGTTTTTTATGCCATTTGTGCTATAGTTCCAATTTCACTAATGAAAATTCATCATTTTCTTTGCATAATCTATGAGCTATTGGATCTATTTTTCACATTCTCTCATTTTGATTGCCAGTAACTCTTCCTAACTGGAATCTATGATTACTCTTACATTTTAAAACACCCCAGTGTACTTAAGTGAATACATGCCTATATTCAGAAGGAAGTTTTTGGTGCTGACTAGTCTGTCTTATCACCTGCAGCTAGTATATTCCTATTAAAAAACATAGGGGAATTTGATTCTCAGGCAAAAGACCCTTAGTATTTTGTAAAAATTAATGTTCTGAGAAAAGTTGTGAAAATTTCATGTGTGTGTTCTGTGTTGCTTCCAATATTCTTATAACAAAATAAGATTCTACTTCATCTTGTTAAAATGGAGATAACACAAAAATTGAGAGTGGCATCATTATAATATTAAAAAACATGTAGAAATAATAGAAATTATTTTGTGGAGGACCACCTGTCTCCTTGAAAGAGGAGCAATTGTCTCCATTTTGGTCAAACCTGGCCCTACTTCCATGTATTGGCATGTGCAGAGCTGGCTAGGACTTTTACTTTTCCTTATCATTAAGCAATGCAGATAGTTCCAGCTCAGGTGCGATGTGCAGTCTTTGAAGAAGAGATGACAGGGCAATGTTTCCCCACGCCCTGTACCTCCCAAACAGAACGTGTGTGAGCCCAAGCGAGGCAAGATGGAGAGAGGACCATGCTCTAAGATGTTGGCCAGGATCCAGCCTCAAACTAAGAGGTGATAACTTCGCAGGGCATAAAAGATTACACATCAGAGCAGAAACAGTGACCCTAAAACATTAGATACTGCCGTTATTGTGTTATGCAAATTACTCTTTCTGCATATCCTTTTCTCCGTATATTGCAGAAGTGATGTCAGGCCTCCTCCATACTCAGCTCATCACACTCCCCTACTTCCCTACATTCTCACAGTCACGCATCCTCCAGCCACTCCTTTCTTCACAAATTAATAAACCCAGGTTCAGCCCTGAGTTGAGGCCTTTGCTCTATTTAACCATAATCATAACTGGACACAGAACTCATTGCCTCCCCAGAACTATGAATATGCCTTAGTGTCTTTATTCTCACCACTGGTTGCCCTGGAAATGGTAGACTGAAATTAACACACTAGAATTCCAATAACTTTTCCATGGGATTACAAATATAAACCTCCTGGGCTGAAAGAAGCACTAGGAAGTGCTCTCTATGTTTTTCAGGTATGTGATCAAAACAAAAAGAATTAAAGATTTGAATTTATGTTATATAGCTTGATATATAATTTTATATGTGGAATCACTACATATTTTAATCATACAGCTTTATAGATTTTTCAAAAGCAGGGAAACAATTTGCACTACTTGCTAGTCATGATTTGTTGTTATTAAATTTTGTCCAGTAAACTAAAACTACAAAAATTGACATTCTAAATTTTGTGGGGAATTTTCCAACCTTGTGTATACATAACTAATATGGCAGTATTATTTCATAAAAGATTAGTTAGGTCATCACACATTGTGCATTATGCATATGATATTGAATTTGTTACAAAAGTAATCAACATGCTTCTCAAGGATATATGTTCTTATTATTCTATTTTATTTTAATAGCTTTTCTGAAGATTCACTATAATGAAATTAACATTATAAAGGAAAAGCATATAAACTGATAAATGCCAAGATGCCTCTACATATTGTCTTTGAGCATTTTCTGTTCAGTGCCTCCTTCCTACTTCTTTTAACCCTGATCTTTTTTTTTTTTTTGCCATTTTTTTATTTTAAAGAGAGTAGTACATGAGAAACAAACAAACAAAAAAATAGAACAGTAGCAGCATACAGTATCATGAACATAAACAAATGAAAGCAAAAACATTCAAAGTGATACAGGGTCTCAAGACAAATTAATACAAATCAACAGTGGTTGTTACATTGCATATCGCTATCCTCAACTACATTGCTCAGATTATCAGATGTAAGAATGAAAGATTGCTTAAACCATTAAAGAGATAATAAAACCTTAGAGATAATACAGAGTTTCACTAGACAAGATGGTAGGAGTTCACCATTGTAATTCCATTGCATATTATTATCTTCAAATCAGTTGCTCAGATCACCAGACACAAGCATGCACAGTCTATCAGAACGTAAAAAATTAACTGTTCATTTCAATATACCATCAGACAACAGGAATACATTGATCACAGCTATTCATATATATATATTTATGTTTTGCCTTCCTTCTTTCTTCTATCTTCTTTCCCTCATCCCAGTCATTCCTTCCTTTGAACAATTTCTTTCCCTCTCCTATCATCTATTGTATGTTTTGAGTTTTACCTAGTCTTTTTGGTTCCTACACCAAGGAGACAATATGATGTTTACATACGTGGGTCCAATTTATTTCATTTATGAGTATGGTCTCTAGTTGCATCCATTTACCTCCAAAAGCCTCAAGTTTATCTTTTTTAATAGCTGAGTAATACTCCATTTGTATAGAAATACCACAACTTTTTTATCCATTCCTCAGTGAATGAGCATCTGGGTTGTTTCCAAGATTTAGGTGTAACACATTGTGCTGCTATAAACATGTTAACCCTGATCTTATTCCACAACATCAGTGCTCCACCACATAGCATCCATCCTGTTCTTTAGACTTTGATGCTGCACAAGAGCACCAGTTCATATGAACCTCATTGGAACAAAATCCTGTATTTCTTCAAAGAATTATACTGCTAAATTATCTCTTATGTACTTATAACCAAAATACATCAAAGGAAATTTGTTTAACAGAAAAAATAAAACTACCTATATTTCAAAGATTCAAGAGAAATTCCAAGTATTTGATTATCAAAAAGGAAATTATCCATCAGCAAATACTGGCACATTTATAGTCTTTTCCACCTGGATGTTAAGCATTGAATCATCCGTTTTTCAGTGCTCATTAGCACAAATGGACAGATTGTGGCATAACCATTGTCCACAAGCATCTGGACACAAAGATAAATTGGGTCATTGTTCTGCAATATTGCACGAGATGAGAAAGCAACGCAGTCTA
The DNA here is from genome assembly GCF_000276665.1 of Chinchilla lanigera. Lineage (NCBI taxonomy): Eukaryota > Metazoa > Chordata > Mammalia > Rodentia > Chinchillidae > Chinchilla > Chinchilla lanigera. The sequence continues at coordinate 12,434,995 of NW_004955429.1, read as the reverse complement.
AAAAGTACATGAGCATAAAGAAACCCATGAGCAGCAGGATGCTCCGAGTGGCCCTTTCTTCTGGGGATGCTTTGGGAGAAAGGTTGGTACTACGAAGTTGCTGGATCTGCCTCTTATGCCTGCACAACAGGCTCACCATGTATCCACTTGAGAGAGCCATCAGCCCTATAAAGGAGATATCCTGAATGTTGACCAGTGACAAAAATATGTACCTGAACAAGTAACTAACTGGCCACTGAGAGCAGGATTCAGTGACAAACACGAGACTATGTGGTGTCACATTGGTGGTAGCCCCAATGGAGACTAAGAAACGAGTATTCAGGATCATATTGAAGACCCATAGAAACACAAGGCAACATGGGTAGTGATGTGAGGATTTATGTTTGAATTTTTCCAAACAAGAGTTTCTGGGGCTTAGGGTGATGGCCTGGAGGACACTCAGCACACAGGTGGTACAGATGGAGAGGGCCCTCATCAACCTGTACACATAGATAATCAGTTTACACACAAGGCCATCCTCCCAACCCTGAAACTCAAAAATGTCTATGGCTATAAAGCCCATGGTTCCCAGCATCACGAGGTGGATCAGGGCCAGGTGTGCAATAGTGAGGCCAAGGGGCTTGGGCCTGTGCTTGAGGAGAAATGTGGGGATGTGGAACAGAAGCAGGACAGTGTTGGCTGAGATTCCAACTGTGATTTCAAAGAAAACTGTGCTTCTCATATGAAAAATCTGGGAAAATTTTCTGTTTTTCTTCACCATCATGTAGTCTAGTTTCTCTTCACTTTTTTTCTTTTCGGTACCAGGAATTGAACCTTTCCAGGCAAGCGCTATGCCAAAGAGCTATATTCCCAGCCCCTAGTTTCTCTTCAGTGAGTATAAATTTTTCACCTTTTCTTCACCATTGTAGCAAGATAACAAACAATAAAGTCTGAGGAAAAAGAAAGAACAATTATTTTATCAAATATATTACAACCATTATTATCTTGACCAAGGCTATGCCTTCATCAGAACATTGGATTCCTCCCCATGTACATTTTCCCCTTCAGAGCTCACATTTCCAGATGGCAGGGTGTTTACATGTCTCACTTCAGGGACCCTGCAGCACCTCTGAGAAAAGTGTCACAGGTGAGGAAGATATTTCCATGTTTCTGTCTCAATTTTTATTTTTTATCATCAGACTGAATGTCCTACTTGTCTTTGTATCTATGGAAATTAGAGGAAGTCCTAGTTACATAATAAGAGCTCCACTTCCTTTGTGGAAGTGGGTAGAGGGGATTTGCCTATATCTGAAACTAGATCCTCTCAAGCAGTAGCTGTTCGTGGGATAAGCATACACAGATATGTAATATCAGTTACGTCTTACTTCTGGTTTACTTCTGGAACAAATATTCATAGAGAACAAATGTTTCTCAGTGTATTCTGAAGTGAAATGGATTGGATATACTTCTCTAATCTGACAATAATAAAATTCAGGACATTGAAACAATTCCCACATCTGACTCACAGTAATATGGTCAGTGAATGGGGACAAGTATATTCCTTATTTCCTATAGTTATAATGTGTACAAATGTATCAAGCATGAACAGAGCATGGAAGACAAATGAAATGTCAGGTACTGATATCATCATTATATAAATCCTCATGTTTGAGGGAATTAATCTACTTTATACTATATTATACCGCTCTTTCAGCCTGAAAGGGTAAAGAAAAATAATCAAAATAGAAGACATTGAACAATATCTCTTTATGAGACACATGAAACTAAAATGGTTTTTAATTATCCAAGACTATAAACTTCATATATTGTAAAAACTCATACCAGGAAAACCTAGATCAGTAATGACACTGAAGTTACTCTTTATTGTTAGGACCATGAATTCCAAGTTTCTTTTCACTGCATCATAATCACATGGAGAGAGAATATTAAAATATCCATATTTCAAGTAATTTTTGAAGATTCTCCCTTATGGTTGTAATTAGATGAGGGATAAACATTCTCACTGTGAAGGTGGTTCGCAATGAGTCCAACCATTAATGCTTGCCTTAAACAAGGAAGGACAGTTCTGCAGAGTTACGAGGCTCAAGTATACATTTGTGTTAGAGAATTTGGTGACAATAAATGTTTTAGTTTATCTCCATGTGTGATGCAGGTATTTACTTTACATGGTGACGTGGGCATAGAAACATATCATCATAGACTTATCACACATTGACTTATTACAGAATAAATCTTATTACAGATTAAGACTACATTCTTAACTACTGAGAACATATGCTCTATAAGTGACTACGCTATGTAAGTGACTGAGAGAAACCTGAAATATTTAGATAAAAGAACGAGTGATCACAATTTTAAAAGCAGCGGTATGGAAGTATGTGGTCTCAGTTGTATTGAAATTTTGATTTTTAAAATAGAAATATCACAGTAAAACTAGAAAAAGTTCACCTTCTAAAGTATTGGTAAGTTAAAGAAACAAAATTTTCTCCATTCACACAGTCAATAAATTAATTCTTGACCCTCTCATCTGCTCACGGGAAACATGAAAAAATGCGTATCTGACTATCAGATGTCTCTGATCCATGTGGTTTCTGAGTTACTGCTCTGCTTTGTTTTTCATGTGTTTTAAATTCCACACACTTATTTCCTCTACATCTCTCCCATGCAAATTACAAAACATATCCTTGTAGTATTTGAAAGGCATGATTTTAAATTGGTACATAACAATATCTAAATAATATTTTGAAAGAATTATAGGAAAAAGTAAATGTAAATTATAAACTTGTCTTCTCATGTTGTTTTTGCAAAACTAAAGCATTAATTTAATTAAATTGAGAAGTAGAATTCCATTCTCATAAGTATTGCTCATTGTTTAGGAAACTACAGACTAATGTATGAAGGACTGAGGTGGGAGATGTGTGCAGATGCTGTCAGTTTACTCAGCATTCAGGATGTCAGGGGAGCTCTGAGTTCCTACAGAGCACTGGAAAACCCTCTTGGAGCAGAAGAGCAATCTCCTTTCTGGACAGCATTAATACAGGAAAGTGTTGCATTCAAAAACACCCAGTTATGTGATTAGTCCCTGTGGAGGAACAGAAATATGATAGAAAATAAGGCCAACCTGTATTTGTCTATAGATGTTATACAGAAAGGTGTAAAGCTACTTCTGTACTAATATTTTATTAGGAATGATATTCTTGAGACTCTGATCATATTATAGTGGGTTAACAGACATGATCTTGTGGTGTCCCTGACCAGCCATGCCTCATCCAGCTCATACCTCCCAGGCTCAGGGCAGCTTAGGGGAACAGAAAGTAGGACAGCAGCTCCTTTCCTCTGCAGGATGATCAAGAAGACAATGCCAAGCACAGATTTTAGGAGGGACATTGCTGAGACAGGACATGACTCATTCAAAATAGCAAAAATAATTCTTATTTTTCAAACTGCATAAATCAGCTTCCCTCAGAGAGACTTTTGCTAATAAAAGCAAACAAAAATCACAGAAAAATCAACATGGAAGAAATTTCTGAAGAAAGCCACACTCTAAGGGCCATAGTGGGAAAAAGTAAAGGATGGGCAAGTGGGTAGGTCAGGGAAAGCAAAACAGACAATAGTGAGAAAGACAAAGAGAAACGTTTGCATTTGTCTTCAGCAGTCACCGTTTGGAGCAACTCAGTAACTCTGCAAATACTCGCTGAGAAATGTAAATCAGAGACTAGTTAATGCCCTATCTAAGGAAGGATTCACTTTAAACACTCTGATATCTGACAGTCACCAAGACCGGGGCCAATCCTGTGACACGTTACACCCTCTGATGTTTCACAAACCAGTGAGGAAACTCGGGTCAATGCACCTGAGCCAGAGGTAAGAAAAGACCAGCAGTACTGTGTGTGACAGAGACCTCAGCAGATTCCCACCGAAGGTAGGCACTTATGGTCTTGAAGGCAGACAGACTGCAGGATGAAGAAAGTGGCTACCTGTTCTTTTTTCCACAGAAAAAAGGAACTCATTCTGTATGTTATACAGAATATGATAGTATATTATAATAGGATTCAAGCCCAGAATGTAATCATGTGTCTTAGATGCATAAAAGAACAGAACTTGGCTATTATTCCTGTACCTTGCATGTCAATTTTATCATGAGGGGCACCAATATTGTCCTTGTTTATAATTTAAGTTAAAATGAAAATAAAGCTTTTGAAATAAAAGTGACGAGTGAAGGACGGGTTTGGGTTCATGAGAATATGTCTTTGTGCTATAACTGTTGTCAGAATCCTATCTGGAAAACTGCAAAGAGAAAGAGGGCGAAGCAGAAGACACAACAAGGAAGGTAAAATCATCACTAGCCAGATAGGTGGCCCAAACTCAGTGTGCAGCATTTGTAACACATAGCACCAGAAGTCAGAAGAAAATAATTGGGGGACAATTTGAGTACATGGATGGCATCTGGGTACATTTCTTAATATGTGTTAAACATGATCATTTTGTCACTTTAAAAGATGCTAAGTGAGAGTTGGGTGCTCATTTATCTGTTGGAATTCACACCATTCACATGTTTATATCCATTTTCAGAAAAATCAAGCCAAATTAAGTATTCCTCCAAAGAAAAGAGACAGAATAGTTCCAGAGGCAGCTTATCATAAATGTGAAAATCTTATCCCCAACAAACACACAAGCATGTGTGAGACAATCTGACATCTGGGCTAACACCAATCAACCCCATAGTACAAGAAAAAAAGTCTTCCATTCATGGAAAATAACTGTCAGTTTTGTCTTTGTATTTTTGAATTAAACATATATCAAGAAAAGATGATAGTTCACATTAATTTGTTGAGAAAAATATTTGAACAACCTGCAGAGGATGGATGTAACACAACAGACATTGATATCAGGACAGATGAAAATATTTGGTTCTATGTTTTTCCTTTATAGAAAGGGGTTCTGACATGTCCACTGTGAATGAAACAAGAAATATTTTTAATTTGAAAAAAATGGAGAAAATATTATGGATATAGTGTTACCTCTCAACAAATACTGGTGCATTATATTCAAAAATCTTTATGGTAAACACAACAAAAACCTCCATGATCATCACCCTGTTTTCTTGTCACCATGCTAAAGGCTGACACTATCAAGATGAATTTTGTGAAATCAACTGTAGGCCAAGCAGGCTTTTGCGTGAAAATGAGCACATATCTTTTCTAGGAATGAGGTTAACATTTCTTTCTCAACTGATCCTTTAACAAAGCACCCCATTTTGTACTAAAGAACTCAAATGAAAAATAACTAGTACACATTACATGGGTTGCTTTTTAGAAATAACTTTCAGTGACTTATATAGATGGTAGAAGAGAAACTGCTTCTGTGTATTCAAAATCTACAGTGAAAGTTCAGTTATTTATGAGGGGTGTAAATAGAAATACAAAGCCTTAGACTAAAAAACATCTTCCTGGGGAAATAATATTGGAAATAAAAAAACACATTTAATACAGAGAAATAAAAACATGCCAAAAACTAATTTAGAGTATTTTTATGAAAAATAATACTCATTTTCTGAGTCATGAAGTTAAAATCTGGAGTCTATGAAAATCTCAGTCTACAGAAACCTTACCATCAAGCCCATTGCCTGACTTCCTTGGCCTGCCTAGGACCCTGCCCACCACAGACACTGCATCTGTGACCAGAGAGGCACTTACCCAGGGGCATGTATGCAGATCTGGTGCTCCTGAGAAAACTCTGCACAACCTTAATATGTCATTAGCTCACCACTGTGTAGAGGTGTCATTTTAGAATCTGTAGAAAAGTGACAAGATCTCACTAGAAAGGACAGAACCACCCAGTCCCGAGTGGAACATTTCACCTGTCTGTGGAGTTTATCATACTTTTTCTGGGTAATAACCATCTGGGAATAGTTGTGCTCCAAACTTTACTCGATGTTCCCTTGACACATCTGTATGAGGGATGAGAAAGATCCCATTGTATCCTAAGTTCACATTCATCCAGAGCTATTGCAAATTAGTCCCAACAGGTTGCAAACTCCTCTGTTGTGAGAGACTCCCGTTGCCTCCCAGTGCCTCCCACTGATGCCTCCCCAGGAGCTCAAGTTCCCCTCGTATGATGTGTGAGTCTGACATTCTTCTCCAGTCTTTTCTCGCACTGAGCACCTGGTTCCTGGGTGTTACTGGCTGTGCATTTTGTGTACTCCATGATTTTCAAGTTCTTAGTTTTAGGTTTCAAGCCATGAGTAAAATGCCAATATGAATTTTAATGCAAATAAAAACCAGAATTCTGCCTCCACAGTGGGGTGTTGTGAGTCCAGGTGATCACAGGCAGATGATCCTAACCAAAACTGAAGCAAAACCGGAGCTGGAATCCACACTATGGAGAAGCTGAATGTTCACCCCTCATTCACACCAGCGGAGGTCTAAAAAAACAAGTTACTCACTTTGTCTGAATTAAAAAACACAATATTAGGGAGAAAGGACACCACACACCATTCACACTTCAAACTTCCAAGTTCCAGCAGGCTCTCCATCGTGGTTCCCTTCCACACAGTCCAGGAAGATTCCTATCAAATAAGTGACTTGATTAAGAAAAAGGCCAATGCCTGATAGAGGAAGCAGGCTGCCTGGGAAGTTAGCTCCTTCAGGGAGAAACCATGGGTGGGCCAACAGCGACTGCCCCAAGAAAAACCCAGAGCCGGTGTAAAAGAAAAAAATAGAGAAAAAACAATATGAGGATTTTATTTGAGAATGGCTTCTTCACAGAAGGGGAGAGTACAGGAGAAGCAATCCAGTGCAGTGCCTGCCCCAACACCAAAGAGTGTTTAATCAGGTGCTGTTTTTGGAAAGGGTTGCCTGTGTGAGTGTGCATCATGAAATATCTGCTCCAGGACTGAAGTGCTACAGTGCAACAGGATCTTGGTGACAGACAGCCATGGAGGAGGAGAAACAGTGGCAGGCAGCAGGCAGCAACCTTCATTCTGTCTTCCCTTTTAGTCCACTCAGGATACAAGCCTATTTGATGGTCCACCCAGACTAAGAGTGGGTCTTCCCTCTTCTACAGCTCCATCACCCATACTCAGAACTATGTTAAACCAATCAGTGAGCTAATCCGGTATAAGGTACTGAAGAGCAAATATGTCAAAGCCATTATTTGTTCATCCCTAAAATATCGCCTATGATTTCAAGAAATTGAAATTGGAAGGTCATCTAGAGAAAATCCATAATAATGAGAAACGCAAAGTATAAATAAAGAGCAACACAAAAATAAATAACAAGTATAACACAGACAGATACTTTTCAAATGGGAAGTGGATCAAGAAATGATTCTCAGGTGGTGAGGAGGCTGAAGAGAAATATAAGGAATTAAGGTATGTTATGTACATGTACCGACTCCACACAAGGAATGTAAACATTGTGCATTGCAAACATGTAATAATGAAGAATAAATTGGCAAAAAGCAGGGAAATGTCAGATCAAACACTTCTAGTGAGAGAAATTATCAAAGGGAATGAAACTCTACACCAAATAGAGTGACTAAATTCCAAGCAATAACCAGAAACTGCCATTCATTGCTAGGAAGAACACAAACATTTTGAGGGGCTTTGTGACAATTTCTTGCAAAATAAAATACACTCTTATATATAAGAAATTACAACCATGCTCCTGGGAATTTAGGTAAATGAAATGAGAGTATAAATATACAAAACGTTGCACAGGAAATATTACACCAAGTTGATTGATAAGTTTCAAAACTTGAAAGTACTTAAGATTTCCGCAGTAGATGATTAGAAAATTAAGCTACAGCACATGTAGATAAAAGGAGTACTATTGGCACGATCAAAAGACAAGAAGTATCAACTCAAGGAAACATAAAGATGAAGTCATATTACATGGAAGTAATTTTTTTTATTTTAAAAATAAAAGGGGGAAAACATTAACAGACAGACAACATTTTACAAAATAGCAAAAGAAGCATACAAACAATACAGTTACAAAGTGGAAGGAAATTAACAATGCTTTTTGTATTACATATTGATATTTTCAAAGTGGTTTCTCATGAAAACAGATAGAGACATGCAATGTTGATCAGTCAAGGACTCATTAACAGTTTCTTTCAGCAAAGAAATAGAAGACAGTAGAATAACTATGTTAACTATCCTGTATATACATACATACAAAATTTCTCCTTCTTTCCCTTTTCTTTTCCCACATCCCAGTTGCCCATTACCCTTGAGTGTTTTCCTATCATTTCACAATGTCTATCATACCTCCAAGTTTAATGAACTCTTTCAGGTTTTACACTAGTGAAACAATGTGGTGCTTGCACATGCAGGTCTGATTTATTTCACTTATGAGTATGGTCTCTAGTAGTGACCATTTACCTATAAAAGCCTCGAGTTTATCTTTCTTTAAGCTGAGTAATATTTCATTATGTAAAAATACCAAATTTTCTTATCCAATCTTCGGTGGATGGACATTTGGGTTGCTTCCACAGTTTACCAATTATAGATTGTGCTGCTATGAACATGGGTGCACATATATTGCTGTGATATGATGTTTTTAGATCTTCTGGGAAAATACCCAGAAGGGGAATAGCTGGGTTGAATGGGACCTCTAGACCTAGTTTTCTGAGGAATCTCCAAACTGATTTCCACAGTGGTTTCACCAGTCCACATTTCCACCAACAGTGGAGAAGGGTTCCTATTACTCCACAGCCTCGCCAGCATTTGTTATTGTTTGATTTCTTAATGCTAGCCATTTTTCCTGGGGTAAGGTGGAATCTCAATGTTGTTTTAATTCGCATTTCTTGAATGACTAATGATGTTGAACATTTTCTCATGTATTTATTTGCCATTTGTATTTCATTATCTGAGAAGTGTGTATTCACCTCAGCTGCTCATATTTGGATTGGGTCTTTCAATTTGGGGAGGCTGATATTCTTTAATTCTTTATATGTTCTAGATAGAAGCCCTTTGTCTGAGGGACAGTCAGCTAAAATTTTTTCCAAGTTTGTGGGTTTTCTTTATACTCTGGTGGTGATTTCATTGGAAGTGCAGAAACTTTTCAGTAGGATGAGATCCCAGTTGTTGATACTTTCAAGTGTTTCACGTGCAATTTGGTTTTTGTTCATGAACTCTCTGCCTACCCCTCTGTCTTCAAGGTTTTTACCTACTTTCTGTTCCAATAGATTTAGTGTTTCTGTTTTAATAGTGAGATCTGTGAAGCATGATGACTTGAGTTTGGTGCATGGTGATACACTTGGGTGTATTTTCAGTCTTTGGCAGGTGGCAAGCCAATTTTTCCAGCACCATTTATTAAAGAGGCTATCACTCTTCCAGTGGGTTTGATTGGCCCCTTTATCAAAGATTAGGTGGTTGAGTGTGTTTGTGGTTGTGGCTTTTTCTTCCAGTCTGTTCCACTGATCCTCAGGTCCGTTGTTTTAGACAGTACCAGGTTGATATTATTACAATAGCTTTGTAGTGTAATTTCAGGTCAGGGATTGTGATTCCACCAGAATTGTCCTTGTTGCCCAGGATTGCGTTTGATATTCTGGGTCTCTTCTGGTTCCAGATGAATTTAAGGCGTGTTTTCTGTAGCTCTGTGAGGTATGCTAATGGTAGTTGAATGGGAATTGCATGGAATCTGGACAGCAGTTTTGGGAATATGGCCATTTTCACAATGTTGGTTCTTCCTATCCACGAGCAAGGAATATTTTTTGCATTTACTGAAATCTTCTTTGATCTCTTTTTTCCAAGTACTGTAGTTTTTATTGAATAGATCTTTGACTTCTTTTGTTAGATGGATTCCTAAATATTTCAATTTCTTGGATGTTATTGTGAAAGTGTGGGTTCCTTAATTTCTCTCTCAGTCTGTTTGTTGTTTGTGTATAGGAATGCTATCGATTTCTGGGTGTTGACTTTGTATCCAGCTACACTGCTGAATTTGTTGATTAATTCAAGGAGTCTTCTTGTGGAGTTTTTGGGATCTTCCATGTTAAGTATCATGTCATCTTCAAATAATGATAGTTTTACTTCTTCCTTTCCTATCCTTATTCCTTTTATTTGTCTCTGTTTTCTAATTGCTCCTTCTAATGGTTCCAGAACTATATTGAACAGGAGTGTTGACTGCAGACATCCTTGTCTTGTTCCCAATTTTAAAGTAAAACCTTTCAGTTTTTGTCCATTGAGAATGATGTTAGCTGTTGGATTGTCATAGATGGCTTTGATCAGGTTAAGGTAGAGGCCATCTATTCCTATTTTCTGTAGAGTTTTTATCATAAATCCATGTTGGATCTTGTCAAAAGCTTTTTCTGCATCTATTGAAATGATCATGTGGTTTTTGTCTTTGGCTCTATTGATATGGCATGTAACGTTTATGGATTTGCAAATATTGAACCAACCCTGCATTTCTGGAATGAATTCGACTTGGTCGTGATGTATGATTTTCTTGAAAATTTGATGCATTCTATTTGCTGGTATCTTATTGTGTATCCTTGCATCTATATTCACTAGGGAGATTGGTCTGTAGTTCTCTTTCTTGGTTGGGTCTTTCTCTGATTTTGGTATCAATATGATGCTTGCCTCCAGGCATGAGTTAGGGAGAATTGCTTCCCTTGCAATTTCATTGAAGAGTTTGAGGAGGGTTGGTATTAAACCTTCTCTGAATTTCTTGTAAAATTCTGCTGTGAATCCATCAGGGCCTGGGGTTTTCTTTGTTGGTAGGTTTTTAATCATGCTTTCAATCTCATGAATTGATATTGGGTTGTTCAGGAATTTGATATCTTCTTGACTCAACCTTGGTAATTCGTACATATCTAGGATCTAGGAATCTGTCTATTTCTTCTGAGTTTTCTATACTAGGGAAGTAAAGATTTTCAAAGTAGGTATTAATGATCTTCTGAATTTCTGTGGAATCTGTGGTAATTTCCTCCTTTTCATTCCCTATTGCATAAATCTGAGTTCTTTCCTTCCTTTTCTTGATAAGGTTGGCTAGGGATTTATCAATTTTATTTATTCTTTCAAAGAACTAGCTCTTTGATTCATTTATTTTTTGGAGGGTTTTCTTTGTCTCAATTGCATTAATTTCTGCCCTAATCTTTATAATCTCCTCCTTTCTTTGGGCTTTGAGCCTGAAATGCTCTTCTTTCTGTAAAAGTTTAAGATGTAGCATTAGACTACTTACTTGTTCTCTTCCGTTTTCGTTACGCATTAATTCACCACTATAAATTTTTCTCTGAGGACTGTTTTTATTGCATCCCATAGGTTCCGGTAAGTTGTATTTACATTTTCATTTGTTTGTAGGTATTTTTTAATTTCCTCTTTAATATCTTCTGTGACCCGTTGGTTGTTCAGGAGGTCATTGTTGAATTTTAAAGTGTTTATGGAGTTTTTGGAGTACCTTTTGTTGTTAATTTCCAATTTCTTTGCTCTGTGAACAGATAATATGCATGGATAGTTTCAATTCTTTTGTATTTCAGAAGGTATGCTCTGTGGTTTAGGATGTGGTCTATATTAGAGAAAGACTCATGTGCTGCTGAGAAAAATGTGTATTCTGATGTTGTGGGGTGGAACACTATGTGTACATCTACTAAGTCCATTTGTTCACAGCTTTGGTTCAAATCTGTTATTTCCTTGCTGATTTTTTGTCCACTTGATCTATCTCTTTGTGTCAATAGGATGTTGACGTCCTCTGTTACAATAGTGTAATAAATTATATGGGTTTTCATGCCTGTTAAGATTTGTCTGATATAATTTGGAGCTCTGATATTTTGTGCATTCATATTTATGATTGTTATCTCATCCTCTTGCAGTTTTCCCCTGACTAATATGTAGTGACCTTCTTTATCTCTTTTGATTGTTGTTGGTTTGAAGTTTACATAGTCTGCAAACAGAATAACTACACCTGCTTTTTTTGGGTACCTGTTGCATGGAGGATTGTTTTCCATCCCTTGACTTTTAGTCTATGGTTTTCCTTTTGAGTAAAATGTGTTTTTTGTATACAGCGTATTGTTGGATTTTGCATTTTAATCCACTCTGCCAATCTATTTCTTTTGACTGGAGAATTGAGGCCATTTACATTTATAGTTATAACTGATATGTATTGAATTATTATTGTTATGTTATTTACTTGCATTGGTGTCCTACTTTTTCTACCTGTTTACTTGCTTGCTCTTCTTGTCATTTCATTTTTACTGTTATTCTTGAAATTGTGGTCAGATTTTTCTCTGTGTGGAATATGTTTTAATACTGTTTGTAATGCTGGCTTGGCACTCATGAGGTTCTTCAGTTGTTCTTTGTCGTGAAAATATTTTATTTCTCTGTTGAATTGAGGGATAGTTTGACAGGGTCCATAAGTCTTGGTTGGAAGCTGTTTTATCTCAGGACCTGTAATACTTCACTGCAAGCTCTTCTTGATTGGATGGTTTGTGCTGAGAAGTCTGCCTTGATTCTGATGGGCTTTCCTTTATAGGTAATCTGTTTCTTTTCTCTAGCAGCTTGTAATATTCTGTTGTTTTGCTGGAGATCTGGAAACTTGAGTATTATATGTCTGGGTGTAGTTTTATTTTGGTTGTGGTTGGCTGGAGCTCTGTGTGCCTTATTTACCTGTATATCAGATACTGTTTCCATACTTGCGAAATTTTCTGATATTATTTCTGCAAATATTCTTTTGATGTCAGTTGTTTTTCCTCCTGCTGTTTCATTGACTCTTATAAGTTGTACATTATTCCTCTTTGCCTCATCTTGCAGCTGTTGAATTGACTTTTCCTGGATCCTTGTTGATTTTACGAGATCCTTTCTTTCAGGGTCACTAGCTGCCATGCTGTCTTCAAAGTCTGAGATTCTATCTTCATTCAAGTGGTTTTGGCAGCTTTCAGTGGCAGCTTTGTTTTCCTGGACGTCTCTGTTAATGTGGTTCATGCGTTCTCAGTCCTTTCTATATTTTTCATTTAATACTTCTCTCCATTGCCTTTGTTCTATTTTCTTATGTGTTTCTTCTTCAGACTTTTTGAGCAGTTCCTTCATTATTGTTGTCATTTCATTTTTTGCTTGAGAGTCTATTTCTGATCTCATCTCTTCTATGGCCTTATGGGGTTATTTTCTACTTCCATTGCAGTCATTTCAGCTATTTCAGGCATGTGTTTACCAAGTTCTCCTATGTTGATGTCTCCTGGACTTGTTGTGAGTAGGGTGGTGTTCTGGGATTGTGTTTTAGTCCTTTGTTTTGTCGTGTTTGCTACTGATGTAGAAAGCTCAATTTCCCTCTTCAGTGCTGCACAGCAAAGGCTACTAGTGTGCCTAGTTTTCCTGTTGGTCAGGTTTGCCCCTCAGTGACCCCTGAGAAGCACTACTTGGTCTTGGGTTTTCTGGCATTTGTTGATTTGTATCTAGTTATCCCAAGTGTCAGAAGTGGGCAATGGTGTCAGCTGATTGTAGACCATCTGATGCAGTGTCCCCTTGCAATTCAGGGCACGTGCATGGCCCAGACTCAGGTTGCACTGTGTGACAATCAGCCCAATGGACCTATGTCCCCACGCAGTTCTGGGTACAGGCAAAACCCAGACACAAACTGCAGGTTGGACAGTTTGTGAACCACCTGACTCCGTGTCTCCAATCAATTCAGGACACATGGAGGAACCAGATGCAGGCCAGACAGGAAGCAATCACAGACTGCCAATGGCTGTGATTCCCCTAGAGGGTCTGGGCAAAAGTAAAGCATGGACTTGAACCACTGGACCAGCCGCTCTTGGAGCACTCACTCACTCGGTACTGGCCATGTGCATGGAGGGGCCACATGCGCCCCCCAGCTAGAGCAGTTCCTGGGGCTCCTGAGTGAGGACCTGCTGTCTGCTGTGGGTGCCTGGAGGGCAGAGACTCAGTCTATAATGGCAGCGGGGTCCTGGGTCACCTGCTTTGCCCCCTGGAAGTAGAGGGGAAATACCTGGCTTTCTCCATGAGTTTCAGCTGGGAACTGTGGTGGTATGAGTAAAGCTTGCACTTGAGCCACGGGACCAGCAGCTCTTGGAGCACTTGCTCACTCAGGGCACATGCCACATGGAAGTAATTTGAATGAGGTACATACTGCATTACTCCAACGATAAGATATTTGAAAAAGTCAAAAGTATCGGCAGGGTACAAAAATCTGAGCTGTCCTTGGTTAGCAGTTAAGATGCTTCCATATGCAGAGGAGTGGAAAGGAAGTAAACTACATAACAATCGATGTACAACATTATACCATCTTCAAAATGGCATGAAATGTCACACAGCAAGAATATGATCATATGTAAATTCTGGGCTTTGGGAGGGTGATGTAGGTTCCCTGAATTGACAAATAAGTATAAAAATATGGCTGCATGCTGCTGGTGGAGTAGGCGGTGCCCAGATGGAGGCAGGCAGTGGGGAATCTCTGCCCCATCCCCACAGTTTCTCCATGAACGTAAAACTGCTCTACAAATAAATCTTAGTTTTTCAAGTGAAGGATAAATACAGAGTTTATAAGAGAAAAAAAAGAGGGAATAAATTCTCAGTATACCTGCTTTGCTAGAAGTATTGAGTTCTTCAGAAAGAATGCTGAAACTTAGGACATATCTCAGGGAAGCACACCCACTTAGCAAGTACAACATCCTGAGTGTCGGAATGTTGATTATATAGGTTAGAAACTTAGAACCTCATAAATCAAGGCAGAACCTAAGAGAAGGAATAAACGCTACACTTACCAACAAATCTAACTTTAATTGTTATTAATAAATGTAACAGAAGTCAGTTTGCTGAAAATTTAAAAATCCACATTTTATTTAGGGAATATAACAATATGTAAGAGACATTAATGATAGCAATGTTACTAAAAAGAGGAAGGGCTTAGGAATACTGGTAGATAACCTCCCTAGCAGTGAAGTGCTCTGATATTATTTGAAAGTAACTTGTATTAACTACAAATGAATATTTCAATTGCTACTTCAATTTCTAGGTACTAAAAAGACAAGTAAAATTTGATAGTAATTGACAAGTCATACAACAATATAAAGTGTTCAATTACATTATATAAGAAAAAAAGGAATGGAAGAGAAAACAAAAAACAACAAAGAATAAAAAGAATACAAAGTGTTAGATATTTACATAAGTGTATAATATGAACTTTAAAAATCAATGGTTCTAATAAACCATTAAAATATACCAACTACCATAAAGGATAGAAAATATTCAATAATATCTTTAAAAAAAAACTACTTTAAGTGTAATGAAACAGAAGTTAACAGTAAATTGTGGTAGAGAAACTTATACAATCATAACACTCATCAAAATATAAGGAGTACTGAATTTCAAACAAATTTCAGATCAAGGAAGATCTTCAAGGGTGGAGAAGGGCATTACATAAAGACAAAATGGTTCATTTCACAAGAAGTGAAATCAGTTCCTAATGTGTATACAGCTAATTACAGAATACCAATATACATGAAGCACAACTAATGAAAAGGCAATAAAAAAAGATATTTATTCATATTAGAGTTAAGTACTTGAACAGCCCTCAGTCATGAGTGAACAGTTAGAGGAAGCATACAATCAGTAAGGAAGTTCTCTAGACAGTCAATCTACTGGATCTGGTTGGTATTTAGACACGATTTCAGCCCTTGAGCCCAGAATACACATTTTTCTCAAGTTTACAAGGAATATTCACAGGGTTACAACAGAGTCTAATACACTGAGTCATTGAGCACACCTTCCACAAATTTCAAAAACAGAGATATTACAACACATAATCCAGAACTCCCATGGAATAAATGTTGAAATCAGTAATAAGGATGGGGGGTAAGCTCTCAAATATTTGGAGGTTATACAACTTCCTTTATGATACATACAGGTGAAGAAGAAACCTCAAGTCATATAAAAATACTTTAATCAGAACAGAATGGAAATCCATCTTACCAAAATCTCCAGTATGCAGTAAATTGTGCCACTATCGAGTAATTTGTGGTACCTAATATGGAAAGGAAGACAGATCTAAAACCTGTAATCTACACTTCATTTCAGGAAATTACAAAAAACTAACTAAATCCATATAAACAGAGAAAAAAATAATAAAAATTCCTTGAGAAATCAATGAAATTGAAAATAGAATATCCATAGAGAAAGTCAATGATACCAAGATCTGGTTCGTTCTAAAGGTCAAAAAATTGATATGCCTCTAACCAGAAATAAAAGAGATGTTTTCTCTGATTCTACGAATATTGAAAAATAGTAAAGGAACATTGTGTACAACAATTCAGCTCCCATGTTGAAAATATAGGTAAATTTATTTCTCTTTAGACTCAAATCACAAAATTTACAGTGAAGGAATAATGTGAGAGACCAATATGTGTTAGCTGAATTGAATCAGTAGTGATCTAAAAATAAAAACACCAACTCTGGCGATTTTTATCATGAATTCTACTAAACATTTTAAATTGAAATATGCTAATTAATCACACTCTTCCAGAAAATAGACAAGGAAAATGAACTCATTCTGTGATGGAGAGTCACTCTAATTCCCAAAGGAGAGGAAATATTTCAAGAGAGCTGCAGTAGAAAAAGTCTCACCAAAACACATTCAAAAACTTCAGCAGATTATTAGCAAATTGAATGCAACAATGTATTGAAGGACTCATATACCATCACCTAACGGGATTCATTTCAGGTCTACAAAATGAGGTAAACTTTTGAAAATGAATAATTTAATCATTCATAGCAACACACTAAAGGAAAAATCATATAACTGTTTTTAGGAGATGCAAATGAATACATTTGACAAAGTCCAACATCCATTCATGATGAAAACTCTCCCAACATAGTAATAGACATATACTTTATCAACTGATGTAGTCCACTGGAGATATTCAAAGCTCCAGTTCCCTAAAATACTTCATCCACAACATTGATTATACATACCGATTCTCATTTATACTTTCAGTTTCTCAGACCAGAGAGGTAATGCGATATTTACAAACTTGTCCAATTTAGTTCACTAAAGTGTGTGGTCTCAAGGTCCATTCACTGAGCAAAAAATGTGTCGTTTAACTTTATGGTTGAGCACTACTCCTTTGTATAAGTGAACCACATCTTCATTCTCCTTTCATGAGTGATGGGCATTTGGGTTCTTTCCAATATTTAGCTATTACAAACTGTGCTGCTACAAATATAGGAAGAAATTGTTTAAAAGGAAAAGGGCTCCAGGGAGGTGGGAGGGGGAAAGGAAGGAAGGGAAAAGAAAAAATTAGGAAAGAAGCATAAGACTGAAACAAAGCTTTTAAAACAAAGAGCAGAGGATAAGTTGAAAGAAGGGGAGGGAAAAGAAAATTAAAGGGGAATCAAGATATGTCACATACAGGTACCAATTCCCTGTGATGAATGTGATCATTATGTATAACTAAATTATATCAGTAACTTAATTAAAATGAATATCTAATATTATTGTGGCATGAAATGCTACTTGCTATAAATAATTATTATAAGCAAATGAAAATGTGTCTTAAAACAAACAAAATACTTGATTCACCAGACTTTCTCTGATACATTCTATTTGTGTATTGCTTTTTCCAGCTGTGATTGCTAGGCCCATGTTGTAGCAACTAATACATTTTCCTTCAAAATTTTTTCACTCAAGGATCCCTCCAACCTGGGCCGAGGTCCCAGTTAGGTGTAAGAAAGGCAACACTGTGAGCCAAAGTTCTGGACAGGTCATTGGAGGGGAATAGATAACCACCATTCTCTAAGAATGCGTTGGAGCTGTCCTTGGTACTGGCAATTCGTAGCTCTTCCTGAGGTTGGCAGCACAGAGGATGACAGATTACTCAGAGTGGATGTCCAGTTCAACAAGGAACAGAAGGCTGCCTTAATCAAGACCTCTCAGGTTGAGAGAATCTCAGGAAAAATGAACCCTGAAGTGAAGCTTCTACTGCTTGTTATTGATAGAAGCAGGAAACAGGACAATGGACAGAAAAATTTGTGTAGGGGCAGAGGAAGGAGAGGGTTGTCTGTTACATAACTGACCTCAAGTCCACTGTAAATAATTAATCAGTGTATGAGGAGGATATAGGCTAGAGCCTACATTTCTTTAAGCAATGTGTCTGGATCCAACTTAGACTGTGGCTCTGAAGCCTATCATTTACAGTCTAACCATGCATTCTGGAGATCTGGGGTTGTGTCTCCAAAGGTTCCTTACATTTCCATGTCCATCTCACACATACCTTTGCGAAACAGCCCCCCAGAAACTAGTACCAGGGCATATTCTATGCTTTCACTTTGTGTGCTTTCTCACTTTTAGGGGTAATGCATCTTTGCAGTTAATCTAAATATAAATTCTGTATCTCCTATATCTCTTTCTATTTTCTGAGATAATTTTGTGGCTTGTTTCTTTTATTTACTGTGATAATAGTCTTGTTAGTGTTATTTACTGATCACAAGATTTAATTTTGAATAGTATCATAAATAACAGAGTTAGGACACACTCACTACCAAAATTTAACATATATAGGAAATACTATTAGTATCATCATTATTTTCACTAGTGATGACAAATTATTATTGTTTCCATGCTCTACATTGATTAAGGAATTTTAACTCGACCTAGGTTCTTAAGGACATTCTTTTGAGATGACTTATTATTACAAGTTTATATGTTTCAGTTTATAGTCCTTTTGCAGTTAATATTTTTATGCTGGGTAAAGAATACATAATTTTTTTCAGTGCAGAAGTCCTACTGAGTCAGTAGTACATATCAAAAGGGTTTTCCTTTTCCTGTTGAAGCGGCTAAGCAACTTAGTCACTCTTAATCTATAAGGATCTACTTTTGTTTCATCGGCCCCTGTATCTTCCTTCTGTTTTCACTTCTATTGGTACATGTGCACAGTACGTGATGTTTACATTGTTTGTGTGGAGTTGGTATGTGTACATAATGAATATTAATTCCTTTATTTATTCTCATTCCCATCCCTCCCTCTCCCTCCTCTTGACACCGTTCTAGTTTTCTACATCCTTTTAAAATATAATGTTTACCTTCACTGTGTGTAGCTGTTATATGCACATGACTCATATTGTTTTAGCCCCTCTCTTTTCTCCTGCCTCACTGCCCTTCCATCTCTTAATATACTTCCTATTTGACAAAGACCTATCTCCCTACTTCCTATTATCTCTTATATTACTCTTTGTTTAAATGTTGAATGACTCATATAAGAGAAACTCTGAAATATTTAAGCCTATGCATCTGATTTACCTCATTTAAAATTATGGTCTCTACATGCATCTTTTTTTCTAGCAAAAGATTCAACTTTTGGAAGAGTATTACTGCATTGTCTGTAAATACCACATTTTCTTTATCTACATCTGGAAATATATATGGCTTCCATGGTCTAGCTATTATGAATTGTGCTGCTATGCACATTGTATCACTCTATCATGTATCACTGTGTTTTGATGCCTTTAACCCATTTAGGAAGTTTCTTAGAGGTGTAATAGCTACCGTGAAGTGAAATGTCTAGTTTCACTTCTTTTAGGAAACTCTGCACTGATTTCAGTAAAGGTTGTAGTTGTTTACATTCCCACCAATGGTGGACAAGGATTTCTTTTCCCCATAGGCTCTCCAGTATATGTTAGTATTTGGTTTCTTGAGGATGGCCATTTTTCTAGGGTAGGTTGGGATCTCCGTGTTTCTATTCCTGTTTCTCTAATGGCCACTGAGGTTGAGTATTTCTTCATGTATTTATTGGCCATTTACATTTGTTCTCTGTGAAGTGTGTATTCATTTCACATGCCCAGTTTTTGATTGGGTCTTATTTATTGGTGGTTCTATTTTTTTGAGTTTTTTATATATTTTAGATATTAGTTCTCTGGCTGAGGATTAGCTGGCAAAAATGTTCTCCCATTCCATGCGTTTTCTTTGCACTCTGGCGATTCTTCCTTTTACCATGCTGAAACTTTTTAAATAGATATGATCCCATCTGTTGATTCATGGTACATTTGCTCTGTTATCAGTGTTCTTTCAGAAAGTCCATGCATATGATTTAAATGTATTTACCTAATTTATCTTCCAGCAGATTAACTATTTGATTTGAACTTTTATCTCTTCGATCCATTGTGATTATAGTTTAGTGCATGGTGAGACATATGGGTCTAGATTCAATCCTCAGAGGGTGGATGATCAGTTTGGCCCTCACAGTTTATTAAAGAGGCTCATTTCTCAAAGATCAAATAGTTGAATGTACTTGGTAATGTATGAGCATTCTCTGCTCTGTCCCATTGACCCTCATGCCTGTGTTTCTTCCAGTTCTGTGCTGTTATTATCACTGCAGTTTTGTACTACAAATTCAAATCTGGCATTCTGATGCTTCCTGCTTTGCTCTTGTTAACCAAGGATGGCTTTTACTATTCTAGGGATGCTTTGCTGTAATAATAATTCCAGGATTGTTTTCTGCAACTTCGTGAAGAATGCTGTTGGTCTTTGATTTTGATAGTGGATTTATAAATCAGTTATGTGGGTATTGCCATTTTGACTGAATTAATTTGCCTATCCAGAAATATGGGATATAGGGGCTGGGGATTTAGCTCAGCGGCAAAAGCGCCTGCCTGGCAAGCGCAAGGTCGTGAGTTCGGTTCCTGGTACCAGAGAAAAACCAAAAAAAAAACAAAAAAAACAAAAAAAAAACAAAAACAGAAATATGGGATATAGTTTCATTTTCTGTGTTGTCTTTAATTTCTTTCTTCACAGTACTGGAGGTTTTGTTTAGTTCTTTCACTACCACAGTTAATTCCTAAATATAAGTTTTTTTGGTGCTATTGTGAATGATCCTTTTTCTTATCTATTTTTCTGTATTGGGTCATAAATCAGAGTAGAGGAACAATACTCAATTTAGAGTTTTGAGTTTGTATCTTGCTACATTACTGAATTTAATTATTTTATAGTGGTTTATGCATTCATTTCAGTTTTGTATGTACAGCATCTTGACATCTGCAAAAGGTAACTTGATATCTTGTTTTTAAAATTTTTTTATTTTTAAAGATAAAGAAAACAAATTAACAAACAAACAGACATAAACAGGACAACACCCAAACAACAGAAGCAATACAGAGTTTCAGTCAAGTTGATAGAAAATTAACGATAGATATTGTATTATATATTGTACATATTGTTATCTTCAAATTGGTTACTCATTTAAACAAATATAGGCATTTAAGTTTGATCAAACAATTAAACATTAACTGTTCCTTTCTTTTTTTTTTTTTTTTTGGTTTTTCTCCAGTACTGGGAGCCGAACTCTCGACCTTGCACTTGCCAGGCAGGCACTTTGCCACTGAGCTAAATCCCCAGCCCCCTAACTGTTCCTTTCAATAAAGCAATGGAAGTTGGTAGTATGACTCTCTCAGTTACTCTGTGTATGTGTGTATATATATATATATTTTTTTCTCCTTTCTTTTCCTCCTTTCCCTCATCCCAGTTGTTCCCTCCCTTTGAACAGTTTCTTTCCCTTTCACAATATCTATTGTACCTTTCAGATTTTATTTGCTCTTTCAGGTTCCTACACTACTGAGACAATATGGTATTTACACATGGGGGTCGTTTTCATTTCAGTATGGAGCACTCTCACCACTATCAGCACTCCTGTTCCATTCCCGATTTAATATGATGGTAGTTTTTGTCATAAATGGCTTTTATCAGAGTAAGTTAAGGTCTTTATATGTATGCTTTCTTCAGTGCTTTATTGTGAAACTATGTTGGATTTTGTCAAAGGCTTTATCTGAGTCTATTGAGTTGATCATGTGGTCTTTATCCCTGCTTCTGTTTCTGTCATGTATTACACTAATTGATGTGCATGTGTGAGGTAGAACCTCTCGGGTGGAGGAACCTGGGCCTGTGGTAAGCGGCGACGGTGAACAAAGAGGACACCGGAGACCAGGCTGATGGCACAGATCCACTTTATTGTGGAAGTACCAGGCATTTTATTGAGCAGGCTAGAGGCGTGGCAATGGAGGCAGGATAGGGGCATGGTTTGGAGGCGGTACTTTTGGCCAGGGGCTGTGCGGAAGTAAGAGGTCAGAGCGGGACAGCCTAGGCAGGACGACTCACTCGTTGTGCCGAGGACATGACGAGTCTGAGTGTGCTCAGACTCGCTCCTCCGCCACGGCCGTCAACCAGACCTCTGGACCTCTCTTTCCCACACATGTGCTGAAATATCCTTGTGTCTCTTTGTATCTCAATTTCATTCAGTTCTGCTTTTTTCTTCACATTTTCTTTCTTCTAGATTTGAGTTTGGACTGTGCTTTTTTTCTAGGACCATTAAGGACATTGTTGCATGACTTTTTTGTGCTCTTTCTTTCTGTGATGTTGGAATTCTCAACTATACAGTTCCTTCACAAGATACATTTTATTATGTTTTATAAATAATGCTGTACTGTACTGGCAACATCATTTAGTTATAGAGCCTGTCTTATTTCTTCCTTGATTTCCAGCGTTGTTTAATTTTAATGGTACTGTTTACTTTCCATGAATTTGCCATCTTTCTGTGTTTTCTTTTGTAATGAGTTTCTAAGCATACTGCGCTATGAGATGATAATATGCATGGTATAATTTCATTTCTGTTATGTTTATTTAAACTTGCTTTATCAGCTAACATGTGGTTTATTTTGGAGAAAGTTCCATGTGCAGCTGAAAACGTGTGTATTCTGTCGTAGGTGTGTGGAACCTTCTGTAGATATGTATTCAACCCATTTGTTTGAAAATTTTCTTTAACAGTGACTTTTTAGCTTTTATTGACTAATTCATTTTTTTGACTAATTCAATAGACTCTGGTAATGGAGTACTGTACCCTACTATAATTGTGTTTATGTTCATCTAATATTTCATGTACAGTACTATATTTTTTATGAGTTTGGGTGCAATACTGATAAATGTGTATATCAAAAATTGTTACCTTTTCCTGTTGGATGGTAGCTTTAGCTACTATCTAGTCATGGAGTTTGCATCTTTTCATTAGTTTTAGCTTGAAGTCCACTTTGTCTGAACACACCATAGCTATACCTTCTTTCTTTCAGATACCTGTGGCATGGAGTCCTGATTTGATAATTTGATTTTATTCTGTGAGTTTTTGTTGAGTAAAATAAGCTTCTTGTATACAGCTACTGTTGAATTATTTCTTGACCCTTTCTTCCTATCTGTTAATTTACATTGGGGAAGTGAGACCTTTCACAATGAGAGTTAGTACTGAAAAGTATTGACTTGTTCTTGTCATTTCCTTATTTTCCTGTTGCTGACTCCCTCCTTTCTACTTAACTGCTAGCCCTACCAGGTGTATTCATGCCATTTGATACTTTGTCACTGTTGTCTTCAATGTCTATTTCTAGAGTATCTTTAAGAATTTTTTCGTGTGGTGGTTTTTTGGTAAATTTGTTTAGGTTCTCCTTATCATGTAAGCATTTTATTTCTCCACCAATTTTGAAAAATAGTTTTGCAGGATATGTCAGCCTTGGTTGGAAATTGTTTTCTTTTATGGCTTAAAACCCTTCACTCCAAGGTCTCCTGACTTTCAAGTTTGTATTGAGCAGGCGGCTGTAATTACAATGTGTTTTCTTTTATAAATGATACATTTTTTTTTCCTAATAGCTTTTAAGGTTCTCTGTTTCGGTTGCACTTCTGAGATTTTGGCTGTGTTGGGACATGAAGAGATTCTTTTCTGATTGTGGCAATTTGAGGTTCTATGTTCCTCAATTATTTGCAGGTTAGATTCTTTTAGCTTATTTAGACAGTTTTCTGCTATACTTTCAGTACACAGTTTTTTATGTCATTTGTGCTATAGTTCCAATTACACTAATGAAATGAATCTTTTTCTTTGCAAAATCTATGTGCTTTTGCATCCATTTTTCATATTCTCTCATTTTTATTGCCAGTAACTTTTCCAAACTGAAATCCGTAATTACTCTTACATATTTAATCACACTGATTCAGAAGAAAGGTTTTCATGCTGACTAGTATCTCCTATTACCTTCAGCTAGCATATTGACATTATAAAATTAGGGGGAATAAGGACCTCAGAAACAAAATACACATAATATATTGTAAAATTAATTATCTGTGAAAATTTAAGAAAATGTCATATGTGCATTCTGTGTTGCTTCTAATATTCTTATGACAACATACTTTTAATGTCTCTACTTTACATTGTTAAAACGGAAATAACACCAAAATTGACAGTGGAATTGTTATACTATTAAAAAGTGTATAGAAATTATTTAAATTTGTTATTGTCACGTATGTGATGAAAACATAAAGAATTAAAGATTTGGATTTCTGTTATATAATTTGATATGTATTTATATGTATATTCTCTCTATATATTATTCATATAGGTTTATAGATTTTTCAATGGAAATGAAAATAAATTGTACTACTTGCTGGTTGTGATTTGATGTTATCATTAAATTATTCCTAGTAAATTGTCACAAAATTAACTGATTTC
>NW_004955429.1:12363742-12410415 GCF_000276665.1 Chinchilla lanigera | reverse complement strand
CCAGTGCTGGGATTACAGGCATGTACCACCATACCTAGCTTTTTAAAAAAATATTTTATTTTTTGTTTTGTTTTGTTTTTTGTTTTGTTTTGTTTTTTTTGGTTTTTTGGTTTTTCTCCGGTACCGGGAACCGAACTCACGACCTTGCGCATGCCAGGCAGGCGCTTTTGCCGCTGAGCTAAATCCCCAGCCCCTAAATTAACTGATTTCTAAATTTTGTGGAGAATTTTCCAACCTCATATGTACATAACTAATACCACATTATTTCATAAAAGGTTAATTATATGTAAAAACACATTTTGCATTATGGATATAATAGTAAATTAGTTATGAAGGTAAGCTTTATGTATATCAAGGATATATGTTCATATCATTCTGTTTGATTTTGATATATTTTGCAAAGTTTCTCTATAATGAAGTTAACATTATAAAGGAATAGCATATAAACATAAAAACCAAGATGTCTCTGCTTGTTGTCCTTGAGCATTTTCTGTTTAATGCCTTCTTCCTTCTTCCTTCTGTTCTGATCTTTCACTATAGCGTTAGTGTTCCAAGCCTATAACATACATCCTGTGCTGCATAACGGCATCAACACATATGAACATCACTGGAACACAAGCCTATATTTCTACAAAGAGTTACACTCGTAAATTATCCCTGGTGTACTTACAACCCCAATACATAAAAGGAAATTTGCCTAACAGAAAAGATAAAACTACATATATTTCAAAGATGCAAGAGAAATTCTAAGTATTTAGCTATCTGGACATTATCCATCAGGATGCAAATACTGGGAAATTCACAGTCTTTTCCACGTGGATTTTAAACATACAATCATCCGTTTTTCAGTGCTCATTAGCACAAAAGGACAGACTGTGGCATAACAATTACACACAAGCATCTGCACACAAATATTAATTGGGTCATTTTTCCACAGTATTGCAAGGGTTAAGAAAGTAACACAATCCAAAAAGTACATGAGCATAAAGAAACCCATTAGCAGCAGGATGCTCCGAGTGGCCTCTTCTGGGGATGCTTTTGGACAAAGATTAGTGCTATGAAGTTGCTGGAACTGCCTCTTATGCCTGCACAACAGGCTCACCATGTATCCACTTGAGAGAACCATCACCACTATAGAGGAGATATCCTGAATACTCACCAATGACAAAAATACGTACCCGAACAAGTAACTAATAGGCCACTGAGAGCAGGATTCAGTGACAAACATGAGACTGTGTGAGGTTACATTGGGGGTGGCCCCAATGGAGACTAAGAAACGAGTATTCAGGATCAAATTGAAGATCCACAGAAACACAAAGCAACATGGGTATTGTGAGGATTTATATTTAAGTTTTTCCAAACAAGAGTTTCTGGGGCTTAGGGTGATGGCCTGGAGAACACTCAGCAGGCAGGTGGTACAGATGGAGAGGGACCTCATCAACCTGTGCACGTAGATAACCAATTTACACACAAGGCCATCCCCCCAACCCTGAAACTCAAAAATGTCTGCAGCTATGAAGCCCATAGTTACCAGCATCTCCAAATGGATCAGGGCCAGGGGTGCAATAGTGAGGTCCAGTGGCTTGGGCCTGTGCTTGAGGAGAAGTGTGAGGATGTGTAACAGAAACAAGACAGTGTTGGCTGAGATCCCAAGGGTGATTTCAAAGAAAATTGTGTTTCTCACATTAAAAAACCTTAAAAATGTTCCCTTTTTCATTACCATCATAGCAAGAGAAGAACAATGAAGTCTGAGGAAAAAGCAAGAAGAATTATTTATCACAAATATAACCACCATCATTATATTGGCCAATGCTATGCCTTCATCAGAACATTGGATCCCTCCCCATGCATCCTTTTCCCTTCAGAGCTCACCGTTCCTAGTGGCAGGGTGATTATATATCTCACTTCAGGGACCCCACAGCACCTCTGAGAAGTGTGTCACAGGTAAGGAATGTGTTTCCATGTTTTTGTCTCAATTTTCAGTTTTCTTTTTTTTTTACTTTTTTTTTTTTTTTTTTTTTTTTTATTTTAAGGATAAAAGGAGGGAAACATTAACAGACATACAACATTTTACAACATATCACAAGCACAATACAGACAATACAGAGTTACAAACAAAGTGGTAGGGAATTAACAATGGTGGTTGTATTACATATTGATATCTTCAAAGTGGCTTCTCATGAAAACAGATATAGACATGCAATACTGGTCAACCAAAGACTCATTGACAGTTTCTTTCAGCATAGAAACAGCAGGTAGAAGAACAACCATGTTATCTATCCTGTATATACATCCATACAAAATTTCTCCTTCTTTCCCTTCTCTTTTCCCACATCCCAGAAGCCCTTTACTCTTCGGTGGTTTCCTATCATTTCACAGTGTCTATCATACCTCCGAGTTTAACTTAACTCTTTCAAGTTTTACACTAGTGACACAATGCGGTGCTTGCACATCTAAAGAAATCACCAGCAGAGTCAAAAGAAAACCAACAAACTTGGAAAAAATTTTAGCTGATTGTCCCTCAGACAAAGGGCTTCTATCTAGAACATATAAAGAATTAAAAAATTTCAGCCCCTCCAAATTCAAAGACCCAATCCAAAAATGGGCAGTGGAGATGAACACACATTTCTCAGACAAGGAGATACAAACGGCAAATAAATATATGAGAAAATGTTCAACATCATTAGTCGTTCGAGAAATGCAAATTAAAACAACACTAAGATTCCACCTTACCCCAGTAAGAATGGCTAG
The DNA here is from genome assembly GCF_000276665.1 of Chinchilla lanigera. Classification (NCBI taxonomy): domain Eukaryota; kingdom Metazoa; phylum Chordata; class Mammalia; order Rodentia; family Chinchillidae; genus Chinchilla; species Chinchilla lanigera. The sequence continues at coordinate 12,407,664 of NW_004955429.1, read as the reverse complement.
CATTAAGAAATCAACCAATAACAAATGCTGGCGAGGCTGTGGAGAAATAGGAACCCTTCTCCACTGCTGGTGGGAATGCAGACTGGTGAAACCACTGTGGAAATCAGTTTGGAGATTCCTCCGAAAACTAGGTTTAGAGGTCCCATTCAACCCAGCTATCCCCCTGCTGGGTATTTTCCCAGAAGATCTAAAAACATCATATCACAGTGATATATGTGCACCTATGTTCATAGCAGCACAATTTGTAATTGCTAAAATGTGGAAGCAACCCAAATGTCCATCCACCGAGGATTGGATAAGAAAATTATGGTACTTTTATATAATGGAATATTACTCAGCTGTAAAGAAAGATAAACTCGAGGCCTTTATATTTAAATGGTCACAACTAGAGACCATACTCATAAGTGAAATAAATCAATTTTCAGTTTTCATCATGAGGCACCATGTCCCATTTGCCTTTGTATCTATGGAAAGTAGAGAAAATGCTGGCTACATAGTAAGAGCTGTACTTCGTTTTTGGAAATTGGGACAGGATATTTGCCTACATCTGAAATGAAGATTCTCTCAAGCAGTAACTGTCCAGGGGATAGGCATAACAGTTATATAATGTTAGTGACATCCTTCTTCTGGTTTATTGCAGGACCAAATAGTCATAAGAGCAAATGTTTCTCAGTGTGTTCTGAAGTCAAATGGATTTGACTTACATCTGTAACTGACATTTATCAAATTTAGGATTTGAAAACTCAAATCACACATCTAACTCAATGACATATTCTGTAAAATGGGGACAAACAAATTCTTTATTTCCTGGATACACAATATGTAACAATGTACCAAACCCGAAGAGAGCCTAACAGGAAGAAAATGTCAGGTACTATTATCATTATTATGTAGTTCCTCATGCATAAAGCTCTACATTTTATAGTATATAAGTTCTACATTTTATAGTATATTCTTGAAACTCATGCCAGGTGACCCAAATCAGTAATGACAGAGAAGTTCTTTATTATTAGGACCCTGAATTCCAAATTTCTTTTCACTCTATCATAATAACGTGGAAAGAGAATCTTAAATGTACCCATGATTTAGGTAAATTCTAAATTAGTCCTTCTATGTTTGTAATTAAATGACTGGCAAATATTCTCAGCCTGAAGGTGGTTCACAAGGACTCCACACATGTATGCTTTCCACAAGCAAGGAAGGATATTTCTGAGGAGTTATGGGGCTCACGGGTAAAGTTTGTAGTACAGAACTTGGTGACAATAAACTTTTCAGTGTATCTTGCAGTTTGATGCAGGTCTTTGCTTTACATCAGCCATTATAAAGCTGTAATGTTAAGGCTGTAACATGGGGACATGGCTATAGACACATATGGTCACAGACATTTCAACATCACAGAGTAAGACTACATTCATAGCTACATAGAACATATGATATATAAGTGACTGAGAGAACCTGAACTGTGTGATCACAATCTAAAAATCAGAGGTAAAGAAGTACGTGGACTCAATTCTATGGAAATTTTGATTTTTTAAATAGAAATATCATAGTAAAACTAGAAAATGTGCATCTTTTGCTAAAGTATTGGTTAAGGCAAGTAACATAAATTTCTCCATTCACACAATCAACAAATTACTGCTTGGTCTTGTCATTTCTTCAGGGGGAACCTGGAAAAATGTGTATCTGACTATTAGATGTCGCCGACCTATGAGAGTTTCTGAGACCTCAGTGCTCTCTGCTTTGTCTTTCATATTTTTATACACGGCACACACTTATTTCCTGCACATCTATCCTATGGATATTTTAATATATATCCTTATAATATTTTAAAGGCATGACTTTAGATAGGTACATAACAATATCTAAAATGTATTTTTAAGAATTACATGAAAAAATAAAATGTAAATTATAAAGTCATCTTATGTTGCTTTTGTAAAACTCAAGTTTTGAATTAATTCTGTTTGCATTAATGAAGTTTGGTGAACAACTGGGTCAAGTAGCATGTATGAATCTTCCATAAATTGAGGGATACAACTACATTCTTAGAAATATTGCTCACTCTTTAAGAGAAGGAAGTCCTAAAGCATGAAGGATTGAGGTAGGAGATATGTGCAGAGGTTCTAAGTTTACTGAACATTCAGAATGTCAGAGGGTGCCCTAAGTTCTTAACCAAACACTGGCAGTCTTTTTGGAGCCCATGTTCAATCTCCTTTCTGCACAGCATTAATACAGGAAAGTGCTCCACACAGGAACACCCAGTTAAGTTATTAGTTCCCGTCAAGGATCAGAAATATGATAGAATATAAGGTCAAAGCTCCGGCCATCTCAAAATTTTGTGGATCACACAGCTATATTAGCAAAATTCACTACACATAGCTTGGTCCTATATTTGTCTGTGGATGCTATATAGAAAGGTATAAAGCTCCTTCTGTAGTAATATTTTATTAGAAAATATATCCTTGAGACTGTGAACATGTGAAAACAAGCTATCAGAAAAGATCTACCAGTGTCCCCACCCAGCTGTACCTCATCCAGCTCACACCTTCCAGGCTGAGCACAGCTTAGGGGAACAAGAGACTGGACAGCAGCTCCTTCCATCTGCCAGATGATCTGGAAGGCAGATTCAGCTCTGAGGAGTGAGAGAATGGAGAGAGGACCTGCCTCAGCCAAAATGACAAGCACAAATTTCTCATTTTTTGAACAGAAGAAACCCAGCTGCCCTCAAAGAGACCTTTGTTAATAAAAACAAAAAAGAAAGAAAGAAAGAAATCACAGAGAAAGCAAACTGCAAGAAATTTCTGAAAAAAGTCACAATGTGAATGTCATATTGGGAAGAATGCAAAGTAAGTCTGAGTGTGGAGCTCACAGAAAACAAAACAGAAAATAGTGAGATAGTTAAATATAAACCTCTGAATTTGTTTTGAGCATTCAACATTTGGAGTTCTCATAACTTAGTAAGTCTGCAAATACCTCCTGAGGAATATAAGGCAATTCAGAGCCTAGTTAATGCCCTATCTAAAGAAAGATTCACTTTAGACACTCTGCTATCTGGCAGTTACCAAGACCAGGGCCATCCTTTGACACGTGACACACTCAGGTGTTTCACAAACCAGTGAGGAGGCTCAAGTCAATGCACCTGAGCCATAGGTGAGAAGAAACCAGGTGTACTGTGGGAGAGAGGGGCCTCAGAAGACTCCCACCAAAGGGGGGCACTTATGGCCTTGAAGGCAGGCAGACTGTAAAGTGAAGAAACTGGCTGCCTATTCTTTTTTTCTGTACACCACAGAATGTAGTCTTTATATTTTGCACAATAAGGTAGTGTATAATAATAGGGTTGAAGTCCAGAACACAGTCATGTGTTAGCTGCATAAAAGAGCAGATCTTGGCTCTTATTCCTGTACTTTACAGGTCAGCTTTACCACGATCTGTACCAATGTTGTCCTTGTCTATAATTTAAGTTAAAAAGAATTCAGGCTTTTGATGTAAGTCTGACAATAAGCAAAACAATGGTTTAGGTTCATGAGAATGTTCATCTTAAAGCTATAATTCTTACCAGTTTTTCCAGCGGAAAAACTGCAAAGAGAGAGAGGGAGACCCACTCAGGTAGGCAAAACCATCACCAGCCAGATAGATGGCCTGATTTCAGCATACAGCATTGGGAACTCACAGCACTAGACGCTGGAAGAACAAAATTAGAGGAAAATTTGAGTACATGGATGGCAGCTGGGTACATTTATTAATATGTAGTAAACATTATCATAAGCACCCAGATCTCACTTTCAAAGAGGCTGAGTAAGATCTGGGTGCTCATTTATCTACAGGAATTCACACCATTCACATGTTTATATCCCTTTTCTGAAAATTGAAGCCAAATTAGTTACTCTCGCAAAGAAAAGAGACAAAATAATCCCAGAGGAAGATTGCCACAAATGTGAAAATCTTGTCCCCTACAAGTGCACAAGCCTGTATGACAATCTTCAATCAACTCCATCGTGAAGAAAAAAAGTCTTCCACTCATGGAAAATAACTGTCAGGTTTATGTTAGTGGCATTGAGAAATATATGTAAGCAACGAGTGACAATGGACGTAACACAACAAGCATAGAGATCAAGACAGATGAAAAGATTTTGTTCTAAACTTTTCCTTCATTGAAAAAGTTTCTGGCATACCCACTGTGAATGAAAGCAGAAGAAATACTTTTAATTTAAAAAAAATAGAGAAAACAATAAGAGAGATGTCTTTCCTCTCAACAAATATTGGTGCATTATATTCAAAGACCTTTATTGTAAACACAACAAAATACTCCAATGTTATCGCCTTGTTTTATTGTCACCATATTAAAGAATGACACCATCAAGGTGAATTTTGTGAAATCAATAGGTTAAGCAGGCTTTTGTGAGAAAAAGCTCATACATCTTTTGTAGGAATGAGGGTAATGTCTCTTTCACAAGTGATGCTTTAAAAAAGCACTCCACTTCATACTAAAGAACTCAACTAGCACACATAACTAGCCCACATTACTAGTGTGCTAGTAACACAACTAGCATTATGGTAACATAACTAACATTAGTTAATTAGTAACATAACTAACATAATGTTAGTTAGTAACATAGCTAACATTACATGGGTTGTTTTTTTAAAAAGGTTTCAGTGACTTACACAGATGGTACAAGAGAAAGTGATTCTTGCATTCAAAACCCACAGTGAAAGTTCATCTAGTTACGAGGGGTGTAAATGGAAATACAAAGCTTTAGACCAAAAAACAGTATCTTCCTGGAGAAATGATACTGAAAGTAAATGAACACCATTTAATTCAGAGAAATAAAAACATGCAAGAAACTAATTTACAATTTCTTACAAAAAATAATACTCATTTTCTGAGCCATGAAGTTAAAAGCTAGAGTCTTTGAAAAACTCAGTCTACAGAAACCTTACCATAAAGCCCATTTTCTTACTTCCTTAGCCTGGCTAGGATCCTGCCCACCACAGATACTGCATCTGAGACCAGAGAGGCACTTACCCAGGGGCAGGTGTATGGATCTGGTGCTGCTGAGAAACCTCTGCACGGCCTTAATAAAAGGATGTTATAAGCACACTTCTGTGTAGATGTATCATTTTACAATCTGTAGAGAAGTGACAAGATCTCACTGCAAAGGACAGAGCTAGACTGCCAAATGGAACATTTTGCCTGTCTGAGGACTTTATTTTACTCTTTCTAGATAATAGCCATCTGGGAACACCTGTGCTGCAAACTTTAATTTCCCAGTGACACATCTGCATGAGGGATGAGAAAAGCCCCATTGTATAAGTTCACACTCGTCCAGAACTATTGCAAATTAGTCCCAACAGGTGGCAAACTCCTCTGCTGTGAGAGACTCATGTTGCCTCCCATTCTTGCCTCCCCAGTGGCTCAAGTTTCCTTTTGCATAATGTGTGACTTGCACACTCTTCTCCAGTCTTTTCTCACATGGAGCGCCTGGTTCCTAAGTGTTACTGGCTGTGCATTTTGTGTACTTCATGATTTTCAAGTTCTCAGTTTCAGGTTTCAAGCTATGAGTAAAAATACAATATGAATTTTAATACAAATAAATACTAGAATTCTGCCTACTCACTGAGGTGTTGTGGGTTGAGGTGATCACAGGCACATGATTGAAACTGAAATTTAAGCAAAACAGGAGCTGGAATCCACACTATGAAGAAGCTGAATGTGCGCCCCTCATTCATACCAGTGGAGATAAAAAAGCTTCCCACATTCTCTGAATTAAAACACACAATCTTAGGAGGGAACCCAAACACCATGGGCTTCACACTTCTAATTTCCAAGTCCCAACAGGAACTACACCTTGGTTCCATTTCACACAGGGTCAAGAAGCGGACTATCAAACACCTGACCCAATTAAGAAGGAGGCTACCTGGATTGTCAACTCCTTCAGGGAGAAGTTATGGATGGGCCAACAGCAACGGCCTTCAGAAAAACCCAGAGGTAGTGTAAAAGTAAAACAAACAAAGAAGAGAAAACCAGTGTGTGGCTTTGTCTTGAGAGTAGCTTTTTCACAGTAGGGTAGCACAGGAGGAGCAATCCAGCGCGATACCTGCCACAAGGCCAAAGAGAGTTTAATCAGGTGGCATTTTGGGAAAGGATTGTCTGTGTGTGTGCATCATGAAATATCTACTCCCGGGCTGAAGTGCTACACTGCAACAGGGACTTGGTGAGAGACAGCTATGCAGGAGGAGAAACAGTTCATGGTGTGGCAGGCAGGAGGCAGCAGCCTTAATTTTTTCCCCTTTTATTCTATGCAGACTACAAGGCTATTTGATGATATAGCCAGACTAAGAGTAGTATTCCCTCTTCTACAGCTCCATCAACTACACCCAGAACTATGTTAAACCAATCAGTGTGCTAATCCAGTATCATGTACCGAAGTGTGAGTACCACACATCCATGATTCGGATGGATCCAAACCCAGCCTATGATCTCATGAGACTTTGGAGGGACATCTAGAGTAAATGTATAATAATGAGAAACACAAATTATAAATAAAGAACAAAGCAAAAATAGATAACAAGAACAACACAGACAGATAACTTTCAAATGGGAAGTGGATCAAGAAATGGTCTGCAGGTGCTTAGGTAGGTGCAGAGGAAAATAAAATATTAAGATACTTCATGTACATGGACCAACTCCATACAAGGAATGTAAACATTGTGCAGTGCAAACATGTAATAATCAAGAATAAATTGCAAAAAAGTGAGGAGAAGTCAGATCAAACACTTCTAGTGAGAGAAATTAGCAAAGGGGATGAAACTCTACCCTAATTAGAGTGACTAAACTCCAAGCAACAACCAGAAACTGCCACTCACTGCTAGCAAGAACGCAAAGGAGTACAGACATTTTGATGGGTTTTGTGACAATTTCTTGCAAAATAAAATATGCTCTTTCACATAAGAAGTCACAACCATGCTCTTGGGAGTTTAGCTAAATGAAATGACAATATAAATATAACAATTCCTGCACAGGAAAAATTGCATCAAGTTGATTCATATCTGTCATAACTTGAAAACAATTAAGGTTTCCTTCAGTAGATGAATGGAAAAATGAACTACAGCACATGTAGATAAATGGAGTACTATTCAGCATTATCAAGAAGTATCAATTCAAGAACACATAAAGATGAAGTCATATTACATGGGAGTAATTTTAATGAGTTACATAGTGTATTACTCCTTTTCTCCTGTACCCATCGTGGTTGCTCTTTCCTATGGATCTGTTTCTTTCCCATTCACCATATCTATTGTACCTCTTGCATTTTATTTCCTCTTTCGGTTTCTTACACTAGGGAGACAATACAGTGTTTACACATGTGGGTCTGATTCGTTTCACTTTTGAGTATAGTCTCCAGTTGTATCAATTTACCTATAAAAGCCTTGAGTTTATCATTTTTTATAGCTAATACTCAATTGTATAGAAATATCACATCTTTTTTTTTCCATTCCTCATTTAATGGGTATTTGGACTGTTTCCAAGGTTTAGCTATGACAAAGTGTGCTGCTATAAACATGGGTACACATATATTACTGTGGTATGACGTTTTTAATTTTTGTAGGAAAATACCTAAAAGGAGAATATCTGGGTTGAATGGGACCTCTAGTCCTAGTTTCTTGAGGAATCTCCACACTGATTTCCACAATGGTTGTACCAGTGTGCACTCCAAATTACAGTGGAGAAGAGTTCCCTTTTCTCCACAGAATGGCCATCCTTTGTTATTGGTTGAATGCTTTTTTTTTTTTTTTGTTTTTTTCCAGTACCAGGAATCGAACTCATGACCTTGCACTTACCAGGCAGGCGCTGTGCCGCTGAGCTAAATCCCCAGCCCCATTGGTTGAATTCTTGATGATAGCCATTCTTTCTGTGGTGAGAAGGAACCTCAATGTTGTTTTAATTGGCATTTATCAGATGACAAGTAATGTCAAAATTTTTTCATGTATTTATTTGCCATTTGTATCTTTCATCTGAGAAGTGTAATATCCTCAGGTGTCACATTTCTGATATCCTCTTTGATCACTTTTTTCAGAGTATTACAGTTTTCAATGTTATATAACTTTCACTTCCTTTGTTGGATTGATTTCCACATATTTCATTTTTTTGCATGCTCTTGTGAATGTCATCTCAGATGCCCATTTTTGGATTGGGTCTTTGATTTTTGGCCATCTAATAACATGCTGATCTTTATCACAGTAATTTTGTAGAATAATTTTAAGTCAGGGATTATGATGTCTCTTGAATTACCTTTTCTGGCCCAGGATTGCCTTTGCTACTCTAGATCTCTTTAGGTTCCAGGTAAATTTTAGGAATATTTTCTCTAGTTTTTTAAGGTATGCTAATTGTATTTTGATTGTGATTGCATTAAATGTGTATAACATTTTGGGATTATAGCCATTTTCTCAATGTTAGTTTTTCCTATCCATAAACAAGGGATATCTACATTTTCTGGTATCTTCTTCGATTAATTTTTTTCAAAATACTTTTTGGAAGCCATTGTGAAGAGTGTGGTTTCCTTAATTTTTCTCTAAGTTTGCTGTTTGTGCACAGGATGTTTATTGATTTTTGATTGTTGATCTTGTATTTCACTATGCTACTGAATTGGTTAAGTCAAGAAGTCTTTTGGTTGAGTTTTTGGGTTTCGAATATAGAGTATCAAGTCATCTGCAAATAATAATAATTTAACTGCTTTCTTTCTTATCCTTATTCCTTTTTATTTCTCTTATCTAATTGCTCTAGCTAATGTTTCTAGAATTATATTGAATAGGAGTGGTAACAGTGGACAGGCTGTTAGTTTGTCATAGATAGCTTTCACTAGATGGAAGTAAAGACCATCTACTCTGATTTTCTGTAAGGTTTTTATGAATGAGGTTTAGACTTGTCCAAGGCTTTTTCTGCGTGTATCGAGATGATCATGTGATTTTTGTCTTTGTCTCTGTTGATATGGTGTATTACATTTATTTATTTGCTTATATTGAACCATCCTTGCATTCCTAGGATGAATCCCCCTTGGTGATGGTGTATAATCCTCTTGATTATTTGCTGCATTCTGTTTGCTGGTAACTTTTGAGCATTTTTGCATCTATGTTCATTAGGGAGATTAGCTTGTAGTTCTCTTTTTTGATTGGGTCTTTCTCTGGTTTTGGTATCAGGGTATTGCTTGCCTCCAGGAATGTGTTAGGGAGAATTTCTTCCCTTTCAATTTCATTAAAGAGTTTGTGAAGTACTGCTATTAAATCTCCTATACAGTTCTTGTAGAATTCAGCTGTGAATCCCCCAGGATTCTGGCTTTTCTTTGTAAATAAGTTTTTAATTGAATTTTCAATTTCATTAACTGATATTGTATTATTCAGGATTTTTAGATCTTCTTGATTCAGCTTTGGAAATTCATGTATGTGTAGGAATATATCCATTTCTTCTGTGTTTTCCATTCTGTGAGAGTAAAGATTTTTGAAGTAGGTCTTGATGATCTTCTGAATTTCCATCAGATCTGTAGTGATTTCACCCTTTTCATTCCTTATTGAATGAATTTGAGTGTTTTCTTTCTTTTTTGATAAGGGTAGCTAGAGGTTTATTAATTTTATTTACTCTTTCAAAGAACCAACTCTTTGATTCATTAATTCTTTGAATGGATTTCATAGTCTCCATTGCATTAATTTCTGCTCTGATCTTTATAATTTCCTGCCTTCTTTGGGTTGTGGGTTTTACTTGTCTTTATTTATCTAGAAGATTGAGGTGGAGCATACGGTTGTTTATTCATGCTCATTCTCATTCATTCTTTGCTTGCCTTTACAGCTTTAATCCATGTGTTATGGATCCCTAATGGGTATATTACTTAGTGATGATGAAATCATACTAGTTGTAGTCTTACCAATTGGTTCTCTTCGGTTAAAGGTATTTTTAGAAATTGTGTATGTTGAGGTGTGCAGCTGTAATTTATTCATTTTCTCTATGATATAATGAGATTTCACTGTGTGATTACACCATCATCATCTTATTATTTGTGTACACCTGGGTTATTTCTTTTTTAGCCATTGTAAACAAAGTATTATGAGCATTACAGAGAAAGAATGCTGGAAGTTAGGACATATCAGAGAAAGCACACCCCTAGTAAGTGCAACATCCTGGGATTCAGAGAGAACACTGATTATATAGTTTAGAAATGTAAAACCTCACAAATAAAGGCAGAATCTAAGAGAAGGAATAAACATGTGGCTTAATAAGAAATCTTATTAATTATTATTAATAGACCTAACAGGAATAAGTTTGCTCAAACTTCAAAGATCCACACTGTATGTAGGGACTATAATTATAGGTAAGAGAAATTAATGATAGCAATGATACTAAAAAAGAGGAAGGTCTTATGTATATTGGCAGGTAACTGACATACCAGTGAATTATTATGGTATTAGTAATGTTTTCCTCCATTTTTAAAATTAAAAAAATTAAAAAATTAAAAGATAAAAAATTAATAAATAGAAATTAACTTGATTTAGTTGTAAATGATTGTTTCAAATTGAAGTCAGGTGGAATGCCTACTTTCACTTATATTAGATAACTTCACTCTTATTTCAATGCTGGTTGTAGTAGGTTATATTCCCACTAATGGTGGAGAAGGATTTCTTTCCCTTAACCACTTTAGTATTCATTAGTATTTGATTTCTTGAGGATGACCATTTTTCTGGAGTAGGTTGGAATCTCAGTGTTTTGATTTGTATTTGTCTAATGGCCACTGGTGTTGATTATTTCTTCCCATATTTATTGGCCATTTTTACTTGTGCTCTGTGAAGTACGTATTCATTTCAGGTGCCCAGTTTTTGATGAGGTCTTATCTATTGGTGGTTCTAATTTTGTAATTCTTTATATATTCTAGATATTAGTTTTCTATCTGAGGAATAGCTGGCACAATGCTTTTCCATACTGTAGGTTTTCTTTATAATCTGGTAACTGTTTCTTTTGGTGTGCAGAAGCTTTTGGGATAGATATTATTCTTGGTACTATATTTTCCACAACCAGGGTTCATTCAGAGTGTCTATGTGTATAACATAAAGAGATTTACCTAATTTATCTTCAGCAGATTAACTGTTTACACCTAAACTTTTAGTTCTTTGATCTATTTTGATTATAGTTTAGTGCATGGTGAGACTTCTGGGTCTAGATTAAATCCTCTGCATGTGAATGGTCAGTTTTCCCTACACCATTTATGAAAGAGGCTTCTGCCACTTATGTGTTGGCCTCTTTGTCAAAGATCAAATAGTTGAATGTAGTTGTTGATGTGTGTGCATTCTCTGCTCTGTCCCACTGACCCTCATGTCTGTGCTTCTTCAAGTACTGTGCTGTTTTTTTTTATCACTGCAGTTTTGTACTGTGACTTCAAATCTCAAATTTTGATGCTTCCTGCTTTGCTCTTGTTAACCAAGGATGGCTTTTACTATTCTAGGGATGCTTTGCTGCAGTAACGATTCCAGGATTGTTTTCTCCAGTTTGGTGAAGAACGCTGTTGGTATTTGACTGTGATTGTAAATTTGTAAATCAATTATGTAAGTATTGCCGTTTGGACTGCATTGGATTTGCCCATTCAGAAATATGAGGTATAGTTTCACTTTCTGTGTTGTCTTTGATTTCTTTTTCGCAGTTCTTGTGTTTTTATTTAGTTCTTTCTCTACCATACTTAATTCCGAAATTCATAAGTCTTTTGGTGCTATTATGAACGATCTTTTTTCTTTATTTCTTTTCTTAATTTCTGAATCAGATCATAATTAGAGTAGAGGGACAATACACAATTTGGTGTTTTGATTTTGTATCTTACTACATTACTGAATGTCATTATTTTAGAGTGATTCATTCCAAGTCTTCTATGTACAGGTTCATGTCATCTGCAGATGATATCTTGATATCTTTGATTTTTATAATTATCTCGAGTTTTTAGCTTGTTCAATTATTCTTGCTAATGTTTCAAAGGCTATGTGGAACAGGAGTGGAGATACTGGATAGTGCTCCATACTGAAATGAAAATCTTTCAATTTTTTCAATTTAATATGATTTTGGCAGTTTTTGTTATAAATGGCTTTTATGAGAGTAAGTTAAATTGTTTATATATATGTTTTCTTCAGTGTTTTATTATGAAACTATGTTGGATTTTGTCAAAGGCTTTATCTGAGTCTATTGAGTTGATCATGTGGTCTTTATCCCCGCTCCTGTTTCTGTCATGTATTGCACTAATTGATGTGCATGTGTTGAAATGCCCTTGCATCTCTGTGATGAAGCCCACTTGGTTATGATGAATGAGTAATTGTTTTGATGCTTTGCTGCATTTTGTTTCCAGTATCTATGTGAGGATATTTGTGTCCATATTAATTCATGAAATTGGTCCATAGTTCACTTTTTTGGTTGGGTCCTTGTCTGATTTAGGAATCATAGTAGTCATAGTTCTCAGGAATGACTTTGCAAGTACTACTTACTTTAAATTTTACCACTGTGGAAATCAGTTTGGAAACTCTGTAGCAAACTACTTCTAGAGGTCCCATTAAACCCAGCTGTTCTGCTTCTGGGTATTTTCCCAGAAGATCTGAAAACGTCATATCACAGCAATACATGTGCACCCATGTTCATAGCAGCACAATCTATAATTGCTAAACTGTGGAAGCAACCCAAATGTCCATCCACCGAAGATTGGATAAGAAAATTGTGGTATTTTTATGTAATGAAATATTACTCAGCTTAAAGAAAGATAAACTTGAGGCTTTTATAGGTAAATGGTCACAACTAGAGACCATACTCATAAGTGAAATAAGTAAGACCTGCATATGTAAGAATCAGATTGTCTCTCTAGTGTAAGACCTGAAAGAGTGAATAAAAACTAGGAGGTATGACAGATATTGTGAATTAAAGGAAAATGCTCAAAAGTAAGGGGCAACTGGGGTGTGGGAAAAGAGAAGGGAAAGAAAGGGAAATCATGTAAGTATGTATACACAGGATAGCTAACATAGTTGTACTACTGTCTATTGCTCTACAGAAAGGAACAGTTAGTGATTACTTGTTTGATCAGTCTTGTACGTCTCTATTTTCCTGAGAAAACACTTCGAACATATCAATAAATAATACAACAACCATTGTTAATTTACTACAACTTTGTCTGTAACTCTGTTTTGTTTGTATTGTTCTTATGCCATTTTGTAAATGGATGTCTGTTTATTAATATTTCCTTCTTTTATTTCTTAAAATAAAAAAAAGAAAAATTTTCATGAGCAGAGGTGTTAAAGCTTCATGGAGGGTTTCGTAGAATTTAGTATTGAACTCATTCAGACTTGAGCATTTCTTCATTGGTATGTTTTTCATGACTGCTTCAATTTTATTGTCTATTATTGGATTATTCAGGGTTTTTAAGACGCTTCAATTTTGAGAATTTAGAAACACTTGGTAATCCATCCATTTCTTGTGATTAATTGGAATCTAGTTTATCCAATTCAGTGGTGTACATGTTTGTGAAGTAGTTGTTAATATTATTTTGTATTTTAGCAGTGTCCATTATGATTTCACCCATTTCATTGTACACTTTATATTTTTGTATCATTTCTCTCTTTTTGTTAGTTACAGAGGCTACGGGTTTATTTACTTTGTTTATGCTTTCCAAGATCCGACTCATTTATTCATTGATTCTTTTATTGTTATGATCTCAATTTCACTGAATTATGATCAAATCTTCAGACATTCTTTCTACTAGATTTGAGTTTGGATTATGCTTTTTCCCTAGAACCATGGAGGACGTTGTTAGGTGACATTTTTCACTCACTCTCTTTTTGTGATGTGAAACTCTCAGCTATACATGTTCTTCTTATGATACATCTCATAAATTGTGCTATATGGTAGTTGCAATATCTTTTGGTTATAGAGCTGCCTTATTTCTTACTTGATTTCCAGCATTGCTTAGTTAAAAATGTACTGGTTGCTTTCCAAGGATTTGCCTCCTTTCTGTGTTTTCTTTTATTATTGGTTTCTTTCTTGTGCTATGGGATGATGATATACATAGTATGATTTTAATTCTTTTATATTTACTTACTGGCTTTATTGGCTAGTATGTGATTTATTTTGGAGAAAGTTCCATGTGCATTTGAAAATATGTATATTCTGTGGTAGGTGGGTGGAGCATTTTATAGATATGTATTAAACCCGTTTGTTTGAAAATTTTCTTCATCTCTTGTATTTCTTTTTAAATTTTTTAAAAATTGATCTGTATATTGGTGATAATGATGTACTAAATTCCTGTACTATAACTATGTTTCTGTTTATCTGATAGTTCATGTACAGTACTATATTTTTATGATTTTAAGCACAATATTGATCATTGCATGTGTTAATAATTGTTACCTTTTCTTGTAGGATGGTACACATAGTATTGAATTGTTTCTTGACCCATCTTCCTATCTATTACTTTATATTGGGGAAGTGAGATGTTTCACAACAAGAGTTAGTACTGAAAAGTATTGACTTGTTTTTTCATTACTTATTTTCCTATTGATGATTCCCTACCTTCTACTTAACTGTTAGCCTCACCTGGTGTATTCATGCCATTTGATACTTCGTCATTGTTGTGTTCCATGTCTATTTCTAGAGTATCATTAAGAATTTATTTTAGTGGTGGTTTGTTGGTCATAAATTTCTTTTGGTTCTCCTTACCATGTAAAGATCTTATTTCTCCACCAGTTTTGAAAAAGAAAAGATTTGTAGGATATGTCAGTGTTAGGTGGAAATTGTTTTATTTTGGTGTTTAAAACCCTTCACTGCTAGGTCCCCTGAATTTAAAATTTGTTTTGAGCAGCCTGCTCTAATTATAATGTGTGTTTTTTTTAATGGGATTCATTCCACTTTTTCTAATAAATTTTATGATTCTTTTTTCCTGTTTGACTTCTGAGATTTTGACTATGTTGGGACATCAAGATGTTCTTTTTTGATTGTGGTTATTGGAGGTTCCATATTCTTCAATTATCTGCACGTTATATTCTTTGACCTTATTTAGACAGTTTTCCACTATTCTTTTCAGTAAACAGTTTTTATACCATTTGTGCTCTAGTCTCATTTTCACTAAAGAAAATGGATCTTTTCCCTTGCATAATCTATATGCTATTTGATATAGTTTCACATTCTCTCATTTTGGTTGCTGATCACTCTTCCTAACTGGAATCTGTGATTACCCTTACATTTTTAAATACCCCAATATATTTAAATGAATGCATTCCTATCTAGGAGAAAGTTTTCCACACAGAATAGACTTTCTTATTACCTACAGCTAGAATATTGTCCCTATAAAGTTTAGGGGAATAAGATTCTAAGACATGAAAGAAAAATGTATATTGTAAAAATTAATGTTCTGTGAAAATTTCTGAAAATATCATGTTTACATTCTGTGTCACTTCTAATATTCTCATAACAATGTACTTTTCATAACAGCGCACTTTTGATGATTCTACTTCTAATTAACATGGAAATAACACTAAAATTGAGAGTGTCATTGTTATACTATTAAAAAGTGTATATAGCAGTACTCCATTGTATAAAAATACCACAGCTTTTTTACCCATTCCTTGGCTGATAGACATTTAGGCTGTTTCCAAGATTTAGCTTTTACAAATTGTGCAGCTAAAAACATGTGTGCTCACATATCTCTTTGATATTTGGTTTTCATTCCTTCTGACAAAATACCCAGAAGGGTACTAGCTGAATCTAATGGGACTTCTAATCCTAGTTTTTTGAGGAATATCCACACTGATTTCAAAAGTTGTTGGAGTACTACTCAGGTATAAAGATAAATCAAATATTGTCTCCCTAGTGTAAGAACCTGAAAGAGTAAATAAAATCTAAAAGGTAAAATAGATATTGTGAAAGGGAAAGAAACTGCTCAAAAAGATATAACGACTGGGATGAGGGAAAAGAGAAAGGAAATAAAGAAGGGAAAATATGTATATATGCACAGACAAGATAGCTAAGATAATTGTACTACTAATTTCTACTGGCTTATAGAATGGAACAGCTAATGTTTAATTTTTTTGATCAATTTTACATGTCCATATCTGTTTATCTAAGTAACCAATTTGGAGATAATAACATGTAATACAACAACAATTATTAACTTCCCATCACCTTGTCCAAAATCCTATATTGCTTTTATTGTTTTTATGTTGTTTTGTTTATGTCTGAGTGTTTGTTAATGTTTTCATTCTTTAGTCTTTAAAAAACATTCTAAGTACTATAAAAAAGTTTAAAAAATTAAGATAAACTCGAGACTTTTATAGGTAAATTGATGCAACTAGAAACCTTACTCATAAGTCAAATAAGTCAGAATCACATGTGTAAGCATTCTATGTCTAGCTAGTGTAAGAAACTAAAAGAGTAAGTAAGATCCAAGTGGTACAAGGGATACAGTGAAAGGGAAAGTAACTGCTCAAAAGTAAATAACAACCAGGATAGTGGAAAGAGAAAAGAAGGAAGGGAGATAAAAATGTGTATATGTACACACAAGATAGGTAAGACAATTGTACTACTAATTTCTATTACATAATTGAAAGGAAATGTTAGTGCTTATATAGTTCGATCAATTTTATATGCCTCTACCTGGTAATCTGAGCAACTATTTTAAGGATAACAATATGCAATATAATAACCAGTTTTAATCACTTATCAACTTGTTTTGAAATTCTTTATTGTATATATTGTTATTTTGGTTTGTTTTTTGTCACTCTAAAATAAAAAAGTTCATAGCAATGATTGAAATAAATTATTTTCAGGTATGTGATTAAAACAAAGAATTGAATTGAACCTCAGAGAGCTTTAGGAACACCAGTGATATGCTCCTGCTCCTCCTCTACCAACGTGTGAGCCAGGCAGAGCCCTAACAATTTCAGAGGATTTAGGGGCCAGTCCCTGCTCCCCCACCCTTGCAGAAGCCAGGCTAAAAGTCAGACAACTTCAGTGGCCTCAGTGACTGTGTTCTCACCCCTCCCCAACTGATGTGGGAGCTGGGCTACATCTGGAAAGGGTCTAGAGCCTCGGTGACCACAACCCACCCACTCTTCCACTTGTGGAGGTGTGGATGAAACCCTGACAGCTTGGGAACACAGTATGGGAGCAAAGCTGAGCCCCAGACAGCTTCAGGATCATCAGTGACAACACTTTGCTCTCACACATGCTCCTGGGATACACATTGACCACTGGGGGCCTTTGGGTCTTTGCACTGCTACTTTTACATAATTGTGGGAGTGAGGCTGAGCTGCAGGGAACGTATGGATCTTCAAAAGCGACCAAAGGAGCTCCACTTCACCCAGAACAAGCCCACGGAAATTTCATACACAAGAGCTTGGAAGCCATACACTGAAATTCTGAAATGATAGCCACTAAAGTACAAGAACAACTCCATCAAGCCATAGAAGACATCAGATCAGAAATAATCTCTCAGACAAAAAAAAGAAATGACAACAATAATGAATGAATTGCTCAACACCTCTAAAGAAGACATAGATAAGAAAATAGAAGAGCACAGAAAAATGATGGAAACCTTAAATGAACAATATAGGAAAGAGCTAGGGTGCATGAAACAGATTCAAACAGTTATCCAGAAGATTAAAATTTCCATCAAAAGCTTGCAGAACTACTAGAATGAAACTGAAGATAGACTTTTAGGCCTTGAAGACAGCATTGCTGCTAATGAATGTGAAAAGAAGGATCTCTTAAAAATAACAAGAAACCAGGAAATAACAATTCAACAGCTGCAAGATAAAGTAAAACAAAACAATGTAAGATTGATAGGTGTCAATGAAACAGCAAGTGTGATCACAAATGACATATAAAGATTATTTGCAGAACTAACAGCAGAAAATTTCCCAAGCATGGAAAAAGAATCAGACATACAGTAAAGTGAAGCTTATAGAACTGCACCTAGCTATAACAAAAATAAATCTACACCTAGATATATAATGATCACAATCTCAGAAATTCAACAAAAATACAACATTAGAAGCTGTTAGAGAAAAGAAACAGATTACCTATAAAGGAAAGTCAGTCAGAATCATGGCAGATTTCTCAACACAAACCATCAAGTCAAGAAGATCTTGGAGTGAAGTATTTCAGGTCCTAAAAGAAAACAACTTCTAACCCAGGTTGATGTATCCTGGAAAACTATTCTTCAAAATTAATGGAGAAATAAAATATTTCCATGATAAAGAACAAATGAAGAAATTCAAGAATGCCAAACCAATACTATAAAGAATGCTAAAAGATATTCTAGAAAGAGATAAATGTGATCACAACTTCAAGAACAACAACAGAAAGAAACCACCAAGCTGAGCAAGCAATCAGAGGGAAAGGAGGAGCCAACACAAGTAAAACAATATGACAAAGATCAGCCAATACTTATCTGTTACAAGTATCAATGAAAACAGTCTCAATTCACCAGTCAAAAGAAACAGACTGGCAGAGTGGATAAAGAAACAAAATCCAACAGTATGCTGCATACAAGAAACACTGAACTCAAAAGGAAACTCATAGAGTGAAAATCAAAGGATGGAAAATAATACTTTATGCAACAACCCAGGAAAAAGTGGGTATAGCTATTTGTTTTCAGACAATGTGAACTTCAAACCAAGAGCAATCAAAAGGATAAAAAAAAGTCACTACATACTTGTGAAGGGAAAACTTCAAGAGGAAGAGATAACAATCATAAACATCTATGCACCAAATACAGAAGCACACAAGTATAGAAGGGAAATTTTAACAGATGTGAAAAATGAAATAAGCAGCAACACAATCAAAACAGGGGACTTTAACAACCAATTGTCACAAAGAGATAGATGAACTAGACAAAAATCAGCAAAGAAATAACCAAACTTGTGAACAAATGGACTTAGTAGACCTTTACAGAGTGTTACCCCCAACAACACCAGAATACACATTCTTCTCAATTGCACATAGGATATTTTGTAAAATAGACCATATAATAGTCCATAAAACATGTTTAAGTAAATGTAAAGGAATTGAAATTATGCATACTATCAGACCATTGTGCAATGAAATTGGAAATTAATGACAAATCACAAAAAATCCATAAGCACATGTAAATTAAATAACACCCTCTTGAACAACCAGTGGGTCACAGATGAAATCAAAGAAGAAATTAAACAATATTTACAATCAAATAAAAATGTAGATATTACTGATAGGAATCTGTGGGATGCAATGAAAGCAGTCATCAGTGGGAAATTTATAGCTGTGAATTCCCACATCAGGAAAACAGAACGAGCACAAATAAACAATCTTATGCTGCACCTCAAGCTTCTGGAAAAGGAAGAGCAAGTCAAGCCCCAAACTCAAAGAAGGCAGGAAATTATAAAGCTCAGGGCAGAAATTAACACAACAGGGACTAGAAAATCAATACAAAAAAATTAATGAATCAGAGTTGGTTCTTTGAAAGTATACATAAAATAGATAAACTCCTAGCCAGCCTTATCAAAAAAGGAAAGAAAAAACTGAAATACCTGCAATAAGGAATGAAATCAGCACAGATCCTGTAGAAATTTAGAAGATCATTAATACCTACTTTGAATACCTTCACTCTCATAAAATGGAAAATACAGAAGAAATGGACAAATTTCTAGATGCATATGAATTATCAAAGCTGAATGAAGAAGATATAAAAATCCTGAATATCTTAATATCAGCAAATGAAATTGAAATGTAATAAAAAGCTTGCAAATCAAGAAATGCCCAGGCCTGATGGATTTACAGCTGAATTCTACAAAAAATTTAGAGAAGATTTAATACCAACACTCCTCAAACTCTTCAATGAAATTGAAAAGGAAGCAATTCTCTCTAACTCATTCCTGCAGGCACGTATTATTCTGATACCAAAAGCAGAGAGAGACCCAATCAAAAAAGAGAACTACAGGCCAATCTCTCTAATGAATATAGATGCAAAAATTCTCAATAAAATATTAGCAAACAGAATGCAACAAATCATCCAGAAGATTATACACCATGGCAAAGTGGGATTTTTACCTGCAGGGATGGTTTAATATACACAAACAAATTATAGGGATGGTTCAATATACACAAACAAATTACTGTAATACAGCATATCAGTAGAGCCAAACAAAAAAATCACATGATCATCTCAATGAATGCAGAAAAAGCTCCTAATAAAGTCCAACACTCATTCATGATAAAAGCCCTTCTGAAAGTAGAAATAAGTGATGTTTACCTCACTCTTATAAAAGGCATCTATAAAAAACCAATGGCTAACATCATTCTAAGTGATTAAAAATTGAAAAGTTTCACTTTTAAATCGGGAACAAGACAAGGCTGTCCACTCTCATTAATCCTATTCAACATTGTTCTTGAAATATCAGCCAGAATAATTAGATGAGAGAGAGAAATAAGAGGAATAAGGATAGGAAAGAAGAAGTGAAATTATCATACTTTGCAGATGACACGATACTCTACATAGAAAACCCCAAAAACTCCACCAAAAGGCTTATAGATTAAATAACCAAATCCAGTAGTGTAGCTGGATACATAGTCAGCTCTCAAAAATCAATAGGATTCCTGTACACAAACAACAAACAGACTGAGAGAGAAATTAGGGAAACCACACATTTCATAACAGCATCTAAAAAAATGAAATACTTAGAAATTAATCTAACAAAAGAAGTAAAAGATTGATACATTGAAAATTACAGTATGCTAAAAAAAAGAGATCAAAGAGGATATCAGAAAACAGAAAGATATTCCTTGCTCATGGATAGGAAGAACCAACATTGTGAAAATGGCCATACTCCCTAAATTGTTGTACACATTCAATGCAATCCCAATTAAAATACCCGTATTATACCTCAGAGATCTAGAGAAAACATTCTTAAAATTCATTTTGAACCAGAAGAGGCCTAGAATTTCACAAGCAATCTTGGGTAACAAAGGAAAAGCAGGAGGCATCACAATCCCTGACTTGAAATTATACTGAAAAGCTACTGTGATAAAATCAGTGTGGTACTGGCAAAAAGCAGACAAGATCAATGGAACAGGTTGGAAGATTCAGACAACTACGAACACACACAGCCACCTTATCTTTGACAAAGGGACCAAATATGCTCACTGGAAGAAAGATAGCCTCCTTTAAAATGGCACTGGAAAAACTGACTCTCCACATGCCGAATACTAAAACTAGACCCATGACTGCTCTATGAACCAAACTAAAGTGAAATGGATCAAAGATCTAAATATTAAAAGAGAAACACTAAATCTACTTTAAGAGAAAGTAGGTAAAAATCTTGAGGACATAGGGGCAGGCAGAGAGCTCATGAACAAAAACCAAACTGCATGGGAAATACTTCAAAGAGTTAAAATCTGGGATCTTATCCAACTGAAAAGTGTTTGCACATCAAAAGAAATCACCAGCAGAGTAAAAAGAAAACTCTTGAATTGGGAAAACATTTTAGCCAACTGACCCTTGGACAAAGGACTTATATGTAGAACATAGAGAATTTAAAAAATCAGCCCTCCCCAAATTAAAAGACCCAATCTTAAAATGAGTATCTGATATGAATACACAATTCTCAGATGAAGAAATACCAAAGGAAAATAAATATATGAAAAATGTTGAACATCATTAGTCATTCAAGAAATGCTAATTAAAACAACACCGAGATTCCATCTCACTCTAGAAAGAATGGTTATCATGAAGAAGTCAAGAAATTAAGAAATCAGTGACTAACAAATGCTGGAGAGGCTGTTGGGAGAAGGAACCCTTCTCCACTGCTGGTAGGAGCGTAGACTGGTGAAACTAGTGTGGAAATCAATGTGGAGATTCCTCACAAAACTAGGATTAGAAGTCTGGCTTAATCCAAGTATTCCCTTTTTTGGGTATTTTCCCAGAAGAATGAAAACATCATATCACAGCCATATATGTGCACCCATGTTTATAGCAGCACAATTTGTCATAGCCAACGCTTGGAAACAACCCAAATGCCCATCAACTGAGGAATGGATAAAAACTATAAAAAAAAGATAAACCTAAGGCTTTCATGGGTAAATGAATGCATCTAGAGAACATACTGTTAAATGAAATAAATTGGACCTCATCTTTAAGCATCATATTGTTTCCCTAGTGTAATAACATGAAAGAGTAAATAAAATCCAAAATGGACAATAGAAAATGTGAAAGGGAAAGAAATTGCTCAAAGGAGGGAACAACTGGGATGAGGGAAAGAAGAAAAAGAAAGAAAGAAGAAAGACTATACATATATGGAGAGCTGAGATAACTGTACTGCTGATGTCTGGTGGTTTATTGAAAGGAATAGTTAATGCTTAACTTTTTTTAGTTTCACAAATTATGTAGGCTTATACCTGGTAATCTCAGCAACTGATTTGAAGATTAGAGTATGCAATAGAACACCATTGGTGAATTCCCACCATCTTTTCTAGTGAAGCTCTGTGTCATCTTTAATTTTCTAAATTATTTTTTAATTCTCTTTAATGGTTTGATCAATGTTGTATTCTCACATCTGGTAATCTGAGCAACTTCTTTTTTTTAATTAAAAAAAACTAAAAGAATGAAAGCATACCAACAAACAGACATCCATTTACAAAATAGCACAAGAACAATACAAGCAATACTGAATTACAGACAAGGTGACAGGAAATTAACAATGGTTGCTGTATTACTTATTGATAACTTTAAAGTGGTTACTCAGGAAAACAGATATAGACATGCAAGGTTGATCAAATAATGAATCATTAACTGTTCCTTTCAATAAAGTGATGTGTCAGTAGTACAACTATGTTATCTATACTATATGTACATATATACACAATTTTCCCCTTCTTTCTTTTCTCTTCTGCCTCAAGAGTGAATAACAATTAGGAGGTATGATAAGCATTATGAAAACAAAGGAACCTGATCAACTTCACTGAAGATAATAATATATGATATAACAAACCACTGTTAATTCCTATCATTTTGTTTGAAATCCTGTATCATTTGTAATATTTTTGCTTTGTTTTGTTTTATCTGTGATGGTATTTTGCTATTGTTTTCTTTTTACTAGTCTCTTTAAAATAAAAAAAACATAAAGAATTAAAGTTCTGAATTTCTATTATAAAATGATATGTATTTATATATGGAACCTCTCTATATATCATTCATATAGATTTATAGATTTTCCAATGGAAGTGGAAATAAATTGCACTACCTAGTTGTGATTGGCTATTATCATTAAATTATGTATAGTAAATTCACACTACAATAATTGTATTTTTAAACTTTCTGGAGAATTTTCTCACCTTGTATATATATATCTAATACTATCAAATTATTTTAAAAAACATTAGTTGTATGTGAACACACATTTGGCATTATGCTCATAATATTAAGTTAGTTATTAAAGTAATGACTAATATATATCAAGGATATATGTTGAACTCATACTGTTTTATTTTAATAGAATTTCTGAAGATTCTCTATCATCAAGTTGACATTACAAAGGAAAAGCATAAAAACTGATAAATACCAAGATGTCCCTGCATATTGCCCTTGAGCATTTTCAGTTTAATACCTTCTTCCTGCTTCTTTCAGTCATGGTCTTTCCTCATAACACCAGCACTCCACTCCCATAACATACATCCTTGTTCTTTAGTGTTTGTAGCTGTATAAAAGCACCAGTGCATATGAACATCATTGGAACTTCAGCCTATATTTCTTCAAAGAGTTACACTTTTAAATTATCCCTTTTGTACTCATTATCCAAATACATCAAAGGAAATATGTTTAATAGAAAAAAATTGCATACATTTCAATGATGCAAAAGAAATTCCAAGTATTAGATAATCTGAAAGGCAATTATTCATCAGCAAATTCTGGAGCATTTATACTTTTTCCACCTGGATGTTAAGCACTCAATCATCCGTTTTTCAGTGCTCATTAGCACAAAAGGACAGACTGTGGCATAACCACTGCCCACAAGCATCTGGACACAAAGATTAATTGGGTCATTGTTCCACAATATTGCACGGGATGAGAAAGTAACACAGTCCAAAAAGTACATGAGCATAAAGAAACCCATGAGAAGCAGGATGCTCTGAGTGGCCCTTTCTTCGGGAGATGCTTTTGGAGAAAGATTGGTGCTGTGAAGGTGCTGGAACTGCCTCTTATGCCTGCACAACAGGCTCACCATGTATCCACTTGAGAGAGCCATCAGCCCTATGAAGGAGATATCCTGAATATTCACCAGTGACAAAAATATGTACCTGAATAAGTGACTAATAGACCACTGAGAGCAGGATTCAGTGACAAACAGGAGACTGTGTGAGGTCACATTGGGGGTGGCCCCGATGGAGACTAAGAAACGAGTATTCAGGATCATATTGAAGATCCATAGAAACACAAGGCAACATGGGTAGTGATGTGAGGATTTATGTTTCAATTCTGCCAAACAAGAGTTTCTGGGGCTTAGGGTGATGGCCTGGAGGATGCTCAGCAGGCAGGTGGTACAGATGGAGAGGGACCTCGTCAACCTGTGCACGTAGATAACCAATTTACATGTGAGGCCATCCACCCAACCCTGAAACTCAAAAGTATCTGCAGCTACGAAGCCCATGGTTACCAGCATCACCAGGTGGATCAGGGCCAGGTGTGCAACAGTCAGGTCCAGGGGCTTGGGCCTGTGCTTGAGGAGAAATGTGAGGCTGTGGAACAGAAGCAGGATAGTGTTGGCTGTGATCCCGACAGTGATTTCAAAGAAAAATATGCGTCTCACATAAAAAGTCATGAAAATCTTTCTTTTTTTCTTCACCATCATAGCAAGCGATAATAGAATTCTGAAGAAAAAAGCAAGGAGAATTATTTACCACAATTATCACCACCACCATCACCTTGGCAAGTCCTATGCCTTCATCATTGTATGCCTCCAATACAATGTATGGAGAACATTGTATGCCTTCCCATGCGTCTTTTACCTTCAGAGCTCACCTTTCCTGATGGCAGGGTGGTTGTATGTCTCACTTAAGCAGCCCCAGTGTACCTCTGAGAAAAGTGTCACAGGTGAGGAAGGTGTTTCCGTGTTTCTGTCTTAGTTTTCAGTTTTCATCATCAGACACAAGGCGTTATTTGTCTTTGTATCTATGGAAAGTAGAAAAAGTGCTAGCTACATACTAAGAGCTCAACCACTTTTGTGGAATTTGAGAGAGCAGATTTGCCAATATCCGAAACTAAGATCCTCTCAAGGAGTAACTGTCCATGGGGTAGGCATACACAGTTGTGTCAGTGACATCTTACTCCTGGCTTATTGCAGGCCAAAGTATTCATAGAGAACGAATGTTTTTTAGTGTGTTCTGAAGTGAAATTAATGTGATTTACATCTATAATTGGACATTTATCAAACTCAGTATATGAAAAATTGCTTCATACATCTGACACTCAGTCTGTAAATGGAGACCAGTATATACCTAATTTCATAGAGATAGAGTATATACAAATGTACCAAATATGAAGAGAGAATAACAAAACATGAAATGTCAGGTACTACTATCATTATTATATACTTGCTTATGCATAAAGCTTGATAGAATTAGTAGGCTTTGGAAGATATTGTACCTCTGACTTAGGGTAAAAGCGTATGGAAAAATAATCAAAATAGTGGACAACTAACAATATCAGTTTATGAGACACATGACACTAAAATGTTTTTTAGTTTTCCAAGACTATAGTGTTCATATATTCTAGAAACTCATGCCAGGCAAACCTAGATCAGTAATGACACTGAAGTTATTCTTTATTATTAAGACCATGAAATTTTCTTTTAAGTCCATCATAACCATTTGAAAAGAGAATCTCAAATGTACCCAGATATTAAGCAAATTCTGCAGATTCTTCCTTATGATTTTAATTAGATGAGTTGCAAATATTGTCACTCTGAAGGTGGTGCACAATGAGTACAAACATTTATGTCTTCCAAGCAAGAAAGGACAGTTCTGCAGACTTATGGGGCCCCAGTGTAAATTCTATAGTACAGAATTTGGTGACAATAAACTTTTTATTTTATTTCCTACTGTAATGCATGTATTTGCTTTACATTAGCCTTTATAAAGCTATAATGTTAAAGTCCTAACATGGTGTCATGGTTATAGAAACATATCATCACAGACTAATCATTTCAACATCACAGATTAAGACTACATTTGTAGCTACTGAGAACACACGCTGTATAAGTCACTATGCTGTGTAAGTGACTGAGAGAAACCTGAACTGTTTAGAAACAAAGAATATGTGATCTCAGTTTTAAAGCCAGAGGAAAGGAAGTATGTGGTCTGAATTATATGGGAATTTTGATTTTTAAAATAGAAATGTCATGGTAAAGCTAGACAAAGCTCATCTTTTTCAAAAATATTGGTAAAGGAAATATACACAATTTTCCCATTCACACAGTCAACAACTTACGGTTTGGTCCTGTCACTTGCTCAGGGGGAACATGGAAAATATGTCTGACTATCAGATGTCTCTGATACATGTGGTTTCTGAGTCCTCAGTGCTCTGCTCTGTCTTTCATCTTTTATAAATGACATATACTTATTTCCTGTACCTCCATGCCATACAATTTATAAAACATATTCATACAATATTTTAAAGGCATGACTTTAAATTTGTATATAATATCTAAATAATATTTTGAAAGAGTTACATGAAAAAGTAAACTGTAAATGATAAATTTATCTTCTTATGTCATTTTTACAAAATTCAAGCTCCACTTTAACTTTGTTTTCATAAATTAAGTTTAGAAAGCGTCTCATAAAATGGGTCAAGTAGCATGTATGAACCTTCTATAAATTGAAGGAAACAACTAAATTCTAATAAAATTGCTTAATGTTTAAGAAACTGCAGTCCTAACGTGTAAAGGATTGAGGTGGGAGATTTTTGCAGATGCTATAAGTTTACTCAACATTCAGGATGTCACGGTGTGCCCTAAGTTTTTAACCAGAAACTGGCAATTTTTTTGGAGCCGAAGATCAATCTCCTTTCTACACATCTTTAATACCAGAAAGTGCTGCACTCAGGAGCACCTAGTTACATTATTAGTTCCTGTGAAGATGAGAAACATCACAGAAATTAAGGCCAACTGTCCAGCCACCTCAAAATTTTGTGAATCACACAAAAATACCAACGAAACTCACTCCACATAGTTTGGTCCTATAGTTGTCCGTAGATGTTGTACAGAAAGGTATAAAGCTAATTTTAAACTAATACTGTATTGGAAAATACAGTCTTGAGACTGTGAACACTTGAAAGCATGCTAACAGAACTGATCTAGTAGTGTCCCCGCCCAGCCATGCTGCATCCAGCTCATACCTGCCAAGCCGAGCCCAGCTTAGGGGAACAGAAACAGGACAGCAGCTCCCTACATCTACAGGATGATCAGAGGCAGAATAATCCCAGAGGCAGTTTGTCACAAATGTGAAACTCTCATCCCTGACAAATACAGAAGCCTGTAGAACTGCCAGTCAACCCCATAGTGCAAGGAAGAACGCTGTTGTTCAAGGAAAATATGTGTCTGTTTTGTCTTTGTATTTTGGAATCAGACGTATACAAAGAAAAGGTAATAGTTCCCATTAATCTGTTGAGAAAAACCTTTAAATAACCAGTGGAGACTGGATGTAACACAAGAGGCATAGAGATCAGGACAGATGAACATATTTGATTCTAAACTTATTCTTTCTGGAAAGGGTTCTAGCATAAGCATTGTGAATGAAAGTAGAAGAATTATTTTTAATTTGAAAAAAATGCTGGACGTAGAAAGAGAGATAATGTTTCCTCTCAAGAAATGCTGCTATGTTATATTCAGAGACCTGTACTGTAAACACAGCAAAAACCTCCATCATCATCATCTTGCTTTACTTGTCACCATATTAAAGGCTGAAACCATCAGGGTGAATTTTGTGAAATCAACAGTAAGCCAAGCGGGCTTTTCTGAGAAAATGCTTGCACATCTTTTTTGGGAATGAAGTTAAGGTCTCTTTCACAGCTGATGCTTTACTCAAAGCACCTCGTTTCATACTAAAGAACTCAAATGAAAGTTAACTAGCACACATTACACAGGTTATTTTTTTTAAAAAGCTTTCAGTGACTTACACAAATGGTACAAGAGAAACTAATTCTGCATATTGAACTGCACAGTGAAAGTTCATCTATTTATGAGTGGTATAAATAAAAATATAAATCTTTAGACTAAAGTAACAATATCTTCCTGGAGAAATGATATTGGATGTAAATCAATACCATTTAATTCAGAGAAATAAGCATATGCCAGAAACTAATTTAGTATTTCCTATGAAAAATAATTCTCATTTTCTGCATATTATTAAAGCTGGAGTCTATGAAAATCTGTCTACAGAAACTTTACTATAAAGCCCATTGTCTGACTTCCTTAGCCTGCCTAGGATCCTGCCCACCACACACCCTGCATCTGTGACCAGAGAGGCACTTACCCAGGGCACGTGTGCGGATCTGGTGCTCCTGAGAAAACTCTGCACAGCCTTAATATAAGGATGTCACTAGCACAGCACTGTGAAGATGTGTCATTTTAGAATCTGTAGAAATGTGACAAGATCTCACTAGAAAGGACAGAACCACTGAGTCCTGAGTAGGACAATTTGCCTGTCTGTGGAGCCTATTTTACTCTTTCTAGGTAATAGCCATCTGGGAACAGCTGTGCTCCAAACTTTACTCGATGTTCCCCTGACACATCTGCATGAGGGATGAGAAAGGCCCCATTTTATCATAAGTTCAGCTTCGTGGAGAACTATTGCAAATTAGTCCCAGCAGGTGGCAAACTCCTCTGCTGTGAGAGACTCCTGTTGCTGCCCACCGATGCCTCCCCAGGGTCTAGTTCCCCTCCGTATGATGTGTGACTCGCACACTCTTCTCCAGTCTTTTCTCACATGGATCATCTGGTTCCTGGCTGTCACTGGCTGTGCATTTTGTGTACTCCATGATTTTCAAGTTCTCAGCTTTACGTTTTAAGATATGAGTAAAATATCAACATGAAATTTAATACATATGTAAACCAGAATCCTGCCTCTATAGTAGGGTGTTGTGAATCCAGATGATCACAGGGACATGATCATAACAGGGGCTGGAATCCACATGATGAAGAAGCTAAATATTCACCCCTCATTCATATCAGTGGAGGTTAAAAACAAAGGTTCCCACTTCCTCTGAATTAAAAAAAGAAACACAATATTACCGTGGAAGGACCCCCACCCACCATGGGATTCACATTTTAAACTTCCACGTCCCAAGAGGAACTACACCTTGGTTCCCTTCCACACAGGGTCATGAAGATTGCTGTCAAACAACTGTCCTGATTAAGAAAGATGCCAAGGCCTGACAGATGAAGTAGGCTGCCTAGGAAGTCAGCTAATTCAGGGAGAAACCATGGGTGGGCCAACAACACCTGCTCCCAGAAAACACCATAGCTGGCATGAAAGAAAAAAATAAAGAGAAAACCAGTGTGGGGCTTTGGCCTGAGAGCGGCTTTTTCACAGTGGGATAGCACAGGAGAAGCAAAGCAGTGTGCTTCCTGCCACAGGGCCAAAGAGAGTTTAATCAGGTGGCGTTTTGGGAAAGGGTTGCCTGTGTGAGTGTGCATCATGAAATATCTTCTCCAGGGCTGAAGTGCTACACTGCAACAGGGACTTGGTGAGGGACAACCAGGAACACATAGTAGGAAAGTGTAAGAGCTGGACATAGATCCCACGAGATGCCCTGATTAGTTCATGCTCAGGCTAGGAAGGACTGGGGCCCTCATTCTGTGGTGGAAAGTGTGATTTTCTGGGTTTGGCTTTCAGATCTAAAGATGGGCACATAGAGTTCAGAGGCCTGCCTTTGTACCCATACTATTGCCTTTAACCCTCAGGAGCTAGAAGTCTGACTGCTTCCCTGTGAGCTAATAGGAGTGGGGATGAGTCTCGGACTGGGCAGTGCCACAGACTAGGGTTTACTGACAGAGGATTCTTGAGCAGAGAAGTCGCATCACAAATGCACAGGCTATAAAGAGAGGAGAAGAAGGCTGTGTACCTTGCTGAATTCCAAAACCAGCAGAGCCTGGAAGTAAATCACTTATTTGGAAATTGTAGTGGATTGACAACTGGTGGTCAACTTATAACCCCGAGCTGAACTGAGTAAGCAAGGTGCTGGGTGTGGGAGGCCCACCTGAGGACTGTCACCAGCAGCATACGAGGCAGAACTGGAGAAGAAGGGAGGCTGTTGGGAGCTGAGAGAGGCTGTTGGGATCTGGTAGAAGCTGTAAGGAGCTGTTGGTTGTTTTGGAGGAGCTCATCATGCTGGTTTTCCTGATGAACTTGGCTGTTTTCATCCTGCAAGGAGCTCAGAACCTTGTTGGCACTGAGAATGGCTTCTGTTCACTTTGGGGCAGCTCTGGTCCTCACTTTGAGCATCTCTTCCTGGCTCTGGAGGGGAAGATGGCGCACTGCTGGTTTCCTGGAAAAGCTTGCTACACTGACTTCCCTGATAGGAACGGGGCCATCTTGATCATCAGAGGAGCTTGGGACCTCACTGTTGCTGAGGATGGCTGTGGTACCTTTTGGGGCAGCTCTGGTTTTTCTGAGCATCACTTCCTGGCTCCAGTGCAGATACCTCAGCCTGCTAGTACAGATCCTTCATCCTGCTGGCACAGAGCTCCTAGATTCCACCACTGACCTTTGGGCCTTTGCAGCAGATCTGTGAAACAGGCCTGCATGAGATATTGCTATGGGCTCTAGGTCTTCAGCTGGACTCATGTAGGACATTCCATGGGATCCAGGCCTTCATCTAGATTTCTTGGTCTATAGCGTGTGGACAGACTTCCTGCACTCTTGTATATCATTCTTTGGGTGATTATTATAAATAATCATATAGAATATGTGTCCTGTATTATGTTGTTCTCCCTTGCAAAAATGACACACAAAGCATAACAGAAATACATAGGAATTTATTATTTTTTCTTTTTTGGGCCCCAATTTTTTTCTCTATTGAGTTTTGAGTTTCTTGTCATTCTTTTGGCTTGGGATGTTGTGTTTTGTGTGTGTCTTTTTGGTGCTATTTGTTGTTTTATCTCCTATTTTTTTTAACTTGGTATTAATATTATCCTTATTTGATTAGGACTTTTTTGTTTTCTCTCTTTCTCCCTTCTAATATATTTCTTTACTGTATTTCCTTTTTTCTTATTTTATTCTCCATTTGTTATTACTTACACATTTTCTTTTTGTTTGTTGCTGTTACTTTTCTCTACTACTACTAATTTTCTTTTACTCCATAATTCAAATTCTCATTCTCCAGTACTTGTATACTTACAAATATAAGAATTAATGTTTATGAATATGTAGATTGTTAAAATTATTGTAGTTTTGTTTAAACTAGTTATATTATTGATGGAAGTAAACGTCTTTTAGTGAACTGATATTTACTGTGGATGAGTATATTTTTTTCTTAGGTATTCTTGTATAACTATAGATCTCTTTCCCAAGGTTTAGAATGGAACATTGTTGAACCTAGGGTAGGATAGGGAAGGAAAGGAGTTCACAAAAGGAAATTAAGATATACTATCTACATGTACCAAAACCACACAGGGATGTAAATATTATGGACTTCAAACATCTAATAATAAAGAGAATAAATTGCAAAAAATAGTGGAAAAAGTAGACCAATCAAGTGTTCTATATAGAAGCAAAGAAGTTATCATTCAAAATAGAAGACACTATACCCGAATTAGAATGGTTAAATTCCACATGCTAATTTCCCTTGAGGATGCTGTGCAATCCAAATACTATTTTACAGTCGGCAAGAATACAGAGAAGTACAGATATTGGGGGGGGGCTTGTGACAATTTCTTGCACATAAAACATACATTTACTACAAAATCTTCTAATCATGCTTCTTCAGACTTAACTAAAGAAAATGAATACATATATAAAAATCCTACACAAGGAAAACTTATGCAGGCTTTATTCCTAATTCCCAAAACTTGGAAGCAATTATAATATTCCTCGGTAGATGAGTGGACAAATAAAGAGCTGTGCATTCAGACATATAGAATATTATTCAGTGCCAAAAAGGACAGGAGCTCTCAATTCAAGAACATTTAAACATTAAGTCTTATTACATGGAAGCTAATCTGAGTAGACTACACACTGTGTCAATCCAATTATAAGATATTCTAGAAAGGTTAAAAGTATGGACATAGTATAACTATCGATGGTTTCTTGGGGTTAGTGGGAGACACACAACCAAACAAAGAGGAGTCATAGGGAAGGGAAACTGCATGTCACATGATGGTAAGTGTATGTCACACAGTTTTCAGAAAACCATGGAATGTATAAGGCCAAGAATATGTCCATAAACAAAGTATGGACTTTGGGAGATAGTGTAGGTTCACTGGATATAAAGAGAAATTATGAAAATGGGGCCAGATGTTTGTAGTAATGGAGGTGGTGCCCATGTGGGGAGATAGTGGGGAGATCTCTGTACATTCCACTCAGTTTCTCTATGAGGGTAATATCAAATTAAAAATAAATTTTATTTTTAGGTAAAGGAGAAGTAAAGAGCTTATCACACAAAAATTGAGGCAAAGTATCCCTGCTTTGCAGGAAGTGTTGATTTCTTCAGAAAGAAGGTTGATATTACAGGTTGGAATTTAAGACTGTCAAAAAGAAATTAGGAGTATAAGACAAGCAGTAAGTATAAGGGCTAACAGGGAACTTAGTTTTCGTATGTTTAACTGTTCTAATAGAATCACTTTGCTCAAAATGAAAACAGGCACACTATATAGTTAATATAACTGTAGGCAAGGGAAATGACTGAGGCAATGACTCTAAGGACAAGGAGGAAGGATTAGGAGTCCTGGCAGGCAGCTGCCATACCAATGAACTGTTGTCTGAAAATGAATTAGATTAGTCATAAATGATTATTGCAAATTTTAGAGCTACCAGTATAAAGAAGGGAAAAATGGGGGAAAATATTTTGTAAATA
Organism: Chinchilla lanigera; assembly: GCF_000276665.1. Classification (NCBI taxonomy): domain Eukaryota; kingdom Metazoa; phylum Chordata; class Mammalia; order Rodentia; family Chinchillidae; genus Chinchilla; species Chinchilla lanigera. Next base: position 12,374,569 of record NW_004955429.1, on the reverse strand, counting down.
AAGAAAGGGGGAGGGATTGAAGGGAGGATAGGGAGATGGAAAAGAAAGAAAAATCAAGATACATCATGTACAGGTGCAAATTCCCTATCATGAATGTGGTCATTATGTATATCTTAAATGTACCAATAAATGTAATGAATGAAAAATGAGCAAGAATATTTGCTAATAAGAGACAAAAAAGTACAATATCAAATGCTCATTAAAAATCATAAGATGGGAGAATGATAGAAGAGAAAACAGGGCCGGGGATTTAGCACTGCAGCAAGCACATGCCTGGCAAGTGTGAGGTCATGAGTTCAATTCCCAGTACAAAAAAGTAAAAAATAAAAAAAGAGAAAGCAAAGAAGAATAAACAAACAATAAAAAGATATTTATCCAAGTGCAAATGTGGTAGATATTTATCCAAGTGCAGTTTAAATATCATTGGTTCTAACTAAATCACTAAAACATACAAACTACCATAAGTGATTGAAAATACCCAACATTATGTTTTTATAATAAACTAATGTATTGAAATAGAAGATAACAGAGAGTGGGGTAGAGAAATATATAGAATTGCAATGCTGTTCAGAATAAAGGAAGTACCTGTACTAATCTTAAAAATCTCCAGATCTTTTTATCTATGAATTATATTGTGAACCTCACAAGATGAAGAGCCACTACTTACCAGTAGTATATATAACACACTTATACCCCAAATATACAGGACCTCTTAACACATAACAAGAAGAAAAGACAATTAACAAGCAGGTAAATGTTCTGAAGAGATTCCTAAGCAAGGAGTAAAAGAGATGGCAAATAGAAGCATAAAAGGGTTTCATATATCACAATAAGTACCATATGTATATATAATTCAAAGTGGTTCTTCTGTATTCAAGCTCTTGATTATAGTTAAAGATATCAGTATGAACTCAGGTTACTAAATACACAGATGAGTACGTGAACAATTTAGATATGCATGTATACATGGGGAAGTTTATATGCACAGACACATATGTACATGTGTAAACATACACATCCATGAATAAATGTGTGTGTATGTACACACACATGAAGTCTAATGACAGAGCCTAGAAGAAATGACATCCTAGAAGCGTATGGTGAATGGGAAACCACAGATGAGTTTTAAGCACACACCAGAAATAAAATATAACAACTGTCACTCTAAACATGCATTTAGAACATACAAACTACCATAAGTGATTGAAAACTCCAAATCACTCTTCACCATCACCATCATGCAGAGAATATCAGGTTCTAGAGTCATGAAGCTGAGCCCAATTGATAGCAGCAGCTTTGTCTCTTTGGTTAAAGTAACAATAACTACAATAGCATCAAATATAAAGTGGACATTGAGAAACCCTCAGTTCCAATGATGTTCCACTCTCATCCATAGGAATGAGATCCATAGTTACAGTGTCATCCCTAAGAGAGAGGATATATTCATCTATAGTAAATGTGTAGTCAGTAAAACAACTTTACTTCTACAAAACATGGAGCAGTGCTCAAACATAGTACACTATATTGAACTATCTCTATATTCATAAATCATAATGGTTATATTGGTAAGCATAGAAGTAATGGAGAATGAGAGTCTGAGTTAAGGAGTAAAGGTATAGTATTAGTGAAAAGTCACAGAAAAAAACAAAAAGCAAAAACATAAGTAATAAAAAATGGAGAGTAAGGCAATGAAAAAAAAGAAAAAAAATAAGGGAACCAACAAAAGGGAACAAAAATAGAGAGGGACAGAGACAGAGATGGAGAAGCAAAGAGAAAGAGAGAGAGAGAGAGAGAGAGAGAGAGAGAGAGAGAGAGAGAGAAAAGAACTTCTAATATAAAAGAGATAATATTAATAAAAATCCCCACAGAGATTTAGCTCAGCGACAAAAGTGCCTGCCTGGCAAGCGCAAGGTCGTGAGTTTGGTTCCTGGTACTGGAGGAAAACCAAAAAAAAAATAAAAAAAAATAAAAAAAATAAAAATAAAAATCCCCACAGAAAGAGTGGGAGATAAAACGGAGAATGGCTCCCAAAAGAAAACAACTGCACATACAAACCAAATCAAACCAGAACAAAACTGATGTCCAAAGCAAACAAGAACAGGAACAACAACAACAACAACAACACAACAACAACAACAGCAGCAGCAGCAGCAGCAGCAACATTACAAAACTCAGTAGAGAAAAAAGTTTGGGCCCACAGGAGAAAGAATAATAAATTCCTATGTATTTCCAAATAAGTGGTTTAGTTCCAGGCCCTGCAGGTTTTGGAATTCAGCATGGCACGCAGCCCTCTCCTCCTCTCTTTATAGCCTGTGGGTTTGCGAGGTGACTCCTCTGCTCAAGAATCCTCCGTCTGTAATCCCCAGTCTGTGGCATGGTCCAGTCCAAGACTCATCCCCTCTCATGTTGGCTCACAGGGAAGCAATCAGGCCTCTGGGTCCTGTGGGTAATAAGCAGTGGCGTAGGTGCAAAAGCAGGCCTCTCAACTCTATGTGATTGTCTTTAGATCTGAAAGCCAAATCCACCTCTGGAAGCCAAACTCACCAAATCAGACCTTGCATCACACAATGTGGGCTCTAGTCCTTCCTGGCCTGAGCATGAACTAATCAGGGCATCTGGTGGGATCTATGTCCAGAACTTACACTTTACTACTCTGTGTCCATGGCTGTCTCTCACCAAGTCCCTGTTGCACTGTAGCACTTCAGCCTTGGAGTAGATATTTCATGATGCACACTCACACAGGCAACCCTATCCCACCTGATTAAACTCTCTTTGATGTTGTGGCAGGTACTGCACTGGATTGCTTCTCCTCTGCAACCCCACTATGGAAAAGCTACTCTCAGGACAAAGCCACACACTGGTTTTTCCTTTCCACCACCTCTGGGCTTTTTTTGGGGCCATTGCTGTTGGGACATTCATGTTTCTCCCTGAAGGAGCTGACTTCCCAGGCAGCCTACCTCCTCTCTCAGGCATTGACCTCTTTCTTAATTGGTTCTGTTGTTTGACAGTCATCTTTGTGGCCCTGTGTGGAACAGAAACAAGGTGTAGAGCTTGATGGGACTTGGAAATTTGAAGTGTGAAGCCCATGGTGTGTGGGGTCCTTCCGCCCTGATTTTTTTTTTCCAGTACCTGGAATTGAACTCACAGCCTTGAGCTTGCCAGGCAGGTGCTGTGCCACTGAGCTAAATCCCCAGCCCCTGTTTTTCTTTTTTTTTTTTAAATTGGAGAAAGTGGGAAACTTTTTTTCAACCTCCACTGGTATGAATGAGGGGTGAATATTTAACTTCTTCATAGTATGGATTCCAGCTCCTGCTTTGCTTCCATTTCACTTAGGATCATGTGCCTGTGATCATCTCGATGCACAACACTTCACTGAGGAGGTGGGATTCTGGCTTTTATTTGTATTAAAATTCATATCCACACTTCACTCATAGCTTGAAACTTAAAGCTGAGAACTTTAAAATCATGGAGTATAAAAATGCACAGCTAGTAACACCCAGGAATCAGGTGCTCCACATGAGAAAACACTGGAAAAGACCGTGTGAATCACACATCATTTGGATGCTCAATCTCCCATCATACAGAGGGAAACTTGAGCTCCTGGGGAGGCATCAGTGGTAGGCACTGCGAGGCAACAGGAGTCTCCCACAGCAGAGGAGTTTGCCACCTGCTGGGACTTATTTGCAATAGTTCTTGATGAGTTTGAACTTAGGATACAATGGGACCTTTCTCATCCCTCATGCAGATGTGTCAGGGGATCATTGAATAAAGTTTGGAGCACAGCTGTTCCCATATGGCTATTATCTAGAATGATTAAAATAAACTCCACAGATAGTCAGAATTTTAGACTGGGAACTGTGTGGTTCTGTCCTTTCTAGTGAGCTCTTGTCACTTATCTATCTACAGATTCTAAAATGACACATCTTCACAGTGGTGCACTAATGACATGCTTTTATTAAGGCTGTGCAGTTTTCTCAGGAGCACCAGATCTGCACACGTGCCCCTCGGTAAGTGCCTCTCTGGTCACAGATGCAGGGTCTGTGGTGGGCACGGTCCTAGGCAGGCTGAGGAAGTGAGACAATGGGCTTTATGGTAAGGTTTCTGTAGACCGAGATTTTCATAGACTCCGGTTTTAATAATATTATGCAGAAAATGAGTATTATTTTTCATAAGAAATACTAAATTAGTTTCTGGCATGTGCTTATTTCTCTGTATTAAGTGGTGTTGATTTACTTCCATATATCATTTCTCCAGGAAGATATTGTTATTTTAGTCTGAAGCTTTGTATTCTTACTTACATCCCTCATAAATAGATGAACTTTGACCGTGGGTTTTGCATACATAGAATGAGTTTCTGTTCTACCATCTAAGTCACTTAAGTCACTTAAAATTTTCTACCATTTAAGTCACTTAAAGATTTTTAAGAAAGTAACCCGTGCAATGTGTGCTGGTTAATTTTCCTTTAAATTATTTAGTATAAAAAATATTTTGTTTAAAGCATCAGCTGTGAAAGAATGGATTACCTCATTCCTATATATTTTTTCACAAAAGTCTCCTTGGTCCTCTGTTGATTTCATAAAATTCATCTTGATGGGGTCAGCCTTTAATATGGTGACAACTAAAGCGAGGTGATGGTGATGGAGGTTTTTGCTGTGTTTACAGTAAAGGTCTCTGAGTATAACCTACCAGTATTTTTTGAGTGGAAAGACTGTCTCTCTTTCTATTTTCACCCTGTTTTTCAAATTACATGTGTTTCTTCTTCTTTCATCCATAGTGGTTATGCCGGAAGCACTTCCTATTAAGGAAAGACTTCAAACTAAATATTTTCATCTGTTGAGATATCTATTCCTGTTTTCTTATATCCATCCTCCACTGGTTGTTTACATATTTTTCTCAACAGATTAATGCAAACCAGGAACTTTTCATGGTATGTGTTTAATTTAAAAATACAGAGACAAAAGTGACAGTTATTTTCAATGAAGAGGACACATTTTTTCTTGCACTAGGAGGTTTTTGGAGAATCTCATGCAGGCTTCTGTGTTCGTGAGTGATGAGAGATTCACATTTGTGGCAAACTGCCTCTGCGATTATTCTTTGCTTTGGAAGAGACATCAAGTAATTTGGCTTGATTTTTTAAAAAAAGTGTGTGTAAACATGGAAATGGTGTGAATACCTTTTCATAAACAAGCACACAGATCTCATTTAATGTCTTTTAAGTGAAAAAAAAGATAATGATAATATCCCATATTTAAAAATGTACATAGATGCCATCCATGTCTTCAAATTGTCCCCTGATTTTGTTCTTCGTACTTTAGGTGCTAAGAATTACAAATTCTGTACACTCTGTTCAGGCCACCTATCTGGTTGGTGATAATTTTGCCTTCCTTGTTGTGTCTGCTGTTTCTTACTCTTTCTCTCTGCAGTTTTCCAACTGGAGCTCTGATAAGAGTCATAGCATGCAGACAGTATTCTCATGAACCTAAACCAATCTTTTGCTTATTGTCAGTATTATTTACATTTTAGAGAAGGACACTGTTGATGCCCACCATGGTAAAATTTATAAACAGCCAAGATCTGCTCTTTTATGCAGCTAAGACACATGACTGAACTCTGGATTTGAACCCTATTATTACACACTGTCTTATTCTGCATAATATAAAGACTACTTTCCTTTTGTCTATGGAAAGAAAGACTAGGTAGGCACTTTCTTCACCCTACAGTCTGTCTTCCTTCAAGGCCATAGGTGCCCCTCTTTGGTGGGAGTCTACTGTGTCTTCCCTCTCCCTCAGTACTGCTGGTTTCTTCTCACCTCTGGCTCAGGTCCATTGACCTGAGTTTCCTCACTGGTTTGTGAAACATCAGAGAGTGTCCCGTGTCACAGGATTGATCCTGGCTTGGGTAACTGCCAGATATCAGTGTGTCTAAAGCAAATCCTTCCTTAGATAGGTCATTAACTAGGCTCTGAACTGTGCTACATTTCTTAGGGAGGCATTTGCAGCCTTACTGAGTTATCAGCACTCCAAATGGTGACTGCTCAAAGCAAATGCAGAGGTTTCTCTTTGACTTTCTCACTATTTTCTGTTTTTTCTTTGCATAAGCTTTCCACTTGCATTTTCTTTGCTTTTTTCACTTTTGTGTGTGACTTTCTTCAAGCCTATTTTCTCTGTGATTTATTTTGTTTTGTTTTTTCCTTTTTTGTTAACAAAAGCCTATCAGAGGGCATCTGGGTTGTGGGTTGGCTCAGCTTCAAAACATGAGAATTTTGTGTTTGTCATTTTGGGTGAGGCAAATCCTGTCTCAGCACTGTCACTGCTAAAAGCTGTATTTCGGTATTGTCTTCCAGATCATCTGGGGGATTGAGGAAGCTGTTGTCCTGTTTCTGTTCCCCTAAGCTGTGCTCAGCCTCACAGGTATAAGCTGGGTGAGGCATGGCTGGGCGGGGGCACGGATAGATCTTTTCTGTTAGGCCATTTTCATGTGTTCATGATCTCAAGGATATATTTCCTAATAAAAAAAATTGCTGCAGAAGTAGCTTTACAACTTTCTGTGTAGCATCTACAGACAAATACAGGACCAAGCTATGTGGAGTGTGTTTTGCTAATATAGTTGTGTGATCCACAAAATTTTGAGCAGGCTGTGTGGGTGGCCTTATTTTCTGTCATGTGTCTGATCCTGCATGGGAACTAATAACATAAGTGGGTGCTCCTGAGTGCAGCACTTTCCTGTATTAAGACTGCGCAGAAAGGAGATTGCTCTGCTGCCTCAAGAACATTTGTCAGTTTCTGGCAAGCACTTGTGGCCCTCATGACACCCCAAATGTTGAGTAAAATTAGAACATCTGCAAAAACCTTTAACCTCAATCCTTCATGCTTTAGGACTATAGGTTCTTAAACAATGAGCAATGCTTTTAAGAATTTAGTTCTATCCCTCAATTTATGTAAGATTCATACGTACTACTTGGCCCATTTTATCAGATTGTTTACCAAACTAAATTTATGAAAACAGAACTAAATCAATGCCTGAAGTTTGCAAAAACAACATCAGAATACAAGTTTATAATTTACTGTTTACTGTTTCATGTAATTCTTTTTTTTGTTTGTTTTTATTTTAGAAATAAAAGGAGGAAAATACTAACAGATCAACAACGTTTTACAAAATAGCAAAGGATCAGTACAGACATTACGGAGTTACAAACAGAGTGGTAGGGAATTAACAATGCTTATTGTATTACATATTGATATCTTCAATGTAGTTTCTCATGAAAACATATATAGACATACAAAGCTAATCAACCAATGCCTCACTGACAGTTTCTTTAAAATATTATTTAGACATTGTTATGTACCATATTAAAGTCATGCTTTTCAAATATTATAAAGAAACATTTTATAATTTGCATGGCTTAGATGTACAGGAGATAAGTGTGTGTGATTTACAAAACCTGAAAGACAAAGCAGAGCACTGAGGACTCAGAAACCACATGGGTCAGAGACATCTGATAGTCAGATAAGCATATTTCCCTGTTCCCCCTGAGCAAATGACAGGACCAAGGCATAATTTTCTGACTGTGTGAATGGAGAAAATTGTGTAACTTTCCTGTACCAACACTTTAGAAGAAGATGAAATTTTTCAATTTTTACTATGATATTTCTATTTTAAAATCAAAACTTCCATAGAACTGAGACCACATACTTACCTCTGGTTTTAAAATCGTTATCACATGTTCATTGTGTCTAAACAGTTCAGGTTTCTCTCAGTCACTTACACAGCATCGTAACTTATACAGCATATGTTCTCAGTAGCTATGAATGTAGTCTTAATCTGCGATGTTGAAATGATTAGTCTGTGATGATGTTTCTATACCCATGTCACCATGTTAGTACTTTAACATTATAGCTTTATAAGGGCTGATAAAAAAATAAGTGTATCACACTGGGAGATAAACTAAAAAGTTTATTATCACCAAATTGTGTCCTACAAAATTTATACATGGGCCCCATAACTCTGCAGAACTATCGCTTCTTAGGTCAGGAACATATAAACAATTGGACTTATGAACCACCTTCAGGTGAGAATGTTTGATACTAGTATAATTAAAACCATAAAGAAGAACCTCCAGAATTTGCTTAATATCTGGGTACATTTGAGATTCTCTTTCCACATGGTTATGTTGGACTGAAAAAAAATTTCATGGTCCTAATAATAAAGAATAATTTCAGTGTCATTACTGATCTAAGTTTGCCTGCCTTGAGTTTCTAGAATATGGGAGCACTATAGTCTTGGAAGATTAAAAACCATTTTAGTTTCATGTGTCTAAGAAACAGGTATTGTTAAGGGTCTACAACTTTGATTATATCTCCTTACACTTTCAGGCTGAGACAGAGGTATAATATCTTATAAAGCATGTTAATTCTTTCAGGTTTATGCATAAGTAACTATACAGTAATGATAATAGTACCTGACATTTCATGCATCTCTCAGTCTCTCTTCATGTTTGAAACATTTGTGCACATTCTAGTCATAGGAAATAAGGAATATATTTATTCTCCTTTTACCAACCAGATGACTGTGAGTCAGTTGTCTGAATTGACTTTTCAGATCCTGAGTTGGATAAATATCAGATTATAGATGTAAATCAAATCCATTTAACTTCCAAATATACTAAGAAACATTTCTTCTTCATGAATATTTGGTCCAGCAATAAACCAGAAAAAAGACGTCACTCACATTGCATAACTGCATATACCTATCCCATGGGCAGTTACCACCTGAGAATATCTTAGTTTTAGGTGTAGACAAATCTCCCCTCCCAACTTTCACAATAGAAGTAGAGCTCTTAGTATGTAGCTAGCACTTTCTCTACTTTCTATAGATACAAAGACAAATGGGACATGGTGTCTCATGATGAAAACTAAAAAATGAGACAGAAACATGGAAACATCTTTCTCACGTGTGACAGTTTTCTCAGAGGTGCTGTGCAGCCCCTGAAGCGAGAGACATAATTGCTCTGCCAGTGGGGAAAGGTGAGCTCTGAAGGGAAAGGATGCATGGGGAGGATCCCATGTTCTGATGAAGGCATAGCATTGGCCAACATGATGATGGATGTGATATTTGTGACAAATAATTCTTCTTTCTTTTTCCCCAGACTTTATTGTTTTACTCTTGCTATTATGGTGAAGAAAAAGGGAAAAATTTCCAGGTTTTTTGATGTGAGAAGCACATTTTTCTTGGAAATCACCATCGGGATCACAGCCAACACTGTCCTGCTTCTGTTCCACATCCTCACATTTCTCCTCAAGCACAGGCCCAAGCCCCTGGACCTCACTATCACACAGCTGGCCCTGATCCACCTCGTGTTGGTGGGAACCATGGGCTTTATAGCTACAGACATTTTTGAGTTTCAGGGTTCGTTGGATGGCCTCATGTGTAAATTGGTTATCTACGTGCAAAAGTTGATGAGGTCTCTCTCCATCTGTACCACCTGCCTACTGAGTGTCCTCCAGGCCATTACCTTAAGCCCCAGAAACTCGTGTTTAGCAAAGTTCAAACATAAATCCTCACATCACTACCCATGTTACCTTGTGTTTCTATGGGTATTCAATATGATCCTTAATACTCGTTTCTTAGTCTCCATTGATGCCATCCCCAATGTGACCTCACACAGTCTCGTGTTTGTCACTGAATCCTGCTCTCAAAGGCCTATTACTTACTTGTTCAGGTACATATTTCTCTCACTGGTGAATATTCAGGATATCTCCTTTATAGGGCTGATGGCTCTCTCAAGTGGATACATGGTGAGTCTCTTATGCAGGCATAAAAGGCAGTTCCAGCACCTTCACAGCACCAATCTTTCTCCAAAAGCATCTCCAGAAGAAAGGGCCACTCGGAGCATCCTGCTGCTCATGGGTTTCTTTATGCTCATGTACTTTTTGGACTGTGCTACTTTCTCATCCCGTGCAATATTGCAGAACAATGACCCAATTAATCTTTGTGTCCACATGCTTGTGGGCAACGGCTATGCCACAATCTGTCCATTTGTGCTGATGAGCTCTGAAAAACGGGTAATTGCGTGCTTAAGATACAGATGGAAAAGACTACGAATTTTCTAGTATTTGCATCCTGATGGATAATTTCCAGATAACTAAATACTTGTAATTTCTCTTGCATCTTTGAAATAAATGTAGTTTTATCTTTTCTGTATTTCCTTTGATGTATTTGGGTTGTAAGTATACCAGTTTAAATCTGTGAAGAAATACAAGCTTGAGTTCCAGTGCTCATATGCTGCAACAAACTCTAAAGAACAGGATGTATGTTATAGGGGTGGAGCACTGATGTTATGGGGAAGACCAGGGTTGAAAGAAGCAGGAAGAAGGAATTAAACAGAAAATGCTCCAGGACAACATCCAGGGACATCTTGGTATTTGTCAGTTTGTATGCTTTTCCTTTATTTATTATTATTATTTTTTTTTTGGTTTTGGTTTTTCTCCGGTACCAGGAACCTAACTAATGACCTTGCGCTTGCAGGGCAGGCGCTTTTGCCACTGAGCTAAATCCCCAGCCCCTGCTTTTCCTTTATAATGTTAACTTGATTACTGAGAATCTTCAGAAATTGTATTAAAATCAAATACCATGATATGAACATATATCCTTGATCTACATACTGATTAGTTTGATAACTTTTTTTTATTTTAAAGATAAAAGGAGGGAAACATTAACAGACATACAACATTTTACAACATATTACAAGCACAATACAGACAATACAGAGTTACAAACAAAGTGGTAGGGAATTAACAATGGTGGTTGTATTACATATTGATATCTTCA
>NW_004955429.1:12333462-12361167 GCF_000276665.1 Chinchilla lanigera | reverse complement strand
ATAAAATCCACCTGGTACTGGCTAAAAAACAGGCCTGAGGATCAATGGAACAGACTGGAAGAAACAGACACAACCAAAAACACACTCAACCACCTAATCTGTGATAAAGGGGCCAATCAAACTCACTGGAAGAATGATAGCCTCTTTAATAAATGGTGCTGGAAAAATTGGATTAATACCTGCCAATAACTTATTTAATATTATATGTTTAATGTATAACATGTTTTTCCACATAACTAGCATTTTATGAAATAATACTGTAATATTAGTTATAGTTATACAAGTTTGGTAAATTCAGCATAAAATTTAGAAAATCAGTTACTATAGTTTGAATTTACTAGACATAATTTAATGATAACAGTGAATCCAAGTAGTAAGTAGTGCAATTTATTTTCCATTATTTTTAGAAGTCTATAAACCTATATGAATAATAAATTCCATATATAAAAAATATATTTAAATTTACTATAGAAATTCAAATCTTTAATTCTTTGTTTTCATCATATCTGAAAATAATTAATTTCAATTATTTCTATACACTTTATAATAGTATAAAAATTACACTCTCAATTTTGGTGTTATTTCCATTTTAACAAAGTGAAATAGAATTATTTAAAAGTATTTTGTTATAAGAATATTACTAGCAACACAGAATGCACACAAGATATTTTTAGAATTTTTCACAGAACATTCATTTTTATAATATATTAGGTATATTTTATGTTTCAGATTCTTATTCCCCTACATTTTACAGTGCTAGTGTGCTAGCTGCAGGTGATAAGATGGACTAGTCAGCATGAAAACCTTCCTTCTGGATATAGGCTATTATTCGCTTAAATACACAGGGGTGTTTAAAAACGTAAGAATAATCACAGGTTCCATTTAGGAAGAGTGACCAGAAATCAAAATAGAGAATTTGAAGAATGGATCCAGTAGCTCATAGATTATGCAAAGAAAATGATTCATTTTTATTAGTGAAAATGAGACTATAGTATCTATGACAAAAAAAAAGGTTTACTGAAAGAACAGCAGAAAACTTTCTAAATAAGCTGAAAGAATTTGCCATGCAGTTAATTTAGGAATATAGAACCTCAAATAGCCACAATAAGAAAAGAACCTTTTCAAATTCCCAACATAGCCAAAATCTCAGAAGCCCAACAGAAAAAGAGAACCTTAAAAGCTATAAGAAAAAGGCAATAAATCTCTTATAACTGAAAACACATTATAATTACACAAGGCTGCTCAATACAAACAAAGTCAGGAGACCTAGCAGTGAAGGGTGTTAGTCTTAAAAGAAAGCAATTTCCAATCAAGATTGACATATCTTGCAGGACTATTTTTCAAACTTGGTGGAGAAATAAGATCCTTACATGATAAGGAGAACCTAAAGAAATTCATGATGAACAAAGCAACACTACAGAAAAATCTCCATGATACCCTAGATACAATGACAAAGTATCAGATATCATAAATACACCTGGTAAAGCTTAAGTAGAAGGTAGGGAATTAGCAACAAGAAAATATGGAAACGACAAGAACAAGTCAATACTTTTTAGTACTAACTCTCATTGTGAAAGTTCTCACTTCCCCAACATAAAGTAACAGACAGGAACAAGAGATCAAGAAACAGTTCAACATTGTGCTGTACAGAACAAGCTTATTTAATCCCAAAAGAAGCTCAGACAATAAAATCAAAGGATCGAAAACAGGACTCCATGCTACAGTTATCAGAAAGAAAGAAGGTGTAGCTCTGCTGTTTTCAGACAAAGTGGACTTCAAGCCAAAACTGATGAAAAGATGCAAAGTAAGTGACTAGATAGTGGCCAATTGTACTATTGAACAGGAAAATGTAACAAATATTAATATGTACACTGATTGATATTGCAGTCAAACTCATAAAAACTATAGTACTGTACATGAAATATCAGATAAACATAAACACAGTTATAATGGGGAAACTTCATACATCACTGTCACAAATACACCGAGCAATTAGATAAAAAATCAAAAAGAAATAACAGAATTGAAGAAAACTTGCAAGGAAGAGGATTTCACTCATATCTATACAATGCTCCACCCACCTACCACAGATTACACATTTTTTTTGGCTGCAAGTGGAACTTTCTCAAAAATAAACCACGTACTTGCCAATAAAGCAAATTTAAACATAAAAGAAGTGAAATTACATCATGCTATTTATCATCTCTTAGCACAAGAAATTTAGAAACTAGTAACAAAAAAACAAAAAAATGATGCAAATCCATGGAAACTAAACAGTACTCCTTTAACTAAACAATGGCTGAAGTCGAGGAAATCAAGAAAGAAGTAAGACAGGCTCTATAAACAAATAATACTGCCAGTATAACATTGCAAAATTTATGACACATAGTGAACTGTGTCTTAAGAAGGAAGTGTATAGCTGAGAATTCCAACATCACAAAAAGAGAGTGAGCAGAAAATTAACCCAATATTTTTTCATATAGTTTTTGCCACTTGCATTTCTTCATTTGAAAAGTGTGTATTCCTCTCAGATGCCCATTTTTGATTGGGTTTTTGAACTATGGGGGCCTGATTTTTTCAGTTCTTTATAAGTTCTAGACATAAGTCCTTTATCTGAGGGATAACTGGCCATAATTTTTTCCCACTCTATGGGTTGTCTTATCACTCTGTTGGTGATATCTTTTGTTGTGCTAAAGCTTTTCAGTGTAGTGAGACACCATTTATTGATTCTTGGTAGTATTTCCCATGTGGCCTGGATTTTGTTCATGAAGTCCCTGTCTACACCTATATCTTCATTATTTCTACTTATTTTCTGTTCCAGTAGACTTAGTGTTTCTTTTTTAATATTTAGACTCTGTTTCATTTTGACTTTAGTGCATGGTGGTAGGCATGGATCTAATTTTAGTCTTTCGCATGTGGGAAGCCGGTTCTTCCAGCACCACTTATATATATAAAATTTGAGATATATATAATTTAAGATATTTATTCTGCTAGTATCTTTTAGTTCATTGAAAAGATGTTTGTGCTAATATTGTATGGACAATATCTCATGCTTATATCATATACCTTGAGTTACTGCTCTGAAAATAACAGTATGCAATGCAAGAAGAAAAGAAAAAAATATGTATGTATATGCACAGGATAGCTGGGATGATTGTACTGCTGATTTCTACTGGTTTATTGAAAGGAACAGTTAATGCTTAATTTTTTTTCTTCTTTTTAATTTTTTGACCAATTTTGCATGCTTATATTTGATAATCTGAGCAACTAATTTGAAGACAACAATACGCAATATAACAACTATTGTTGAATTCCTATCATCTTGTGTAGTGAAATTCTGTATCATTTCTAATTTTTTTGTTACTTTTAATTCACTTTTAAAAAATTAAAAAAGGGGCTGGGGATATAGCTCAGTGGTGTAAGTGCCTGCTTGAGAAGCACAAGGTCATCAGTTTGATCCCTAGTACTGAAAAAAAAAAACTAAAACAGCAATATGTATTAATTATTTTACTTTCCTGTTATCTTGTTTTGAAATTCTATTTTTTAAAGAAAAAAACCAATAAAAACAATGATACAGAAATTCAAAACAAGATAATAGAAAATTAACAATTGTTATCATATTTCATATTGTTATCTTCAAAATAATTGCTGAGATTGCAAGACATAGGCATGCAAAATCGAACAAATAATAGAAGCACAAACTATTCCTTTCAATGAACTAATAGAAAATAGGAGTATATTTATCTTAGCTACTTTGTGTACATATATATATGCATATATTTATATATATGCATGTTTTCTTTCCCTTCCTTCTTTTCTCCTTTCCCTCATCCCAGTTGTTCTTTCCTTTTGAGCCATTTCTTTCCCTTTCACAGTTTCTATTGTACATTTTGTTTTTTACTCTATTTTGTTTATTTTGTTTTGTTACCAGGAATCAAACTGAGGGCCTCTCACTTGCCAACCAGGTACTATGTCACTGAGCAATATCTCCAGCCTCTATTGCACATTGTGGATATTATTTACTTTTTCAGTTTCTTACACTAGGGAGACAATATGATGTTTATACATGTGAATCTGATTTATTTCACTCTGACTATGGTCTCTAGTTGCATTCATTTTCCTATAGAAGCCTCGAGTTTATTTTTATTTATAGCAGAGTAGTATTCCATTTATAGAAATACATCCATTCCATGGTTGATGGGTATTTGTTTTGTTTCCAATATTTAGCTATTACACATTGTGTTGCTATAAACATGGGTGTACATATATCATTGTGGTATGAGTATTTTTAATTCTTCTGGATAAAGACCCAGAAGGGGAATAGCTGGGTTGCATGGGACCTCTAATCCTAGTTTTTTGAGGAATCACCACACTGAACAAAGTCTGGTTTTTTTCCTTTTAAAAAAAGAAAACAATCAAAATAACCTGAAAGTGTCCATGATGGTCCTAGGAAAACAGCACAATCCAAACTCAAATCTAGTAGAAAGAAAGTGTGAAGAAAAAAGCAGGATTTAGTGAAATTAATATGATAAAAAAACCAAAAAATCAACAAATCAAGGAGTTGGATCTTTGAAAGCGTAACCAAAGTAGACAAACCCCTAGCCAATGTAAATAACAGAAGGAGAGAAAAGATACAAAGCAATCAAGCACCAATGAAAAAGATGAAGACACAATGGACACTGCTGAAATACAAAATATTATTAATGACTGCTTCACAAACATGTACACCACTAAATTAGACTATTCATGAGAAATGAGTGGCTTCTCAGGTATTTGTAAATTCTCAAAACTGAAGCAAGAAGACTTAAAAACCCTGAATAAGCCAAAGACAGCCAGTGAAATTGAAGCAGTAATGAAAAACCTATCAATAAAGAAGTGCTCAAATCTGAATGAGATCACTGATGAAGTCTATAAAACCCTCAAAGAAGCTTTAGCACTATTTCTCCTCAAAAAGTTTCAATAAAACTTAAAGAAAGTAGAACTCACAGAGTCACTCCTGGGAAGTGTGACTACTCTGATTCTAAAACAGACAAGAATTCAAGCAAAAATGAACTATAGACCAATTTCATTGATTAGTATGGACACAAATGTCCTCACACAGATAATGAAACAAAATGCAGCGAATCATCAAAAAAATGATACATCATGGCCAAGTGGGCTTCATCACAGAGATGCAAGCGGGTTACAACACATGCACATCAATTAGGAATATGTGAGGTGGATATGCAGAGATAAAGGAAATTTGGAGTCACAGGGGCAGACCTCCAGATGCATGGCTAAAGAATAAAAGCCACAGTCTAAATCTAACACAGTCTAAGTCTAAGATACACAGTCTAAGTAGAATCAAGACGCATTGTCTTAAGAAACGTAGGCTCTGGATTTCATCCTCCCCATACTCTGATTAATTACTTAAAGTGTACCAGAGTCAGTTATGTAACCGCCCCTGTCCTTCCTCTGTCCCCTACATGATCTCCTTGTGTCCTTTGTCATTGTTTCCTGCTTCTATCAATAAAAAGTCATAGAAGCTTTACTTCAGGGTTGATTTTCCTGAGATTATCTCAAATTGAGGGGTCTTGATTAAGGCAGCCCCGCTGTCCGTTGTTGAGCTGGACATCCACTCTGAGTAATCTCTTATCCTCTGTGCTGCCAACCTCATGAACACCTACAAGTTGGCAGTACCAAGGACAGCTCCAACCCATTCTTAGAGAATTGTGGTTATCTATTCCCCTTCAATGACCTGTCCAGAAGTCTGGCTCACAGTGTTGCCTTTCTTACACCTAATTGGGACCTCGGCCCAGGTTTGAGGGCTTCTTGAGTGAAAAATGTTTGAAGGAAAGTATATTAGTTGCTACAACATGAACCTAGCGGTCACAGTTGGAGAAAGCAATACACAAACAGAAAGCTTGGGAGTATATCTACCAATTTATAGTTGTTATATTCATTGTTATTGGGAGAATATCTACCAACTGATAGTTGTGATATTCATTGTTTTCTCTTCTATTCATTTTTTTGTCTTATGTAATTTAATCAAGCACTTTATATTGTTTTATTACTTATCAATTATTATTAATTTTTTTACTTGTTTTATTAGTAGCCCTATAATGTGAAATATTCATTTACAACCAATGAAAGTTACTTTCAAATAACACCATAACAGTTCACTGGTAGGGCAGTTTCCTGCCAGTATTCCTAGGCCCTTCCTGATTTTAGAATCATTGCTATCAGTAATTTCTCTTACCTATAGTTATTCCATAAATACAGTGTGGATTTTAAAATTTTGGACAAACTCATTTCTGTTAAATCTACTAACAATATTAAAATCTACTAACAATATTAAAATCAGTATTAAAATGGCAAAGCTTCATATTTATTCCTTCTCTTAGGTTCTGCCTTTATTCATGAAGTCATAAATTTCTAGTCAATATAATCAACATTCTTTCTGAAACCCAGGGCATTGCTCTTGCTAGGTGGATGTGCTTCCCCTAAGATATGTCCTAAGTTCCAGCATTCTTTTTTTTTTTTTTTTTTTTTTTTCCTTTTTGAGACAGAGTCTCTCTATGCAGTTCAGGCTGGCCTTGAGCTCACTTTGTAGCCCAGGCTGGTCTCAAACTTTCAATGATCCTCCTGCCTCAGCTTCCCGAGTGCTGGGATTACAGGCATGTGCCACCTTGCCCGGCTAGTTCCAGCATTCTTTCAGAAGAACTCAACACTTCTTTCTATGTAGGTATACTGGCAGGCTACTCCCTCAGTTTTTCTCTGATAAACTCTTTATTTATCCTTCTCTTGAAAAAATAAATTTTATTTATAGAGTAGTTTGAGGATCATACAGAAATTATGGGATAGGTTCAGAGATTTCCTAAGTGCCTGGTCCATCTGAGCACTGCCTCTACCTCTAGCAATATCCAGCCATATTTTTATACTTATTTTTTTAATTCAGTGAACCTACATCATTCTTCCAAAGTCCATACTTTACACATAACCATATTCTTGCTTTTGTACCTTTCATAACTTTTTGAAGATGGTGTAATGACATACATCTACCATCACGTAGTTTACCTTCCCTACCACTCTTCTGTACGTGGTGACATCTCCAATGCTAACCCCAGGAAAGCACTGACTTTTATACACTGTCCATACTTTTGACTTATTCACATATCTTATACTTGCAATAATACACTATGTAGTTTGTTCAAATTATTTCCATGAAATATGACTTCATCTTTTTATGTTCTTGATTTGATAGTTCTTGTCTTTGACAGTGCTGAATAGTACTTCATTTATTTGCGTGTTCTGCGGTATATTTGTGCATTTGTCTACGGAAGGAAATCTTCATTGCTTTCAACTTTTGCCACTTATGAATCAACTTGGTGTAATCTTTCCTGTGCAGGATTTGTTATATTTATATTGTCATTTCATTTAGCTACATTCCCAGGAGCATGGTTTGGAGCTCTTGTAGTGAGAATATATTATATTTTGCAAGAAATTGTCACAAAATCTCTGCAAATATCTCTACTCCCTTACATATTTGGTAGCAGTGAATGACAATTTCTAGTTCTTGTTTGGAATTTAGTCACTCTAAATGGGGTAGTTTCATTCATTTTGATAATTGCTCTGATTAGAATTGATTGTTCTGACTTTCCTCTCATTTTTTTGCAATTTGCTCTCCATTATTTCATGTTTGCCATGCATGATGTTTACAAGACAATTGTTACATGTACATAACCCATCTTAATTCCTGTTTTCTCTTTTTCTTCCTCCTTACCACCCACCAACAATCTCTTGATTCACTTCCCAATTACAAATATCTGTCTCTGTTCTTCTTGTTATGTATTTTTACTTTGCTCTTTACTTACAATTCGTGTTTCTCATTATTATTATGGCTTGTCTCTAGACGTCTCTCCAAAGCCTCATGATCTTATGATGTGAAATAAGAGCCCAGTTTTTATATTATGCTTGTATTAATTTTGAAACCCAAGCATGCTTGAAGGAAAATTCAACACTACGAAATCCAAGGCAAGAATAATTAACTTTATTGTCTCATTTGCCATTCATGATCTCACCACATCTTAGTAAAGATTATGCTTAGTGTTGTCTCTCAGTTCTTCTGGCCCATCTGTTGTTGAAAATTCTGTACTTGCCTTTTGACATCAGATAAATTTCAGTTTCCTGTGTTATCACTGACTGCCTCAAGAGCAGTACAGACTTGCAGTTGTAATAATATTCTAGTTGCACATAATTTTTCATATTTGGAATTTGGATGTACCCTTCTTCTTTTATACATTCTATGTATTTACACAAATGTTTGACTTTATCCATATTTCATAGTATGGGGATTTCACATTGACTAGTATTTCCTACTACCTACAGCTAACTTTGATATAAAAGTTAGGGAGAAAGATCCTCAGGCACAAAAGACACTGACAATAAATGCAAAAAAGTAACACTGTGTGGAATTCTGAATATGTCGTGTGTGCATTTTGTGTTCCTTCTAATATTCTCATAGCATTCAACTTTTAAAATAGAAAAACAACAAAATTTGATAGTGTAATTGTCATATTATTAAAAGGCATAAAGACAATTGAAATTCATTATTTCAGATATGATTTCAAACAAAGCATTAAAGATTTAAATTTATAGTATATTCTG
The DNA here is from genome assembly GCF_000276665.1 of Chinchilla lanigera. NCBI lineage: Eukaryota > Metazoa > Chordata > Mammalia > Rodentia > Chinchillidae > Chinchilla > Chinchilla lanigera. The sequence continues at coordinate 12,352,521 of NW_004955429.1, read as the reverse complement.
CATCTCAGTAGTTTCAGGTTTGAATATATATATATTATTGATCTACATAAAATTTTATAGATTTTCCCAAGAAATGAATAATTAACCTGGTTACCACTTGTTGTAATTCACTGATATTATTAAATTATGAAAGTGAATTAACAGCAAAATAACGTTATAAGATTGGGGGAGAATTTTCCAAACTTGTATGTACATAGCCATTGTTAAAGTGTTACTTGATAAAATACTATATTACACATGCATTGTACACGTGCCATTAAATTAGTTATTAAAGTCATCAACATGTTTATTGATGATTTATGTTATTTTTTGAGTTTGATTTTCATTAGGATTTCTGAAGAATCCTTGCTTTATTCCTAAAAGCATAAAATTAATGGTTTATAACAATAGAATATAAATTGATAAATCCAACATGCCCATCAAAATTTACTTTGTGAATTTGTTGCGTTATAAATTCTTCTTGCTTTCTGTTGGCCATGGTCTATCCCCACAAAATTAGTGATGTACATGCTGTTCTTTAGAGTTTGACACTCAGTAAGAATTCCAGTTTAATGTGAATATGATTAAAACAGACGTCTCTGTTTTTTTAAAAATGTTATAGTGTTAAATTATCTATTACTTACTTGTCACCCATGTACATCTAAGTAATTGTGCTTGAAAGAAAAAGTGTAACTACATATATTTCAGGGAGCCAACAGAAATTTAAAGCATTTGCTTATCTGAGTAGAACTTACCGTCCATGAGCGGTTCCTATCTTTTAATTACCTGTGTGGGAAAAAAATTCATGAGTTGTTCCTCAAAGGACTAATATTGAGAACATATAAAGAACTGAAATATCAGAACCATTCTAATTTAAAGACACAATCCAAAAATGGATATCTGAGGTACAACACACTTTTCAGATGAAGAAGTACAAATGGCAAATAAATATATGAACAAATGTTAAACATCACTGGTCATGTGAGAGATGCCAATGAAATTTCATCTCATTCCAGAAAGAATGGCTGTTATCAAGAAATCAACCAACAACGGATGCTGGAGTGGTTGTGTGGAGAAAGGGACCCTTCTCCACTGTTGGTGGGCATGTAGAGTGATGCATCACCCACTGTGGAAATCAGTGTGCAGATTCCACAAAAAATTAGGATGAGAGGTCCTATTTGACCGAGCTATTTCCTTTTCAGCTATCTTCCCAAAAGAATTAAAAGCATCATAACACAGAGATACATGCACGCCCATGTTTGTAGCAGCACAGTTTTAATGGCTAAATCTTGGAAACAACTCAAATGCCCGTCAACTGATGAATGGTTACACAAGATGTGGGGTACTACTCAGTCATAAAGAAGGATAAACTTGAAATATTTATAGATAAATGGATGTACCTAGAGACCATACTCTTAACTGAAAGAAATCAGACACACATATGTAAATATAGCATTGTCTCTGGTGTGAGAAAATGAAAGTGTAAATAAGAACCAAAATGTATAACAGATATGAAATGGGCAAAAGTTTTTGCAGATGGAAAGGAGAACTAGGGAAGTGGGAAGGGAAAAGAAAGGAAGGGAAAACAAAATATGAGAAAAAAAGGATAAAATGGAAACAAAGCTTTGAAATGAGGAGGGGAACAGGGGTTGAAGGGAGGGGAGGGGAAAGGGAATAAAGAGGAATCAAGACATATCACGCCTGTCATTTAGAGTGTGACATTGGGTAAGAGTTCAAGTTCTATGAATAAGATGAGAACAGAAGCTTCTGTTTCTTTAAAGAGTTACAGTGTTAAATTATCTATTATGTACTTGTCACCTAATACATCAAAATACATGTTCCAAATTAAACATACAACTTCATATATATCAGTGATCTAACAGAAATTTAAGGTACTTGCTTTATACGAAGGGAAATTACTATCGCTGAGCATTTACTGTCTTTTCTTGCCTGGGTGTTCAGCACCTGATCATCCGTTTTTCAGTGCTCATTAGCACAAATGGAGAGATTGTGGCATACCCACTGCCCACAAGCAACTGTACAGAATGACGAACTGGGTCATTTTTCAACAGTATTCCAGAGGATAAGAAAATTATACAGTCCAAAAAGTACATGAGCATAAAGAAACCCATGAACAGAAGGATGGTCCAGGTGGCCCTTTCTTCTGGAGATAGTTTTGGAGAAAGGCTGGTGCTGTGAAGGTGCTGAAACTGCCTCTTGTGCCTGCATAAGAGACTCACCATGTACCCACTTGAGAGAGCCATCAGCCCTATAAAGGAGATATCCTGAACATTCACCAGTGAGAGAAATATGTACCTGAACAAGTAACTAATGGGCCACTGACAGCAGGATTCAGTGATAAACACGAAACTGTGAGAGGTCACATTGGGGGTGGCACCAATAGAGACTAAGAAGCGACCATTCAGGAGCATATTGAAGATCCATAGAAAGACAAGCCCACATGGGTAGCAATGTGAGGATTTATGTTTGAATTTTGCCAGACAAGAATTTCTTGGGCTTAGGGTGATGGCCTGGAGGATGCTCAGCAGGCAGGTGGTACAGATGGAGAGGGCCCTCGTCAACCTGTTTGCATAGATAACTGTTTTACACATGAGGTCATTCCCCCAGTTCTCAAATCCAAAAGTGTCTGCAGCTACAAAGCCCACAGTTACCAGCATCACCAGGTGGACTAGGGCCAACTGAGCGATAGTCAGGTCCAGGGGCTTGGGCCTGTGCTTGAGGAGAAATGTGAGGATGTGGAACATAAGTAGGACAGTGTTGGCTGAGATCCCAATGGTGATTTCAAAGAAAACTGTGTTTCTTAAGGCAGTATAACTGGGAAATTTTCTCTTTTTATTCATCTTCATGGGGTTAAACAAACAATAAATGTCTGTGGAGAAAAGCAAGAAAATTATTTATCAGAAATATCACCATCATCATCATCTCAACCAACACTGGCTTCACCAGAACATGTGGATTTCTCCCTACTCATCCTTCCCACCTTCAGAACTCAGGTCTACCTCACAGCCTCCTGGAATTGCTGTTGTCCTCCCACCATCCCAGGCTTTCCCATTGGTGGCTGGATATGAATCTATTTCTGGTTTTCCAAAGTAGCCCTGCAAAGAAACTTTCATGTAGAATGGAAGATATTTCCTTGTTTTTGTCTCAACTTTTAGTTTTCAAAATCAGGCACAATGTCCTATGTGCTCTTTTGTCTCCAGAAAGTGGAGGAAGCTCTGGGTAAATACTAAGGACTCTATACTTTTTAGTGAAAATTAGGAAAAGGGAATTTCCTGTACCTACATGGAAATAAGCTCCTCCCATGGAACAATTGTGGACGAGTCAGCCATGCACAGTTACGTTATATTAGTGTTATCTATATTCTGATTTATTCTCAGAACAAACCCTCAGAGAACAAATGTTGCTCAGCAGGTTCTGCCACAAGAGACTCCAGTTTACATCTCTGGTCTGACTTTTATCAAATGCAGGATTTCTCTCTCACAGAAAAATATACATAATTGTTTTATGAGATAAGCATGACTATGTTGTCAAAACCTTTTTCAGTTATTAGGCTTAGGTTGCAAATATCCTTTTTAGGATATTTCATATATTTCAATAAGAAAAATACAGGTCCATATCTTAAATAATAGATTAAAAAATCCTTAAAATTTTTTAAGAAAATTGAATCTTGCAATATGTAAACACGATGCCCCATGACTAGTTAATATTCATCTCAAGAATTCAATATACAAATGTAGTGCACATCTGGGAAAAATGTTTGTCAACTGTTCCTCACACAAAGGATTAATATCAAGAACATATGAAAAACTAAAAAGAATCACACCCGCATATTTAGTGACCCAGTCCAAAAATGGGCATCAGTGGAGCTACGTACCTCTTAGATGAAGACATACAAACAGTAGATAAATATATGAAAAAACCTTCAAAATCACTGGGCATTCAGGAGATCTAAATTAAAGCAACAGTGAGATTCCAGCTCCCTTCAGAAAGAATGGCTATTGTCAAGAATTCAACGAATTTCTAGGAAAATGGATGAAACTTGTGTACATACTCTTAAGTGTGATAAATTGGACATATGTGTGTAATTACTACCCACATTGTTTCTGTGGTGTGAGAACCTGAGAGTGTAAATAAGGACCAAAATATATAGTAGGTATTGTGAAATAGGAGGAAAATGTTCAAATCTGGATGGGAGCAAGGGAGAGAAAAGAGGGAAAGGAAAATAAGGAAAAGTAAAAATATGAAAAAAGAAGAAAAACATGGAACAAAGATTTGTAAATGGGGAGGTGAGAAGGGGTTGAAGGGAGCATAGGTGAATGGGGCAAAAAGGAAGTTATATCATGTACAAGTACAAAGGCTCTATGATGAATGTGGTTATTATGTATATCTAAACTGTACCAATAAGATCTAAGTTTAAAAAAAGAAAATTCAATGAGCATGTCTGAGCAACAGTTGCCTGACCTGTCAAATCTGGATAATTATATCCTTTCTTTCCTGGAGATATTATGTGTACACATATGCCAAGCACGGCATAGGTGTGGAGTGTCAATAATTCTTATTACTCCATAGTTCATCATACACATACCTTGAGAAATTTGATATAGTGTATAAAATAATCTATCTGGTGTACTGAAAAGACCAAAGAGAAATGAATAACAAAATACTACACTCAATAATACCGGCTAAAGAGACCCAAGAAATTAAAACCGCAATTTTGGAAATTTCCAATTATGCAGCTCATATATTTTGGAAACCCATACAATAAAAGCTGTGTATCAACTGCCCGTGGAGGCACACTCCTGTAATCCCAATACTTGAGAGGCTGAGGCAGAAGGTTTACTGCAAGTTCAAGGCCAGACTGGGCTATAAAATGAGTTCAAGGCCAGCCTAAACTGCATAGTGAAACCCTGTCTCAAAAATGCAAAAAATGAAAAAAAGCCCCCTCCCCACCAAAAACCAACAAATGTCTCCAGCAACTCATTCACCACAGTGTAATTTTGATCAGGATCACACATTACAGATTTCTTTTCATGCCAACACAAGCATATGGAATGAGAATAAGGAATACAACAAAGTTTTAAGGAAATTGTTATGATTCTTTCCTGAAGTTTTCATTAAATGAATGACTAACATTACAAAGTTCAATGTGGTTCACCATTAGCCCACAACTTTACCCTATTCTCAAATAAGAAGGAACATTTCTGCATATCTATGGGCTCAGGTATGAATTTTATACTGAAGAATTTGGTGATGACCAACTTGTAGGAAATCTCCTTGTGATGCTGTGATTTGGTTTACAGCAAGTCTTTTAACAGATACAATTTGAGGACCCTAACATGGTAACATAGGTGCAGAAACGTTCTCAGAGTAATCTTCTGAACATCATAGATTAAGACTAGGTTTTCACAGTTACCCAGAACATAATGCTTTATAAGTGACTGAGGGGAACCTGAAATATTTATGTACCATGAACTAATGATCACATTGAAGTCTTCAGAGGTGAGGACTTGGTCTAAATTCTATTCAAATTTTGATTCATAAAGTTGAAATTCCCTAGGAAGAATTAGAAAAACTTAATCTTCTCCAAAGTATTGATAAAGGGAAGGAAAAGTTTTCTCCATTTATACAGCCAGCAAACTAAGATTGTTTCTTTTTTTGTTTGTTTGCTTGTTTTTGTTTTTCTTCCGGTACCAGGAATCAAACTCACGACCTTGTGCTTGCCAGGCAGGTGCTTTGCCACTGGGCTAAATCCCCACCCCAAAGATTGTTTCTGTTATTTGCTGAGGGGCAACATCAGAAAACACTCAGGTGACTGCCAGGGCTCTTGGACTCTTGTGGATCATGGGATGCAACTAAGCACACTCCTCAGTGGTCCCCTTGGTCTTTCATGCACTTAGAAATGTGAAAGTTTAATTTACTGCACATCTATTTCATGTAGTTTATAAATATAATCTCATACTATTTTAGAGAAATACCATTCAATTGGTACATAGAACCTTTAAGGAAAACATATGAAAAATATTTGAAAAAGCAAAGCATATATCATAAACATGTTTCCTCATATTATTACTGCAAAATTGATGCTTTGTTTTCATTCTGTTTTTAAAAATTAAGTCTGGCAGAAAATTTGAAAAATGGGCCCAGTAGCATGTTTCAATCTTCCGTAAACGGAGGGAATAGAACTACATTATTTTTACCATTGCTTAGGGAACTGTGGCTGTACAAGCCTGAAGGATTGAGGTGGGAGATCTGTGCATATGCTCTACATTTACACAACGTTCAGGATGTCAGGGGGCCCCTGGGTCTTTACCTGAAACTGAAAAATCTTCCTTAGAGCAGAAGAGTGATCTCCAGAGCTGTAATACAAGAAAGTGCTGCATTCATGAGGATCCACTCATGCGTTTAATTCACATGGAGCATCAGAAAGAGACAAATATGAGGGCAACCATCCAGCCACCTCCAGAGTTTGTGGATCACACACAATTGTATTAGCAAAACACTCCAAATAACTTTGTCCTGTAGATGTGATACAGAAATGTACAAAGTTATTTCTGTATTAATATTTCACTAGAAAAAGTATTCTGGAAAATGTGATCATGTGAAAATAGGCTAACACAGATTATCTACCAGTGTCCCCACCCAGCCTTGCCTCATCCAGCTCATACCTGCCAGGTTGAGCGCAGCTTTGGAAACAGAGGCCAGGACAGCAGCTGCTTCCATCCACAGCATGATCTGGAAGACACTCCTCCCAAAGGGTGTTGGAAGTGACAACGCTGAGACAGAACCTGGTCTCCAAAACAGCAAACACAATGGTCTCATTTCTCATATGAGACAAAGCACGCTGCCCTCAGTGTAATCTGCATGTCACAGTAGTATGAACTGATGAGTAATGATAAGATCCATGTCCAGGACTTAGCCAGATTAAAAAATAAATGAATCAATAAATTTCAAGAGGAAAGTAACACAGAAGAAAGTGTAAAATAGGTCACGTTCTGAATGCCATATCGGGGAAAAGAACAGATAATCCAAATGAGCTTTTTTTTTTTTTTTTTTGGTTTTTCTCCGGTACCGGGAACCGAACTCACGACCTTGCGCTTGCCAGGCAGGCGCTTTGCCGCTGAGCTAAATCCCCAGCCCCTCAAATGAGCTTTTAATGAAAAACAAAACATAAGTACAGTAGGAACAGTCAGAGAAACTTCTGTGCTCATTTCGAGCCAGTAACCACCGGGAGCTCTCACAACTCACACTGAAGGCTGGGAGAGACTCAGGAATGCAACGCAGTTCAAAACCTAGGTAATACTCAGATCAAGGAGGGACTCACCACAGACATGCTGTTATCTGGCAGTTACTGTGACCAGGGGCAACCTGTGGTACATGGTCTCATCAGACGGTTCAGAAACTAACAAAGAACGTGCCACACCCAGAGGTCAGGAGAGACTTGGGATACTGTGGGAGGGAGGGGCTCAGCAGACTCCCACCAAATTTGGGCACTTATGGTCAAGTTGGACAAGTTGCAGTGAGGAGAGGGGTTACATATTTAATTTTTTATAGGCAACATGAACATAATCTGCATATGATACAGGACAAGATGCTGCGTAATAATATGATTTATGTTCAGAACTTAGCCAGGAGGCTTAGACGCATGAAAGAGCACACCTTGGCTGCAATTGCTGTACTTATGGTCACCTTCACCATCAGAGCCATCAATATTGCCTTTTCTATACTATAAGGTGAAACTGAAGAAGATCCTGGGAGCAGAGACTCTCCATGAGCGTGGGAGTGCCTCTTTTGTGGGAGTATTGGTCTACATGATACAATTTTGTCAGAATTTGAGCTGGAAAACTGTAAAAGGAGAGAGGGTAAAAAAGCAGACCCAGCAGGGCAGGCAAAATCATCACAAGCCGGACAGATGGGCCAAGGTCAGAGCACAGTGTTTGTGAAGTGTACAGCTCCAGGAGAAACAGGAAGAAAATCGGAGGACTATTTGAGTCCATGAATGGCAGCTGTGTACTTCTTAAAAATGCAGTAATGTTACCTTTTCTCAGTTGGAAAGATGCTGATCTATACATCTTGATGCTCATTTATCCATAGTTATTGATATAATGAATATACTTGCTTCTATTTCCAAGAGTCAAGGGAAGACAATTACTGTTCCAAAAGGGGGTAAAATAGAAAAGTCCGAGAGACACCTTATTACACATATGAAACTCTCATCCCTCACAAATACTCACAGCCCTGGGTGAGGTTCTCCCTTCACCCCTAGAGAGAATGAATGAAACTCTTGTGTTTTGCAAAACAGTTCAGATCCCGTTGTCTTCACATTTTTAAATTATCTTAACCAGAAAGAAAAATGGCTAACATTTTTCTTTTGGCAAAATTACTTAACCATTAGTGGGTGAATCCAACAACAGACACACACACACACACACACACACACACACACACACACACACACACACACAATTAGAGATCATAAGAGATGAAAATATTTGTTTCTAAATCATTCCTGTAATAAAAGTGTTTGGGGCATGTCTACAATAAATGAGGCAGAACAATATTTTTAAATGAAGAAAAGTAGAGAAAATATTCCTGGGACATGAATATTTTCCCCTCAACAAATTCTACTGTACTATATTCCAGTAACAGCTAGAAACAGGAAAAATCTCCACCATAATGAAGCCACTGACTCTTCATGTAATTTCAGTACAACATTTTATTATCTGATATGAAATTTCCTAAGAGGCAGAGTACAAGCCTAAGTGCTGACACCATTTATGTGAAATTTGTGAAATGAACACTGTGTCAACATAGCTCTGTAGGAGAAAAAGCTCACACATAGGTTACATAAAGGCAGTAAAATTTCCATTTGAGAGTTCATGCTTTAAACGACGCTTGCATAGCACATAAAAAATTTAAGTAACACAGAAAAGAAACTACAGAGGTCACTTATTCAAAGGGTTTTGTCAATTTATACCAACAAGAGAAGAAAAACTGAGTCTGTATAATGAAAATGCAAAATGACAGTTTACCTCTTTCACAAGCCTTGTAAATACAAGTACAAAAAAGCTACAGACTAAAATGATGATATCTTACTCGAGAAATGATACAGCAAAGAAACTGTTAGTTCAGAGAAGTGAACACCTATCTGAAGTTAACTTAGAATTTCTTATGAAAAACGCACTGAAATTAAGAATCACAAATTAATGGCTGATGGCTACAAAAATTGGAGTATACAGAAACCTCAGCACAAAGCCAACTGGCCTCCTTCATAGCCTGTCTTGGAGCCTCTTCATAGCCTGTTCTCCCATTGATGCTGCTTCTGTGAACACAGCGGCACTTACCCAGGGGGACACGTGGCATAGCTAGAGCTACTGAGAAAATCCCGCATAGCCTTAAGGAAAGGAGGTCCTTAGCGCCCCTTTCTACAGGTGTGTCATTTTAACATCTGTAGAAAAGTGACAAGATATCACTAGGGATGACAGAACTACAGAATCCCCCATGGAACACTTCACCTGTCTCTTGATCTTACTCTCTTCTCTCCTGGTACTAGCCATCTAGGGACAGTTGTGCTCAAACTTTCCTCTAGGATCCCTTGACACATCTGCATGAGGGATCAGAATGGTCCCATCAAGTAGACATTGCCATGATCTCTCCCTTTGATCCTAAGTTTAGATTAGTCCAATCCCATTGCAAATTACTCCAAACCTATGATAACCTCCTCTATTGTGAGACATTCCCGGTGCCACCCAAGAATTCCCAGTGGCTCTGAAACTCCTCTGCCTAAAACTTGTGACAGGTATCCTCTTCCCTGTCTCACACAGAGCACTTGGTTTCTGGCGATTTCTGGCTGTGTAATTTGTATATTCTAATTTCCAAACTTCTAGTTTCATCTTTCAAGTTTGAAACAGATTTCAGTGTGAATGTTAATAGAAATAAAAAATGGAACAGTAAAGGCACAGAAGGAGTTTGGGGGTTGAGGTAATCAGAGAAACAGGAATGGGAGTGAAGTTGAGGGAGAGCCAATGGTGAATTCCATGGTATGAGGAAGCTGAATGATCAGCCCTCATCCAGACCAGGCAAGGAAAGGCTTACACTACATCTGGAATAAAAAGTAAAAATACTATATATAAAATTATACACAGACTCATGAGATATATTATGAAAAGTGACAATATATGCTATAGTCAAAAGAAAATACAATGTTTTATCTAGACTACAGATGTGCCTGTATTGGAATTAGAAGCTGGTAGTTTAAAACAACTATTGTCAACATAATAATGGCTAATGCACACATAATGTGTGAAAAAAGATGAAGATGTCTTTTCTTCTGGAGATAAATAGAAGTGTAGAAAGTTTATTGGCTATAGGAAAGTAAATATGTAATAGTGCAATAGGAAATTTCACATGGGTTGGTTAGTGGGTGACTGGTAACAACAAAGGAACTATTTTAAAACAACTTCAAACAGGTCAGCAAATGTCAAAACGCAAAGAGAGTGAAAAATGTTTAAAAATATAATAAACTCATGAGGGTCATTAAAATTTCTAACATATCTATAATTAAAGACACAAGAAAAATGAAAATGAGGACTATAGTATATCAAAAGAGTAGACAAACTTTTGTGAAGCCTTAACAATATATCAACCAAGAATCTGAATGAACACTACATAATGTAATGAACACTATGTAATCTGAGTGAATACTATGTACAAGACAAAGAAAACCATGTCTTAGCATGTCACACTGAAAATGCTGAAGAACTGAATTAAACAAACATTACAAAGAATGAAACCCAAAAACAATAAAAAAGAGGAGCAAGACATCATTCTGTCTGGAAAAATGCAAACCAGCAAAAACGAAGCAATATCTGAAATAGTAAAATATTTTTCTCTATAAATTTAATTGCCAGTGAAAATATGTTTGAAAGATAAGACTCACAATATTTTTAGATACACAAATTCAATATTCATTCCTGTTAACTCCCTGAAGAAAATAAATACAGATGGACCTTATCTCAATCTCATAGAAACCACTTATTAGTAACATACCCAAGGTATCATATGGAATGGAAAAAAACAAAGAGCCTTTCCTCTAAGTTCAAGATCAACACAAGGATATCCACTGCCACACTGAGTTTTTCATACTTCTTTGTAATATAGTAATCAAAACATTATGCAATCAGGCAAGAGAAAGAAATAAAAGAGACAAGTATAGGGGGGAAAAAGAATCCTTACTCTCTTATTCTCAGATGACATGATCCCTAACTAAGGAATTGAAACATGTCTGTAGTTAAAATTACAGTACTCTTAATTAATAGCTTGAAGAAGACATCAAAAAATGTTAAACTAGTTCTTGTTCCTGGCTCATCAGGGCCAATAGGACCAAAATGACCACACTACTTATATTCATATGTAGATTTAATGGAAACCCAGTCAAGATATAACAGCTATCCTCACAGAAATAGATAAAATAATCCTACAGCTTATATCGAATCAGAACACACGTAAATAATAAAAGGAATCCTGGCAACAACAGCAAAGCAGGAGGCTTCATTATCCTGGATTTCAAGATATATTACAAAGCTTAAGTCATAAAAACAGCATAACACAGGTACAAAGCAAGACATGGGATCAATGGAATAGAATAGAAAATGAAGAAACAACCTCAGGAATATTCAGGCATCTATTCTTTGACCAAGGGGCCAAAATAATATACTGGAGAAAATATAGTCTCTTTAACAGAAAATGCCAGGAAAACTAGATATACACATTTAGAAGATTAAAGCAGGACCCATATCTCTCACCATGTACAAAAATAAAATCAAAGTAGGTCAATTACCTAGATAATAAAACAGAACATTGAATGTGCTGGAAGTTAAAGTAGGGAAAACACTTGAAGATGAAAGCATAGACAAGGATTTTCTGAGCAGAATCTTCATTGCATGATAAAAAGCAGGAAGAACCAGCACATGGATCACATGAATTTAAAAGGCACCTGCATAGCAAAGGAAACAACCAACATAATGATGAGACAACCTTCCACATGTCATTGTAGTGTTTTTGAAAAGCTGTGAAATGTATAACTCCAAGAATCTGTTCATGTTGGAGTACTACTTAGCTATAAAAAGTATAAATGGAGTCTTTTATATGTAAAAGATGTGACTTGAGACCGTACTCATAAGTGTAATAAATGACTCATGTGTAAAGATCTATTGTCTCAGTAGTATAAAAAAACAAACCAGTAAATAAGATCTGAAATATACAATATTGTTAATTGGGAAGGAACTGTTAAAAAGGAAAGACAAACTGTGATGGGGATAGACGAAATGAAGAAAGGAAAAAAGGAACAATATATGTATACAAAAGATAGTTAAGATTGTTGTACAGCTAGCTTCTCTTAGTTCATTAAGACGAAAATTTTGTGTTAATATTGTATAGACAAGACATCATACCTATATGTTCTACTCTGAATAACTATGAAGAAGACAGCAATATGCAATGTATGAACAATGTAACTGTCCTAATAACTTATTTTGAAACTCAGTTTCATTGTCATGTTTATCTTTTTTTGAAATGAAAGAACAACTGGGATGGATGGAAAGACAAAAGAAAGAAGGGAAGTAATTATGTATACAAGATAGATAAGATAATTGTACTACTAATCTCTACTGGTTTACTGAGAGGAACAGTTAATGCTTAATTGCTTGATCAATATTTCATATCTATATTTGGCAATTTGAGAAACTACTTTGAAGATAATGTATGTAATACAACAACCATTGTTAATTTACTATAATCTTGTTTTGAAATTCTGTATCATTTTTGTTGTCTTTATTGTTTTGTTTTTGTTTTCATTTTAAATTCTCTTTCAAATATAAAAAGAATATGCCCATGTGTATAGTATGGACTTTAGCGGATAATGTAGGTTCATTGAATGAAAAGAAGTGTGAGACTCTGGCTGAATGTTGGTGGTGGTAGTGGTGTTGCTCAGATGGAGGCAGGCAGTAGGGTAATCTCCGTACCTTCCCCTCAGTTGCTCTATGAACTTAATTCTGTTCTAAAAGTAAACTTTACTTTTTCAAGTGAAGGATATTTAAGAATTTATCAGACAAAAATTGAGAGAATTTCTTGCCAGTGTACATGCTTTGTAGGAAGTATAAAGTTGTTTTCAGAAAAAAAGTCTGAATGTATAGGTCAGATATCTTGATCCTCATGAATAAAGGAAGAAAAGAAGGGAGAAGTATGAGGATCAACAGGACAGTTAATTTTAATCTTTGTTAATTGATCTAACAGAAACCAGTTTTGCTCACAATAGAAACAGCCACAGTGCTTGGTGATTGCAACTACAGGTAAGGGAAACTAAGGAGAGCAAAGAACCAGGGACAAGAGGGAGGAATTAGGAATCCTGCGAGGCAACTGATGCACCAGTGAACTGCAATGGTGCCATTTGAAAGTAACTTTCAATAATTGTAAGTGTTATTTTAAATTCCAAGGCTACAAATAAAATCAGTTTAAAAATAAGCTTAAATAACAGAAAATACAGCAATATGAAATACTCACTTGCTGGAATTTGGTAATTAGAATGACTGATCTGAAAACAATATGCAGTATAAGAACCACTGTTGAACTCCCACCATTTTGTATAGTGCAGCTCTGCATCATTTCCATGTTTTTCTAAAATTATTTTTATTTTTTTATTTGTTACTGTCTTTGATTGTTTGATCAACCTTACATTCTTATGTACGATGGACTGAGCCACTTCACTGAAGATAACAGTATGTAATGTGGCAGCCATTGTAAATTTCTATCATTTTGTCTTGAGGTCATGTATCATTTTTGTTGTTTTTCTGTTGTTTTGATTTTGTCTTCATTGTTGTTTTGTCACTTTTTAAAATTTTAAAATAAAAAATAAAAAAGTGCTCACTTGCTTTGAAATTCTGTATCCTTTTTATAGTTTTTGTGTTGTTTTGCTTTTGTCTTTGTTTTTGTTAGTTTTATTCTCTTTAAAATAATAAAAAATGCTCAACTGAATCAAAGACAGAAAAAGAATAGAACAGAAAGCAAAGAGAAACAATGAATAAAAAGCATACAAATATGGCAGATATTCACTCAAATGTATAACATACGTTTTCAAAATCAGTGATTCTAATAAGCCATTAAAACACAAATTACCATAAGGGATTAAGAAGCCACAACAATATGCTTTTAAAATAAAACTTCTTTTAATGCAATGAAACAAATTTAACAGAAAATGAGGGGGAGAAATATACACAATCCCAATACTAATCCCAAAATACAGAGCGTAGATGAATTAATTTCAAACAAATTTTAGAGGAAAGAAGATCATCAAGGATGAAGAAGGGCATCACAGAAAAACAAAAGGGTTTGGGGTGAGGATCTACCTCAGCAGCACAAGTTCCTGCTTGGCAAGTACAAGATCCTGAGTTCAATTCCTGGCACCAATAAAGAAAAAAAAAAAAAAGACAAAGAGGGTCATTCCAGAAGAAGCACTGTCTCTACTGTGTATGCAGCTAACTGCAGAATACCAATGTACATGAAGCAAAATTAAAGAAATCGAATGAAAAGAGACATTTATTCATGGTAAAGGCTTAAACAGCCGTCAGTCATGAATGAACAGTTCCAGGAGACATACAATAAGTGAGGAATTTGTGACTTTGCTGAACAATCAACTGTATTTAACTGGCATTTAGACACAACTTCCTCCAATGAGGCCAGAACACACATTCTTCTCAAGTTTACAAGAAACATTCACGGGGATAAACCAGAGTGTAACAGACTGTCATTAAACACATCTTCCACAAATTTCAAAAACACAAGCTACAGAATCAGAACCTCAGAACTTCCATGGAATCAATCTAGAAATCGCTATCAAAAACAGAGTGTAAACTCCTAAATACTGGGAGGTTATGTACCTTCTTTTATAATACATATGGGTCAAGGAGAAATCTGCAGACATTGCAAATTTTTATAACAACAACAGAATGGTAAACCTTCTTAGCAAAACTTATGGTGTGTAGCAAATTAAGTCGCTGTAAGGCAATTTGTGACAGTGAATGTGTCCAGTTTGAAAAGAAGGATCTAAAACCTTTAATCTATACTTCCACCTCAGGAAATTATGAAACAAAGAACAAACTAAATCCATGTAGCCATAGAAAAAATATTACAAATTACCACAGAAATGAACAAAATTGGAAAGAAAATGTCCATAGAGAACACTGGTGGTATAAAAAGCTGATTATTTGAAATGCTAAGAAATTGCTATACCTCTAACCAGAAATAGAAGAAATGTTTTCTCTGACACCAGGAATACAGAAAACTAACAAATATACAATGTGTACAACCTGTAAGTCCCAAATTTTGAAAACAAAATAATTATTTTTAGCAAAAGCCACAAAATTAAGGAAGGAAGAGATATTGTAAGAGACCTACATATATTATTAAAATTGAATCAAAAATGGCCTACAAAACAAAATACCAGCCCTGGTGATTCCTATGGTGAAATCTACTAAACATTTTAAAAAGAAATGTAGCAACTTTTTACAAAATGTTCTAGAAAAGAGAGACAGAAAACATTCTAACTCATTTGAAAATGAAAGTTTATATTCAGCACCAAAAGCACTATCCAAAGAAGAAAAAACTGATGTCAGATTTTGCCAAATAGAAGGATTTTTAAAAATCTGTGATCAATACTGTAATTCACAAAAGATAGAGAGAAGTTGAATGTCGGCAGTATATATGATGATATGCTTATATCCAAAATATACAAGAGTTCTTAATATTCAACAAGAAGAAAAAAGACAACTAACAAGCAGACAAAATTTCTGAAGAGATCCCCTAATTAAAGAGTTAAAATGATGGCATATATGACAAGAAATATTTTGTGTGCGTATAATTCAAAGTGGTTCTTTTGTATCTGAGTTCTTGATTATAGGTATAGATATAAATATAAATTCAGGTTAATAAATACACAAATAAGCATATAAAAATTCAGATATGCATATATACATAAGAAAGTGTATATGTACAAATATACATATATAGCAATACCTATATATGAGTGTATGTACACACACACACACACACACACACACACACATATAAAGCCTGGGACCAAGCATAAAGGAGATGATATCCCAGAAGCACTGGATGAGTGGGAAGCCCCAGGTATGTTGTTTTTTTTCCTGGTACAGGGAATCAAACTCACGACCTTGCACTTGCTGGGCAGGCACTGTGCCACTGAGCTAAATCCCCAGACCCACCCCAGGAATATTTTAAGCACACAATAACAACAAAATTATAATGGTTGCCACTCTGAATATGCTATTTCCAGTTAGCAGTCCCCTGCAACAACTCCAGATCCCTTGTCACCATCACCAGCACTCAGAGAACATCACCTCCCAGAGGCAGTAAAATTTTTAACCAGGCTGAGAATCCCTACACTAGGTTCCCAGTAGAAGCTGCTCTCACTGGCTCCAGCTCTTAGTTTCACTCAGGAGGGACCCAGTAGGCCAGAAGCTTTTGAAGGATTAAGAGCTAGTGTGATACTAATCCTTCCAGTAAAGATAATTTGTTCAACCTGGAAAAAGTGAAGAAAAATATAAGACCTTCCATTAAACCAGGGCCAGAATGCAAACACCTGACATCTCACAAACATCCTATATCTGACTTACCGTCATATAGTCAGTGACATGGGGACAAACATAGTCCTTGTATCCTGGAAATATAATGTGTCCAGATGGACTGAACATAAAGACCCTGGCTGATAAATGAACTGTCAGGTACTGTCATCACTATTTTTAAATTTTAAATAGAATAAAAAAAAAACAATACAGTTTTGCAAAATGAGATGAAAGGAAATTAACAATGATTTTTTAATTACATATTGTTGTCTTCAGAGTAATCACTCAGATTACCAGATATAGGTATGGAAGATTGATCAAATAGTGAAGCATTACATGTTCCTTTCAATAAACCAATAGAAACTAGTAATACAATTATCTTAGCTAATATATCTATCTATCTATATATATCTATATATATCCCTTCCTTCTTTTCTCCTTTCTCTCATCCCAGTTTTTCTTTCCTTTTAAAAAAAAGATAGACATAAGAATGAAACCAAGGTTCAAAACAGGTGATTAGGACAGTTACAATGGTTCGTGCATTGTGTGTTGTTGTCTTCCTAGTAGTTATTCACAGTAGAAGATACAGGCATGATATCTTGTGTATACATTATTAGTACAAAACCTTCTTTTTAATGAACTAAGAGAAACGAGCTATAGAACAATCTTAACTATCTGTGTACACATATATTTTTCCCTTTTTCATTTCTTCATTTCCCCTTTGCCCATCACAGTTTTTTTTACTTTAAAAAAAACCTGATAAATTTTATTTATTTATTTATTATTTTAAAGAGAAAAAAACAAAGAAAATTTCAAAACAAGATAATAAGAGGTTAACAATGGTTAATACATTGTGTATTGTTATCTTTAAATTAGTTACTCAAAATACAAAATATCAGCATTTAATTGTCTAAACAATATAGTTTCTTTCCAATTCACAATATCTATTGTAGACTTTGGATCATATTTACTTGTTTCTTTTTTCACAGTAGTGAAACAATATGATATTTACACATATGGTTCTGATTTATTTCACTTATTATGATTTTGAGTTGTATCCATTTACCTACAAAAGACTTCATTTTATCATTTATTGTGCTGCATAGTACTCCATTATATAAAAACCACATATTTTTTTATACATTCCTCAGTTGATGGGCATCTGAGTTGTTTTTAAGATTTAGCTCTTACAAGTTGAGCTGCTTAAACATGGCCGCTTATATATCACTGTACTATGATGACTTCTTTTGGGAAGATATCCAGAAGGGGAATAGCTGGGTCGAATGGTACCTCCAATCCCAGTATTTTGTGGAATCTCCACACTGATTTCCACAGTGTTTGTACCATCTACACTCCCACCAACAGTGGAGAAGTGTACCTTTTTCTCCACATTCCTTCCAGCATTTGTTATCAGTTCATTTTTCGGTGATAGCCATTCTTTCCAGGATGAGATGAAATCTCAGTGTTGCTTTAATTTTCATTTCTCAAATGATCAATGGTGTTGAACCTTTTTTCATATATTTATTTGCCATTTGTATTTTTTCATCTGAGAAGTGCTTGTTCATCTCCAGTGTCCACTTTTGGAGGGAGGTCTTTGAATTTGGTGGGGGGGTCTGATTCTTTAAATTCTTTATATGTTCTGGATATAAGTCCTTTGTGGGACAACTGACTATAATTTTTTCCCACTCTGTTTTCTTTTCACTTTGTTGGTGATTTCTTTTGTTGTGCAAATGCTTTTTAGTAAGGTGAGATCCTATTTGTTGATTCTTTTTACTATTTCCCTTGCAGTCTGGGTTTTGTTCATGAAATCTGTGCCTACATCTGTGTCTTTGAGACTTCTACCTATACTCTCTTCCAGTAGATTTAGTGTTTCCATTTTAATATTCAGATCTTTGATCCATTCTGACTTCAGTTTAGTGTATGGTGGTAAAAATGGTTCTAGTTTTCATCTTCAGCATATAAGAGCCAGTTTTTGCAGTACCACTTACCAAAGAGACTGTCTTTCTTCCAGTGAACGTATTTGGCCCCTTTGTCAAAGATAAGGTGGCTAAGTTTGTTTGAGATGCATCTGTGTCTTTTATTCTGTTCCACTGATCCTCAGACCTGATTTTTGCCAGTAGCATGCTGATTTTATGACAGTAGCTTTGTAGTGTAATTTCATGTTTGGGTTTGTGATGCCCCTTGATTTGTCTTTGATGGCCAGAATTGCTTTTGCTGGGGCTGGGGATTTAGCTCAGCGGCAAAAGCGCCTGCCTGGCAAGCGCAAGGTCGTGAGTTCGGTTCCCGGTACCAGAGAAAAACCAAAAAAACAAAAAAAACAAAAGCAAAATGCTTCTCTGATGGATAAAGAACAAATTCATACTAAACCTCAGGGAACCTACCACAAATAATTTTTTAACACATTCACAATGGGGCTATAATT
>NW_004955429.1:12321714-12333362 GCF_000276665.1 Chinchilla lanigera | reverse complement strand
ACCAGAGAAAAACCAAAAAAAAAAAAAAAAAAGAATTGCTTTTGCTATTATAGGTCTTTTGTGGGTCCAAATTAATTTCAGGAATGTTTCCTTAGGTGTGTGAGGTAAGTCAAAGATGTTTCCATTGGGATTGCATTAAATCTATATAGGAGTTTTGGGAGTACGGCAATTTTCACTATGTTAGTCAAAGAATAGATGCCTGAATGTTGCTGGGGTTGTTTCTGCATCTTCTGCTCTTTTCCATTGATTCATATGTCTTTCTTTATACTTGTGCTATGCTGTTTTTATGACCAAAGCTTTGTAAAATAACTTGAAATCCAGAGTAGTGATGTCTCCTACTTTGTTGCTGTTGCCCAGAATTTCTTTTATTATTTCAGTGCATTCTGATTCCATATGAATTTTAGGATTGTTTGATCTAGTGAGGATAAGCTGTTCTATTTTGATTAGGATTGACTTAAATCTACAGATGAATTTTGGTAGTGTAGTCATTTTGATCCTATTGGTTCTGCTGAACCAGGAACAAAAATTAGCTTTACATTTTTAATGTCTTCTTCAAGCAATTATTTAAGAGTACTATAGTTTTAATTACAGAAATGTTTCATATCCTTAGTTAGAAATCATGTCATCTGAGAATAATCAGAGTTAGGATTCATTTTTCAACCTTATACTTATCTCTTTTATTTCTATCTCTTGCCTGATTGGATAATGTTTTGATTACTATATTAAACAGAAATCTGCAATGAATATCCTTTTCTTGTTCCTGATTTTAGAGGAAAGTCTTAGTATTTTTCTCCATTCAATGTGATGCTGTGGGTAGCTTTCTCATAAATGGCTTCTATGAGATTGAGGCAAAGTCCATCTATACATATTTTCTTCAGGGAGTTATCAGAAATGAATATTTGCTTTGTGTATCTAAAAATATTGTCAGTCTTATGTTTCAAAATTATTTTCACTGGCAATTAAAATTTACAGAGAAAAATATTTCACTATTTCAGATGATGTTTCATTTTTTATGATTTGCCTTATTCCTAATAAAATGATATCATTCCTCTTTTTGATTATGTTTTGGGGTCCTGTCCTTATAATATTTGTTTTATTATGTTTTTCAGCAATTTCAATGTGACATGTCAAAGCATGGTTTTCTTTGTCTTTTACATAGGGTCCATTCAGATTCTTGGTTGATATATTGTGAAGGTTTGGCAAAACTTTGTCTACTCTTTTGATATAGTATATTCTTGATTTTCATTTTTTCCTGTGTTTCTAATTATAAACATGTTAGAAAGTTTAATGATCTAAATGAGTTTATTATATTTTTAAACATTTGTCACACTCTTTACTTGAGCTTGGACATTTGCTGACCTGTTTGAAGTTTTTAAAATAGTTCCTTTGTTGTGAGCATTTACCCAGTGACCAATCCATGTGGAAATTCATATTGCAGTATCACATATTTACTTTTCTATTGCCAATAAACTCTTTCTAAATTTCTGTTCCTCTCTAGAGGGAAAAAAACAATCTTTTTTATATATTATGTCTGCATTAACCTTTATTATGTTGACAATATTTGTTTTAAACTACTGGCTTCTAATCCCAATAACAGGCACATCTCTAGTTTAGAGAAAACATTGTATTTTCTTTTGACTATAGGTCACAGTGTCCCTTTTCATAGCATATCTCATGACTCTGTGTATAATTTTATATATAGTATTTTACTTTTTAATTCAGATGTAGTGTAAGCCTTTCCTTGCCTTGACTGGTATGGGTAAGGGCCGATCATTCACATTCCTCATTCCATGGAGTTCATCTCTGGCTCTGCCTCAAGTTCACTCCCCTTCCTTTTTCTCAGATTACCTTAACCCACAAATTCCTTCTGTGCCTTTACTGTTCCATTTTTTATTTTTATTAAAATTCACTTGAAATTTGATTCAAGCTTCAAAGCTGAAACTAAGAATTTGGAAATATTGCAATATACAAAATACACAGTCTGCTATTCCCAGAAACCATGTGCTTTGTGTGAGAAGAGACAAGCAAGAGAGTGTCTCTCACACATCTTAGACAGAGGCTGGGGACCCCTGGGAGGCACCAGGAGTGTCTTACAGCAGCAGAGTTCATTATGGGTTTTGGGGTAATTTGCAGTGGAGATGGACTAATCTAAATTTATGATCAGAAGGAGAGATCAAGGCAATGTCTACTTGATGTAAGCATTTGATCCCTCATGCAGATGTGTCAAGGGAACCTGGAGAAAAGTTCGAGCACAACTGTCCCTGGATGGCTATTATCCAGGAGAGAAGAGAGTAGAATTGTGAGACAGGTGAAGCGTTCCACAGGGAATTCTTTAGTTCTGTCCTCCCCAGCCAGATCTTGTCGCCTCTCTACAGATGCTAAAAAGACACGTTTGCAGTGTGGGGAGCTCAGAACCTCCTTTCCTTAAGGCTGTGCAGGATTTTCTCAGGAGCACAAGATATCCCACGTGTGTCCCTGGGTAAGTGCTGCTGTGTCCACAGATGCAGTGTCAGTCAGGTACGAGGGTCCCTCTCAGGCTATGGAGTGAGGCCAGTGTGCTTTGTGCTGGGGTTTCTGTATACTCAGATTTTTGTAGCGATCAGCCTTTAATTTGTGATTCTTAATATTAACATATTTTTCATAAGAAATTCTAAGTTAACTTTAGACAGGTGTTTACTTCTCTGAACTAAGGGTTTCTTTGCTATATCATTTCTCAAGCAAAATAACATCATTTTAGTCTGTAACTTTTTATATTTGTGTTTACATGCCTTGTGAAAGAGGTAACCTTTCGTTTTGGATTTTTATTGTACAGAGTCAGTTTTTCTTCTCTCATTTGCATAAATTGATTAAAATATTTGAATACGTAACCTCTGTAGCTTAATCTCTGCAGTATTTAACTTTGTAGGTAGTATGCAAGTGTTGTTTAGAGCATAGGCTCTCAAAAGTGAGTTTTATATCCTTTCTATAATGTATGTGTGAGCTTTTTCTCATAGGGAGCTAGCTTGACCCAATGTTCATTTCATACATTTCACACAAATGGTGTCAGCACATAGGCTTGTGCTCTGCCTGTGAGGAAATTCCACATCAGATAATGATGAAAGTTGGACTGCAGTTACATGAAAAGTACAATGGATTCATGATGGTGGGGGCTTTTTCTATGTTCCTAGCTAAGATATTTTAATATAGTATTTACCACCCTTTTATTGGGTGGTAAATATATTTCCCATGAGTAATTTGTCTACTTTTCTTCCTTTTAAAAATATTTTCCTGCTATCATTTATAGTAGGCATGCCCAAACCTCTTTTAGTAGAGGAATAATTTAGGAACAAATATTTTAATCTGTTCTGATGTGTGTGTATTTGCTGCTGGTGTGCATGTGTGTGCATGTGTGTGTGTGTGTTGTTAGATACACCCCTTACTGGATAAGTATTTTTCCAACAGAAAAATGCTGCCCATTCTTCTTCCTTGTTAAGATAGTTTAAAACGATGTAGATAAATGGATCTGAAATGTGTTTTGCAGAACACAAGAGTTTCTTTCTTTCTCTCTTGGAGTTACTGGAGAATCTCACCCAGGGCTGGGAATATTTGTGAGGGATGAGAGATTCATATGTGTGATGAGGTGTCTCTGAGATTTTTGTATTTTTCATGCCTTTCTAACAGCAATTGTCTGTCCTTGATTCTTTTGAAAATAGATGCAAAAGTAGTAATTTTATACATATCCATGCATAAATGAGCCCCAAGATGTGTACATTAGCATATTTTCAATTGGCAGAAAAGATAATGTTACTGCATTTGTAAGATGTACACAGCTGCCATCCATGTACTCAAATAGTCCTCAGGTTTTACTTGTATTTCTCGTAGAGCTGTGCCTTTCTCAAACACCGTGCACTGACCTTGGACCATCGGGCTGACTTGTGATGATCTTGCCTGCCCTGCTGTGTCTATTGTTTTACCTGTTCCTTTTTATAGTTTCCCAGTTCAAACTCTGCCAAAACTGTATCATGTAGACCAATACTCCCACAAAAGAGAGCCCCTCCCATGCTCAAGGAGAGTCTCAGATCACAGGACCTTTTTCAGTTTCACTTTAAATTATAGACAAGGCAATATTGGTAGCCCGGATGGTGAAGGTGACTGTAAGTACAGGAATAGCAGCCACGGTGTGCTCTTGCATGCATCTAAGGCATCTGGCTAAGTTCTGCACATAAACTGTATTATCACACAGCATTTTGTCTTGTATAATATGCAGATGATGTTCATGTTGCCTATGAAAAATCAAATATGAAACCCCTTTCCTCACTACAACCTGTCCAACTTTCATGGTCATAAGTGCCCAAATTTGGAGGGTGTCTGCTCAGCCCCTCCCTCCCACTGTATCCCAGATCTCTTCTGACTTCTGGTTGTGGCACATTCTTCTCTAGTTTTGAGCTATCTGATGAGACTATGTACCGCAGGTTGTCCCCGATCCAGTAACTGCAAGATAACAGCATGTCTGTGGTTAATCCTTCCTTGATCTGAGTATTAACTAGGTTTTGAACTGTGGTATTTTTCAGAGTCTCTCCCAGCCTTTGATTACTGGCTCAAAATGAGCACAGAAGTTTCTCTGAGTGTTCCTACTGTACTTACATTTTGTTTTCCATAAGGTGCTCATTTGTCTTATCTTTTTCTTGATATAGCACTCAAAATGTGACCCATTTTACACTTTCATCTATATTACTTTCCCAAGGAAATGTATTGATTCATTTATTTTTTAACCTTGTTATGTTGTGGATATAGCCCCTATCATTACACAGCAGTTCATCCTGCATGAAATGGAGATTACACTGAGGGCAGTGTGATTTGTCCCATATGAGAAATCAGAGCGTTGTGTTTGATATTTTGGTAGAACCAGATGCTGGCTCAGCACTGTCACTTTCACAGTTGTTTTGGGGCATGTCTTATAGATCACCCTGTGGATGGAAGAAACTGCTTTCCGGTTCTCTGTTCCGTGAGGCTATGCTCAGCCTGGCAGGTGTGTGCTGGATGAGGCTTGGCTAGGTGGGGACACTGATAGATCATTTGTATTACCTGTTTTCACATTGTCTAGAGTATGTTTTCTAGTAAAGTATTAATAAAGAAGGAACTTTATGCCTTTTTATGTAACCTCTACAGACAAAAACAGGACAAAGTTATTTTGCTAATACAGTTGTGTGTCATCCACACAATGTGGAGATGACTGGATAGTTGCCCTTATATTCTGTCTTCGTTCTGATGCTCCATGTGAATTAAAAACATAAGTGGATACTCATGAATGTAGCACTTTCTTGTATTACTGCTCTGGAGATCATTCTTCGGATCTAAGAAAGATTTTCCAGTTTCAGGTAAGGACCCAGGGGTTCCCTGACTTCCTGAATGGTGAGTAAATGTAGTGCATATGCACAGATATTCCACCTCAATCCTTCATGTTTGTACAGCCACAGTTCCCTAAGCAGTGAGAAAATAATACAGTTGTATTCCCTCAGTTCATGGAAGATTCAAACATGCTATTTGGCCTATTTTACAAGTTTTATGCCAGACTCAATTTTTAAAAACAATTACAATAAAGCATCACTTTTGCAGTAATATCATAGGGAGGCTAGTTTATGATTTATATTTTGTATTATCACATAATTCTCTTATATTATCCTTAAATGTTCTATGTACCAGTTGAATGGTATTTCTGTAAAATATTATGATGTTATATTTGTACACTACATGAAATAGATGTTCAGGAAATAAGAATCTCCATTTCTAAGTGCCTGAAAGACCAAGAGGACCACTGAGGCATGTCTTAATGGTAGCACATGATCCACAAGTGTCCGAGAGCCCTGATAGTCACGTGAGTATTTTCTGATGTTACCCCTCAGCAAATCACAGAAACAATTTTAATTTGCTGACTGTAAAAATGGAGAAAATTTTGTTACTTCCCTCTATCAATACCTTGGAAAAGATTGTTTTTCTAATTCTTCCTAGAAATTTCAATTTTATAAATCAAAACTTGCACAGGATTTAGACCAAGTCTCCACCTCTTAAGTCTTGAATATGATCATTAGTTCACGTTTCAGGTTTCCTTCAATTACTCATAAAGCAATATATTCTGAGTAGCTGTGAAAATCTAGTCTTAATCTATGATATTCAGATGATTAACCTGTGAAAATATGTTTCTGCACACATGTTACCATATTAGGATCCTGAAATGAAATCTGTAAAAATGCTTGCTTTAAACAAAATGGCTGATTACACAGAAAGATAGTCTACAAGCTGGTCAGTACCAAATTCTTCAGTATAAAATTCATATTTGATCCCATATGTCTCCCAAAATATTCTTTCTTGTTTCAGGGAAGGATAAAGTTGTGGGCTAATGGTGAAATACCTTGAGGGTTGAAATGTTTGCCATTCATCTATTAAAACCCTTAGGAAAGAATCATCACAATTTCCTTAAAACCTGCTTGTGTTTCCTATTCTCATTCCACATGTTTGTGATGGAATGAAAGAAATCTGCAAAGTGTGATCCTGATAATAATGGCACTATGATGACTGAGGTGCTGGTTTTCTCACTGGCTTTCTTGTTGTTGTTTTTAGACAGTGTTTTGCTCTGCAATTCAGGCTACCCTTGAACTGATTTTTTTTGCCTAGGCTGGTATTGAACTTGCAGGAAACCTGTTTCCTCAGCATCACAAGCCCTGGGATTATATGAGTGTGCTACCATGCCCAGTTGAGACACAATTTTTCTGGCATGAGTTTCTAGAATATATAAGCTGCATAGTTTTGGAAATTTCCAAAAGAGTCTTTCTAATTTCTTTCTTTTTTTTTTAACAGACAGACAACATTTTACAAAATAGTAAAAGAACAGTACAGACAATACGGAGTTACAAACAAAGTGGTAGGGAATTAACAATGCTTGTTGTATTACATATTGATATCTTCAAAGTGGTTTCTCATGAAAACAGATATAGACATGCAATACTAATCAACCAAGACTCTAATTTCTCTTATGTCTTATTATCAGACATTATTAAGAGTCTTGTATTTTGGTATTCACTTTTCCTTGGTCTTTTCAATTCACCAGAGATGATTACTTTATATATTGTATCAAATATCTCAAATTACATGTATAAGGAACTATGGAATCATAAGAATAATTACTATTCCATTCCTACGGCATGTTTGTTATTTATGGGCACATAAAATCTCTAGGAAAGAAGGGATATAATTATTCACATTTGACAGATTGGGTAACTTAACTGTGACTCAGATTTGCTAATTGACTTGTGTTTTTTTTTTCCTTTTTTCGGTTTTTTTCCTGTACCGGGAATCGAACTCACGACCTTGTGCTTGCCAGGCAGGAGCTGTGCAGTTGAGCTAAATCCCCAGCCCCGACTTTCATTTCTTTAAATTAGATTTTGTTGTTACATTTCAGATGTACATAATGGTCACATTCATCATAGAGAATTTGTAACTGTGTATGATATCACTTGCTTTTTGCTCCCCATTCAACTATTGTCCTTTAAACCCCTTCTCCCTTCCCCATTTACAAAGCTTTATTTCTGTTTTCCTGATTTTCTTTTTTTTACTTTTCATTTCTTTTCCTTCCCCCCCTCTCTCCCTTGTCCCCTTTCCTGCTTTAATATTTTCCTCCTATTTCACAATATTATATATTTACAGACCAGGTAACTGTGGCTCATATGTGTTAACTGACTTTTCAGGACCTTCATTTGATCAATGTCAGACCAGAGATGTAAATTTTAGTCACCAGTGGCATAACCTACTGAGCAACATCTGTTCTCTATGAATTTTTTCTGACAATAAACCAGAGTAAAGATAACACTGAAATTACATCACTGCATGGCTGTCCCACCCACAATTATTGCCTGGGAAGAGCTTATTTCCTTACACATACAGGCAATTCTCTTTTCCCTACTTTTACTTTAAAACATAGTGTTTATAGTATATACCCAGCACTTCTTCCACTTTCTGGAGACACAAAGGTACAGAAGACATTGTGCCTGATTTTGAAATGTAAAAATTGAGAAAAAAACAAGGAAATACTTTCCATTCCACATAATAATTTCTTCGCAGATATGCTGTGGGAAAGCAGAAATAGAACGCACATCCAGCCACCAGTGGGAAGGGCTGGGACAGTCAGGAGGACAGTGGTGATTCCAGGAGGGTGTGACGTGGACCTGGCCTCCGAAGATGGAAAGGACTGGGGGAAATCCCCAGGGTCTGGTGAAGCCACAATGTTGGTTGAGATGATAATGATGGTGATATTTGTGATAAATAATTTTTCTTGCTTTCTTCTACAGGCATTTATTGTTTGTTTAACCCCATGAAGATGAATAAAAAGAGAAAATTTTCCAGTTATACTGACATAAGAAACATAGTTTTCTTTGAAGTCTCCATTGGAATCACAGCCAACACTGTCCTGCTTCTGTTCCACAGCCTCACATTTCTCCTCAGGCACAGGCCCAAGCCCCTGGACCTGACTATCGCTCAGTTGGCCCTGATCCACCTGGTGATGCTGGTAACTGTGGGCTTCATAGCTACAGACACTTTTGGGTTTGAGGGTTGGGGCAGCGATCTCATGTGTAAATCAGTTATCTATGTGAACAGGTTGATGAGGGCCCTCTCCATGTGTACCACCTGCCTCCTGAGCGTCCTCCAGGCCATCATGCTCAGTCCCAGAAATTCTTGTTTGGCAAAATTCAAACATAAATCCACACATTACTACCCATGTGGCCTTGTCTTTCTATGGATCTTCAATATGCTCCTGAGTGGTCGCTACTTATTCTCTGTGGGTGCCACCTCCAATGTGACCTCTCACAGTTCTGTGTATGTCACTGAATCCTGCTCTCAGTGGCCTATTAGTTATTCATTCAGGTACATATTTTTGTCACTGGTGAATATTCAGGATATCTCCTTCATAGGGCTGATGGCTCTCTCAAGTGGATACATGGTAAGTCTCTTATGCAGGCATAAGAGGCAGTTCCAGTACCTTCACAGCACCATCTTTTCTCCAAAATCATCCCCAGAAGAAAGGGCCACTAGGACTATTCTGCTGCTCATGAGTTTCTTTATGCTCATGTACTTTTTAGACTGTGTTATTTTCTTATCCTCTGGAATAGTGTGGGAAAATAGTCCAATTCATCATTGTGTCCAGATGCTTGTGGGCAGTGGGTATGCCACAATCTGTCCTTTTGTGCTAATGAGCACTGAAAAACGAATGATCAGGTGCTGAACATCCAGGTAGGGAAAGAGAGTAAATGTTCAGTCATGGTAATTTCCACTCATATAAAGCAAATACATTGAATTTCTACTAAATTGCTGAACTATATGTAGTTATGCTTTTTTGGAAACATTTATTTTGTGTATTATGTGACCAGTATATTGTAGATAATTTAGCACTCGAACTCTGGAGAAACAGAGACTTCATTGATTGATGGGCGTTTGGGCTATTTTCAAGATGTAGTTATTACAAACTGTGCCACTACAAACCAGGGTGTTTATGTGCCATTTTTAGTTCTTCTGGGAAGATACCAAGAATGTGAGTCAAATGGAAGCTCTAGTTTATTTTTTCTAAGTAATCTACACACTGTTTTCCACAGAGATTATACCACTCTTTTCTCCCACCAAAAGTGAAGGATTCCTTTTCACACAAGCCTTGTCAGCATTTTTTATTTGTTGATTTCTTGATGATAGCCATTCTTTCTCAGGTGAGATGGAATCTCAGCATTGTTTTCATTTGCATCTCTTGAATGACCAGAGATGTTGAACATTTTTTTCATATATTTATTTGCTATTTGTACTTTTTTAATCTAAGAAGTGTGTATTCTCCTGTGCCCATTTTTTGTTTGGGTCTTTAAAGTTGAGGGTCTCTTTATTTTCAATTCTTTATATGTTCTAGGTAAAACTTCTCTGAGGAACAACTGGCTAAAAATTTTCTCCCACCTTGTGGGTTGTCTTTTCTCCTTTTGGATGATTTCTTTTGGTGTGCAAAATCTTTTTAATAAAGTGAGATTTCCATTTTTTATTATGTAAAGTATTTTCTGTGCAGTCTGGGTTTTGTTCATGAATTCTCTGCCTACACTTACATCTTCAAGATTTCTACCTATCCTCTCTCCAGGCAGATTTAGCATTTCTGTTTTAATATTTAGATTTTTGATCCATTTTGGTTTCATTTTAGTGCTTTATAATAGACATGGGGCTAGGTTTATCCTTTGTCACATAGAAAACCACTTTTCCAGCACCATTTATTAAAGAGGCTATCTTTCTTCCAGTGTACTTTGTCAAAGATAAGGTGGCTGAGTGTGTCTGTAGTTTCGTCTGCATCTTCTCATCTATTGCACTGGTCCTCAAGTCTACATTTTGCCAGTACCATGCAGTTTTAATCACAGGAACTCTGCAGTATAACTTCAATGCAGGGATTGTGATGACTCCTATCTTGTGTTCATTGCCCGGAATTGATTTGTCTATTTTAGGTCTGTTCTGTTTCCAAATAAATTTTAGGAAAGATTTGTCTAATTCTGAGAAGTAGGTGAATGGCGTCTTGATTGGGATTGCATTAAATCTATATAACAATTTTGGAAACATGGCCATTTTCACTGTGTTCATTCATCCTCTCCATGAGCAAGTGATATCCTTCCATTTTCTTATATCCTCTTAGATCTCCTTTTTCAGAATACTATTGTTTTCAATGTAGAGATCTTTTACTTCCTTTGGTAAATTGATTCTTAGGTATTTCATTGTTTTGGATCGTACTATGAAAAGTGTTGTTTTCCTAATTTCTCTCTCAGTGAGTTTGTGTTTTGTGTACAGGAAGGCTATTGATTTTTGAGTGCTGCTTTTGCATCCAGTAATGCGACTGAATTTGTTTGTTACATCTAGAAATGCTTTAGTGCTTTGGGGGATCTTCTATGTAGAATATCATGTCATGTGTAAATTATTATTTAACTTATTCTTTTCCTATCATTATTTCTTTTATTTCAGTTATGTAATAGTTCTCACTGATTTTTCCTGAACTATATGGAATACAATCAGTGATAGTGGACATCCTTGTGCTGTTTCTGTTTTTAAAGAAAAAGTTTTCAGTTTTTGAATATGTATTATGATGTTGGCTGTTGGTTTGCCATCGATGACATTTTTCTGATTGAGATAAAGACCATCTATTCCAATATTTGTGTGGTTTTTATTCTGAACATGTGTTGGACTTTGTCAAATACTTTTTCTGCATTTACTGAGGTGACCATGTGATTTTTTGATGTTAGCTGTGTTGATATTGTGTATTACATTTACTGATTTGCATATGTTAAAACATACTTGTATCCCTGTGATGAATCTTACTTGAACATGGTGTATAATCTTCTAGATGCTTTGCTTCATTCACTTTGCCAGGGTCTTATTGAGCATTTCTGCATCATGTTGATGTGTTGGTTTGGGGTGGTTTGAGTTTTTTTTGCAAGGGCCACAATTTAATACAGGACACATATTTTATAAGATTATTTATAATAGTCACCCAAAGAATGATATGCAAAAGAGTGCAGGAAATCTGTCTACACAGTAAAGACCAAAGAATCTAGCCAAGTGCCTGGATCCCATGGAAATAGCCTGCATGAGTCCAGCTCAGTAACTAGAGG
>NW_004955429.1:12302067-12321061 GCF_000276665.1 Chinchilla lanigera | reverse complement strand
CACCATGCTTATTAAGTTCACCTGGGTGTTATAAGTTGTCAAACCACCACAGTTCATTAGGGAGATTGGCCTGTTGGTCTATTTATTCACTGGGGCCTTTTCTAGTTTTGGTATCAGTACAATACTTGCTTCCAGGAATGATTTTGGAAATATTGTGTCCCTTTCAATTTCATCAAAGAGTCTGAGGAGTAGTGGCATTAGATCTTTTCTAAATATTTTGGAATTCAGCAAATAATCTATCAGAACTTGGACTTTTCTTTGCTGGTAAGTTTTAAATTATATTTTCAAATTCATTGACTGATATTGGGCTATTTAGAAATTTTTTCTTCTTTATTCAGTTTTGTCAATTTTTATGTATCTAGCAATCTTTCCATTTCTTCTGAGCTTTCTGTCTTAGTAGAGTACATGTTCTCAAAGTAGGTACTGATGATCTTCTGGATTTCTGGAGGGTATGTTTCGATTTCAACATTTTCATTCCTAAATACATGGATTTGATTCTTCTCTTCTTTTTTATAAGGTTGGGTAAATGTTTTTTCACTTTTATTTAATCTTTCAAAGAACCAACTCTTTGAGTCATTGATTCTTGTATTGATTTCTTAGTCACAATTGCATTAATTTCTGTTCTGATCTTTTTAATTTTCTCTTTTCTGCTACAGGGTGTGGGATTGACTTGTTTTTCTTTTTATATAAGTTTGAGGCTCAGCATTTGTTTGCTTATTTTGGCTCATTCTCTTTTCCTGATATGAGAATTCACTGCTTTAAATTTCTCTCTTAGGATTGGTTTCATCGCATCCCATACATTCTGGTATGTTGTTTTGGCTGTATCATGTAACAGGTGAAATTGGCTAATACCCTCTTTAATTTCAGCTGGGGCCCACTGGTTGCTCCAGAGGGTGTTCTTTAACTTGCATATGTTTATATATTTTTTATAGTTTCTTTTATCATTGATTTCTAATTTCATTGCTCTGTGGTCTGATAATGTAGATGGGATAATTTCAATTCGTTTTCATTTACTTATGCCTTTTCTATGAGCTGGAACACTGTCTAGTTTGGAGAACATCCTATGTGCAGTTGTGAAGAATGTGTGTTCTCATGCTGTGGAGTGGATCACACTGTAGATAAGTACTAAGTGCATTTGTTCACAGATTTGATTCAATTCTAGTATTTCTTTTTTTTGTCTAGTTAATCTATTTGTGACAGTGGGATATTACAACTGTGTTAGGGCTTGTTTGATTTTTATGTCTATTAATATTTGTTTTGTGCAATTGTGCAAATTTTTGTATTTGTGGCATATATATTACAATTATTATCTCTTCTTGGAGTTTTCCCTTGACAAGTATATAGTGACTTTCTTTATCTCTTTTGATCAGTCTTGGCTTGAAGTTCACATTGCAAATAAAATAGATACCCTTGCTTTTTTATGGGGTCCTGTTTCATACAGCATTGTTTTCACCTTTTGACTTTCAGCCTATGAATTTCCTTTTGAGATAAGTGTGTTTTGTATGCAGCATAATGTTGGATTTTGTTTCTTGACCCATTCTGCTAGTTGGTTTCTTTTGATTGGTGAGTTGAGAATATTTATATTGATGGGTATAAATGATATGCCTTGGCTTATCCTTTTTGTATTATTTTCCTGCTGTTGATTCACTGTCTTTCCCACTGTTTACTTGCATGCCATGTCTGGTGGCTTCTTTCTGTTGACATTCTTGGAATTGTGGTTTTAATTACCTTTTTCTAGAATATCATTCAGAACACTTTGTAGAGCTGGTTTGGTGGTCATGAATTTCTCCAGTTGTTCTTTGTCGTAGAAGTATTATATTTCTTCATTAATTCTGAAAGATATTTTTGCAAGTTACTACATTCTGGTTGCAAGTTTTCTTTCAGGACTTGAGATACTTCACTCCAAGCTCTCCTTGCTTTAAGGGTTTGTGTTGAGAAGTCTGCTGTGATTCTTCTGACCTTTCCATAATAGATGATTTTTTTCTTGTCTCTAAAAAGTTTTAGTATTCTGTTCTTGTGTTGCATTTCTAGAATCTTGATTATTATATGACTTGGTGAAGATTTAATTTGGTTATGGCTTTTTGGATTTCTGTATGCCTCACTTATTGATCTTTCTAGAAATCTGGTTAAATGTATAGTATTGTATTGAATACTGTGTTATTCTTACTATAGGTAAATTTATTCCATTTAGTGGATATTTACTATAGAGGTGTTATGATTTGGGTCTGAATAACCTTCATGCAGTCATAGGTAGCATTGCAACACCCACCCTGGCGTGGATAGTTTGCATATGTAAAAGAGAAAAAGAGCCTTCTTGCCACCTCTCCTCCCCTTTGCTCTTATTGCCTTTGCTATTTTCTGCCCTTTGCCCTCACTATGTACCACTCTGCCTTGGTGTCAGCCAAGTATGGACTGAACCTCAACAAACTGTAAGCTAAATAAACCTTTCCTTCCTTAATTTTGTGTGTCAGGTATTTTGTCTCAGCAATGAGAGAAAAATAACTGAGACAAGATGTAAACATATTTCATTTAATATATATTTAGTGTAAATCAATAGGAGGCAATATTTGGTTTGTTTTAGTGTTCATTCTTTTCTATGTTCAAGGTTATTTCATGGTTTTTATGTTTGTAGATATTTAGTTTGACATTTTAAGTGATACTGATTATATTATTATAGGCAAGGGGATATAGCTGTTCCTATTAATAGTTTTCTTGAGATGTCAATATTTGGACTGCCTTGGGGTCATTAATAATATTATGACCAACTCTAGAAAAATGGTACTGGGCCAAATACATGGCAACTTGTCTGCTCAGGTAAATAAGAGTGATTGGTTTCTGGGACAGAAGCAAAAGTTAGTTATCCCAAAGCACACCATAGAAAAACAAATTTTCCAGTGGTACTAACCCACAAGCCTCAGCACAAAACAAAACAAAATAAATGAATAAACAAACAAAATTAGAAGGATTTGAAAACAAACAAACAAAATTTTTCCAAAAACTCCAAACTATCCAAATCTGATTAGGGACATTGAAAGGGATGTAAAATAACAATACACATCTGAAGTATTCGAGTTGGTATGAGGAGAGAGACCAAAATAGATCAACAAGACATTTGATGCAATAACAAAAATATAAGTAATAAAATATTCAGCCAAACCATAAAACCAAAAAGTGCAACACAGGCATGACTTACATAAAAAAGAATTGGAATCCAAAAAATTGTTCCAAATAGAAATTCAGGAGACTAAAAATTCTATTAAAAGTATGGGCAAAAATATGGCCAATGTTAGACTGATTCATTGTGATAGGTGTGGTTTCCCTAATTTCTCTTTCAGTGACTTTGTTGTTTTTGTACAGGAATGCTATTGATTTCTGAGTGTTGACTTTGTATCCAGTAGAACAATTGAATTTTGTTATTAAATCTACAAGTATTTTGGCAGAGTTTTGGGGGTAGGCTTCTATGTAGAGCATCACATCATCTGTGAATAATGATAATTTCACTTCTTTCTTAGCCTTATTCTTTTTATTTCTCTCACTGGTCTAATTATTCTGGCTGGTGAGATTTATGTATTGAAAATTATAATATTCTGAAAAAGGAGATCAAAGAAGATATCAGAAAATGGAAAGATATACTTTGCTTTTGGATAGCAAAAACCAAAATAGTGAAAATGGCCACAATCCCAAAACTGTTATACACATTTAATTCAATCCCAATCAAAATACCATTAGCATGCCTCATGGAAAGAAAACATTCCTAAAATTCTTTTGGAAACAAAAGAGACCTAGAACAGCAAAAACAATCCTGGGTAGCAAAGGAAAATCAGACGCATCATAATCCCTGATTTGAAATTACATACAAAACTACTGTGATAAAATCAGTACGGTACTGGCAAAAAAAGAAAAAAAATCCCAGCCCCAAGGATCTGTGGAACAGATTAGAAGATACAGACTCAACTACAAACACATTTGAACACATTATCTTTGACAAAAGGGCCAAACACGTTCACTGGAAGAAAATAGCCTTCTTAATAAATGGTGCTGGGAAAACTGGTTTTCCACATACTGAAGACTAAAACTACATCCATGTCTATCAAAATGCACTAAGCTGAAATCAAAATGGTTCAAAGATCTAAATTTTAAAACAGAAACACTAAATCTGCTTGAAGAGAGAATAGGTAGAACACTTGAATATGTAAGTGTAGGCAGATAATTCATGAACAAAATCCGGACTGCATGAGAAATACTTGAAAGAATCAACAACTGAATGTCATCTTATTAAAAAGTTTTGCACATCAAAAGAATTCACCAACAGAGTAATGACAACCCACAGGATGGAAAAGCATTTTAGCCAATTGTCCCTCAGACAAAGGACTTTTATCTAGAACATATAAATTATTGAGTAAAGTTAGACGCCCCAAACCTAAAGACTCAATCCAAAAATGGGCATCTGAGATGAATACACATTTGTCAGATGAAGAAATACAAGTAGCAGATAAATACATGAGAAAATGTTCAACATCATTGGTCATTTAAGAAAGAGCAATTTAAACAACACTGAGATTCCATCTCACTCAAGAAAAAATGACTATCATCAGGAAATCAACCAATAACAAATGCTGGAGGGGCTGTGGGGAAAAGGAACCGTTTTGCACTGTTCGTGGGAGTGCAGGCTGGTGCGTTCATAGTGCATGTGTAAAGATCATATTGTTTCCCTTGTGTGAGAAAGTGAAAGAGTGAATAATGTCTGAAATGTAAAATAGATATTGTAAAAGTGAAAGAAAATGTTCCAAAGGAAAAAGGATGTAGAATGGGGGAAAGGATAAAATGTGGAAGGGAAAAGGGAAAAAAATGCAAGTCAGTTATTAGTGTCTCTTAGCTTACTGAAAAGAAAGGTTTGTGTTAATATTTATTGGGGAAATTTTAATGCCCACATCTTATACTCTGAATAACTGCTTTAAAGATACCAATATGCAGTGTATTAACTATTGTTATTGTATTATTCTTTCATGAAATTTTGTTTTATCTTTTTCCATAAAATAAAAAAAAATTGACCACTGTAAATCTAGTGTCTCAGAACAAGAAGTCAGGTATCTTGAACTCATTTTTCATATTCTTTTATTTTTTTTTCTGGTGCTTCTAATTAATTGATCACCAACCACTGCTCTTTTTTCTAGATCTAACCCTGTTTCCTCACATTGGTTGCTTTTGCTGCCCATAGTTTCAATAGAATTTTTAATCTCCTGAATTTCTCTTTGGAAATTCTCTTTATGGAGTCCAATTCTCTTCTATGCTGGCATTCATGATTTACATTTGTTTCTTTAGCCGCTCTAGCTTTTTATTATGTCTTCTATAGACTCTGTTAATTTCTTTCATTCAGATCATCACCTGTTTAATTATATCTCTTTGAGTTCACCAGACACCTTATTAGTCTTTTTTTTTATACCTCCACTGCGCTTTTCGGGAATTTCCTGTGTGTGGACTTTGAGTTCCATCCCTTTGATGTCCACTAGATTGATTTTAGAGGACCTGAGAGTTTTGGGATCCATTTTGTTGCCTATTTTTTGTTTGTTTTCTGTGTTGAAGTTTGTGGAATAATTATAGTGGATAGCTTTGTTACTAATAGGGAGACATATTTAGTTAATGTTTACTTCCCAGAGACGCTCTCTGAGCATAGCTAAATATTGGTCTTTGCCTCTGTTCCAGGATCCAGTCACCTCCATTTTTTTTGTAAGGGAAGGTTCCTGTTAATTTGGCCCTGTACCTAGTTTGTCAGGAATAGGCAGGAATATTGTTTATGATTATGAGGCAATTCAGATATTGTCACATGAAGAAAATCAATTGATAGCAACAACTTTGTTCCCTTAGCTACAACAGTAAAATCAACAACAATAGTAACATCCAACATTAACTGGATATTAACAAACCCTAAATACAAGTAATGTTCCACCCTCCACCATAGGAAATAGATCTGTAGTTACAGTATAAACCCTAAGACAAGGCGGATATTGATCTTTAGTAAGTACTAATAGAACAACTATACCTCCATTAACAATATGAGTGTTCAATCATACTACCCTGTACTTAACTATATATGTGTTCCTGAGGCTAAATTGTTATAAGAATAGAGATAATGGAGAATGGGAGCCTGAGTAAAGAAGTAAAAGGAAATTAGAAGTGTTAGGGAAGAGTCACAGCAAAAAAAAAATGAGGAAGAGCATAAATCATAAAAAATGGAGGCTAAAATAATGGAAAACAAGAAAAAAGTAATAGTGGAACAAATTAAAGGAGAGCAAGAAAATAAATAAGAGAGAAAGTGAGAGAGACAAAAAGGCACTAATCAAACAAATAAAGATAATATTAACGAAAAGAGGAAGAAAATGAGAGAGAAAACTACAAATACCAACACACACACACACACACACACACACACACACACACAAACATACATAACAAAACACTCCAAACTAAATGCAACAAGGACAAGAAAAACAATAGCAACAGCAGTCAACTCAAAACTCATTAGAGAAAAAAATTGGGTCAGTAGAACAAAGAAATTCCCATGTATTTCTAAATGAGTGATTTACCTCCAGACCCTGCAGTCTTTGGAACCCAGCATGTCACACAGTCCTCTCTCCCCTTTTTATAGACTGTGAGTTTGTGAGATGACCTCTCTGATCAAGAACCTCTCTGTCCTTTACCCCCAGTCTATGACAACTGTCCAAGTTGAGATGCATTCACACTCACGTTGGAACACAGGGAAGCAATCAGACACTGGCCTCTTTGGGATGTAGGCAGTTGGGTGGATATGAAAGCAAAGCCCTGAACTCAATGACGTTTCCTTAAATCCAGCCACTTCTGAAATGCAGATTCACTGAATGTCACCTCCCGAAACCGAATGAAGGCCCTAGGTCTTCCCTGGCCTGAGCTTGAACTCAAGGGAGCTAGGGAGCTATGCCTAGCTCTTACCATCTCCCAGTTGGTATCCATAGCTGTCCCTCATCCAGTGTACTTAGTTGGGTAACATGTAAATGTTTCATGACTCAGACACACACCATCAAGCCCTTCCCAAACGGTGCCTGATTAAACTCTCTCTGATAGTATGGCAGGCACTGCACTGGATTTCTTCTGCAATGCTATCCATCTGCGAGAAGATACTCTCAGTTTAATACTTCCCACTGTTTTTTTTCCTTCACACCAATTGTAGGCTTTTCGTGAGGCTATCATTGTTGGCCCACCCATAGTTTTTCCCCACAGAAGCTGGATTTTCTGGGGAAAACAACCTCTTCTCCAAAGGATAGTCTCTTCTTTGATTAGGTCAGTTGTTTGACAGTCACCTACGTGGCCCTGTCCTGAAGGGAACCAAAATGTAGTGCCTGTTATGATTGGAGAGTCTGGGAGAGTCTGAAGTGTGAAGTTCATGATGCATGGAATCCCTTCTGTTTAATGCTGTATTTTATAGTTCAGAGAAAGGGTGACCCTTTTTTACCTCCACTGGTATGGATGAGGCCTGAACAGTTTCTTCATGGTGTGGATTTCACCTTTCATTCAGCCTCAGTTTTAGTTACATTCTGAACCTGTGATCACCTTAACTCACAATCTCCTGTTGTGCATAGATTATTCTGTTTTTATTTCTATTAAAATTCACATTGATGTATGATTTACAGCTTGAAACCTGAAACTAAGAAGTTAGAAATTATTGAGTTCACAAGACCTACAGCAAGTAATTCCCAGAACCCAAGGGCTCCAAGTGAGAAAAGCCTGTCACACATCATAGGGAGGGGACTCCGAGGGTCAGTGGGAACACTTGAGAGCTGAGGAATCTGTTACCCCAGGGTAGTTTGCAATGGATTTCAACTGCTTTGTAATGAGTCTCAAGTAATGTGCAATAATTTGGGACAAAAATGAACTTATGATCTTAAGGAGAGAATGTGGTACCATCTACATATAGGGATTATTTTTATCCCTTACCAAATTGTGTCAGGGGAACTTAGAATAAAATTTTGAGAACAGCTGGCCCATACTGATTATTATTCAGGAGAGAATAAAGTGAAATCCAGAGACAGGTGAACTATTACACAGGGGACTCTAAGTTTTTCTCCTCCCCAGAAGGATCTTGTCACGGATGCTAAAGTGACATAGTGGTGCCCTAATGATATCCTTTACTTAAGGCTGTGCAGAGCTTTTAGAGGATCTTCAGATCCCCACATGTCACCCTAGGTAAGTTTCTCTCTGGTAGCAGATGCAGCATCTGTGGGCGCACAGGGTCCTAGGCAGGCTAAGGAAGGCGAACAGTGGGGTTTGTGATAAAGTTTAAAGACCTTTTTTTTGGATTCCAGCTTTTAATTCACTGACTCATAAAAGTATTGTTATTTTTCATCAGAAATACTAATTTAGTTTGTGGCATCTGTTTATTTCACTGAATTAGGTAATGTTAATTTACTTGCTATGTTATTTCTCAAGGAAGGTACTGTTGTTTTAGTCTAAAGGTTTTGTATTTGTATTTGCACCCCTTATGAAATGGGCAAACTCTTACTATGGGTTTTCAATAAATAGATTCACTTTCTCTTCTGTCATCCGTATAAGTCACTTAAAACCTTTTGACCAAGTGGTCTCTGTAGTTTGGATTATTAAAACTTAATTTAAATTATTTAGTATGTAAAGAGATGCTTTGTTTAAGCATCAGCTCTGAAAGAGAATTTAAGCTCATTCCCATAAAATATGTGTCAGGATTCTCACAAAAAACCTTTTAGCCCAGTATTGATTTTGCAAATTTCGTATTAATGTTGTCAGCCATTAATGTGGTGAATTTTAAAACAATGTGATAATTATAGAGTTTCTTTCTCTGTTGCTAGTACAGTTCCTGGAATATAACCCAACACTATTTGTTGAGAGCAAAGACTCTGTCTCACAAATGTCTCTATTTTATTCATTTTAAAAATATTTCTTCTGCTTTCATTCGTAGTGGATATGCCAGAACCCCTTTGAATAGGGGAAAAATTTAGAACCAAATATGTTTGTCTGTCCCTATCTCTATGGTTTTTGAGTTAGGGCCATCCCTACTGGTTGTTTCAACATATTTTTAAACAGATAGACGTGAACTATTATCTTTCTCTTGGTATATCTATAATGCAAACAATGAAGACAAGACTGAAACATATATTGCAAAAACACAAGATACTTTGTCTTTCACAATGGTGTTGATTGGAGATTCTCATATGGGGTTATCTACACATGTGAGGGATGAAAGTTTTAAATTTTTTACAAGGTGCCTTGGGATTATCCTTTGGATTAGAAACTTTTCTTTGACTTTTCTGAAAGTGGTATAAATATATGAATGGTATAAATACTTATGGATAAAGGAGCACCAGAGCTCTATACTAGCATGATTTAAATTGACAAAGAAAATAACGTTTACTTCATGTTTAAAAAAGGCGTGCAGCTGCCACCCATTTACTCAAATTGCTCCTTGAATTTCTTTTTCCTTCTTGGAGCTGTGCACTTCACAAATGCTCTGCACTTGGCATACACCCTCTGTCTGGCTTGTGAAGATTTTGTCTTCCTTGCTGTGTCTGCTGATGAGCTTTCTTTCTCTTCGTAGTTTTTCAGGTAGAATTTTGTCAAGAGTTGCAACAAGTAGATCAATATTGCTGTGAATCTAACCCATACTTCCTTTCATGCTCAGTCTCACCTCAGAGATCTTTTTGTACTTTTTACCTTAAATTATAGGTAAGGCCAGGATTGATGCCCGTTATGGTAAAGGTATCTGTAAAGTACAGGAATAAGAGCCCACCTCTACTTTTTCTGCATCTAACACACATAACTAAATTCTGTACATAAATTATATTATTATACCTGTCTTATTCTGCATGATATACAGATTATATTAATGTAGCTTATGAAAAAATGAATATGTAGCACGCTATAATCTGTCAACCTACAAGGCCACAAATGCCCAAATTTGGTGGGCGTCTGCTGAGACCCCTCCCTCCCACTGTACTCCAGATGTCGCCTGACCTCTGGCTCAGGTGCATGCTATGGAGCTTTTCTCACCCCCTTTTGAACAATCTAAGGATGCCATGTGTCTCAGGATTGTCCCTAATATCAGTAACTGCAAGATAACATCCTACCTAAAGTGAATCCTTCCTTGATCTTAGCATTACGAAAGTCCTGAACTGTGCTACAGTTTTCAAGAGGTATTTCAGCTTTTACTGAGTTATAAGAGCTCCTAATGGTGACTGCTCACAACAGAGAGGTTTCTCTTTGACTTTCTCACTGCATTTCTGTTTTGCTTTCCGTGAGCTGCCCATATGGGCTTTTTTTCTTTTACCCAACATGGCCTTCAGAGTGTGAGTTGTTCCAGAACTTTCTTTCAGGTAATATTTTCTGTGATTAATTTTCTTACGAACCTAAAGTCCCTCTGAGGGCAGCTGGTTTAGTTCGGGTTGAGAAATGAGACTTTTGCATTTGATATTTGAGGTGAGGCAGGTCCTGGCTCAGCATTGTCACTTCTAAGAGCTGTTTGGGAAGTGTCTTCTAGATCATCCTGTGGGTGAAAGGAGTTGCCGTCCCATTCCCTGGTTCCCTAAGCTTCTCTCAGCCTGGTAGGTGTGAGCTGCATGAGGCATGGCTGGGCGGAGACATTACTAGATTATTTCTGTTAGCCTGTTTTCATGCATTCACATTCTCTAAACTGTATTTCAAATACTGTATTAGTACAGAAATAGCTGTAGAAATTTCTTCAAAACATTTACATACAAGTAGAGGGCAAAGAAATGTGGACTGTGCTTCACTAATACAGTTGTGTGAGTGATAAACAAGATTTGGAGAGAGCAAGATGGTTGGTTTTATTCTGTTGTCCCTCTAGTGTTTCACAGGAACTAATAACAAAAGTGTATGCTTGTGAGTGCATCACTTTCCTGTTTTAATGCTATGGAGAAGGGAAATTTCTCTTCTGTTCCAAGAGGTTTTGCCAGTTTCAGATAAGGATCCAGGGGTCCTTCTGACATCCTGAATGTTGAGCAAACTTACAGCATCTGCACACATCTCTCACCACAATACTTCATACTTGTAGGACTGTAGTTTGAGCAATGCTGAAAATAATGTAAGTATGTCCTTTAATTTATGGATGATTCAAACATGCTAACCCAGTTTTATATGCCAGACAATATTGTGAAAAACGGAGTTAAAACAAAGTCTGAATTTTGCACAAAAAAAGATGAGAAGACAAGTTTATGATTTATATTTTCTTTTTTATATATGTAATATTTTAAAGTATTACTTTGATATTGCTATGTACCAATTTAATGTTATCC
The DNA here is from genome assembly GCF_000276665.1 of Chinchilla lanigera. Lineage (NCBI taxonomy): Eukaryota > Metazoa > Chordata > Mammalia > Rodentia > Chinchillidae > Chinchilla > Chinchilla lanigera. The sequence continues at coordinate 12,309,749 of NW_004955429.1, read as the reverse complement.
TATTAAACTATTACCAAGATATATTTTGTTACTTACATGAAATAGATGTCTAAGGTACACTCCTGTGAGAGACTGGAAGGGTGATTAAGAACTGAAATTGATGATAGATTTTGGGATAGAGGAAGAAAATATTCAAAAGGGAAGGGGCACAAGGGAGGTTGGAATGTGGTCAGGAAGAGAAAAGGAATGAAAAGAGAGTAGAAGAAATGGAAACAAAGCTTTTGTAAATGGAGAGTGGGAGAAGGGTTGAAAGGAATGGTGGAGAATGGGGAAAAAAGGAAGAAACAAGATATATCAGGTCCCTAAGATGGATGTGATCATATATAATGTCAAAAGTGTACCAATAAAATTAATTTAAAGAAAAATTCAAGGTGCCATGGATATATAGCTCAGTACCACAGTGTCTTCCTGGACAGTGTGAGGTCATGAGTTTGAGTCCTGTTACTACCCTTCTCTAAAAAAATTCAAAAAGCAAATATCTGCATAATACTTTAAGATAACTTAAAAGCTGGTTATCACTGAGTTCTATAGTATAAAATTTACACTTGAGACCCATAATTTGCATATATCTTTTCTTGCTTGAGGAAAGCATAAAAATTTGGAATCGTGGTGAGCCACCCTCAGATTAGAAGTGCTTGCTACTCATTGCATTAAAAGCACAAGAAAGAATCTTCCAAATAGAGTTAAAATATGAGTATATTTATGATTCTCATTCCATATGCTTACTTATGATAAAGTGAAAAGAAACTTGAAATTCTTCCTTCTAATAATAGTTAATGACTTTAATGTGATGTCTGCCACTAGGTTTGCATGGTCTGAGTTTCATAACAATAACTCATAACATATGTGAGTTGAGCAGTCATGGAAGATTAAAAGTCAGTTCAATTTCACGTGTGCCATACACAGATATTGTTAAGGGTCTACTATTTTGATCCTTATTTTTCCTTACTCTTTTAGGCTGGGCAGAGGTAGAATATATTACAAACTATATTAATTCTCTTATTTTTAAAAATTTATTGGTAGATTTTAGATACAAATCATGATCATATTCCTTGTAGGGAATTTCAAGTATTATGCATGAGGAACTATGTAATAATGACAATAGTACCTGAGATTTTATTCCTCTGCAAGGCTCTCTTCATGTTTGTGCATTTGTACACATTGTCTCTCTAGGAAATAAGGAATATAATTGTCCCCATTTTACCGATCATAAGATGGTGGCTCAGGAGTGTTAACTGACTTTACCAATCCTGTATTTGAAAAGTGTCAGATCATAGATGTAAATTAAATCCACTTTATTTCAGAGCATGCTGAGCAACATTTATTCTCTATGAATATTTGGTCTGGCAATAAACCAGAATAAAGATGTCACTGACAACACTGTGTGGTTATTCCATGAACAGTTACTGCTTGATCTTATTCTTAGATGTAGACAGCTGTCCTCTCCTAACTCAGACAAAAAACAGAGCTCTTACTACACTGGCAAAAAAGACATTGTAGCTGAGTTTGAAAACTAAATATGGGGCCAGGGATATAACTCAGTAGCACAGTGCCTTCCTAGCAGGTGCAGGGTGCTGAGTTTGATTTTTGGTACAAAAAGAAAGAAAGAAAGAAAGAAAGAAAGAAAGAAAGAAAGAAAGAAAGAAAGAAAGAAAGAAAGAAAGAAAGAAAGGAAGAAACTGAAACTAAATATTGAGGCAAAACCAAGATAATACATTCTGTAACATGTGACAGATTTCTCACAGAGGTGCTATGGGAGCCCCAGGGTGAGATTTATAATCCAGCCACCATCACCAAGGTCTGGGACAGAGGTGAGAATACCTCCTGCACCCAGGAGGTTGTGAGGTGGACCTGAGTTCTGAAGGGGGAAAAGAATGCATGTGCTCTGATGAAGGCATAGTGTTGGCAGAGATGATGATGGTGGTGACATTTGTGATAAGTCATTTTTCTTGTTTTTCTCCTCAGACATTTATTGTTTGTTTAACCCCAAGAAGATGAATAAAAAGAGAAAAATTTCCAGTTATATTGACATAAGAAACACAGTTTTCTTTGAAATCACTGTCGGGATCACAGCCAACACTGTCCTGCTTCTGTTCCACATCGTCACATTTCTCCTCAAACACAGGCTCAAGCCTCTTGACGTGACTATTGCACAGTTGGCTCTAGTCCACTGGATGTTACTGGTAACCATGGGCTTCATAGCTACAGACACTTTTGGGTTTGAGAACTGGGGGAGGGACCTCATGTGTAAATCAGTTATCTATGTAAACAGGTTGACAAGGGCCCTCTCCATCTCTACCACCTGCCTGCTGAGTGTTTTTCAGGCTATCACCCTAAGCCCCAGAAACTCTTGTTTGGAAAAATTCAAACATAAATCCTCACATCACTACCCATGTTGCCTTATTTTTTTATGGGTCTTCAATATGCTCCTGAATATTCGCTTCTTAATCTCCATTGGTGCCACCCCCAATGTAACTTCACACAGTCTCGTGTTTGTCACTGAATCCTGCTCTCAGAGGCCTATTAGTTACTTGTTCAGGTACATATTTCTCTCACTGGTGAATGTTCAGGATATCTCCTTTATAGGGCTGATGGCTCTCTCAAGTGGATACATGGTGAGTCTCTTGTGCGGGCATAAGAGGCAGCTCCAGCATCTTCACAGTACTAATCTTTCACCAAAAATATCCCCAGGACAGAGGGCCACTCAGACAATTCTTTTGCTCACGAGTTTCTTTATGCTCATGTACTTTTTGGACTGTGTTACTTTCTCCTCCCTTGTAATATTGTGGAACAATGACCCAATTAATCTTTGTGTCCAGATGCTTGTGGGCAATGGCTATGCCACAATCTGTCCTTTTGTGCTGATGAGCACTGAGAAACGGATGATTGAGTGGTTAATATCCAGGTGGAAAAGACAGTAAATGTTCAAGCATGCAGTGATGGATAATTTCTTTCAGATATGCAAATACTTTGAATTTCTGTTGGATCACTGCAATGTATATATTTCTGCTTTCTCTGTTCAACATATTTAATTTGCTGTATGTGGGTGACAAGTACATAAGACATAATTAGCATTATAACTGTTTGAAAAAACTGAGGCTCCTGTTCCAATAATATTCACATGAAAGGGTTAATTATCCATTCTTTTAAAAAAATCTGTAAACCTTTATGAAAATCCATAAGATATATACATATATACTTATTAAAATTATGTACATATACTATATATTAAACATTAAACTAATGAGCAAGAATATGGAATAAAATCAAATCTTTAATTTTTTATGTTTATATTACACCCTTGAAAATCATTCATTTCAATTAGTTCTATACACTTTTAATAGTATGGCAATTATACTATGAAAGTTTGGTTTATTTTCATTTTTTAAAAGGTTAAGTACAACCATTAAAATTGTTGTGTTATAAAAATATTAGAAGCAACACAGAATGCACACATGACTCTTTAAGCATTTCTCATAGAGTGGTAGTTTTTACAATATATTATTAGTGTCTTTTGTGTCTGAGAATCTTATTCCCTTACTTTTATAATGTCAATATGCTAGCTATGTGTGATAAGACAGACTGGCCAATGTGCAACTCTCCTATTCTCACTTCTAGATAAAGACATACATTAATTTAAATATAAGGGTGTTTAAAAAATAAAGGCAATCACCAATTTCAAATATGAACAATTATCTGTAACCAAAATATTAACAAATTTGAAAGTCTATACTACCCAGTGATAACCCAGACAATTGAAACTGATCTGTCAGGAAAGGACAATCACAAAATTTTAAGAGCAGACATGCCATAAGAATGAAGAAACAACACTAAGCATGCTCTTTAAGAAGATAATGTGGTGGGATTAAAATTTGCACAGGTGACACTAAAAGTAATCATTCACTGCCTTGGAGATGGGAGTAGTAAGTTTTCCTTCAAGAATGCTTGTATTTCTTTTTTTTTTATTTTTGATACTGGGAATCAAACTCAGGACCTTGCACTTGCCAGGTAGGTGCTTGTGCTGCTGAGCTATATCCCCAGCCCTGTATTTCTAAGTGAACAAATGCATGATTTAAATAAATGAAATTGAACGCATCTCACATAATTCAAAGATCAACTCAAAATAGCATTAACATAGGGTTAAATGTAAGACATGAAAGTGTAAAGGAACTAAAAGTAAGTATGTGTGAACATTACCTCATTGGTTTGGACAATAGTTTCCTGTAGAGGGCTTCAAAAGTATAGGTAACAAAACCAAAACTTGATAAATGGAATTATATCAAAGTGAAACAGTAAAGGAAATAATAAAATAAAGACAGAGCATATATTCAGAGAAAATATTTACAATACATTTTATGTATTTGGTGATTTTTCTAAATGTATAAGGAACTAAACCCTCAGAAATAATCCAGTTCAAACTGGGTAAGGAATCTGAATAATTGTTTCTCAGAAGGCAAGATATGAATATTCACCAGAAACATGAAAAATGCTCACTATCTCCACTAACCCAGGGACTCTAATGGAATTGTTGGGAATGTAAATTATCAACATTTAAAAACTATTTTTTCTGAAACTGTCAATGAGTCATTGGTTGATTAGCTTTGTATGTCTATATGTGTTTTCATGAGAAACTACATTGAAGATATCAATATGTAATACAATAAGCATTGTTAATTCCCTATCACTCTGTTTGTAACTCTGTAATGTCTGTACTGATCCTATGCTATTTTGTAAAATGTTGTCGGTATGTTAGTATTTTCCTCCTTTAATTTCTAAAATTAAAAAAAAACTATTTTTTCTGACTATAGTGTACAATATGTCTATTTTAAAATATTTAAAGAATAGTTTTTAATATTCTCAGTGCAGAAGAAAAGGTGAGTTGGTAAGATGACAGATATGCCTATTAACAAGAATCAGTTTTCTCCATTGTACACGAAGATCAAAGCAATATACATAGCAGTTCCTAGAAATGCACAATTATTTTGACAACTTAAACGTTTACAAAAGAAGGAGGAGACGTTAAAGGGAAAATATTTGGGAAAAAACATTTCTACAAACTTATTTAAATGTGATGAATGTTATAGATGTATCAATCTGGAAATTCTACCAAGCCACATGGAAAATTCAGAGTAACCATGATTAGAAAAAAGATAATAAAATTGCCAAAACTCAAAGATAAAAGTTCCTGCTGAGCATGATTGTGGTCTTGACATGGCTGACGTGACTCCATTTCGTTTCTAGCCTCTATTTTAGTAGTCTCTTAAACTATAGATAGACTCACTCCTCCCTCCTCCCTTTAGCTAACCATAAACCCATGAAAGGAGGAAGAAGTCTTTTATCTAGAGGAACCAATATATAAAACAAATTGTGGGGAAGCTAAGGTGAACCACATCCTGCCTAACTAATGAACATCTGGAAAATGTAAATCTTGTGGCCTTCTTGTGAAACCCCTGGAATGTAGTTGCTACGGTGATTGGAAACTTGTTAATGTATAAAACTCCAGAGAACAAAACTCAGCTCTTTGGTGTTTTGGTGGTCACTGATCACCATCTTGTGAGCTGAAATAAAGCTTGCTTGTACAATCTCAGCCTCTGTGAGTGTTTCTTGCTATTAGCCATTACATTTGGATGCCCAAGTGAGATCTCTCACAGGGAAGGTCCTTGTTTGAGGAGGTCCTGTGCCTTCTTGCCTTTGTGGTTGATCTTCAGGTGTCAGGGTGTCCCAGCTGATTTCATCCAGCCTTCTGAGATGACTATGGGGCAGAACACCATGACTGTGAGATGCAACAACCAAGCCCCACCTCCTGACCTAAGGAAGTATTTAAATTTGGTTTCTTTGAGCTCATACAGGGACTTGTTTCCCAGATTGATGTTTGATTAAATTTGTGTGGGCTCTGTCAGTGGACACAATGGATTTTTAGTCTCTGCATGGCTGAGAATTTGGTCAGAGTTTCCTCTCTGAATTTGGCCAGGTCTAGACTCTAAAATTTTTCCAAATTGAAGGTCAGAAGTAGTAAATAATCCCTGGGACTATTTTGTTTGTCTGTGTGTTTTCCATTTTCCCAAATGTGCTTGTGGTTTCATTTCACTGTGGCCTTGGACTCTTGTTTGGACTGCTGGTGGAGTGGAGGAGTAACACTTGACCTTCAGGTAACCAGCAGGCTGTGGGATATTGTTACCAGAAAACCTTGGCCATCAGACCAGTTCCCCTATATGGATTCCTGGCTGTGCATGGTTTAGGCTTTACGCCAGTGGCTTAGAATATGTGTTCCTAGATTTTCAGATTGAGTTCTGGTGACAAAACAGAGGTCCTTAAAATAGAAACACCCATGAGCTACCCTTGGCCCCAGAGGAGGAGGATCCCACTCCTCTCCACCTTCCCATGCCATCACCATCCTATCTTGTCTCACAGTCTCCTCACCACTCCCTTCAGCAGCCCTCTCCAGAGCCCATGGCAGATCCCACCTCAGCAGATTGGGAAGTATCTTTTTCAGGCCAAGTCCCTGTTTTACTCTTCCAACAGGTGTCCTTTCCTGGGGTAGGAGGAAATCATCAGTCTGTCTTGGTTTATGCCCCTTTTAGTATTAATGACTTGTATAATGGGAGAGCCCAGAATCTCCCTTTTTTCAGAACAGCATCAGGCTCTGACAACCTTACTGGAGTCAGTGTTTAAAACTCACCACCCTACTTGAGATGACTGTCAACAGATATTGCTAACCCTATTTTCTTCAAGAAAGAGAAAGAAGTTAGAATATGACTGAGGATCAAGTGAGATTAGACACTGAAGGAACTGAACAGGAGAAAACAGAGGCAGTAGCTCATGTTATGCCCAGGGACTCCCTAATTGGGATCATAACACTGTGGAAGGGATACAGCAATTGGAAGCCCACCATCAGGCTTTGAGAAAAAGGTTACTTGTGGCTACCTGTTGCCCTACAAATTTAAACAAAGTGGTCAAGGTGCATCAGGGGAGAGCTGAAAGCCCCACCACATTCCTTGAGCACCTCCTTTAGACCTATTGGATATATACACTGTTCATACGAAGGCACCCAAGAATTCGTGCACTGTTAATATGGTTTTCATTACCCAGTTGGCCCCTGATATAGACTGCAGGTTACAGAAACTGGGTGGGTTTTCAGGAATGATTATGATACATTTAACTGAGGTGGCTCTAAAGGTGTTCTATAACAGAGAGGACAAAAAGTGGAGACTTCAGGAAGATCAGATGAGAGTGTTACTGGCAGCTTACATGGGAGTGGCTCAGTCAGGGATGGGAGGAAAAAAGGAGAAGGGAATAGGGCCTCAGTGAGGAGAACATCACTCTCTTTTAGATCCAGACCACTGTGATTATTACAAGGACATTTCCAATGAGAATGTCCAAAGCTGCCACAGAAAGAAAAGAAAGTGTTTGTGAAGGATTCAAGGGAAGTTTCTGAGTGAAAAAGTCATGGGTTTCTGTCTCTCAGCCTCAGGAACCCCATGTACACCACAACTGTGAGGGAAACCTATTCGATTACTAGGAGACATTGGATATATTCATAGTTACTCAGCCAAGAGGCACACTCCTAAGTCAAAAGAAATTATTCTAATTCAACTGGGCCAACAATATACTTGAGTGCACTCTGACTTTATAAGCAAATTCTCTTGTGTGTATGTGTGTGTGTGTTTATTTTAAAAATAAAA
>NW_004955429.1:12290280-12296437 GCF_000276665.1 Chinchilla lanigera | reverse complement strand
GAGCACTCGCTCTCTAGGTGCAGGGTGCACAGGGCTCAGAGAGTCTGCTCGCCCTGCCCCTAGCCAGTGAAGTTCCTGAGGCTTCTGAGTGAGGACTTCCTCTCTTCTGCTGGTGCAGGGAGGGCAGAGACTCAGTCTGTAATGTCAGTGGGGTCCTGGTTCACCCGCTCTGCCTTCAGGCAGTAGATGGGAAATACCTGGCTCTCTCTGCACATTTCAGCTGGGAACCGTGGCCGTGTGGGCCAAGCACAGGCTCGATCCCATGGGTCCAGCAGTTCCCAGAGTACTCACTCTCCTCTTGTGTGTGTTTTTATTTGTTTGTCCCTGTCCAATCTAGAAATAGGTGTTTTATTTGAGATCAACAAATTCTTTTCCTTTTTATATTTTTGGATTTTTTAAACATTTGTCTATAATTTAATTTGGCTTAAAGATAAATGTCATATAAATTAAAGGTATACTCTAACAAACCTGATATCTGGTCAAAATGATCTTAGAATTGGTTTTATAAATGTAATGTATATTGTTGTTTATAGGAATTGAGGGTCTCTCATAGGTCAAAAATTAATATTTTAAGTATTGTGATTGTATTTCACAGGTCATCAAAAATTGTTATGCTAATTAAATAAATCTCTTAGTGTAGAGACAGATTGTTGGACAGGACTCCAATAGATGAATAAAAAATAAATGCCTGGAATAACATTAACCAGTTTTTTAAATTAATAATGATCCTCAGTAATCTCCATAAGCTCATGGGATATGCTGTGATAAACACTGTTCAAAATATATTATTGTGATATATTTACACTGGGTATTGTCAAAAGGTTAATTTTTTTTAAATAAGAAGCTTTTTTAAAATTTTCATTTCTTTCTTGGAAAAAATAGACAGGTGGATTAATGTATCAGAATGGAGGAAGCACAAATAACCTCAGGAAAATTTAGGTATTTGATCATTGATAAAGGAGCTAAAAACATAGAGTGATGAAGAGATAGTATTTAATAAGTGGTGCTGGAGCACTTATCCAATGTAGACAAACATTTTTTTGTTATCCTCATAAAAACTGTGTTTTCCTCATTCTCAGATTGTTTTTCTTGATATATTCTCCTGTCTTTTTCCCCTTCTATGTATAGCAGTTTATGTTTCTAATGTAACATATATAATCAGAAAACGTTATAAATAATTTTGATCCTCTATTTTTCAGACTTATTTTATATCACACCATATTGTGTACCTCAGTGTACCTTCTTTACAGAAGATATATTTTGCAGTTTTGGTGTGTAGAAGTCTATCAGTTACTATGCAGTCCAGGCTAGTTTGAAAACAACTACTAGAACTAATACATATTGTGATACACTGGGACATGCATGATTGTATCAATTATATTTGTATATTCTATGATCAGATTTGGAAAAACAATTTTAAAAATTTCATTACAGTCACACCAAAAGTATAACAAGGAATAAATATAATAAATGTGTGGAAGAATTTTACACACAAATATAGTGTGATGCCAAAAGTAATTCAGTAAGTTGAGAGACATGCATCATTTCTTGAATCTAAAGACACAATATATTGAAAATGGCAATTCTCCCAAAACTCAGTCATAAATTAAATCACAGCAAAGTCTTTGATGAAACTGACAATCTGAGTGTAAAATTTATATGGAAAACCAAGGTACATGGAGTGAGAAAGTTTTTTTTTTTTTTACACAAAGAAATAAATATGTCATTTATCTTACTGTATAAGACTTATGATTCTCTAGGTAGCATCTTATTTTACTGTGTTATTGTTGAATACTTTACTGTCATTAGTAGAGGCAAAGTTGCCCTGTTAGTAAGTATTAACTGTAGGTCAATATTAGGCTGATATTTGGTTTGTCTTAGTATTCATACTGTAATTACAGATCTCCTTTCCATGGACAAGGATAGTTCTTTATTTGTGCTTGGTTTTTGTCAGTAGTTTATATTTGCTGGTAGAGTCTGATATTACTATTGGCAAGATAACCAGCTGATCCTGTTAACTGGTTTCTTGAGAATCCAATAACTAGACTTCTTTGGGGTCATTAAGAATACTGCTCTCAATTCCAGGATAGAGGGTACTGGTATAAATGCACTACAATCTCATCTCTCAAGTAAGCAGAAGTGGTTGAATTCTGGGACACAGGCAAAACCCAGTTAGACATGTCCAGATAACCCCACGAAAGAAATAGACATTAACTGAAGAGGTCTCTATAGTAAAACAAAGCTGTCCAATAGAATTAAGCAACAAGCCTAGAGTGCTTACATGCATTTGTGTGGTGTGCATGAGTGCATGTGCACACACAGCCACATGCATACACGCACACACACACACACAAACACACCAATAAACAAACAAAATGTAGAAAGATCTGAATAGAGACCAACAAAATGCCTCCAAAACCTGCCAAGTACCCTGAAGCTGATCCATGGGGCACTAAAGTGTAGGAAATCAAAATATACAGAACTCAGTTGTACAAGATGACATCAGGGGAGATTACAGAACAAATTAATTAGACAGCTGATGTGATCACAGAAAATATAAGTTATAAGATATTTGGTCATTTAAACAAAAGCATAAGTGAGCCTGGTGAAGATACTAAGAAGAACAGAAACAAACAAATGAGTTGAACAAAATCACGCAACACATGCATGACCTGCAGAAAAAAGCCTTGGAGTCCACAAAAATCCTCCTAATAGAAATTGAGAATGTTATAAATTCTATTGAAAATGTAAGCAACAAATTGAACAATGTGAGAACAGACTATAAGAACTAGAAAACAGGGCTATTTCTGGTGGTAAATTATGAGAGATATTTTTTAAAACAATGAGAGAATGTGAAAACAGGTCTAATAGCTCATAGATAATGTAAAGGAGAATAAGAACAACCTTCATTAGTTAAAATCAGAAGCTAACACAAATGGCATAAAAACTGTTTCCTGAAATATTAGCAAAAACTTTTCAAAATAGATTAAAACGTTTAACATGCACATACTTGAAGAATATAGAAACTTAAATAGTCACAATAGAGAACTTCATTATGCACATTATGGTCAAAATCCAAAAAGAAGAACAGTATTTTAAAAGCATTACAGAAAAGCAACAAAATAAATAATATAAAGAAAAACCCATTGCAATTAATTCAGACTGCTGAATGCAAACCTTTAAAGGCAGGACAGCATGACATGAAGTGTTTCAATCCCTAAAAGTAAACAGTTTCCAGACCAGGCTGACATATTCTGCAAAACTATTTTGAGAATTGGTGGGGATGTAAGACACTTTCATGGTAAGGAGCACACAAAAAAATTCATGACTACCAAAAGAGCATCAAGAAAATCTCAGAGGTAACCTAGAGATAGATAATGAAAACAATAATAACATAATATCTAATAGGATGAATTTAACACATCATGGCGAGAGTTCAGTAGAAGATATTGAATGAGCAACAGGAAAATAAGTACATGACAAGAATAATTCAAAACCTTTCAGTAATAACTCTCATTGTGAATGGTCTAAATTCCCCAATCAAAAGTCTGGAAGAATGGGTCAAGAAACAGTTAATCCAAAAAGCTCTCACAGAATAAAAATAAAAGGAAGAAAACAATATACCATACATGAGGAACATGATGAAAGCCAGTGTAAATGTCCTCTATTCAGACAAAGTGGACTACAAACCAAATCTGATGAAAAGAAGCAAAGTAGGGCACTACATATTGGCTAAAGATACAATACAAGAAGAAGAGGTAACAATTGTTAATGTATGCGCTAATCAATGCTGGACACAACTTCTTAAAGCAAGTAGCACTGTACATGAAGGACCACATGAACATAAACACTGTTACAGTGGAGAATATTAGTACAGTATTATCACAAATACACAGATCAACTAGACAAAAAATCAACAAAGAAATATCAGTGTTGAAGAAAACATTTAAAGAAAAGGAATATCTACAGAATGATCCACCTCCAACAACAGAATACCCATTATTTTCAGCTGCATATGGAACTTTCTCCAAAATAAATCACATGCTAGCCAATAAAGGAAGCTTAAGAATATGTGAAAAAGTGAAATTATACGATGCTGTTATCCAAAATTAAAGTTTGTGATGTAAAATGAGATTAACAATATCCTAAGAACAATAAATGAAAAAAGTGAGCTACAAAAATATTTTACCAATTTGCAACACATGGATTAGGCAAAAAATTTATATATAAACTGTATGTAAAGACACATTACCACTCAAAATGAGAAGAGAAAAGGTGCAGGGACACTGTATCTTTTTTTTTTTTTATTTTAAGGATAAAAGGAGGGAAACATTAACAGACATACAACATTTTACAACATATCACAAGCACAATACAGACAATACAGAGTTACAAACAAAGTGGTAGGGAATTAACAATGGTGGTTGTATTACATATTGATATCTTCAAAGTGGCTTCTCATGAAAACAGATATAGACATGCAGTACTGGTCAACCAAAGACTCATTGACAGTTTCTTTCAGCATAGAAACAGCAGATAGAAGAACAACCATGTTATCTATCCTGTATATACATACATACAAAATTTCTCCTTCTTTCCCTTCTCTTTTCCCACACTGTATCTTTTCATCTTTTATTTAGCTTTTAATTAAGTTTATTGAGTCACTAGTACTAAGGACAGCTCCACTGAATTCTCAAAGAATGTTGGCTGTTTGTTCCTCTCCAGTGATCTGTCCAGAGTCTGGCTCATAGTATTGCCTTTCTTACAACTTAACTTTACTCTGTCCAGGTGTGAAGGATCCTAGGGTGTGCTTTGCTAGAAATATTAGAAGGAAAATATATTCATTGCTACAATATGGGACAGGAGGTCATAGTTGGAGTAAGCAATACACAAAATGAAACTCGGGAAGAATAGCTGATGAGTCAAGTATTTTAAGGAATGAAAGCTTTGAAGATCTGATCTAGACTAGAGCACTAATGAGAAGGAAGTTTGAGAGACTGTTTGTGGGCGTGGGAGAAGGGCCACAGAGAGAGGAAAGTATAATCAGAGATTCAGGAAACATATGAGAAGGTCATGTGGCAATATACTGATATTAAAGTTGTGTTTGGAGCCCATGTATACAGTTGTGGTGAGGATTACTCTGACTAGACTATGAAAGCTACTGTTATGGTTTGTGTCTGGGTGTCCCCCAAAGACTCATATGGTCCTGGGGGTCCCACTTTTCAGAGGTGGCTGAATCTAGAGTTTGTGATTAGTTCACTTTATAGTGCTGGGACTGGGGATATGAGTGCTACACTCGCCTTAAGTGGGTAGCCTGCATACAATAGAAATGATGAAAAGCGGCTTGCTCCTCCCTTTTTGCTCTTGTTGCTTTTGCTGTCTTCTTTCACCAAGAATAGTTTCCTCTGTGCCATGCCACCCTGCCATGGAAGTGGATGGTTATGGACTGAAACCTCAACAAACTTTCAGCCAAATGAATCTTTTTCCTCTTAACTTGGATTTTTATTTTAAGAGTAGGAAGAATTTATTGTGAGAAAAGACCTTCTTTCTGAGAAGACCAGAAGGGGGCCCACACAGCGGGTTGTCCACCAACCCCATTTATCAGAGGTGTTTTATTGAACAAAGCCATGAGGTGAGGTGGGCTTAAGGTGGGACAGGAGTATAATCAATCAATAATATTACACATATAGTCCCTTGAGTAAGACTTACCTAATGGCAAATCATAAGATGAATGTGAGGTGCAACAAAACTGTGGTCAACCAATAAGATTACAAGAAGTATAGTAACTAGGGTAGTATTGATTAAATGGAGATCAAATAGGGAAACAAGTCACACAGAAGCACATAGTGGACAGACAAGAACTTTCCTGGAAGGGGTGGGTTTTAAGGATGGGTCTTCCCTCCCAAGGAAATTGATGCCTATGAAGAGTATCAATCACTATTGTTCATCCCTCAGGCAAGTATGTGATGAGTAGTTCTTTTCCTTTTCTTTCTTTTTTTTTCTTCTTTTTCGTAAAGCGTGGTCTTCAGTGAATATGCCTTCAGTTGTCTTCTGCATTGGCCTCTCGAGGGCTCAGACCTGTCTGATTACCTACAGTATTTCTGTATAACTTAGCTATCTATAATATTCCCCTCTGAAGAAGTAGCCCTAACTGCTG
>NW_004955429.1:12288471-12289770 GCF_000276665.1 Chinchilla lanigera | reverse complement strand
AAATAGGATAACCAGAAGGTCCAGGGAATTTCAGAATCTGACATGTCATTAGTTTGTTATCTAATATCTAGAATAGCTATTGAGACATTAGCAGAAAGATCAGGAATGTACACACAACGTTCAGCATTTATAATTACAAATTCCCCCTTGTGCTGCTGTTAGAATGGCTAATACCATCTGATTTTGGAGGACAGCTTGCCTCATTAATTTTACTTCTTTATTCAGGAAAGAAAGACCAATGAGTATAGTTAGGTAAGGCTTTGATGTGTTCAATGACATCCTTTAACACTAGGGAAAGGATGAAGATAGAAACCAAATGATCAAAGCAGTGAAACACATTTCTGGACCATCAGTACTGTAGGCAGGGTAAGTGTGCAGATTTGTCAATACCTTTGACACTTCTGCCTTATAACCATGCAAATCCTAATGTGCATCTTCCTGTCCATCTAGTGGGCAGTAAGGGCCACAAATTGGTTCCACAGGACCAATGAGTGCCATTGGGGGTTCCCATCTAATTCTGCAGTGATTTAGCCAGTTTGTTGGAAGCCAATCTTCAGCTTGTAAAGTTATTGTGTGTACACATTTTTTGGGGGGTGTCCATCCCAAGTATTTAATAGAGTTAGGCTAGTGATCATAGAAGTTATTCTTCTGTTCCCAACATATGGGGAGCTTTTCTATTAAGATGTGCAATATTGGGGTTTAATCGTAGGTAATCATCCTATATGTGAAAATAGCCATCTTGATATCTATGGTTGTTGGCCCTCAGAAGAAGACCCTTACTTTTATTTAATAGGTTTTCTACCAGAGCCTTTAAAGAGTCTTCTGTGGCATTGTTAGAAAAAATTCTATTATGTCCAGGAATGTTAAAAGTATAGTTTATAGGCTACTCAGTTACATTGGAGTGGTGGGCTAAATTATAAACCACTGAATTCTTTTGTAATTCATCAATATAGTCTTGTAGTTTATTCCAACTTTTCCTTGGAATGGGAACATACACCAAGAAAGTCTAGTTGTACTGCACAGTGCAGCAGGTCATGTAACAGGAAGATGTTTGCTGTAATGACTCTGCATGTTCTTGTGTCCATACTAGAAAAGAAATTAGAAATTGTATTAGAAATTGTAATACAATTAGAAAATTGTACTACAATTAGAAATTGTATTCTCCCTTAAGTGGTAAAGTCATTAGTAAAAGGCCAAAAAGAAACATCTTAGATTTTTTTATCTGAGGGCCTTGTTTTTCTTGAAAAAGAATCTCATGTATTCTATGTATTCACAGTAGTATTCTGCTTATGGTTGCTC
>NW_004955429.1:12253544-12279361 GCF_000276665.1 Chinchilla lanigera | reverse complement strand
TTCATGGAATTGAAGTCCTGCTATGTCTTTCTAGAAAATTTCTCATAATATTTTGGAGTGATGGCTTGGTGGTGATGAATTTCTACAATGTTCTTTGTCATAGAAGTATCTTATTTACCCATCAGTTTTGAAACATAATTTTGCAGGGTACATCGCTCTCGTTTGTAGTTTACTCCTTTTAGGGCTTGAAATACTTCACTCCGAGTTTTCCTTTACTGGACGGTTTGTGTTAAGAAGTCAGCTGTGATTCTGATGGGCTTTCTTTTATAGGTGATTTGTTTCTTTTGTTTAACAGCTTTCAATATTCTGATTTTTTTCTTGAATTTCTGGAATTTTCACTGTTAGATGGCTGGTTTTAGATTTTTTTCTTATCATGTTTATTTGGAGTCCTATATGACTCACATTTCTGTATGTCACATTTTTTTCCCTGCCAGGGAAGTTTCCTGCCTGGATGTCTGTGAACAGGTTTTTAAATCATTTGTGCAATCTCCTGCTTTTTCATTGACTCCAACCAATCTTATGTTTTTCTTCCTTGCATTGTCTAACAGCTATTGGATTGATTTCTAATGACCCCTTGCTATTTTAAAGAAATATTTTGCCGTGATTGCTAACCACAATCATGTCTTCTTTGTCTGATATTCTGTCCTCAGGTTGATTTATTCCAGTGCAGAGACTTTCAGTGAAATTTTGAATGTCTGGATGTATGTTTGTATCTATTTTATAGATTCCATTTCTTTTCTGTGTTGTGCATTTATAGTTTTGACCATTTTTCTAAGATCCTCTTCTTTATTTGTATGTGCTCTAGAGTCATTAAGTGTATTTTTCATTAGAGTCACAATATGTGTAGTTATTTCAGAAATTATTTACGGTTTGACTTTTTTCTAGAGTCTCATTCATTTGCTTTATTGTTACCACTTCAGAGAGACCAGGTGGGTGGCTTTCAGATTGTCTCATATCATTCCCTCTGGGTTTGGTTTTGGTGACCTGGATGTGTGGGGTTGCATCTTGTTTAAGTGTCTTCTCATTTTTCTATTGTTTTTAAGTTTAATTCCTGGATGATGCTTATATATAACCTATACAAAGTTGCTTTTTTGCTAGTATTTTGAACCTTAGGAAATTACTGCTTCTCTGAGATGTCTTCCAGTGGTAGCTGGTTTTAGAGTTTAGAGTCTGTGGTAAAATCCTACCTGTTCGGTTTGTTGGGTATGAGAAGTTGCTACCTGCTCATCCTTACTTCTTCAGCACTGACACACAGTATTTCTTATGACCCTTGTGCAATGTCTGTCTTAGCATACCAAGAAGAACAACTCGTTAGTACAATTATGTCACTTTGGCTGAAGTAGTAAATTCAGCAATAACAATAGCATCAAACAGACTAGAAAGTGACGAAGTGAGGTAATCTTTAATTTGCTACCTTTAACTATATCAAATAGATTTGTGGTTACATAACAAAATCTAAAATAAACCAGAAAATTGTATGCAGTAAATAAGTCCTTGATGTGCCAATTTTACCCCAGGAAAAAAAACTTAAAAGGAGTTATGGGAATCAGTCAAGACATAGAAGAAAAAAAGGAGATTAGAAACAAGGCTGTAGGACAAATTAGGGTGGTGAAAACTTTGAAAAATTGTGTAGAAGACAGAAGGGGAAGAGAGCAGGAAGAAATAAAAGGAATACCAGAACATAACTACAACAAAAAATGACATTCATTCTTATTTAAAAACAAGATCAGGGCTGGGGATATAGCTACGCAGAAGAGCAGTTGCCTGGTAAGTGTGAGGTCTTGAGTTTGATTCTGGTACAAAATCAAACAAAACAATAAAACAAAAACAAAAACAAAACGAAAAGCAAGATCAAATGCGGGGGAAAAAAACAACAAAAAAGAAAGACAAAAGAAGAAATGTCCGTTTTAAGGTTTGCCTCTGCTCTCCCTGGGAGAGAACATGTGGAGATAGAGATTTACCCTAGCAAATCAGAAGTCACATTATGGTGGTGTCATGGATAATCTCAGTGAGCCTGAGCCAGCATTTCTCCTGAAGTTTAGGCTGATTTCTGTCCTTGAGTTTGGAACAAGACCTGTTCAGCCTTCAGCAGTCAACACACTATCTCTGGGCTTGAATTCAGCTGGGAGCCACTAGATAAACCCCATGGTTATTCTGAGTCCTGAGCTCACTTGGCCCCTCTCCAAGATGTCTCCTGGCCAATCACCCTTTCTGTGGTATGTAGAATGCCACAGCACTCACCACCAGTCTGTGAAGTTCTCTATGTCCATTTTTCCTTTCCACTGCTATGTCTTTCCATGGAGGCCTTCCTGTTCTACTTGGAAGATTCTCTCTTCACTCTTTTTTGGCTCCAGTTCTTATTTCAGACCCTTCTTGGGTTGAAGGGACCCACGTCCCTCCTTCTCTTCCACAGATACTGTATTCTATTGTCTGGACAGCAAATCTCAGAGAGGCTCTTTCTCTGCAGCTTACAACTCCACCATCTTCCCAGAATCCCCTGGCCTCTTCCTTGGTCAATTCAGTTGTTTGATAGTCATGTGTGTGGCCCTGTGCTGAAGACAACAAAGATGTAGAACCTATTAGGAATTGGAAATTTGATGTGTGAAGTCCATGTTTGGTGGGGTGCTTGTATGCTAATATTGTGTTTTGTAATTAAGAGAAAGTGGGAGACAATTTTTTTACTTCCACTGGTATGGAGAAGGGCTGAAGCCTTTTTATACTGTAGACTCCAGCTCCTACTCTGTCTCAAACATAATTCTATTTATCTGCCTGTGATCACCTCAACCTACAATTTCCTCTTATGTATCCACTACTCTGGCTTTCATTTCTATTAAATTTCACAATTGTATTTTACTCATAGCTTGAAACTTCATACTAAGAACTTGGAAATCATTTAATACACAAAATGTATAGCTAATAAGACCCAGAAACCAAGTGCTCCATGTGAAAAAGAAATAGATAAAAGCATGTGTGTCTCACATCTTTGGGAGAGGACCCTTAGAGACAATAAGAACTCCTCAGAGCTGAGGAATCTCTCATCCTAAAGTAGTTTGCAATCAGTTATTACTGATTTATAATAGTTTTGGACTAATTTGAGTTTATAATCAAACAAGACCACATGACAATATCTACATGGAGGGACCTTTCTTATCCCTCATGAAAATGTGTCAGGGAACTTAGAGAAAAGTTTAGAGCACAGATGGCACTAAATGGCTATTATCTGGGAAAAGATAAAGAAAAATCTAGAGACAGGTTAAATGTTCCACAGGAGACTGTAGCTCTGTGCTCCCCAGTGGAATATTGTCACCTTTGTATAGATGCTAAAATGACACTTCTGCACATTGCTGCCATAGCTACTTTCTTTTCATAAAGCAGGGCAAAGTTTTGTGAGGAGCCTCAGATCCCCACATATGACCTTGGGTAAGTGCCTTTTTGCCCACAGATGCAGTACCTGTGAATGCAGGGTCCTAGGCAGGCTAAGGAAGAGACAAGTTGGCTTTGTGGTCAGATTTTGTAGACTGAGATTTTTGTTGGCTCTAGTTTTTATTTCATTGCCTCATAAAATTAGTATTACTTTTTATAAGACATACTAAATTAGTTTAGTATGAAATGTGTGAATTCCTCTGGGTTAAATGATTTTAATTTGCTTGCAAGGAAGGAACATCTGTCATTTTAGTCTGATGCTTTTATGTTTGTATTTACAACCCCTCAAAAATAGATAAAAGTTGACTATGAGTTTTCAGTAAGTAAACTTACTTTCTTTCTATATAAATGATTTAACAGATTTTTAATAAGTGACCTTTGTAGTTTTAGATATTTAAGTTTAATATAAACTATTTATTATTTAATGAAGTGCTTTGTTTAAAGCATCAGATTTTAAAGAGATCTTTAACTTCATTCCTACAAGAAATGTGTGAGCATTTTTTCATGAAGAGCATGCTGAGCCAGTGTTGATTTCACAAATTGCACATCAATGGTGTTAGCCAGCAATATGTTGAAAAGTAAAACAAGGTTATGATGATGGAGTTTGTTCTGTGTTTCTAGTAGAGGTCTTAGAATATAACCCTCCAGCCTGTTTTGAGAAGAAAAACTATGATTCTTACTATTTTCTCTATTTTTCCTCACTGCAAAAATGTTTCTTCTGCTTTTGTTCTTAGTTGATATGCCAGAACCACTTCCAATATGGGAAACTGGTTGTTTCATTACTTTTATCAACAGATAAATTTGAACTATCATCATTCTCTGGGTATATCTACAATTGAAAAATATAAAAACAAATAAAACTCAAAGCTATTTTGCAGGAACACAAGATTTTCTTGCACTATTGGGTTGATTGGAGATTCTTACACAGGGCTATTCATTTTTGTGAGGGATGACATCTTAATTTTTGTGACAAAGTGCATCTGGGTTTCTTTTGTTTCTTTGGAATAGTAATTACTTTCTCTTGATTTTTCTGAAAATGGATGTAAGCATTTGCATGCTGTCAATACTCTGGATAAATGAGCACACAGAGCTCTACATTAGTGTGTTTTAAATCGACATACTAGATGCTCTTTACTGCATGTTTGAAAAGTACACAGCTGCCATCTATGTACTCAGATTTTCTTTTTTCTTCTCCACCATCTGTGCATTTCACAAAGGCTCTGCATCTAGGATTGACCACCTTTGTGGCTGGTGAGGATTTTGCCTTGCCTGTTGGTCTGCTGGTTCTTGCTGTTTCTCTTTGCAGATTTCCAGGTAGAATTCTGCCCAGAATTATAGCATGCAGACCAATATCTCAATGAAACTTACCCTCTCCTGTATTCATGGTCAGTCTCACCTCATAGGTCCCCTTTTAAGTATAGATAAAGACAATATTGATGTCCATCATAGTAAACTTGTTTGGTAAATTACGGGAATGACAGCCTACATAAGCCGTTTCATATATCTGAGATATAACTGCTCTGGACATAAAGCATATTGTTATACACTATCTTATTCTGCAGGGTAGATAATGTTCATGTTTCCTATGAAAAAATGAGTACACACCCCATTTTTTCACCCTGTAGTCTGTCCTAGTCAAGGGCATAAGTGCTGAAATTTGGTTGCTATGAAGCAAGACCCCTCGGCCTCCTACTGTACTCCAAATCTTTCCTGACAACTGGCATGGGTGAATTGACCTCAGCATTGCTCAGTAGTTTCTTAAATATCTGAGGGCACCATGTGTCACAGGACTATCCCTGGCCTCAGTAATTGCCAGTGAACAGAATATCTTATGTGAATTCTTCCCTGATCAGAGCATTAACTAGGTCCTGAGCTGTGCTGCATTTCTCAGGGAATATTTCAGCCTTTACGGAGTTGTGAGAGCTCCTAATGGTGACTGATCAAAGAAAACACAGAGGTTTCTCTTTGACTTTTTCACTACATTTCTGTCTTGCTTTCCATGAGGTGCCCCCTTGGCCTTTCTTTTCTGTTTCTGAAGTTGGCCTTCAGAATGTGATCTGTTTTAGAACTTTCTTCCAGGTTACTTTCCCTGTGACTTATCTGAAAAGTTAGACTTTTGTGTTTAATATTTTGGGGGAGGCATGTCCTGTCTGAGCATTGTCACTCTTCAGAGCTGTATTTGGGGATTGTCTTTTAGATTATCCTGATGTCCTGTTCCCTGTTTCCCTAAACTGTGATGAACCTGAGAGTTGTAAGCGGGGATGAGACATGGCTGGGTGGGGATTGGATACTAGACCATTCTTGGTAACCTGTTTCCTTGTGTTCATATTCTCCAGAATATATTTTCTAATAAAGTATTAGTATAGAACTTGCTATACACCTTTCTGAATGACATCTACAGACAAATTCAGGACAAAGATATTTGGTGTGTGTTTCACTAATACAGTTGTGCATGATCTACACATTTGGAGATGATTGATTTCATTTCCTGTAATATTTCTGATTCATCACAGGAACTAAGAACAGAAGTGGGTGCTCATAAATGTAGCACTTTCCTGAATTAATACTCTGCAGGAAGGAGATCACTCTTCTGCTCTAAATAATATTTGCCCATTTCAGGTAAGGACTCAGGGGTCTCCTGACATCCTGAATGCTAGAGCATCTCCATACAATTCTCATCTCAATCCTTCATGCTTATAAGACTAGTTCTCTAAGGAATGGTGAAAATATGTGGTTCTATCTCCTCTGTTTATGGATGACTAAAAAGTGCTACTTACTCAGTTTTACAAATTATTTACCGATTCAAATTTTAAAAACAAAACTAAAGCAAAGTCTGAATTTCACAACAATAACAAGAGAAGATCAGTTTATGATTTATATTTTATGTTTTCATGAAATTCTTTTAATATATTACTTTGAGTTTGGTATGTACTAGTTTAATGTTAGTCCTTTAAAATATTGTCTGGGTATATTTTGTAACTTACAGGATATAGATGTACAGAAATAGGAGTCTCTCATTTAATGTACATGAAAGATCAAGAAGAACATTGAGGACTGCATTTAATGGCAGCCTGTGATCCACAATATTCAGAGATACCTGGTAGGTAGGTGAAAATTTTTCAATGTTTCCCCTAAGCATATGATATGATGATACCTCAATTTGCTGACTGCTGGAGTGGAGAAAATTGTGTTTCTTTCCTTTTGTAATACTTTGGAGACAGATTAACCTTTTCTAAATTTTACTATGACATTTCTAGTTTACAAATCAAAATTTCCATAGGATTTATACCACATGCTTTCTTTTCTGTGAATTTTTAAACGTGACCATATATTCAATATGCCTAAATATTTCAGGTTTTTCTCCATCACTTATAAAGCATATACTGTAAGTACCTATGATTGTACTCTCTTTGTCTGTACACTTAACCTGATGTTAAAATGATACTTTTCTGAAAATATTTATCTGTACTAAAGTTATCATGTTAGGAGTTTCATGTTGTGACCTATTTAGGCTGTTTTACAGTGAAGAGCTCCATCATATTGGGAGGTAACCTAGAAGTTGATTATCACCCAATTTTGTACTATAAAATTTATACTTGATCCCTATAACTCTACAGAAATATCCGTTCTTGCTTAAGGAAGTTGTAAAGTTTGGAGTTTATGATGAACCAT
The DNA here is from genome assembly GCF_000276665.1 of Chinchilla lanigera. Lineage (NCBI taxonomy): Eukaryota > Metazoa > Chordata > Mammalia > Rodentia > Chinchillidae > Chinchilla > Chinchilla lanigera. Next base: position 12,272,266 of record NW_004955429.1, on the reverse strand, counting down.
ATTCAGGGTGGAAATATTTGTCACCCATGAAATTAAAACAATACAAAATTTTCAGAATTTGCTTAAAATACAGATACATTTGAATTCTCATTCCATGAACTTATAATAGAGCTAAAAGAAATTTGGAATTCATGAACCTAATCAAAATTAATAACTGTAACGTGACAACTGATTTTAGGTTTATGTGGCAGGAATTTTTCAAATATATGAGCTTTGTAGTTTTGCAGGTTAAATCATTTTAATTTCTTGTATCTCATAAATAGGTATTGTTAGGTTATACTACCTTGATATTCTATTTGTTCTTTTACGCTTGGACAAAAGCAGAATATATTGCAAACTGGAAAAGTTCTTTCCAGTTATATGTATGAGGAACTATATAATAATTATGATAATAATTGACATTTCATTCCTATATCAGACTCTCTTCATTGGTAGTTTTGTACATAATATTTCTTTAGAAAATAAGGAATATAATTGTCCCCATTTTGCCAGTCATATGACTGTGGCCTAGATATGCTTGTTGACTTTTCAAGTCCTGCTACTTGATAAATGTCAGATTATAGATATAATTCCAGACTATTCGACTTGAGAACATACTGAGAAACATTTTTCTCTATGAATATTTTGTCTTACAATAAGCAAGACTCACGATGTCACTGACATATTGTAACTGTATGGCTATCCCATGAATAATTACTGATGGAGCTGATCTTCCAAATGTAGGCAACTCCATTCTCACCTTCCACAAAAGTGTAGAATCTATATAGCCAGAACTTTCTCCACATCCTACAGCTACAAAAGGAAATAAGACATTGTACCTGATGTTGAAAACTAAAAATTGAAAGAAAAACAAGGAAATACCCCTCATAATCTGGGACAGTTTTCTCACAATGGTGCTGTTGTAGCCCTGCAGTGAGATACATAACGCAGCCTCCATGAGGAATGGCTGGGAAACGTGAGAAACCAGTCATGCATCCAGCAGGTTTTGAGGTAAATCTAAGTTCTGAAGTGGAAAGCACGCATGGGGAGAAATCCCCATGTTCTGACGAAGCCATTGTATCGGCTCAGATGATGATGATGGTGATATTTGTGCTAAATAATCTTTTTTGCTTTTCTCTGCAGACACTTATTGTTTAACACCATGAAGATGATTAAAAAGAGAAAATTTTCCAGTTATACTGGCGTAAGAAACATTGTTTTCTCTGAAGTCTCCATTGGCATCGTAGCCAACACTGTCCTGCTTCTGTTCCACATTCTCACATTTCTCCTCAAGCACAGGCCCAAGCCCCTGGACCTGACCATCAGTCAGTTGGCCCTGATCCACCTGGTGATGCTGGGAACCATGGGCTTCATAGCTCCAGACACTTTTGGGTTTGAGGACTGGTGGAGTGACCTCATGTGTAAATTAGTTTTCTATGTAAACAGATTGATGAGGGCCCTCTCTCTCTGTACTACTTGCCTGCTGAGTGTTCTCCAGGCCATCATGCTCAGCCCTAGAAACTCTTGTCTGGCAATATTTAAGCATAAATCCACACACTATTACCCATGTTGCCTTGGCTTTTTATGGGTCTTCAATATGCTCCTGAATACTCGTTTCTTAGTCTCCATTGGGGCCACCCCAAATGTGACCTCACACAGTCTCATGTTTGTCACTGAATCCTGCTCTCAGTGGCCTATCAGTTACTTGTTCAGGTACATGTTTTTCTCATTAGCGAACGTTCAGGATGTCTCCTTTATAGGGCTGATGGCTCTCTCAAGTGGATACATGGTGAGTCTCTTGTCCAGGTATAAGAGGCTGCTCCAGCATCTTCACAGCACCAATCTTTCTCCAAAATCATCCCCAGAGGATAGGGCCACCCGGACCATTCTGGTACTCATGGGTTTCTTTACATTTATGTACTTTTTGGACTGTGTGATTTTCTCAGTCTCTGGGATATTGTGGAAGAATGATCCCATTCATCTTTGTGTCCACATGATTGTGGACAATGGTTATGCCGCAATCTGTCCTTTTGTCCTAATGAGTAATGAGAGACGAATGATGAGATGCTTAATATCTAGGTGGAAAAGATAGTAAATGTTCAGATATTTAGAGATGGATAACTTTCTTTCTTTCTTTCTTTCTTTCTTTCTTTCTTTCTTTCTTTCTTTCTTTCATTCACTCTTCTGCTCTTTCTTGCTTTTTGATTTTTAGTTTAATTCGTGGGTAGATGATTGTAAATGTAAATTACTTGTTCTGAGCAGTTTTATTACTAGTATTTAGATCCCATAGGATGCGACTACTTCTCAGAGGTGTTTTCCAGGTGTAGCTAGCATTTTTGTTTTGATTTTGTTGCAAGATACTACTGCTTCATTTTACTGAGGATGAGAAGTTGCTGCTTTCTCGGCCCAGTCTCTGATCCTTTGGCACCAGCCTATGCTATTGTTTCTGATCTTTAGGCGATCTCAGTCTTGGTATATCAGGAAGAACCACTTATTTGAACAATTATGTCACTTTGGCTAAAGTAGTACAATAGCATCAAACACAATGTAGAAAATGATGAATTGTGGTAACTCTTAATTTCTGACTAACTGCGTACTTTATCTTGATTAAGTGATTTTGCTTAGACTTAGGTCTCAAGGATATTCTTCTAAGTTGATGTGTGGGGGCCCAGGGAGTGCTGCAGTCTGTGTGGGTCTGGTTTCAACCTCACAGCCAGAGGACAGACTGAACTTCATTGGAAATAGGGGTGCAGTATTGGTGGTATTAATTACTACCCTACTGTGAAGCTGCTACTGGCTTTCTGGTATTGGTTGATGCAGATCTGAACTTTTTCTGCCCATATTGTCTACCAATGTCAGCAGAGACACACCTTGAAGTGCATCTTTTCTTTTTCTTTTTTCTTTTTCTTTTTTCTTTTTTCATTATTTTCTTTCTCTTGTTTGTTTTGGGTTTTCCTTTATTGTTTGTTCTTGGTCTTTATTTGAGTCTGAATATGGCTTCTATTTGTTTTGTTATTGTTCTTTTCTGTTATTGTTTTTATTTTTTCCTCCTCTCTTTTCCTCTGTCTTTTGCACCAGTTTCCCAAAGTTGGCATGATCCTTATTTGTTTTCTAGCCTTGCTTCTAACCTCTTCTTTTTTTCTATTTATCTATTTTCATCCCAAACCCATTCTTTTTTTGTCTTTTTCAGACAGGGTCTTACTATGAAGTTCAGGCTGGCCTTGAGCTCACTTTGTAGCCCAGGCTAGTCTTAAACTCACAATGATCCTCCTGCCTCAGCCTCCTGAGAGCTGGGATTACAGAGGTGTGCCACAATGCCTCACTGCAAACCCCTTCTAAATTTTCCCCCTGAGGGTAAAATTGCCTATAGAGGGCTTCTTTTTCTGGTTTGTTTTAGATTTTGTTATATAACAAAAAATCTAATTCATAATGTTAAAGTTGACAAATTAATAGTTACCTTTGGTTGTCCTTTTTTAGGCTGTGTTTGAAGCTATTGTTATTGCTGATTGTACCATGTAACCCAAGGTGACATAATTGTTCTAACCAGGTGTTTTTCCTGGTGTACAAAACTAAAATTGCATAAGGGTCATAAGAAATACTACAGGTCAGTGTCAATGAACAAGGGGCTGGGGCAAGTAGGAAGCAACTTCTCATCCCCAAAAATTCAAGAGACAGATTCTCGAAAGACACAAAATCCAAAAGCCAGCTACACCTGGAAGACACCTCAGAGACACCTCAGAGAAGTAATTATTTTCTAAAGGAATTAATACTAGCAATAAAGCTACACATAGGCTATTTACCAGCATCAACCCAGTAATTAAACCAACAAAAAAGAAAAGAAAATGAGAAGACACTCAAACAGGATGCATTGCCAGACATCCTGCTCAACAAAGGCAAACCTAGAGGACAGTGAGGTGGAACAATCCAAAAGCCACCCACTTGGACTCTAAAGTGGTAATACAAAGCAAATGAACAAAGCTCTAAAAAATCAAATCAGAAATAATTTATCAGATAACTACAGAGATGGTGACTCTAGGGAAAGATATGCTTAGTGACTCTAGAGCAGATGCAGACAAAAGAATAGAGGAGCTTAGGAAAAGAAGGAAACCATGAATTCCCAAAGAAGGAAATAAATGAGATCCATGAAATAGATTCAGATACCCAGGAGATCAAAAATTCCACTGGAAGTATCCACAGCACAATGAGCCAGTCTGAGGACAGAATATCAGATAAAGAAGACAGGATTGTGGTTATCAATCATGAAAAGAAAGATTACTTAAAAATATCAAAGAACCATGATAAATCAATCCAGTAGCTATTAGATGATGCAAATAAGAATACTATAAAATTGATCAGGGTCAATGAAAATGTAAGAGAAAGTGCAAATGACATAAATAACCTGTTTACAGATGTCGTGGGAGAAAATTTCCCTGGCAGTGATGAAGAATTTGATATACATGTGACTGACGCATAGCCTGTGTATGAATAAACCTGCTCTCCCATTCCCTATTTCCCTAAGCTATGTGGAGCCTGGAAGTTGTGAGCTGGATGAGGCATGGCTGGGCAGAGTTTCGATAACTGACCATTCTTGGTAGCATTTCCTTGTGTTCACATTATCCAGAATACATTTTCTAATAAAATATTAGTATAGAAGCTGCTGTACACTCCTCTGCACAACATCTGCAGACAAACGGGACAAAGATATTTGGGTATGTTTTGCTCATATAGTGTGTGATCCATGAAATTGGGAGGTGGCTGAATGGTTGTAATATTTTTTGTCATCTTTCTGATGCTCCACATGAACTAAGAACATAAGTGAGTGCTTTTGAAATCAGCACTTTCCTGGATTAATGTTCTGGAGAAAGGAGATCACTCTTCTCCTCTAAGGAAGATTTGCCCATTTCAGGTCAGGATCCAGGGGTCCTCTGATATCCTGAAAGTTGAATAAACCTAGAGCATCTCCTTTCATCTTTCATCTAAATCCTTCATGCTTGTAGGACAGTAGTTCCCTAAGAAATAGTGAAAAAAAAATGTAGCTCTAACCTCCTAGTATACAGATGATTCCAACATGTTACTTGGCCAGTTTTACAAGATTATTTAGCAGACACAATTTTTAAAAATAGAATTAAAGCAAAGCTTGAATTTCACAATAATAACAAGAAGATGAGTTTATTATTTATATTTTATTTTTTCATCTAGTTCTTTCATATATTATTTTAATTTTAGTATGTACCAATGTAATATTTGACCTTTGAAATATTATCTGAATGTATTCTGTAGCTCTCCTAAATAGATGCTCAGGAAATAGGAATCGCTCATTGATAAGTACGTGAAAGATCCGGAAGACCTTTGAGGTCTGTATTAATGGCAGCACATGATCCATAAGAGCCAATGCCTGGTAGTGCGATGAGTATTTTTCAGTGATGCTGGGAACCCTGGTCCTGCATATGGCAGGACCAAATCTTAATTTGCTGACTGCTGGAATGAAAAAATTTTGTCACTTTCCTTTAGCAATACTTTGGAAACAGATTAACCTTTTCTGAATTTTACTATGACATTTCTATTTTACAAATCAAAATTTCCATAGGATGACGTCACATACTTGCGCTCCTCTGAATTTTTAAAGGTGATCATGTATTCAATGGACCTAAATATTTCAGTTTTTTTTCCATCACTTATAAAGCTTATTCTCTAAGTAGCTATGAATCTACTGTTTTTTCTGTACTCTTGATCTATGATGTTAAGATGATAATTCCATGAGAATATTTGTCTGTATTAATGTTATCAGGTTAGAAGATTCATACTGTAGCTTATATACTCTTATTTAAAGCAAATAGCTGCATCACATTGAGAGATAACCTAAAAGTTGATTATTGCCAAATTCTGTGCCATAAAATTTACAGTTGATTGCCATAACTCTACAGAAATATCCTTTCATGCTTGAGGAAAGCATAAAAGTTTATAGTCATGATGAACCACCTTCAGTGTGGAAATATTTGTCACTCATGTAATTAAAACCACAAAAAAGATTTTTTCAGACTTTACTCAAAATATCATTTACAATTTTCATTCCATGTGCTTATAGTGGAGTTAAATTTAGAATTTAAGGGTTTATTCATAATTAGTAACTGCAACGTGATGACTGGCATTAGTTTTTTCTGGCATGAGTTTTTATAATGTATGAGCTGTGTAGTCTTGGAAGATTAAGTCAGTTTAATTTCATGTGTCTCATAAATATATGTTGATAAGGGCAAACTATTTTGATATTCATTTCTCTTTATGCTTTTAGGCTGAGACAGAGGCAGAAAATGTATTAATTCTTTGATATAATATATGAGGAACTATATAATATTGACAATAATAGCTAAAATTTCATTCCTGTTGCAGCCTGTCTTCATGTTTGGTACGTTTGTACAAATTACATCTTTAGGAAGTAATATAATTATCCACATTTTAAAGATCTGGTTACTGTGGCTCAGATGTGTTAAATAACTTCAAATTCTGCATTTGATAAATGTCAGATCATAGATGTAAATCAAAACCATTTGACTTTAGAACCTACTGAGCAACATTTGTTCTCTATGATCATTTGGTCTGGCAATAAACCTGACTAAAGATGTCACTGATATAACTACTGTATGGCTGTCCCATGAACAGGTACTGCCTGAGTGGATCTTCTTCCCTGGTTTAGGCAAGTCTCTACTCCCAAGTTCCACAAAACATGTAGAGAATGAGACTGTGGTCAGAACTTTATTCACATTCTACAGATACAAAGACAAATTGGATATTGTGCCTGATTTTGAAAACTAAAAATTGAGAGATAAACAAAGAAATACTTTCCTTAATATAGGTCAGTTTTCTCACTGAGGCACTGTGAGAGCTCTGCAGTAAGATTTATAATCCAACCTCCACAAGGAGTGGCTGGGACATGTGAGAGAACAGTGGTGCATCCAGGAGGCTGTGAGGTGAATCTAAGTTCTGAAATGGAAAGGATATGTGAGGATGAAACCACATATTTTCCGGAAGGCAGAGTGTTGGTTGAGATGATAATGATAGTGTTATCTGTGATAAAAATATTTTTCTTGAGTTTTTTCTCGACATTTATTGTTTGTTTTTACCTCATGAGGATGAATAAAATGAAAATTTCCAGTTATACTTATATAAGAAACACAATTTTCTTTGAAGTCACCATTGGGATCTCAGCCAACACTGTCCTACTTATGTTACACATCCTCACATTTCTCTCAAGCACAAGTCCAAGTCACTTGATCTGACTCGTTCAGTTGGCCATAATCCATCTGATGTTTCTGGTAACCGTGACCTTCATAGCTATAGACAGTTTGGGATTTGAGGACTAGGGGAATGAAGTCATGTGTAAAACAGTTACCTATATAACAAGTTGATGAGAGCCCTCTCTGTACTACTTGCCTGCTGAGAGTCTTCCAGGCCATCATGCTCAGATCTAGAAACTCTTGACAAGCATAAGTCTGGAAATTCTTGACAAGCATAAATCCTCACATTATTTCCATATTTCTTGTCTTTTTATGGGTCTTCAATATGCTCCTGAATGGTCGTTTCTTAATCTCCATTGGTGCCACCCCAAATGTGACCTCACACAGTGTCATGTTTATCACTAAATCATGTTCTCAGTGGCTTATTAGTTACTTGTTCATGTACATATTTCTCCCATTAGTGAAAGTTCAGGATATCTCCTTTATTGGGCTGATGGTTCTCTCAAGTGTATGTGTTGTGAGTATCTTATGCAGGCCTAAGAGGCAATTCCAACATCTTCACAGTACTAGACTTTCTCCAAAATCATTCCCAGAAGAAAGGGCCACCCAGACCATTCTGGTAGTCTTAGATTTCTTTATATTCATGTACTTTTTGGACTGTGTTACTTTCTCAGTCTCTGGAATATTGGGGAAAAATGATCCAATTCACTTTTGTGTCCAGAAGCTGTGGGCAATGGTTATGCTGCAATCTGTCCTTTTGTGCTAATGAAAACTGAAAAATGAATGATTAGGTGCTTAATATCCAGGTGGAAAAGATAGTAAATGTTCAGGTATTTAGGGATGGATAATTTCCTTTCAGATAAGCAAAACTTTACATTTCTGTTGGATCGCTGACATATATGTAGTTATGGTTTCTCAAACATTTAATTTGATGTGTGTGGGTGACAAGTACATAAGACATAATTTAGCATTAAGATCCATTGAAGAATCTCCTTCTCCAATCATATTCACAGAATGGAACTTCTACCTAGTGTCATACTCAAAGGAACGGGATGCATGTAATGGGTTTTATGGGATATACTACAGTCAATGGAAGTAGAAAGAAGGCATCACACAGACAATGCACATAATATTTATCCAAGGACATCTTGATATTTATCTATTTATGTTTTTATATTTAACACAAATATTTAATAACTTTATAATTATTTTTCTTCATATTCCATTTATAATGTCAATTTTATACCACAGATTCTTCAAAAAATTTATTAAAATCAAACAGAATAATAAGAACATAAATCCATTGTAAACATGTTGATGACTTCATTTCTTTATTCTTATTAAGTTTATTGGTGATGATCACATTCACCATAAGGAATTTGTATCTGTACATGATATATTTTGATATATCTTTTTTCACAGTCCCTTCCACTCCCTACAACACATATTTCTTGCCTCATTTACAAAGCTTTATTTCCATTTTATCCTTCTCTTATCAATGTTTGATTTTCATTCATTCTTTTTATCTTCCCCTTCCCTAGTTCCTTTTCCTTTTGAAAAAATTTTCCCATTTCACAGTACCTATCATACACTTTGGTCCTTATTTATATTTTTCAGTTATTCACACCAGAGAAACAATGCAATATTTACACATATGTGTTCAATTTATTTCTCTTAAGAGTATGGTCTCAAAGTGCATCCATTTACCTAGAAATGTCTGAATTTTGTCCTTCTTTGTGGGTGATTAGTAGTACTCCACAGTATAAAAAATCTACATCTTTTTTAACCATTCCTCAGTTGATGGACATTTGGTTTGTTTCCAAGATTTACCTATTGCAAACTGTTCTGCTATCAGTATGGGTATAACTTACTATCATGTGCATAATGCATAATGTGTGTTAACAGAATATAGCTAATATCTTATGAAATAATTAACATTGGTTATGTACATACGTCTAAAAAATTCTCCACAAATTTCATAATTCAATTTCTTGTTCTGTTAATTCAGGAGATATAATTTAATGACACCAGAAAATTATAACAAGGAAGTAGCATGATTATCTATTCCTTTGCAAAATATATGAACCTTGATGAAAATCTGCAAGAAGGTCTCATCAGTGTAGGCCAAGAGCCCATAGCAATGTCTCATGCAAATCTGTTTTATGGATCTGTGTTGGGAAGGCCCAAAGATCTGTGGTGGAAGCTAGAAAGTCTGTGCCAGCTGGATGATGGCTCTGTGTCAGCAGGCTGAGGGATCTGCACTGGAGCCAGAAGGTGATGCTCAAAGTAAGAACCAGAGTTCCCCCAAAAGAACTGCAGCATTCTCAGTGACAATGAGGTCCTGAGCTCCTTCAATGATGAGAACAGCTGAGTTTATATCAGGAAAGCCAGCACAACAAGATTCTCTAGGAGGATGAACAGCACCCTCTCTTCCTCTCCAGTTCTCTTTTTCTATGTTGCTGGCAACAATTCTCAGGTGGGCCCTTCACTCCCAGCACCACGCTGATTTAGTTCAGCTGGGTGTTACAAATTGACCACCAGTTGTCAATCTATCACAAAGAAGATGACCCTTTATGGTAAATATGTAGCTTCATAACAAAAGAATGGTCTGTGTGTATAGTGATCATGATGATGGTGATTATGATAACTTTGATGTTGGCTATATGAGCAACAGTTCCTGTGGCATGAAATGGAGTAAGAATTGACTGACACAGGGGGTTGGGGATATAGCTCAGTAGCATAAGCGCTTGCTTGGCAAGTGCAAGGTCATGAGTTCAATACCCGGTACTGAAAAAAAAAAGAAATTGACTGATACAGACACAGGAATGCAGAACTCATTGATTCAGATGATGAAGAAACAGCAATGTTAGTATATATTTGACAAGTCAAAATATTACAAAATGGTCATGCTAGCAAATGGAATGATACAGGTTTATAACTATCTCTGAAAATATAGTTAGGGTCTTGGCAGGGGTGAAATACACTGGATAGAATGCCAGCACTGTCATTCAATATTCAAAATTGTAGCAGATGAAATATTACAAGACTCTGTGAAATACACAAAGGCTGTAATGCAAGTAAAGCACTCTGTATGCACCAACAGCCATAACAAAAAATTTATTTATTATGGCACCTCATTAGCTAAACTGAAAGTATTTATAGTCCTGCTGTATTTAGCAGGGATTTCTCATGGGGATGGCAGAAATGTAGAAGATCTATGGAAGAGTGTTGGGTCAACTATATTATAAAAATGTATGCCCATGTAGATGTGAAGACTTTTTATGCTTTCAATTTAAACGTTTATACTGGAATTCAACCATCAGGTAATTATTCATATAGTAATAAACAAAACGATGTTCTGAACACAATTATTTCCATCTCCTAAATTAATCAGACTGTGACATTCAAAAATTGGTTCACCAGTTTCCAACTGATGTTACATTTGCTAAGAGACCACAAGTTAACCAGCACAGGATCAAAGCTGAAATTGCAAAAGAAATGTTACAATTTCAAAACAGAGAATTGTATAGTACAATCTTTGAATTTTGTAGAGATGTAACATTGGCCTGGCACATGGCAAAGGAAACCAAATTGGTATTGTTGACATCAACATTTCACACCAGGATGGAAATATTGATAGGGAAACCTCAGCAAAATGGAAGCCTCAGATGGCAATTTTCCACATCAAAACCAAAGGTGGGATAGATACTGTTGATGAGTTGTGTAGCAAGTAGGATGTCACTTGGAACACAAAACTTTGGTAATGATTGTGTTTTACTTGATCCTAAACATGTTTGGTATAAATAGTTTGATAGTTTACAAAGAAAATAACAAGTGCAAAATATCGCACAGAAATTTTCTTAGATGATTGGGACTGGAACTCATAAGAGATCATTTACATTGGAGGAAAAACAAAATATTTCTTCCCAGGTAACTGCAAACATTGTGGACAACACAGGTGAGCTGATAGGTGAATAGGCAGATGCAGCTTCACAAAGCTCCACTATGATAATAGGAAAACAAAAAAGATGTCAACTGTGCCCTACAAGGAAGTATAGGAAAACAAAACAAAAATGCTATCAGTGTAAGTGTTACTTGTGTGTGGAATATGAGTTGTCATGTAAAGACTGCCTTGGGTGTGACAGTTGAAGAAAAACTCATGCTGTAGCCTTTTGTTTATGTTTACGTTGCAGTGCACATGTTTTTATTTTTGAAGTTATCTTTTAGTTTTTAATCAGCAAATACACAGCTGATGAGAAGATGTTATTGTATACTCTAAGTACACAATACATATTAAGAATTTAAAAACTTATTTCATTGATATTTTATGTTCCTATTAACTGTACATTACATAATATAATGACAGTGACATTTACATATAAAAGCTTCCAGTTTGTCTTTCTATATAGCTGAGTAATAATCCATTATATAAAAATACCACATCTTTTTGATCCATTCCTTGGTTGATGGACATTTACGTTGTTTCCAGCTGAAAAAGTAGAGCTGAAATGTCTTAAATTGTTCTGTATGGGAGATTCTGGCTAGAGCTCAGAAGACCAGAAAGCTGATAAAGACCAGGCTCAGGAAGTTTATGCTGGGAAGAAGGACTGCATTGGCTGTTTGACTCCAGATGATGCGTGTTATGGCTTGGCAGAAAGTTTGTCTGCATATTGCTCATATCCAGAGACTTTGCCTGAGAGTGAGATTAAGGATAGTGGACTAATTAATCTGACAGAAGAAATTTCAAGGCAGTTGAATATGGAAGCAGTGGCATGGCTATGGTTGGGGGCTTTTAGGTAGATCTATGTTGACAGTCAAGAGCAAAAAGCCCAGCATAATGATTTTAAAAATTTTAAGTTTTGTCAGAAAGGAAGCTGTAGTAAAACTGTGGACTGAAAAGATAAAGCAGAGGTGATCTTGATGGCTGAGAAGGAACAAGATAATAGAAAAGATGGCCTGAGTGCATCACAAGAAGCAGCAAGACTCCATTCTTCTTTGCAGGTTCAAAATTGTAAAAGTGAAAGACTGCTTTGAGAAGGAAGCCACAGAGAAGCATGTTCCAGAATAGCAGAAGCTGCACAATATTCCAAAATGATGGCAGTGTAGAGAATTTGTTCTTTAGAATGAGATTCAGAGTGCTCAATTATTCAGGTACACAAACCCTCCAGGCAAGAGAGAAGGAAGCCTGGCTACTGCTCCAGCTGGCAGCAGACCTTGGAATCATCCATGTGGTGCTGGTTGTAGATGCATGCAGAGTGGAAGAGTTGTGGAGCCAGGAAGGCATCCACTCAGATTTCAGAAGGTCTTGTAGGCCAGGCAGTGCATCCCTGAGAGGGCAATATGTGAAGCTGTGAGTGTGAAGTTAAAGGTAAAGTGGATAACCCAGAAGTTTGGTGAAGCCAGGAATGTGGATAGTCTGAGAAAAACTGCAAGGAAGGAACAGAGTCAGCCCAAGAAAGATGCCATGGGAGTTACAATCTCTGGAAGTTTCATAGGGGCAGAGCCACCCAAGCCTTTTGGAGTTCACACCCTGCCACAGATTGCCTTGAATGCTGCATATTTCTGAAAGTTAGTGACAATAGATGAATATAACTCAACAAAACCTCTGGGACACTATGAAAGCAGTCCTAAGAGAAAAATTTGTCACAGTCAGTGCTCACACTAAGAAAAGAGTAAGACCAAAAAAGTAACCTTGTGAGAAATCTTAAGATACCTGAGGGACAACAAAAAAACAGCTCCAAACCAAAATTAGGGGGGGGGGATTATAAAGCTGAGAGTGGAAATCAATAAAATTAAGACTACAAAAACTATAAAAGATCAAATAACCAAAGAGCTGGTTCTTTGAAAGAATAAATAAAATAGATAAGTTATTGGCTCAACTTACCAAGCAAAATAGAAAGGCTCACATCTATGCAGTTAGAAGTGAAAAACATGCAATCACAAAAGACACTGTCAAAAAATCCACAAGATCATAACTAGCTCAAATAATTATATTCCAATAAATCAGCAAATTTTGAAGAAATGGACAGATTCCTAGACATATACAAACTACCAAAACTATTTGAAGAATATATATACATATATTCCAATAATGAACAATGACATTGACTCAGTAATAAAGAACCAACTGAAAAGTGCCCAGGAACTGATGGATTCACTGCTGAATTCTACAAAAGCTTTAAAGATGTTATATCACCAAAATGCCTCAAGATTTGCACAGATATTGAAAAAGGTGGCGTGTTCCCAAATTCATTTATGGAAGGCAGTATTATCATGATTCCCAAACCAGATAAGAATCCAAGAAGAAAGGGGATTAAATGCCAATCATTTTATTGAACATAGATGCAAAAATCTTCACCAAAATATTAGCATATAGAATGAAGCATGTTTCTAAAACTATAATACATTGTGCTCAGTAGGTTTCATCCCAGAGATGCAAAGATGGTTCAACATATGCAATTCAATAAATGTAATATATCACATAAACAGAAACAAGGTAAAAAAGAACATGTCTTATCAATAGATGCAGAAAAGGCTTTCAACAAAGTCCAATACTGTTTCATGATAAAAACCCTGAAAGAAAACAGGTATAGAAGGGTGATACGTGAATATGGTATAAGCTATTTATGACAAATATATTGTCAGCATCATACAAAATGGGGAAAACTAAAAGTACTCACCCTAAAATCAGGAACAAGTCAAGGATGTCCACTATCACTTCTCCTGTTCAATATAATACTTCAAACATTAGGCAGAGCAATTAGGCAATAGAAAGAAAGAAAAGGGATGCAGATAGAAAAGGAGGAATTTAAATTATCATTATTTGCAGATCACATGATAATCTATATAGAGGACCCAAATAAATCAACCAAAACCCACTTAGTATTGATAACCAACCACAGCAATGTAGCAAGTTACAAGATCAACACACAAAAACATTAACTTTTGTGAATACCAAGAATGAATGGGATGAGTAGGAAAATATGAAAACAATACCATTCACAGTAGCATTAAAAAAGAAATATCTAGGAACTAACCTAATCAAGGAAGTGAAAGTACTTTGACAGAGTACTCTGAAGAAGTTTGAAGGCGACATCAGGGAATGGAATGACAACTCCTGTTCCTGGGTAAGGAGAACCAATATTTTCAAAATGGCCATACTCACAAAACTCCTATAAAGATTCAATGCAATACCGAAGTAGCAACAGCATACTTTACCGATATATAGAAAACAATCTGAATATTCATATGTAGCCAGAAGAGACTGAGAATAGAAAAAGCAATTTTGGGCAATAAGAACAAAACAGGAGCAATTTCTTTCCCTTTCCTATCATCTATTGAGTTTTACCTAGTCTTTCAGGTTCCTACCCCCAGGGAGGAAACATAATGTTTACACATCTGGGTCCTATTTATTTCACTTATGAGTATCATCTCCAGTTGCATGTATTCACCTATAAAAGCCTCGAGTTTATCTTTCATCCTTACATATGGTAATCTGAGCAATGTAGTTGAGGATAGCGATATGTAATATAACAATCACTGTTGATTCATATTATTTTGTCATGGGACTCTGAATCACTCTGAACGTTCTTGCTTTGATTTGTTTATGTTTGTGATGCTGGTATGCTGCTACTGTTCTATTTTTTTGTTTGTTTGTTTCTCATTTACTACTCTCTTTAAAATAAAAAAAATAGAAAGAGCAAAACAGAATACATAGCAATACCTAATTTGAAGCTATACTACAAAGCAATCATGATAATGGCATAGTATTGGAACAAAGACAGAAAAGTGGATAATGAAATAGAACTGAGGACAAAAACCTCCCTAGATATACTTAACTATCTGATCTTTGACAAAGGGGCCAAAAACGTAGGTGGGACGAAATATAGCCTATTGAACAAGTAGTGTTTTGGAAAACTAGTTTGTTTGTTTGTTTGTTTGTTTTTGCAGAAGAACAAAACTGGACCATTACCTCTCACCATACACTAAATTATAACCCAAATGGATCAAAGCTCTAAACATTAAAACAGAAAAATTAAACCTTCTGGAAGATAAAATAGATAAAACACTTAAGTCACGGGTGTAGGAAGGGATTTTCTAAACAGACATTCATTGTCTAAGAAATAGCACCCAAAATCAACAAATATATTACATCCGATTCAAAAGTTTCTATACAGCAAAAGAACCAATTCATAGAGTAAAGAGGTAACTTATAGAATGGGAGAAAATCTTGCCACCTACTTCTCAGAGAAAACACTAACATCTAGAATATATAAAGAACTGAAAAAATTAACCTACCTAAAATTAAATACCCAATCAAGTAATTGGCAAAAGAAATGAACAGACACATCACAAAGGAAGAAATACAAATTTTACATATATACATGCAAAAATGTTCAACATCTCTGGCCATTACAGAAATGCAAATTAAAACAGTGCTAAGATTTCATCTTACCCCAGAAAGAGTGGTAATCAGCAGGAAGTGAAAGAATAACACATACTGGCATGACTGTAGTGGAAAAGCAACACTCTTCCATTGTTGTTGGGAATGCAAACTAGTACACTCATTATGGAAATCAGTATCAAGATTCCCCAAGAACTGAAATTAGAAATTCTGTACAATCTAGCTATCCTCTTGCTAGGCATTATCCCCAAAGAGCTTAAATCATCATACTACAGGAATACATGCGTACTGTTTATAGTAGCACAATTCATAATAGCTAAATCCTGGAAGCATCCTGTGTGCCCAACCTGGGAAATACAGTGTTGAATGAAATGAACCAGACTCATAAGTTTAACTGCCATATGGTATCTCTCACTTGAGTGATGCAAAGTACAAGGAAAAGAATAAAGGATGGATAGAAAAGGACAAGGGGATTGATCTCTTGCCGTAGGGAAATGGCCCAAGAGAACAAGGGTGAAGGGTGAGGAGGATGGGAAGGAGAAGTAAGAACACAGATATTCTATGTTACCCTAAGAGCCCCAAGTGATATAAACACTATATACCATAACGTGATCTAACACAAATAATATCTACAAGCACCAAAAAATGGCATAGTGTAACTGTAACTAATAATGTAAATGTAAATGTAGGATGATGAGGGAGAGGGATGGTGGTGATTTAAGAAAAAGAAACAAGCTATAGTATGTACACTGAACAATCCTCAAAATGATTGTAAATTGCATGCATTGCAAATATGTATTGCAAACATACACTAATACAATTTTTAAAAAGTGTTAAAAAAGAAATGGTGCATACCACAATTTAACAAGTACAGAGTCCCTATTAGGAACATGACTGTTATGTACTAGAAACATTATATATATTTGCATAAATATGAGTTCATTCTGAGTCCATAATTCTAAGTGAAATAAATCACACACAGAAAGTTAGCTATCACATGGTTTCTCTTAAATGAGAGAGCCAAAATAAATAATTTAAAGAGCAAAATAAAAGATACATGATAGAAAACAGGAAGGTAGATTTGTGGCAATGAGAAGAGGATCTATCGGAAGGAGTAAAGGGGAAAGGTAGGGAAGGAGGCAACAAAAATGATCAAGATGCAATATATATGTACCAATTCCCGAAGATGAATGTAATTATTACCTGTGGTAAATATATCCGAATAAAAATGCTACATAGGTGGGCTTGTGACTTTCTTAATGGGCATATATATTTTTTAATTAAAAAAATTTTTCAATGAAATAAACCAAAAGCTTAAATACCAAAAAGAATTTAATGGCTAGAACAGAAATTGCAATATCTGGGCAAATAGAAAAGGGTAGCATCCTTTCTGAAATCTTTAAAATACACATGAC
Source organism: Chinchilla lanigera (assembly GCF_000276665.1). Lineage (NCBI taxonomy): Eukaryota > Metazoa > Chordata > Mammalia > Rodentia > Chinchillidae > Chinchilla > Chinchilla lanigera. Next base: position 12,255,236 of record NW_004955429.1, on the reverse strand, counting down.
CACATAAAAATGATATATTAGAGTCTAGTGATGAGCTGCTATGTGAAAATGTGATACATGAGACATTAATGATAGAATACATGAATTTTTATGGGTTTAAATTTTTGGCAGTTTATATAAAGTATTACTTCAATGTAAATTGAGGATAGTTAGACATATACATTATTCTACGTAGGGTAGACTAAGAAAATAATTCAAAAATATCACAAAGTAGCCCACAAGATTAGATTATTAACAGTATTTCAAATTTCAAAGTGGAAGAGGCAGAAATAAAGTTCATGTGCGGATGTGCACACATACTCCAACCATAAGAGACATACAGAGAATAAAAAAGATTATCTCAATCCAGGCATATCAGCAATTGCATAAAATTCTTATTATCTAAGCAGTCTAATTGAAAAGCATAGATTAATCGTCTACTTTTTAAAAACCTCTATATATTCTAAAGTCAGAGCACTTTGAAATGGACTGAAAGAGAAACATCATGTAAAAAATGAGTAGAAAAGTTTCCTATTTTAAGATTAAGCAGTATACACAACTGCTGAACATTTTCCCACACCCAGACATCTATTTACAATGATGAAAGCCAAAATTTATCAAGCAGGACTAAAAATGTTACCAAATATGCACCTCAAAATCACAAAACAAAATTTTGGGGAAATAAAGGGAACAATACAAAATTATACAAACATTGTAGGATATATTTATATGTTTTAAATTAAGAGCAGGAAAATATAAAGTAAAAATATTTTAACAAAATGATCATATACTTTATATTAACTGAGAGAGCTGTACACACCAAAACAGCAAACTATACCTTCTGCATACAAGAGACACCAAGACAGCCAACATGCTGGAACATGAAGTAAGTCTTTAAAAATGTAAGGGGCTCAAATAAGGTATAATGTTTTTATGATCACATATGCTATATTAAAAGTATATAAAATACTATATACATGAAAGATAGAAAAAGGACAAGAGAATACATCAAGAAAAGTGGTCTGAAAATGAAGAAGACTAATACAGTTAAATGCCAGGTTTTATTATAATAAAAAAGAAAACCATTTATCTACATCTGTCAATTTTTCAAGCATTGTTAAAGAGCCTATCTGTCATTGTATGTTTCTGGTCCCTTTGTCAAAGATCAAACAGCTGAATTTCCCTGGGGTTGTTTCTGCTTTCTTATTCTGTTTCTTTAATCCAAGGGTCTGTAATTGTGCCACAAGGAATGAAGATTTTACAGAAGTAGCTGAGTTGACCCTACTTGCAGGTAATGATTCTACTTGCAGGTGATGACCCTACTTGCAGGTCATTGGGTGATGACTCTTACTTGCAGAAGTTTTCATTTAGAAAACTCCAGGGCATCTTGAAAACAACTACTACAGCTAATGAAATATGAAACATTGCTATATGATGGTTTTATCAGTTTATTCTTATATTCTACCATCAGATTTGGAAGGAACAACTTTTAAAATTTCAGTAGACTAGCACCAAAAATATAGCAAAGAATATATATAACAAATATATGCAAAAAATCTACACAGAAATCATCTTCAGAAAAAATGATGTCATGCTGAAATTAATAAAATAAATTCAGAGACAGATATATCCTTTCTTGAATGTAAGACACAATATATTGAAAATGGCAATATATTAATATAATTACATCAATAATTATATCAATATATCAAT
>NW_004955429.1:12216457-12253204 GCF_000276665.1 Chinchilla lanigera | reverse complement strand
ATATAATTAATATATTAATTGCATAAATGGAAATACATTAATTAAATCAAAATTTAATCATGAATTAAATCACAGCAACATCTTTGGTGAAACTGACCGTCAGATTGTAGAATGTGCATGGAAAACCAAAGTGCATCAAAGAATAAAAATGATCTTTTACATGAATAAAACTATTACTTTCCTTAGTTCATTTTTGTCTCATTAAACCCATGGATCCAGAATATTTAATATTATTGAACAGGAAAATATACAGAGGTGAGAGTTGTTCCATGCTGGAGGAGCTAATCCTCACATGAGAGAACCTACCATGCCAGAGGATCTGTTCCCAGCCCAAAGTGAGAGACTCAACCTTGCCTCAGGATCAGCTGCCAGCTCCCAAGTGAGAAAGCCAATCACACAGTAGAAGTGGCACCCAGTCCCCACGTGAGGGAGCCCACTGCAGGAGAAGTATGCCCAGCGCTGATATGGGAGAGTTCACTATGATGGAGGAGTAGAACCCTCCTTCCTAGGGGAGCACAGACCAAAGCAGAAGAGGCAGGGACCAGCGAGGATGCTGGACGAGGACACCACCTGGGGAGAGGAGGGAGCAACCAGACCCTTAGCTGAAGACATTAAGTCAAATAGACCACTCAAATCCCAACCCTGTGGCCTACAATCAGCAGTGAAAGAGGACTAATTGCGTTTGTCATCTACCAAAGTGAGCAAGGACATACCATAGCTTGGACTTAACTACAGTCTGGGGGAATGAACAGAGGAGCCTCTAGGGCAAGGGGAGCACCTTGGAGAGCCATAGTCCTAAAGCTAGGGACAGAAATTCACGATTGGCTGGACACTAAGACTGTAGCTCTAAGGAAAAAAACAAATTTTCCATAACACAGTAATTTTTTATTTGACTCAATTTTAAATTTTTCTATTAATTTTATCATTCCTTCATTGAACTTGTTAGGGGGTCATTGTTTTTCTCTCCATTTTTCTTTTATCTCTCTTCTTTTAGCTTCTTTTCTCTTTTATCCTTCCAAGTCTTTCTCTTCCTTTTTTATTTTTATTTTAGCTGTTTTTGTTCATCTTATTTCTTTTTATCTTATTCATTCTTTTCAGTCACTACTCTTTATCACTATTAATTTCTTTTTGCTTTTCAATAGGACCCCATCTCCTTTTTCTGTTCATATTTCATTAAGTTTTGAAATTTCTCTTTTCATGCACCAGTTCCCTATCACCTCCACTTTCACTAGTGTAAATACTTAGCTTTATGCTTCTCTAGATAATTTCTTAACATTATAATATGTTGGATACTATACTGCTGCTCGTAGAGGTGAGGTTGTCCTGTTATTAGATATTTAATATAGATCATTAGTAGGCCAATATTTGGTTTGTCTTAGTGTTCATCCTGTAATTACAGATCTCCTTTTCTATGGAGAAGTGTGGTACTTCAATGTTTCTTAGATTTTGTTCATATTCAGTTTGTATTTGATGCTATAAAAGGTACATTCAACTATTTGATCATACAAAGTTGCCAAAAACATACACTGGAGGAAAGACAGCCTCTTTAATAAATGGTGTTGGGAAAACTGGGTATCAATAGGCAGAAGATTGAACCTAGATCCATGTTTCTCACCATGTTCAGACAGACACACTTCACCTGCTGGATGATTATTTGTACAGATATACCTCCTTAAATTATAGGCCTCGCAAGGACTTCCTGAATAGAGTCCTTGGTGTAGAGGAAGTGGTACTGAGAAATTACAAATATGATGATATCACTTTAAAAAGCTTCTGCACAGCAAAAGAAACAACCATCAGAGTGTAAAGAAAACTTATAAAATGGGAAAACATTTTTCCATCCATAGAGGAGTTCATAAATGGAAGCAAAATTTTGCAAAATGCTTCTGTTTGCAAACATTTATGAACTGAGATATTACTGTAGCTTCTGTAAGCTTGCCAAATGCCTTATTGATCATTTTATTATCTTCCCTGATATAATTTTGAATAATTTAAATGTGTGGCTTTTGGTTTTCTCTCTTTCTATGACAAATACATTACCTTTGAGAAAGTTGGGAGTTTTGGGAGATGTGCTGTTGGCTTTTCTTTTCCTAATTCTTTTTTGTTTGCTTTTTGTTGAGGCTTGTGTGTTGATTATAGTAGAAAACATTATTTCTAGGATGGAAACCATTGCAGCCAATAGCTACTTTTCTGTGGTGTCCTACACACATGGATAACTACTGAATTTCTCCCATAATTACATTGGCTAGTTTTTATGATAGTTTCATTGCCTTTTAAGTTGTATTCTTTGGAAATTTTTTCTTTTTAAAAATTTCCTCTCTAATCATTTCTTACAGCTCTGTTGAGTGATGTTTAATTTCTTCTCCACCATTGCTTCTTGGTTCTGCCTTGGGAGAGATAAGAGTCTCTGGGGGCATTTTGTTGAATTAGTTTTTCATGCTCCTTTTGTGGGATACAAAGAGTTGCTATCAAATACAGCGAAGTGTGTTTGTTGTTGACATGATGATCTCTTTCGTTACATTCTGTTTTCCAGTGATGCTTTTAGCTTTATTTGTCCAGAGGTATTGTTTTTGTCACTGTGTTGGAAGGAGTGAATTTCTATACCTATGTAACAGCATCAACAGATTAAAACATACATGATTTATAAATAATAATACTTGTTTTGACAATTTCACCTTATTGTCAATGCCTCTTACATACTATATTATACTGCTATAAGTGGTTCATCTGGAAATAGGTGTTGGGTGTAATAGGAGATAAAGGCAAAAAGAAAGAGGATAGGGCAGCTGGAAAATAGATAGGTCAGAGAAATACTAATAGGTAAAAAATAACCAGGAAGTCAGACTCTTGGATTTTTTAAATATTTGGGCCAACGGGCTGGTGTTGAAGGGGTTTTGAGAAAGTATTTGCATAGATAGGAGGAGGTATGCAGATGGGTGGATGTGTGTTTATAGATTGAGAAGGATTGTTCAGCACTTAGTATCTAGTAAGTAATGTATTTGTCAGTAATTTTTTTTGGATTCTGAAAGCCCAATTCTGTTAAGGATTGTGCATACATACCTTTAAACTGTACAGTTTACTTTATACTACTGATTAATTCAAGTCTGTGCTTTACTTCCACTACTGATTTAATTTCATGTAAACTATTTCATGGCAAGCCCCTATTATATTTGTGCTGTTAGGCATAGGAAAGGGAGGGCAAGGCAAGATAGAGATATAATAAAGAGGAAAGAAAATAAATAATTAGAAGGGAGGAGAGTCAAAAGGTAGCAGATAAACAAGTTTTCCTCTGCTCCATCTTAGCAGTCTGTAACTTTACTGGAGCTTTCTTTCTGGCCAACCTCAGAACATTTTAAATCATTCTGCTCAGTTCTTTCTTTTTGATTCTCAACACATATCTGGCTAAAAGCCCCCAACAGTAGCCATGCTACTGCCTCAACATTAGAGTGCCTTCAAATTTCTTCCTCAAGATTAATTAGTCAAGAACCTTTAATCTCATTCTGGAACAAGGTCTAGACATGAATAAAATGCAGACAAATTTTCTGCCAAAGAATAATACACATCATCTGGAGTCCAAAAGCCAACACAATCCATGTTCTTAACTGAAACTTTTTTAGCCTGGTATTTATGAGGCATTCTATTAGCATTTAACTCTGACCAGAATCATCCATCAGATACAGCTTAAAGCAACCCGGGGCTGCTCTTTCAGCCAGTATTTCCAAACCTTTCCAAACTCTTCCTGAAAACCAGTTCATAAAGTTGTTGAGCAAAGGCCCAGTCACAGCTATGACCCCATTTCTGTGCCAAAATAGGTCCTGAGTACTTTTTTTGTTGCTGACACTCAAAAATAAAGGAAGAAAAGTTCATTTCTGCTCACAGTTTGTAGAGAGGTATCTTCTTATTCCATAGAATTTTAGCATTATGTTTTCTAGTTCTGTGAGGCATGCCTTGTATTTTGATTAGGATTGCATTAAATCTATACATGAATTTTGCTAGTGTGGTCATTTTGATCTTATTGGTCCTGCCTGCAAAGGAACAGGGGATATTTTTTCATTTTTTGATATCTCCTTTAAGCTTTCATTTAAGGGTACGGAAGTTGTAATTATAGAGATGTTTAGCTTCCTTCGTTAGGTTAATTCTTAAGTATTTAGTTTTGATTGTGAATAGTATTGTTTTCCTATTTTCTTACTCAGTGGGTTTGTAATTGCTGTGCATGGGTGCTCTTGACTTCTGGGTCATTTCATATCCTGCTAGCTTGTTGGATATGGCTATTAACTCTAGGAGTATTTTGGTGGAATTTTGGAGATCATCTATGTAAAGGATCCTGTCATCTGAGAATAATGATAGTTTGACTTCTTTTTTTCTGTATGTATTCCTTTTATTTCTTTCTCTTGCTTGATTGGTTAATGCTATGAGTACTGTATTAAGCAAGAGTGTGGTAGTGGACATCCTTTTCTTCTTCCTGAATTTAGAGGGCAGTTTTTTATTTTCCCCATTTAGCACAATTCTTTTGGCCATAATATAATATATTTTCTTTTGATTGTTTAATGTTATGCTATGTGTAGGTTTGTCACAAATGGCTTTTATGAGATTGATAAAAGGTCCTTTATACCTATTTTCTCTAAGAAGTTATCATGAGTGAATATTGGACTTTGCATATCCAGAAAGATCATTGTTCCTCTCATCTTTGAAAGATATTTTTTTGCCACTAATAGGAATTTATAGAGAAAAATATTTTACCATTTCAGATGTTGTTTAATTTTTTTCTGAATTGCATTATTTCTGACAGGAAAATATGTGCTCATCACTTTTTGTATTATTTTTCTTGTGGGTTTTATTCCTTGTAATATATATTTTATACAGTTTTTCAATTACAATGTGACAAGCTGAGGCTTGGATTTTTTTCTGTCACATAGAGTTTATTCATACTCTTTGTTAATATATTGTAAGAGGCTTGAAAGAACTTTGTCCTTTCTTTTCTCCTTGTAATTCCTTATTTTTGTTTCTTCTGATGGTTATAATTATTAACATGTTAGAAAATTTAATAATCTTCATGAGTTTATTTCATGTAAAAATATTTTTTTATTTTAAAAATAAAAGGAGGAAAACATTAACAGACAGACAACATTTTACAAAATAGCAAAAGAACATTACACACAATACAGAGTTACAAACAAGATGGTAGGAAATTAACAATGCTTCTTATATTACATATTGATATCTTCAAAGTGGTTTCTTATGAATACAGATAGAGACATGCAATATTGATCAACCAAGTACTCACTGACAGTTTCTTTCAGCAAAGAAATAGAAGACAGTAGATCAACTATGTTAACTATCCTGTATATACATCCATACAAAATTTCTCCTCCTTTCCCTTCTTTTTTCCCACATCCCAGTTGCCCTTTACCCTTGAGTGTTTTTCTATCATTTCACAATGTCTATCATACCTCCTAGTTTAAATTAACTCTTTCAGGTTTTACACTAGTGAGAGAATGCAGTGCTTGCACATGTATGTCTGATTTATTTCACTTATAAATATGGTCTCTAGTTGTAACCGTTTACCAATTATAGGTAAATTAAACATGTAAAAACATTTTTCACCCTCTTTACTTGAGTTTTGCCCTTTGTTGATCTGGTTGAAGGGTTTTAAAAATAATTCCTTATTCATTTCATGCATTATATCTGCATTAACTGTTATTATATTAACAACACTTGTTTTGAACTACTGGCTTCTAATTTCAGTACCAGGGATTTCTGTTGATTTAGCTAAAAGATTTTGTTTTCTTTTGAGCATATGTCACAGTGTTCTATTTCATTATATATAATACTTCTGTGTATAATTTTATATAAGTTGTGGAGTTATAATATTGTATTTTTTCATTCAGAGAAAGTACAAGCCTTTTTTTTATCTCCACTGGTAAGTATGAGGGTTGAAAGTTCAGCTTCTTCATAGCATGGATCTAATTCTGGCTATGCCTCAAATTTGCTTATGTTCCTATGCCTGTTTTTACCTGAACCCAGAACCTCTTTTTGTGTTTCTACCGTTCCATTTCTTTTTTCTGTTAAAATCCACATTGAAATTTGTGTCATAGCCTTAAACTAAAAACTAAGAATTTGGAAAATACAAAAAACCCAGCCAGTAATACACAAACCTAGTGTTCCATGTGAGGAGAGACTAGAGAAGAGTGTGCCTATCACACATCATAGGGAGAGGACCCTCAGAGCCACCGGGAATTCTTGGGAGGTGTCAGAAATCTCTCACACCAGAGCAGTTTGCAATGGATTTGGACTACTTTGAATTTAGTATCCAGAGGAGAGAACATGGTGATGTCTACTTGCTGTGATCTTTCTAATCTGTCATGCAGATGTGTCAAAGGAACTTAGAGGAAAGTTTGAGCAAAGCTGTCCCCAGATAGCTGCTGCTCAGGAGAGAATAAAGTAAATTCCAGACACAGGTTCCAGACACACATGTTCCACAGAGGAACACTTGACAATAATTCTGTCCTCCCCAGGGGAATCTTGTCACCTTTCTATAGATGCTAAAATGACATGTCTTCAGAGAGGGGAGTGAATGACCTCCTTTTCTTAAGGATGTGTGAGAGTCTTCTCAAGAGCCCTGGATCCTCACTTCTCCGTCTGGGTAAGTGCCTTTATGTCCATAGAGTCAGTGGGCAACAAGGCCCTAAGCAGGGCATGGAAGGCCAGTGGGCTTTGTGTTGAGGTTTCTGTAGACTCAGATTTTTGTAGCCCTCAGCTTTTAATTTAGTGACTTATAAAACTAGCATACTCTTTCGTAGAAAATACTAAATTAACTCCAGGCAGGTATTCATTTCTCTGAAATAAATGGTTTTCATTTACTTCTTATATCATTACTCAAGGAAGATATTGCCCTTTTAGTCTGAAGTTTTATATTCATATTAACAACCCTGGTGAAAGAGATGAACATTCACAGTGGGTCTTTATTATATACAGACTTTGTTTCTCTTCTCTCATCTGTATATTAATTAGAAGTTTTTGAGTAAGTGACCTCTATAGTTTGGGTTATTCAAGATTTTACTTAGCATGTAGTGAGGTTCTTTGCTTAAAGTATTCACTTTAAAAAAAGACTTTATCCTCCTTCTTATAAAATATATGTGAGAATTTTCTCATAAGGACCTTGTGGGGCCCAGCATTGATTTCACAAATTTCACATTAATGGTGTCAGCACTTAAGCATGTTCTCTACTTGTTAGAAAATTTTATATCAGATAAAAATGAAAGTTGGATTGCAATTACACAAAAGTAAAACAAAGTGACTACAGTGGAGATTTTTCCTGTGTTTTTAGTAAAGGCCTTAGAATATAATCCACCAGAATTTATTGAGAGGAAAGAATATGCCCCATGAATATTTTCTTTATTTTTCTTCACTTTAAAAATATTTCTTAAGTATTTGTGGTGGCATATGCTTATAATCCTAGCACTTGGGAGGCTGAGGCAAGAGAATCACTATGAATTTGAAGGCTACATAGTGAGTTCAAGGCCAGCCCTGAACTACATAGTGAGATGCTGTGTCAAAAAAAATATCTCTTGCATTCATAGTGAATATGCCAGAACCCCATACAATATGTGAAAAATGTAGACCCAAATTTTTTTTCTGTCCTAATTTCTGGAATTTTGTTTTATGTTAAATCCACCCCTCACTGAGTGTTTAAATATTTATATCAACAGATCATATATATATGTTGATATATATATAACATTATATATATAAAACATATATATGTTATATTTATATCAACAGATTATCTTTTCTTGATAATATAATTCAAAGACATAAAGGCAAATGGACCTAAAAGCTATTCATCAAGAACATTAGACTTTCAAAGAAGGAAGGAGGAAATATAGATACACACATGATAGCTAAGATAATTGTACTACTAATTTCTATGGGTTTAGTGAAAGGAACAATTAACGCTTAATTTTTTATCAATTTTCCATAATTATATCTGGTAATCTGAACAACTACTTTGAAGATAACAATATGCAATTTAACAGCCATTGTTAATTTCATATCATCTTGTTTTGAAATTCTGCATCAATTTTAATTTTTAAAAATTTTTTTATTGTCTTTAAAATAAAAAAAACAAGCAATATAAGACTTTTATTCTTTTTCTATGGGGTAGATTAGAGAAACTGATCCAGGGCTATGTGATCTTGTGTGGGATGACAGCTTTGTATTGGTGACATTGTGCCTCTTGGATTTTTAAGTTTCTTTACTTTTGAATAGTAATTACCTTCTCTTGATTTTTCTGAAAATAGACATAAACATATTAATGCTATAAACATCTGTGGGTAAATGAGCACCCACATGTGTATACACACATCTTTTTATTTGGCAGTAAAGGTAATGTTTACCTCATTTTAAAAAATTACACATCTGATATTCATGTACTTAAGCAGTACTCAGGTGTTCTTATTCCTTTTCCTGGGGCTGTGCACATCACAAAAGCTGTGCCATGAGCTCAGACTATCTGGCTTGTGATGATTCTACTTTCCCTACTGTGTCTGCTCTTTTACCTGCTTTCTCTTTATAGTGTTCCATGTGAATTCTGCTGAAAGTTGTAGCATTTCCACAAAATGAACCTATCCCCGTGGTCATGGAGAGTATCCGCTCACAGACCCTATTTTCCTTTTTACTTTAAATACCACACAAGGACAATATTGGTGGCCACAATTGTGAATTTGATCTATGAGCTACAGGAGTAATAGCACTGACACTCCTAAGAGCTGTATTTGGGCAGTGTCTTCTAGATCATCCCGTGGGTGGAAGGAGCTGCTGTCCTGTCCTCTGTTCCCCTAAACTGTATTGAACCTGGTAAGTATGAGCTGGATGAAGCATGGCTGGGAGGGGACACTGCTAGATCATTTCTGTTAGCCTGTTTTCATGTGTTCACTTTCTCAAGAATATGTTTTCTAATAAAATACAAGTACATATATAGTTATATACCTTTTTGTATAACATCAGACAAATATATGACAAAGATATTTCAGTGTGTTTCACTAATATATTTGCATGTGATCCACAAAATTTAGAAATGGTTGTACAGTTGGCCTTATTTTCTGTCATCTTTCTGATGATCTATGGGAACTAATAACATAAGTGTGTGGTTTTGATGCAGCACTTTCTTGTAATAATACTCTGGAGGAAGGAGATTGCTCTTCTGTCCTAAGAAAGACTTGCTGGTTTCACCTAAGGATCCAAGGGTCTCTTGATATTCTGAATGTTGTGTAAACTTAGAGCATCTGTACACATCTCCTACCTCAATCTTTCATGCTTGTAGGACTGTAGAGTCCTAAACAATAATCACTGCTGAAGCCGGGTGTGGTGGTGCACACTAGCAATCCAAGCATGCAGGAGGCAGAGGCAGACGGATTGCCACAAGTTCAAGGCCAGCCTGGGCTACATAGTGAGTTCAGGGGCAGCTTGAACCCTACAGTGAGACCCTGTCTCAAAAAAAGAAAAAATCACTGATGAAAAGAATACAGTCCAATTTAAAGGTGATTTATAATGCTATTGGGCCAGTTTTACAAGGTTATTTGCTAGGGTTATTTTTTAAAACAGAAATAAAGTAAAGCCTAAATTTTAGACAAATAATATGAGAAGACAAACTTTGGATTTATATTTTATTTTTTCATGTAATTATTTAAAATACCATTAAATGCTGCTGTGTGATAGCTTAATTTTATTCCTTTAAAATATTATGAGGGCATGTTTTGGAACTGGCATGAAATAGATGTACAGAAAATAGGTGTCTGTCACCTACAAGTACTTGAAACACTAGGAAGACCACGGAGGACCATGCAGCATGCAATCCACAAGAATCTGAGAACTTAGGAGTGAGACAAGCATTGTTCAATGTTTCCCCTGAGCATGAAAGGATCGTTCCTTAATTTGCTGACTTTGTGAATGAAGAAAATTGTCTTTCTTGTATCAAACTTTTGGAAAAAGATTAAAACTGTTTAATTGTTGCTATGACTTTTCTACTTTGAAAACAAAAATTTCCATATTATTTAGACCAGCTGCGCAGCTGCCTCTGAATTCTTCAATGTGATCTGAGTTCATGGTGCCTAAATATTTGAGATTCCTCTCACTAAAGCATAAGTTCTAAGTAGCTATGGAAGGATAGCCTTAATCTAGGATGTTGAGATGATAAATATGAACGAAGATGTGTCTATACCCATGGTGCTGCGTTATACCCCTCATTTTATAGCTTTATACAGGATTGATTTAGAGCAAATAAGTGAATCATCTATATAGATAAATTAAAGTTGGTTATCACCAAATTCCACAGTATGAAACTTACATTTTCATCCATAACCCTTCAAATATGCTTTTTTTTGCTTGAGGAAGATGTGAAAGTTTGGACTCCTGTTGAAACACCTTTAGTGTGGAAATAGTTGATGTTTACCTCACTAAAACAAAGGAATAGTCATCAGCATTACTTAAAATACTTAGCATTCTCATTCCATCTGCGATGAAGTGAAAAGGAATCTGGAATTTTGGATCCTAATAAAAATGAATAACTACAATCTGATGATTTAGATGAGGTTTTTCTGGCACCACTTTTGAAAATATATAAAATGCGCTGTCTTGGAAATTTCCAAAAATCTGTTTAAATTGCATGTGTCTTATAAACAGATATTAAGAGCCTAGTGTTTTGGTATTTACTTCACCTTGCTCTCTTAGGATGGAACAGTGATGGGATATTTTGTAAACTGTATCAGTTCTCTGAGGTTGTGTATACTATCTACACAATAATAATAACAAGCATTTCATTTCTATGCCATGCTGTCTTCATATTTGGTACATTTGTATATATTATATCTCTAGGAAGTAAATAATGTAGTCGTTCATATTTTATAGATAGATAATTGTCCCTCAAAAGTATAATTTTCTTTTCAAGTCCTGTATTTGATAAATGTCATATCACTGAGGTAAATTGGAGTCACTCATCTGCTTAGCAAAATTCAAACTTAATGAACAAAATGGAAACCTATCGGGATATTTGTTCTCTGTGAATTTTGGCCCAGCAGTAAACCAGAATAAGGATGTCACTGAAATAACACAACTGTGTATGCCTATCCCACAAATAATTACTTCCTGGAAGGATCTTATTTTCAGATCTCAGCCACTCTCCTCTACCAACTTTAACAAAAAATACAGAGTTCTTTTCATGTACCTAGCATTTTCTCTACTTTCTAGAGATATGAGGGCAAATAAGACAATGTGCCTAATTTGTAAAGCTAAAAATTGAGAGGAAAAACAAGGAAATACCTTCCATAATCTGGAACAGTTTCTCACAGAGGCACTGTGAGACTCCTAACCCAGGAACCACTGAGAATGGCTGCGATGGGGGAGAAAGCAGTGGTGCACCCAGGAGGCTTAGGTAGACCTTGGTTTTGAAGGGGGGAAGAATCCACATGTTTTCATGAAGACATAATGTTGATTGTGATTGATTAAAAATGACAATAGTTTCCTTGCTTTTCTCCTCAGACATTTACTGATGTCCTTAACCCATCAAGATGAGTAAAAAGAGAAAATTTTCCAGTTTTTCTGACATAAAAAACACAGTTTTCTTTGAAATCACCATCGGGATCACAGCCAACACTGTCCTGCTTCTGTTCCACATCCTCACATTTCTCCTCAGGCACAGGCCCAAGCCCCTGGACCTCACTATTGGTCAGTTGGCCCTGATCCACCTGGTGATGCTGGTATCAATGGCCTTCATAGCCACAGACACTTTTGGGTTTCAGGACTGGAGCGATGACCTCACATGTAAATCAGTTATTTACATAAACAGGTTGATGAGGGCCCTCTCCATCTGTACCACCTGCTTGCTGAGTGTCCTCCAGGCCATCACCCTCAGCCCCAGAAAATCTTGCTTGGCAAAATTCAAACATAAATCCTCACATTACTACCCTTGTTGCCTTGTGTTTTTATGGGCCTTCAATATTCTCCTGAATACTCGTTTCTTAATCTCCATTGGTGCCACCCCCAATGTGACCTCACACAGTCTCCTGTTTGTCACTGAATCCTGCTCTCAGTGGCCTATTAGTTACTTGTTCAGGTATGTATTTCTCTCACTGGTGAATGTTCAGGATATCTCCTTTATAGGGCTGATGGCTCTCTCAAGTGGATACATGGTGAGTCTCTTGTGCAAGCATAAGAGGCAGTTTCAGCATCTTCACAGCACCAGCCTTTCTCCAAAATCAGCCCCAGAAGAAAGGGCCACTCGGACCATTTTGCTGCTTATGGGTTTCTTTATGCTCATGTACTTTTTGGACTGTGTCACCTTTTCCTCCTCTGGAATATTGTGGAGAAATGAACCAATTAGCTATTGTGTCCGTATGCTTGTGGGCAATGGCTATGCCACAATCTGTCCTTTTGTGCTAATGAGCATTGAAAAGCGAATCATGAAGTGGTTAAAATTCAGGTGTTAAGACAGTGAATGTTCAGTGATGGATGATTTCCTTTCAAATAAACAAGTATTTCAAATTTCTGTTCTGTCTTTTAAAGATATCTAGTTAAGGTTTTAATGTTTACATATTTACTTTGATGTACATGGTTTATAAGTATGTAATAGATGATTAACATTATAAAACTTTGAAGAATCAGAAGCTTCAGTTTCTAATCATACTCACAAAGATTGGATCTCTTACTGTGTGCCAAACTCTAAAGAGCAGGGTGTGTGTCACTGATTTTGTGTGGAGAGACTAGGACCAAGAAAAAGCAGATCGAAGACATTGTATAGAAAATACATGAAGAAAATTGGAGGGACTAACTTGATATTTTTCAATGTATATGCTTTCATATATATTTTTAATTTTATACCGTGGATACTTCAGAAATACTATTAAAATTAATGCTAGAAAAATAAGAACATAAATTCTGGATAAACATATTAATGACTAATAATGAACTATCATGTGTATAATGTATAATGCATATGCAGAGACTATAAGTAAATTTGTACAAAATAATCATTTACCAAGGTAGGATTGAATATAGCTGAATAGATGAGGAGCTATGTTGGAGGTACTCACAGAAAATCAACTAAAAACACATATAATTGGAAGAAAGGGAAAGATGTACTTCCTGATGCCAAAATCAATCTGAAATAAGAGACCTATAGATCAAACAAAACGTAGACATATGATTTAATAAGACAGAAAGCTAGCCCAAAGGGCTGCTGGTGACTTGTATGACCATGAGCAGAATAGAATCACCGTACTAGGAAGTTTAAAAGAAAAAAACAAAAGAGTCAGAAAGACTGAAAAAGTGCATCTAACTTAAGACACACAGGATAAACTTGGGATGTAAGGCCCCCTGAGAGTTTTACCTTCCTTTGAACAGAGGACACTGTAGCCCAGCAACCAACTCCCCCAGCACACACAAGATTCAGTCAACCGCTCCCTCCCCAATAAGTCAACAGATTCTTTCTTTCTTTTCTTTCTTTCTTTCTTTCTTTCTTTCTTTCTTTCTTTCTTTCTTTCTTTCTTTCTTGTAATGTACCAGAGCAGCCAACTGGAACATCTAGGGATAGCAAGTTTAGGGGCTATGTAGACTGCAGCAGTTAAGGTAGTGAATGGAGCAGCACGATGCCTTCTGCCTAGTGAACAGTGGCTTGAGAGAGGGACACAGGACTTAATCATCCTTGTACTTGGCACAGCAATGAGTGGGAGGTTGGCTCTCCTCCAACAGGAGGGGAAATTGAACTGGGACTGAACAGCCCTGGGCTGTCTCCATGACAGCAGCAAGAGCAGCGAGTCAGCCCTCAGCACCATGTCCCACCTCACTCTGCAACAATTGGCACATTGGAAGCAGTGAGTCAGCAAATTTAGGGTCTGCAGCAGAGGCAGCATTGGTGGCAGCATCAGGGAAGGTAGGGTGTGGAACAATATGACCCATCCTGCCCCAGTGGTTTGAGAGAGGGACACGGGACTTAAGCAGCTTTGCACTGAGGCACAGCAACAAATGAGAGGTTGGTATGCCCACTATAGGAAGGGAGATCAAAGTGGGACCAAGCAGCTTTTAGTGGCAGTGGCAGGAGCAGAGAGTCAGCCCACAGTGCCCCACCCCTCCCTGCAACAAGTGGTGGGAGAAGAAAAAGATGTGCCAGTGAAAATGAAACAGAGGAGCCAAATGACATAAAAACCTCATTCATAGAAGTAATTGCAGAAAACTTCCCAAGTATGGAAAAAGAATTTGACATACAGAAGTGAGGTATATAGAACTCCAATTAGTCATGATCAAAGTAAATCTACACCAAGGCATATAATAGTCGATTCTCAAAATTAAGCACAAGAACAGAATATTAAAAGCTGTTAAAGAAAAAATCCAAATTACCTATTAAGGAAAGCTCATAAGAATCACAGCAGACTTCTCAACACAAATAATTAAGTCAAGGACAGCTTGGAGTAAAGTATTTCAAATCCCGAAGAAAACAACTTCTAACAAGAATGATGTAACTTGCATAACTATCTTTCAGAATTAATAGATAAATATGTACCTCCATGACAAAGAATTATGAAGAAATTCAGGTCTCCAAACCAGCTCTACAAAGTGTTCTGAAAGATATTCTAGATAAAACAAGCCACAATTCCAAAAACACCAACAGAAAGAAGCTACCAGCAGGGGAAACAACTAAACAGAAGAGAAAGACAGAGAATCAACAGCAGGAAAATAATATGATGAGAGTAGGCCAATATATAGCAGTTATAACCATCAGTATAAACTGTTTTAATTCACCAAGCAAAAGAAACAGATTAGCAAAATGGGTCAAGAAAAGACCTAGCAATATGCTACATACAAGAAACACATTTAACTCAAACAAAGTTGTAAATGGAAAGTCAGAGGATGCAAAATGATACTTCATGTGACAGGAACAAAGAAAAAGCAGGGGTTGATATTGTATTTGTAGACAAAGTAAACTTTAAGCCAACACTGATCAAAAGAGATAAACAAGGTCACCACACACTTCTTAGGGTAAAACTGAAAGAGGAAGAGATAACAATCAAAAATATATATGCATCAAATACAGATGCAGCCAACTATATAAAACAAATTAATGGACACGATAAAGCAAGTACTAACACAATTGTAATGGGGGACATTAATACCTCACTGTCATTCCTGGAGGCAAGTATTGTCCTGATACCAAAGCCAGAGAAGAACCCAACCAAAAAAGAGGACTATACACAAATCTCCCTAATGAACATTGAAGCAAAAATCCTCAATAAGATTTGCCTTTGTTATTCTTTTCCTTTTCTCTTTAAAATGAAAAAAATATGCATATACAAGGATAGTTGGGATAAGTGTATTGCTGATGTCTATGGTTTATTGAAAGGAATACTTAGTGCTTAAATTTTTTTTCTTGACCAATTTTGCATGCTTGTATCTGGTAATAAAATAATCTGATTTGAAGACAACAATGTGTAATATAACAACCAGTGGTGAATTCCTACCATCTTGTATGGTGAAGTTCTGTATCATTTCCAATGTTTTTTTATTATGTGTTATTGTCTTTGAATGTTTGATGAATCTTGCATTCTTACATCTGGTGGACTGAGCAACTTCACTGAAGACAATAGTATGTAGTGAAGCAACCGTTGTTAATTCTTATCATTTGGTTTTGAAGTCATGTATCATTTTTGTTGCTTTGGTGCTGTTTTGTTTCTGTCTTCATTGTTATTGTTTTATTAGTTTTTTCTCTTTAAAATAAAAAAGAAAACTATTGAAAAAATTTTAAAAAGATGCTGACAAACAGAAGGCAAAAACTTAAGAAGATTATACACCATGATCAAGTAGAATTCATCTCAGGGATACAAGAATCATTTAATATATGAGAATCAATAAATGTACAATACCATAACAACAGAGCCAAAGACAAAAATCACATGATCATCCCAATATGCAGAAAAAGCACTTGACAAATCCCAACACCCATTCATGAGAAAAACCCTACAGAAATTGGAATAGATGGGATTTATCATAATCTGATAAAAGCCATCTATGAAACAAAGTCAACAGCGAACATCATACTAGATGATCAAAACCTGAAAGCTTTTACAGTAAAATCAGGAACAAGATAATTATGTTCACTGTAATCACTCCTATTCAATACATTTCTGGGAATATTAGATTAGATAGACAAGAGAAATAAATGGAAGGAATAATGATAGAAAATTATTATTTGCAGATGATTTGAATTCTACATAGAAGTTCCCCAAAACTCTACCAATAGACTTTTATATGTAATAATCAAACTCAGACTCATAGCAAAACACAAAGCCAACACTCAAATATCAATAACATTCCTTTACACTAATCACAACCTCACTGAGAGAGAAATTAGGGAACTCACACCCTTCACAATAGCATCAAAAAATGAAATACTTAGGAAAAAATCCAACATAAGAAGTACAAAAATGTTTACAAGGAAAATTACAGTACTCTCTTAAAGGAGATCAAAGAGCATATCAAAAAATGGAAGGATATCCCTTGCTCTTGAGTAGGAAGATTCAACATAGTGAAAATGGCCATCCTCCAAAAATTGTTATATAGATTTAATGTAATCTCAATCAAAATACCATTAGCATACCTCATAGAACTTGAGAAAACATTATTAAAATTCATTTGGTAACAGAAGAGACCTAGAATAGGAAAAATAATTCTGGACAATAAAGGCAAACAGGAAGCATCAGAATCCCTGATTTGAAATTATACTAAAGAGTTACAGTGATTAAAACAGCATGGTATTGGTTAAAAAGAATAGATGCAAAGATCAGTGTAACAACTACAACATGCAGGAACATCTACAAACACACTCAGCCACCTTATCTTTGACAAAGGGACCAAACACTTTCACTGGAAGAAAGATAGCTTCATTAGTAAATGGTTCTGGAAAAACTGGCTCTCTACATGTGAAACAAGAAAACTAGACCCATGTCTCTCACCATGCACTAAACTCAAATCAAAATGGATCCAAAGAAATCAGCAACAGAGTGAAGAGACAACCAACAGTGTGGGAAAATATTTTAGCCATTTGTCCCTGAGACAGAGGGATTCCATCTAGAGCATATAAAGAATTGAAAAAAATCAGACCCCCAAATTTAAAGACCCTATGTAAAAATGGTCATCTGAGATAAATACATATTTCTCAGATGAAGATATACAAATGGAAAATAAATACATGAATAAGTGGTCAACATCACAGGGCACTTGAGAGGTGCAAATGAAAACAATGCTGAGATTTCACTTCACTGTAGAAAGAGTGATTATTATTAATAAATCAACCAACAACAGATACTTGAGGGGCAGTAGAGAATAAAGAACGCTTCACCACTCTTTATGGGAGTGTAGACTGGTGCAACTAATTTGGAAATTGGTGTGGAGATTCCTCAAAAAATTCATTTGACCTGAGTATTTCCCTATTTGAAACAGAGAGAACCTTCCCAAAAGAATTAAAAGCATCATACTACAGCAGTACATATGCAACCTCATGTTTATAGCCACATACTTTGTAATAACTAATTCTTAGGAACAACACAAATGCCCATTAATCAATGAACAAATAAAAATGATGTCATTGTTTTATACAATGGAGTACTATTCACCCACAAAGAAGGGCAAAAAAGAGACATGTATAGCTAGATGGATGGACCTTGAAGTCTTACTCTTAAGTGTAATAAATTGGGCACATATTTAAATATGGTATTGTCAGTGTGAGAAATTGAAAGTATAAATAAAAACCAAAATGTACAGTGGATTTTGTGAAATAAGAAGGAATTATTCAAAAGGTAACCACAGCTAGGGAGGTGGAGGGGAAAAGGAAAGAAGTTAAAAGGAAAAATGATAAGAGAAAGATGAAATGGAAACAAAGCTTTGTAAATAAGGAGTGGAAGAAGGGTTAAAGGGAAAGGAAGGGAATGCGGAAAAAGAGAAATGAAGATATATCATGTACAGTTACAAATTTCCTGTGATGAATGTGATCATCATGCATACACAAATTGTATCAAAAATTTAACTTAAAAGATACTTAATCATTATTTAATACATACAAAGTGAGAAAATTCTCCATAAATTTTATGAATTAAAATTGTTGATATCTTAATTCTCTAGGTATAATTTAATGGTATAGCAAAGGAGACAATAAAGCTAATCATATCTATGTCTTGGGTATGGTAGTGGTAAGCTTTCCTTCATGTATCCCAGGGTAACACTTTTAACAAATGTGTGAGCTAAATATCAGCTATTATTGCTCCAGAGCATGGAACAAGCAGACAGAATCAATTCTCAAAAATTACTTCAAATATAGTAAATTATATATCTAGGAAAATATTTCAGTGGAGATAAGTCCAAAACTTGATGTATGTAGAAGATAAAAATGTCTAACAGTTCAGATTCATTTTTTAAAAAGAATAAAAATAATAGGAAATTAAAAACAATGCAGAATTTCCCTAAACAAGATGATAGAAATTCAACAATGGTTGTTTTAAGGCATATTGTTGTCTTCAAAGTAGTTCAGATTACCAAACATAAGCTTGCAAAATTTGTCAAAAAATTAAAAAGAAGAAGAGAAAAATGTAAGCATTAACTGATCCTTTAAATAGACCAATGGAAATCAGCTGTACAATTATCAAAGCTATCCTCTGTATATACACTTATATGTATATTTTCACTTCCTTCTTTCTATCTTTATTCCTTTCCCCTCATCCCAGTTGTTCTTTTCCCTTCAGCAGTTTCTTTCCCTTTCACAGTATCTATTGTACCTGTTAATTTTTATTTACTCTTTCAGGTCCTTACACTAGGAAACCAATATGATATTTACACATTTGGGTCTGATTTATTTCATTTTTTTATGAGTATGGTCTCTAGTTGCATCCATTTGCCTATAAAAAACTCCAATTTATCTTTTTTATAGCTAATACTCCATTGTATAAAAATGCCACATCTATTTTATCCATTCCTCAATTGGTGGGCATTTGGGTTGTTTCCAAGATATAGCTATGACAAGTTGCACTGCAATAACATGGGTACATATATATTGTTGTGGTATGATGTTTTCAGTTCTTCTGGAAAATATGCAGAAGGGGAATAGCTGAGTTGAATGGGACCTCTAATCTTAGTTTTTGAGGTATGTCCACATTGATTTCCATAGTGGTTATACCAGTCTACACTTCTACCAACAGTGGAGAAGTGTTCCATTTGCTCCACAGTCCCTGCAGCATTTGTTACTGGTTGACTTGGTAGTCATTTTGTTAGTCATTGATGGTAGTCATTTTTCTAGCTGGAATCTCAGTGTTTTCTTAATTTGCATTTCTTGAATGACCAATGATTATGAACATTTTTTCATATATTTCTTTGCCATTTGTATTTCTTCATCTTAGAAGTGTGCATTCATCTCACATGCCCGTTTATGGATTGGGCCTTTGAATTTTGGGTGCCTGATTTTTTTGATTCTTCATATATTCTGGACAGAAGTCCTTTCTCTGAGGGACAGTTGGCTAAAATTTTTTCCCAATTTGTGGATTTGAAATACTTCATTCCAAGCTCTTCCAGACTTGATGGTTTGCATTGAGATATGTGCTGTGATTCTGATGGGCTTTCCTTTATAGGTGAGCTGTTTCTTTTATCTAAAATCTTTTAATATTCTGTTGTTTGCTGAATTTCTGGGATCTTGATTATTATTTGTCTGGGTTTAGATTTATTTTGGTTGTGGCTAATTGGAGTTCTATGTGCCTCACCCTCTGCATGTCACATTCTTTTCCCATGCTTCGGAAATCATCTTCTACTACTTCTGCAAATAGTCTTGTTATGTAATTTGTATTGACTCCTTGTTTTTCATTTACACCTATCAAACTTGTATTGGTTTTCTTTGCATCATCTTGCAGCTGTTGAATTGTTATTTCCTGATTCCTTGTTATTTTTAAGAGGTCTTTCCTTTTGGGATTGCTAGCTGCAATACTGTCTTTGAGGTTTGAAAATTTATCTTCAGTTTCACTCAAGCAGTTTTTCCAACTTTCAATGGTATTTTCAAATTCCTGTATATCTGTTTGAATCTATTCCATGCGTTCTATTTCTTTCCTATATTGTTCATTCAATGGCTCCACCACTTTTCTATGCACCACTATTTTTTATCTATGTCTTCTTTTAGATGTGTTGAACAATTCTTTCATTATTATTGTCATTTCTTCTTTTACCTGAGAGATTATTTCTGATCTGAATTCTTCTATAGCCTGATGGATTTATTTCTTTACTTCAGTTGGTATAATTTCAGAAATTTCAGGTGTGACTTCCAAGGTCTTCTTTTTCAACATTTCCTGGACTTGTTCTGGATGGGTTGGAGGTCTGTGATTGTACTTTTCTCTTTTGTTTTGACATTTTCAAAGCTCCTGACACTCACCAGGGCTCAGCATCACTCTGGTGATGGTGGGAGGATGGGGTGTGGCTCACCAAGCTCCTGAGTTTCACTGGGGCTCACCATCACTCTTGCAATTGTATGGGTTGCAGCTCACTGAGGCTCCCCAAGTTCACTAGGGTTCAGCATCACTTTTGAGGTGGTGGATGGGTAGGACATGGCTCACTAAGGCTCCAAAATCTCCCCAGGACTCAGCATTGCTCCCCTGACATTGGGGAGTCATAGCTCATGGCTCACCAATGCTCCTGAAGCTGTCTGGGTCTCCACTCCCAGATTCTTTAATAACCATATGTGGGATATAAATGTGATAAGTAGGTGTCAATCATTGTTCATTAGAGGAACAGAACACACACACAGACACACACACACACACACACACACACACACACACACGAATACATTAGTCCTTCAAGGGCTGTCTGTAGAATGATGTGTGGAAGAATGGAAAAAGACCATCTGCATGATGAAGTTCTGAAAGATCCAGTGAAAATTCAAAGGCCTAGAGCTCACTGCAGAGTCCTGTGAGTCTATGTACAAGGCACTGAATTGTCTGTGTTGAAAAACTGAATATACTAAACTAGAAGGCTGAAGAGTCTATGCTAATATTATAGTTGATACATTCTGTCAACTTGAGGAGTTTAGGAGCTTAAGTAAGTGACTCAGCAGTTCTACAACCTGGGGTGAAAAGGACATGCCTTTGGCCCTCGAGGATGTTGTTCATTGTGTCAATTTGAGAAGTTTAAAAGTTCAACTAAGTAATTCAGCAGGGGGACAGGATCCTTATTTTGTAAACATTTTCAGCTTGTGGAAGAGGAGGGCATGGAGATGGTGTGAGTGTGGCAGATAGCTGAAAAGGGCAGAAAAGAGGCTTGCTCACCCCTTTTCTTGTTCTTGCTGCTTTTGCCACCTTCTGCCACTTTGGACTGTTGTCCCTGTGCCATACCACCTACCTTGGAGCCACCTGATTATGGACCGAAACCTCCACAAACTTTGAGCTATATAAACCTTTTCTTCCTTAATTTTGGGTGTTGACTAATTTGTCTGAGCAATGAGGGAAAAGTAACCAAGACAGCTAGAATTCTGGAGATGGCATCCACAGACCATGGAGAAAACTGGAGATCCTCAAAAGAAGAAGTGAGACTTTCTCTTTCCATTTTTATTCCATTCAGGCTTCAAGCCTACTTCTTGCTGCCACCCACCCCAGCTTGAGTCTTTCCTTTTCAGTAAATCCATCATTAATCTATACTCAGAACTTTGCTAAATTAATTAGCTGGGTATTTCTTACTCAATCTGACACCACAGTTAATGATCACAATCCACCCCTTGTCAACTTGACAACCAGATACACTTCCTTAAACCATACTTAGTCACCAGATACAATAGCAAGTTCATGATTACACCTAAAATGTTTCAACTATCCTGCATACAAACAAAAGCACACAAATTTCCTCCCTAGAATAAAAGTAAATATTTTCTTTGGGTGTTGGGAGCCACTGGAGTTGGTTGTTGGTCATCTGTCTGAGGGTGGGACAG
This sequence comes from Chinchilla lanigera, assembly GCF_000276665.1. Taxonomy (NCBI): domain Eukaryota; kingdom Metazoa; phylum Chordata; class Mammalia; order Rodentia; family Chinchillidae; genus Chinchilla; species Chinchilla lanigera. Next base: position 12,231,210 of record NW_004955429.1, on the reverse strand, counting down.
ATCCAGAGTGTCTCAGGCAGTCAAGCTACCTCAGTATTGAAAAAAGTGTACTGCTTGGACAATTACAGTCCTAGTCTTAGTCTTAGTTGCTAGGTAACATTATCTCTCATGATACTACTTTGTAAGTGTATAAAATAAACGTCACTACTGTTGGAGTCAGCCCTCTTGCTCATCAGGCAAGAGGTAACTCCACCTGACCCTGGCTGCTGTCTCTTGTCTTTATTTTCTAAATCCTCTCACCGTTTTCTCCTGGCGACCGTGGAGAGACCACTGACTCCCACATTTGGGTGATGCTTACTCCTAACATTTCATAACTTAAACTTTATAGCATAGATTTAGTAATACTTATGAATTGATATAGCGTCTACTCAAATGATATTACAAAGGAAGCATATCAGAAAATAGGAGAGGACTATTACATTTACAACCTTGTTTTTGTAATTATTCACAGAGTTATAGCTGATATTCATGGCTTCTTGCTGGGGGTGGTAATGCATACCTACAATCACCCCACTAGGGAGGCTGAGGCAGAAGGACCACCATGAATCTGGGCTACATAGCAAATTCAAGGCCAGACTGAACTACATAGTGAGACCCTGTAGCAAAAACAAAAACAAAAACAAAAACCTTCTTATACTATCTATTCGTATTGCCTTAGCCTTCAGCAAGGACTTCAGCAAGTCTTAGTTCTTTCCTTTGTTGGCTGAAGCATACCTTCATTCCTGAAGGTTCTGGACCATTTGTCACCCTGGCTGGATTAGTATGTTGTAGTTTATCATTGACCTTAATAACAGAGTATGGTAATACTAGGAAGCACCTTAAGGAATCTCCTGTGGTCCAAATATATTCTTTTCCTCCACTGTGGAGTAATAATCTAATTTCTCCTTGATAGCATGGATCAATCAGCCCCTGCTAACACTGTAACTCCCTTTTTTAGCTTGTGTGCCTAGAAATTTAATGATCCTAAAATGACTAGGGGAAAGTCTTAGCTTCCAGTTCAATGAAATCATTGTGCTTTGTGATACAAACCTTCCCTTCTCTGGAACTAAGACTTTTAGGCCAGTAGAGTATAAGATCATTGGATACAAGAAGCAGAAATTTTACTCTTAGTTCACTAGAGTAATTATGAGTGGTAATATTCTCACTTCCACCCTTTGACTCCTGGCCCTATGAATCCTGGCTATGGGAGACGACACAAGGCAATATAGGCGGTGTAGGGTATTTGGGCAGCTTCTTCATATAACTTACTTACATCCCCCGGACCTACTCTGGCTTTATCACATATGTATCATAGCCATTTAATGATGGACTGTGGTTGTGCAATCCAACTTTATTATGTGGTGGATCAGGTAATACCCCAACTAAGAGATGGGAAGATCATGTTTCATGGTAACCTTGTGTCCCAGGGTGGAGGGTTCAGTTTCCACTAAAGCCCTGCTGTTTGGAGCTGTGTTTGAAAGTGAGATTGGTTGTTTGAAGATGATGATAGATCCATGTCTCAAAATCCTGGAAGCCTATACTACGATTCAACAGTGGGGGGCTTTTAGATAATCCAAACAGCATCCCTCTTTGCTACTGATACTTCAGTGCCATTGGATCTGCTGGATCACATGTCCCCAGTGGTAGTACAGCCTGCATAGCAACCTGGACCTTTTGTGATAAAGCCAGAGTAGGTCCAGAGGACATAAGTAAGTTATATGAAGAAGCTGCCCAAATACCCTACTCCTCCTATATTGTCTTCTGTCTCCCAGAATAGACCTACTGCCGCATGGAGTGTACCATATGATCTTTGATCCATTTTGACTTCAGTTTAGATCTTTGATCCATTTTGACTTCAGTTTAGTTTATGGTGATGGATATTGGTCTAGCTTTAGTCTTTGGCATGTGGAGAGCCAGTTTTTCTAGCACCATTTATTAGAGGGCCTATCTTTCTTGCAGTGAACATGTTTGGCCCCTTTGTCAAAGATAAGGTGGCTGGGGGCTGGGGATTTAGCTCAGCGGCAAAAGCGCCTGCCTGGCAAGCGCAAGGTCATGAGTTCAGTTCCTGGTACCGGAGAAAAACCAAAAAAAAAAAAGATAAGGTGGCTGAGTGTGTTTGGAGTTTTAACTGCATCTTCAAATCAGTTCCATTCATCCTCAGATCTTTTTTTGCCAGTACCGTGCTGATTTTATCACCATAGCTTTGTAGTATAATTTCACATCAGGGGTTGTGATGCTTCTTGCCTTTCCTTTGTTGTCCAGAATTGTTTTCACTATTCTACATCTCTTCTAGTTCCAAATGAATTGTAGGAATGTTTTCTCTAGTTCTGTGAGGTACACTAATGGTATTTTGATTGGGATTGCATTAAATGTATATAACAGTTTTTGGAGTATGGTCATTATCACTGTTAGTTTTCCTTTCCATGAGCTAGGGACATTTTCCCATTTTCTGTTATCCTCTTCGATCACTGCTTTCAGAGTACCTTAATTTTCAATATATAGATCCTTTACTGCCTTTGTTAGATTGATTCCTAAGTATTTCATTTGTTTGGATGATATTGTGAAGGCTGTGGTTTCCCTGATTTCTTTCTCAGTGAGTGTTGTTTGTGTACAGGAATGCTACTAATTTTTGAGTGTTGACATTGTATCGAGCTACATTACTGAATTTGGCTATTAAATCTAGAAGTCTTTTGGTGGAGTTTTTGGGATTTTCTATGTAGAGTATCATGTCATCTGCAAATAATGATAATTTAACTTCTTCCTTTCTGATCCTTATTTCTTTTATATCTCTCTCTTGTCTAATTTCCCTGGCTAGTGTTTCTAGAACTATGCTGAATAGGAGTGGTGACAGTGGACATCCTTGTCTTGTTCCTGGGTTTAGAGCCAAAGCTTTCAGTTTTTGTCCATTCTTTTTAGCCAGACCTATCTTCCTGGGGCAGGTGCCCAGCTGGGCAGATGCTTTGCTGCCACCTGCTGGAGATGAGAGGAAGGAAAAGTAGTTTACGTCCTCAGCGCTGCAATATTACTGATGTGCACTCAGCTTGCTGTCCATGAGATGATGTAAATGAGGACTTTTGAGGATGCAAGTTCTGGCTACTCCATTTATGATCTCTTTTGACTTCAGAGATGTTACTTACACCTATCTTTGCGTTGGTTTATCTGTGATCTGAAGGTATTAATGGCTTCTCCCTCCTTGCTTTGTTATGTGATCTGAGATGATACACATAAAGTGCTTAAAATGCAGCCTGAGCCACAGTAGGCAGTAGGTGTGCATTTGTGAAATTACATTAAGGGGGCAGCCACAGCCTCCACTTGGTGGCATCTCTGTTTGGGAAAAGATGGCTGTATTTCAAGTGGTCTTTTTTGATGGGTTTCTGGGTGGAGATATAGTTTTCCCACTGGTACTTGTTCTTTTACTTTCTCTTTTTAATGCATGAATGAAGACATCAACAGCACAGACCACAGATACCCCTTACATTACTAATATACCTGTAGCTGCTGGGAGTCCTGTACTGAGCCCATCACTGTTGCTGAATGAATGAAAGAAGGAAAGAATATTTTATCAGGGAAGAGAGTTCAGAACAGTGAGTGGGGCCAGGATCCTTCAGAGGTCAGAGGATGGTGGCAGGACTTAGAATTGAACAGATTTTAAGCCTTCGATTGGTATTTTCTATGAAAAGTACATGATGTTTTAGAACTTGATGGTCAGTAGCCAACACTGACCTTTTATTATAGGAGTAACTAAATGATGGGAAATATAAATCTCTATTGCCTGGGCCATTGGTAATCTGAGAGACTTCTTTGTCTGGAGGCCAGTAGCTCCAACAGCTTGAAAGCCAATTGACTATTTGGTCCATTAGCCACCTGGCCCTGGTTCATAGAAAGGTATGCTATAAGTTACTTTTGTTTGTTTCAAACACTGAGTCAAGACTCTCACTGACATTTCTTGCTTTCTGTGATGATCAAACTGAAACCTATGGCTGGAACTGGGATCCCAAGGGCTGGAACTGGAGTCAGTAGTTGTTTAATGGAATTAAAGGCCCTCAGTTTTGGGGATTCTCAGAGAAAAGGGTCCCTGATCTTGGCTTCCTTTAGACTTTGATAGTCAGGTTGAACTATGGATCTATAGTTGGACTATAGCAGTCCAAAGGTAACTCTATCCTGTGGTCACCAGGAATGCATAGAGCTATCTTTTGACTGTTAGAGGAGGAATTTGGATGATCAGTTATACTCTGTCTTCAGATAGTCCCTCTTATCCTGGAGTTGGGATTAAACCTCGGTAATGAAACTTTCAGCTGAATACTTGAACCTTGGATATGGATGTGTTATATTCCTGAGCTGCCAGAGCATAAGAGTTTGGAAAGTATGGGAGAGAACTGATTCCTGAGTGGAAGAACCAATGAGAAGGACATTCACGTATTGGAATAGCGTTGCACCCCTTAACTGGAGATGCTGAAGGTGTTGTGACAAAGCCTGTTCAAACAAGTCTGGGCGATGTCTAAAACCCTGAAACAAGACAATCCAGGGTTAACTTACCACTATCATGTGGAAGATTGATCTACTCAAAGACAAAACTAGGCTAACAAGAGGGGTGTATATGGATTCAGAAATTCACAAGACTGGAAGAAGTGGACCTGGATAGGAGCTGGTACAAATTGGAACGGTGATTTTTGGTTGAAGCAGTGAGACTGGAAATTTTCCTAGAATTAGGTGGAGGAAATACAGCTGTAGGGCAAAGGTAAAGAGATTTATTTTACAATAAGAAACTTTGGTTTTGGTTGTGCAACATAAAAGCCTGGACATACAGAACCTCAGACTATTTCCAATGATATTTTCATTCTTTTTCTTTGTTTTTTGAGACAGGGTCTCGATATGTAGTTCATACTGGCCTTGAGCTCACTTTGTGGCCCAGGCTGGTCTCAAATTTGTGATGATCCTCCTGCCTCAGCCTCCCACGTGCTGGGATTATAGGTGTGTGCCACCATGTCTGGCTGCTCCAGTGATATTTTCAAAGCAGGCCCAATAACAGGATGTTGTTAAAATCAAGGGTCTCATTCAGGGTCCATAAGACTATACCTGGAAAGTTGTATTGCAGCCAGGTACTGTTGCAAAGTAAAATGAGTTTTATTTTCTTTAATGTTTTCAGGTCAAACTTATCCCAATTAGGGGAGGTGCCCTTGAGAGACACAGCCCAAGGTTGTTTCCCGTCTATTATTAGAGGAAAGAATAGTTCCACAGAGGTGAAACAATAGTTCATGACATTTCAGAGGTGTCCCTGTCAAGCCTTCTGTGGAACTCTGAAGCCATGTATCCTCTGGAGAACCTTTCCCCACGGATGATAGGACATCCCACACCAGATCAAACCCACTGTGATACTCCAGGCATTTTGCCTCCCATTTGTGGGTCAGGAGCTCAGGAAGCACTGCTTCTGCCTCAGGACTCCAATAAGCAGTTGCCTTATTGGGACCCTTGCTCCATATTCACTGGTTCCTTTCCCCTTTCTTGAAGGTGTAGTTTTGCTGCCTTTCTTTGGGGTACAAGCCTTCAGGTGCATCCTGGATGTATACATGTCATTAATCAAGGAGATTTACTAGGTAGACTTACAAGATCAAGTCTGGAGAGTCTACAACAGCCATCCGTTCATTGGAAGGCCAGAGAGTTGAGTAACTGATCACCCCAAGGAGATGGAAACCACAGAAAAAGATGGATCAAGAATGCAGCACTAGTCCAGAGTCAGAGATCTGCTAGCCCACTGCAGATTCACTGGTATAAGTCTTCATTGGAAGGCTGAAGAAACTGGAGACCAACGTAAAAAGTGGAGCTCTTTCAAAACACAGACATTTCTATCTCTTTTCCTCTTCCATCCCATCAAAGCTACAACCCTATAGATTGGTGCCATGCACATCAAGGGTGGGTCTTCCCACTCAGTTTGATGATCTACAGGTCAGTCATCCATGATACATCCAGAACTGTGCTCCAGTCTACTAGGTGTTCTTTAATCTGTTCAAGTTAACACACCATGATCTTGGTCACATAGCGTCTTGAAAGCACTAAGAGTTATAGTGGTGTTAGGATAGCTATGAACCCTCCATAAGGCAATTGGAAACTAATTGAAGCAATGTTTAGGGGTCTTTTGACACACCTTAAGTAGGGTCTTTAGAGTTTGACTTGGTTGCCTTTTCCAAACTTAATAGTGGGAAATTTGACATGGTGAATGGCGTGTACCGATACACATTGAACAGTGTGATTGATTTTCACAAATGATCCTTCCCAATTCTAAAGGAGCTCTATTATGCTGGCAATAACTTGTCCACTTTACAGGTAGTCTGAAAAGTTACACTAGAAACAAAACCCTGGACATTGGGCAAGCTCAACCCCTTGAATGGTGTGTGCAGAGAGATTTTCCATGCTGATATACTGTGCATTAGACAACTGATGTGTAATATTTTCTGAGAAATACTGTTTAATTACTCAAAGTGCCATTACATACTGAATGTGACTCCAGCAACCAAACCACTAATGGCAGCAACTTATTATGTTCATTCAGTATGAAGACTCTTGTCCTAGAATGTTGTCATTTGCATTTCACAAATACTTTTTCCACATTTCAAAGCTACTCTCTTCATTGGGGGCGTAAATGGTTCAGTGCGGAGCTAGCCTGAAGAGAAGACTCTCCGTCCAACAAAACATCGTGGATAACTAGAGAGCACACATCTTGCTTGGAGGGTGTAGAGTCATTTCTCATGCATAGATAGCATACATTTCACAATAGCCATTTGTTGAATTCTCACAAAATCTCTTGCATTCAGCCACTGTGATGACATACTAATAGACTGAAAAGAAAATGTAACTAAAGCAACGAAAACTTTGGTATGAGGAAAACTATGTTGACTAACAATTAGAGACAGTGTCCCAGGATGCAGCAGTCTGAATTTTAAATATGTTCTTTTCCCATTCCAAAGCCAGATGATTGATAGGCTAAAAAGAAGAACGTGACTATCACATGGAAACATTATAGATCTGGCCATCATAACATCATGAAGGGAGCATGCAGAGACATTTCACATGCTGGCATCCTAACTTTTCTCACATGTTTAATAATTTCTAAGTAATTTTAGGTCTTGTCAGCAAATGGCCATTATATAAACAGGCGTAAAAGAAGAATGTGACTTCTACCAAACCATTGACCTGAGGAGAACATAGTCTGTGGAATGGAGTGTGAACACACGTGGTGAGGTCTGTGGTAATTTGCACTTCACAAATGCTCTCTCATTCTTATGCTGTTCTCTTATATTGGAGATAAATGGTCCATTACACAAAGGCTGAGAAGGGTTCTGCGATCCAGCATCAAAACCATGGTATCTTCTGGGTGTGGTGGCACACACCAGTAATTCCAGCACTTGGGAGGCTGAAGCGAGAGGATTGCCATGAGTTCGAGGCCAGCCTGGGATATATAGTGATCTCAAGGCAACCCTGGGCAAAAGAGAGAGACTTGTTGCAAGAAAAACCACACACACACAAAAAATAAACAAACAAACAAAGATATTGAGGAATGTGAACACCTTCCATGGAACATGCAGCATTTTCCTCCCTGACATAGCATGCAATTCACAGATGGCGTCTGGAAATTGCTAAGAACTCTTGTCAGCAAATGGGACACTTTTAGATAGACAGAAAAGGAGAGTGTGAGTCCAATGAAAACCATGGGCACCAGACAAATTAACAGCATGAGTGCAATGTGCAGAGACACTGTCAGTGCTCTGATCACAGGTGTTTCTCAATATCTCTTTAGCAGTTTCAAAGAAACTCTCTTTCTCCTCTGGCAATGGACCCATGTCCCAAAGAGCTTAAAAAATGTGATGTCACCTAACAAACGACTGGCCTAACAAACCACAGAGTATGCATGAACAAGTCCCATGCTGGGGAATGAATGCAGTCTCCACGAATGCTGTTTCCACATTCTGAATGCAGTCTCACGTTGGCAGCGAATAACCCACTATACAGATATGTTGAAAAGGGGAAGTGTTCCTCCAGCAAAAAAAAAGATGGACAGATGGCAAACTTAATAACTTTAATGCAGTGTGCAGAGATATTTCCCACTATATGATGGCATATACTTCACAAATGCTTTTTTAGTGATTTCTAAGTAAGTTTCTTATATTCTGCCAAAGGTACCATCATACACACAGGATAAAAAGGAAAATGTGATTCAGGGCACAATCAACGACCTGAGGCCAATTTAGTACATTGAGTGAAGCATGAGGACCCATGTCCCCAGCCGTGATAATCTGCATTACATAAATGCCCTTTCATCTTTCCAATGCTACTGCCTCATATGTGGAGCAAATGGCATATTCCACAGATATGCTGAAAAGGTAAAAGTGACTCCAGCATTAAAATCATGCACATTTTGCAAACTTACCTCCATGAATTGAGTGCACAGAGATGTTTCCCACTTGAGACAGCATGCATTTCACAAGTGCTCTTTAGCAAGGGACCTCTTTTATATTCAACAAAATCGACCAATGTACTGATCTACTGAAAACAGAAATGCAGCACACCAGCACTGACATAATGCAAATATAATATGTTAAGTGGGGTGCATAGACTCATGTCCAAGGCTGTGGTAGTCTGCACTACACAAATGCTCTTTATGTTTTCCCAAGGTGGTGTCTTATGTTGGCAGTAACTGGTGAACTATGCAGGTATATGCTCTAAAAGAGAGCCACAGTATAAGCATGCATATTTGGCAAACATGGCAGCTTGGATTAAGTGTACAGAGACATTTCCCATGTTGAGATGAAATGCATTTCTCAAATGCTGTTTAGCAATTTGTAAGAACCTCTTTTCTGGTCAAGCATGGATCACGTTTAGATAGGTTAAAAAAATTATATGTGATTCCACCAATGAACAGTTGGGGAAAACTTAATATGTTGAATGGCATGTGTAGACACATTAAAAAGTTTGTGTTAGTCTCCATTCCAAAAATGCTTTTTCCTGATGATAAAGCCATTGTCTTATATTGGCAATAAATGGCCCATTACACAGACAGGCAGAAAAAGTGAATGTGACTCCACTATAAAACCATGGACATCTGCCAAACCCAACAATTTAAATGAGTGAGTGGGATCTGCTTGAACTTTTGCTGATTTCCCTTGAGTGGATGCTTCTGTTTTGATTGTTTTATCTATACAAGCTCTCTTGTTTTAATTGGAAAGTCTATCATAAACAGAATTACTGGTTAATATTAGACTAATTTCTTACTCCAGTTGGCAGACAACCAGCTGCTATTTCTCTTCCTTTCTGACATCTAGAAAGAATATAGGGCCTTGCTAGAATATGGGCCTTATGTTTCAAAACAATGAATCTTCCCATTGATGTGTAGGCATTGAATGTGCTCCTCAAAACACTGTTGTCATTACAGGAGCTTTCCATTAGTTCTTAAATTGAAGCATGGTTTTTCCCCTTATATTGATAACTTATTCAAGTTATTTCATTGAGTAATTTTTATTAAAAAATGTAATGTTGCCTTAGTTTTGTTATTGTTATTGTTGAATATTTAGTTTAAGCTCTTTCTTCATGGAATCAAAGCAACTGCTTTGGTTCTAAATAGCAATTTGTAAACACCAAAGGGGAAATTTTAAAACACAAGCTAAAAATACAAGATTTGCTGTTTTGACAATAATACTGTTATTCCTCCAAACTTGATTTCAAGAAGTTTTTAGTTTCCAAACAATATTAAGTAATTCTGAATGAGATATGAATCATATTAAAGCTGCTAACTTACACATATTTGACATTCCCCATTCTTCTCTGGATCTTAAGGAGAAAGGACTTCAGGATTGCTTCAGTGCACTAGCAGGATTTTATTGTGCAGATGGCAGAGGAGAGGGAGATATCTAGACAAGTTTAAATTTACAAACATCAGAAAGTGCTAGAGATTCAGTAGATATAAAATATAAACAGGAGAATTTGGAGGAGCCTTCCTCTTTACTTTGGGAGAGAGAGAGAAAGAAAAGGAGATAGTAGGAAACTGCATTGAGATGTAAGACTTTGGGAAGAGAAATAGATTAACAGGAATTTTAGAGGAAGTTTTTATTTTGTGTGTATGTGTATGCTGTATGATGTAATTTTTTCTTTGGTGCCTTTTCATGAGACGTTTACTAAGGACTTACCTTACTTTTTTATTATCTTGGGAGTTGGATGTGTTCATTTTTAATGTGCTACTCTGCTAAGACCACTATTAAAGTTGGGTTTTAATTTGGGGTCTTCATCTATATTAGTTTATGAGAGCTGCTATAATGAAATTTCACAGACTGGGTGTTTAAAACAACAGAAATACATTTTCTCACAGTTCTAGAACTAGTAGTCCAAGGTCAGTGTGCTGCACTGGCCTCCTTTGAGGCCTGTCTCGTGGCTTTCAGATGTCCCCCTCCGTCTACTTCTGTGCATGGCTGCTCACACATCCCCAGTGTTTCTCTCTGCACCATAATTGCATCTTCTAAGAAGGACACCAGTCAGATTGGATTAGGGCTCAACCTTACAACCTCACTATTTTTTAGTCACTGCTTTAGAGACTATATTTCCAATTACAGTCATGTTTTGGAAGAGCACAATTCAGCCTATCACATAATCTATAGGGTAAATAATATACCTTAGTTATTGCAGGGTGATTAGGTCCACAATCTTTGGATTGAATGTACAGTGAAGATTAAATAAAAAGAGGCAAATGGAATGATTTCAGGGCTCCAGGGGGATCAAAGCCCTCTCACAAAATTCGAGATTCTCTTAGGGCTAAGGCCTTAACCTTCTCTGGGTGGCCCGTATTTATTTGCTTATCAGAAGAAGAGAGGGGAGTATTGAAGAAGGGTGGAATTACTCAAGGACTTCTCCAAGTAAGGCATTAAATTAATCCTTAATAAGAATTAAATTAATCCACCCAGGAGTGAGATGCCTTGGGCTATAGTCTTTATCTAGTTGAGGTTGGATCTACGTGTCCTTGGCTGTGATCTTGTCTTTTCCTTTGAGGTTTTATGGCTTTATCCACCATTACAGGTTTCAGTAGGGATAAATGACTCACAGAGGTTCACTAACTATGAGTCTGTCACCCACTTCCAGACAAGTGGTCTAGACTTTGGACAGATTCACAAGTAAACATAAAAAGCCAACTGGTTAATGTAAGTCCTGCTTGGGGCTGCTTCATAGTGGTCTCCATCAGTAATCTGTGGGAGGAATATATAATTTAGAGAAATCTAGGGCACACGATGGCTTATTAATTATTTCACGAATACAGACTAGTAGAGTTATAAGGAATCTTAAGAACCACTCTTACCATGATGTTAATAAGATGTACAAAGTTTTTATTTGCCAAGGTTTAGCTCTGTTTAGAGCCTCTATTTCCAACTACAGTCATGTTTTGGAAGAACACAATTCAGCCAATCACATAATCTATAGGGTTAATACTATACCTTAGTTATTTCAGGGTGATTAGGTGCAAATCTTCGGAATGAGTGTACGGTGAAGATTAAATAAAATCTTACTCCTCCGTTTCCCTCTCTAGTGTTTTGAAAACTTATGATACTCTTTACCATTATACTGAAAAATCTTAATTTTTCTAGGAATTTCTAGATAATCCAGGGAAGTCATTAATATTTTACTGTTTTGGGACAGTACTAGACAGAAAATTGCTTCTAACTACATGTCTTATTATTTATGAGATACTGCTTATCTCATTGTTTATTTCCATTAATTGGAGAAAATAAAGTTATTTCTAGGAAATTTATTACCAGAATACATATAATAAAAGAAGAAAAACACTAATAAATTCAATGCTTATAACAAGATAGATTTAAAAAATGAAAGACATGGAGTAAGAGAAGATGTCCCAGTAGCAACAGTGAAAAAGAAACATCACTATAGACCTTAAAGGTACTAAAAAATAAGTAGAGAGAACTTTATGAAAACTTTTTACCAAAAAATAACACAAAGTAGAAGCAACAAATACTGTGAAACACACTTTATCCAAACTGGCAGAATAAGAAATAGAAAAACGTGTACAAATATATTATCTGCTCTATCTGCGTCTCTCATTATATTCCCAAATCAATCCTAGGTTTACTGTATGTCTAAAACTTTAAGACTGACATAGTGCACTTTCATGATCTCAGAATAAGAATTCTTAAGCAGGAATTGGACTGCATTGAAATTAAGAACTTTTGCTCACCAAAAGAAACTACTTGGAGGGCAAAAAGGCAACCCAAGGTAGTACAAGATATTTATAATGCATATAACTAGCAAGTGGCTCATTTATGAAATATATAAAGAACACCTATAAATTAATAATACAAATATGCATATTCACTGCAGATAAAAATGGGTTTGAGCCATTCAATCAAAAGGAGTACATGCAATCATTAAAAAATATCAAGATATGTTAATCTCATTTTTAAGCAGGCAAAGTAAAATTTAATCCTCAATGAGATCCCACTGTGCATGTACCAGAACGGTTAAATATAAAAGACAAGTGAGATGAAGCTTAGTGAGCAAGTTAAGTAATTGTGTGATGGAAGTCCCAACAGTCCCAACAACTGATGGTGATGGAAGTCCCAATGGTCACGTTAGGAAACGGCATCCTTTAATGTCGAGCACGTCCGTTCCCTAAGACTGGGCAATCACGTGCTGGTTTCCCCTGCACAGATTTGACTTATGCATACTTCCTTGGAATGCAATGCTCTTCAGTTTAGCACTTGTCCTAGACTTTCTCATTTTTAAGTAAAATGTCATTTATAGTTGCATTAAATAGTTTGGAAACTTTTGGTGGACTTCATCTTTATTCTTTGAGCATCTGTCATGATCTTATCTATCAGTGTGTGACACATGTGCAATATAAAGAGAATTGGTATTTTAACCCATTGTTAACTCTTCAAGGCAGTCTTGGATAGCATCTTTTTCTTTCTCCAACTCTCTCGATGCCATATAAAAACTTCGCTTTTATGAACAGCGTGAAGAGTGCTTTTTGAGCACCCTCCCCCTGGTCCTTTCCCTCCCTCTCTCACATAGGCAAGTCTACAGATCGAGTACCTTTCTTCCCATCTGAAATTATAGCGAAAGTTCTTAACACTGCTTCCGGCTAGAATAGCAGCCAACTGTGTCACACCCTCTGTTTCTCAGTGGCCTGCAGAAACTAACAAATGGTGTGACCAGTAGGAAGGAGAACTAGAGCTTAGGTACTTGAAGTGTGGGCAGAAAATATAGGTTGAACTGTCCTGCTAAAGAGTGAATCAAACACAATCTAAATGCTCTTGTTATGTTGGTTTTGTGATACATTAGATGTTATAAATCCATATTTATGTGAATATTTGGTCTTTTAAATTTCACAATAAATTATCTTGAGAGTAATGATCCAGAATGAGCAGAACTGCAATGAAAATTAAATAGCACATTTCAGATTCTCAAGGAAGCTGAGGATAAATACACTATCTTCACTAAAAATATGTGAGCACCTGCTATCTGTCCTGAGCACAGGGTGTGTCTGAACATGTGAAAACCAGAGGACATACATGAACTGAAGAAGTAACTTCAAATTGTATGTCTTCTAGCAAGGTGGATTTGCATACCACTGCACAAAGCATGATTTTTCAGTAATATCACAGGACGATGGTAAATTAATTTTGCTTAGTTTTGAATTTTAGATATTTTTGTGCAAACACAAAAAAGTGAAGCAGAGGTCACAGGGTGTGGACTCACTCTGCTTACAGGGCCATGTTTACAGCAGCACAATTTGTCGTAGCAAAATTTTGGAAACAAACCAAATGTCCATCAACAGAGGGGTGGATAAGAAAAACGTGATATTTTTATACAAAGGAATAATTCTCAGCTATAAGAGATAAACTTGAGGCTTTTATAGGTAAATGGGTGCAACTAGAGACCATACTCATAAGTGAAATAAATCAGACTAACATGTGTAGTTAGTCTGATTTGTTGTGTTGTCTGATGTTGTGTTGTCTAGTGTCTAGTTAGTCTGATGTTGTGTTGTCTCCCTAGTGTAAGAAACTGAATGAGTAAATAAAACTGAAAGGTACAATAGATATTGTGAAAGGGAAAGAAACTGCTCAAAAGGAAAGAACAACTGTGATGAGGGAAAGAAGAAAAGAAAGAAAGAAGGAAGGGAATATATACACAAACACAATAGCTAAGATAATTGTACTACTAATTTCTATTGGTTTATTGAAAGGAACAGTTAATGTTTAACTATTTGATCAATGTTGCATACCTATACCTGGTAATCTGAGCAACTACTTTGAAGATAACAATAAGTAATACAACAACCACTGTCGATTTCCTACTATCTTGTTTTGAAATTCTGTATCGTTTTTATAGTTTTTGTGTTGTTTTGCGTTTGTCTTTGTTTCTGCTATTTTGCTTTTGTTATTTTGTCTTTAATATAAGAAATGTGAAGCAATAGATGTCAGAGAATTGACCTTACTAATAGAGTAGGGATTTTGTGAACACTTTTGAGGTTCCTGTGTTGTTATAGCAGTGCCACTGGTATCTCAATTTTTATCTCCAACTCATGGAATCAAAGTCAAACTTTCATTTTATCAAGGAGAAGGCACATGAGATGTTCGTTAATGCTTTCATAGATTTACTTAAACATCTAACAGTGAAAATAATACAATCAACCCTCAGTATCAGCAAAGGATTCATTCTAGGATCCTCTACAGAAACCAAATTCTATGGATGATCAAATGCTTTATATAAAATGGCATATATTT
>NW_004955429.1:12188962-12216357 GCF_000276665.1 Chinchilla lanigera | reverse complement strand
CTTTGTTCTCGCGTCCTGGCCTCTGGGATTGGATGGGGCCTACCTGGCTCTGTGCGCACTTTTCAGCTGGGAATCGTGGTGGTATGTGTCCAGCCCACACTTGGACCCAGGAGCCCTGCCGCTCCCGGAGAACTCACTGCCTACAGTCATGTTTTGGAAGAACACAATTCAGCCTATCACATAATCTATAGGGTAAATAATATACCTTAGTTATTGCAGGGTGATTAGGTCCACAATCTTTGGATCGAGTGTACAGTGAAGATTAAATAAAAAGAGGCAAATGGAATGATTTCAGGGCTTCAGGGGGATCAAAGCCCTCTCACAAAATTTGAGATTCTCTTGGGGCTGAGGCCTAGACCTTCTCTGGGTGGCCCATATTTATTTGTTTATCAGAAGAAGAGAAGGGAGTATTGAAGAAGGGTGGAATTACTCAAGGACTTTTCCAAGTAAGGCATTAAATTAATCCTTAATAAGGATTAAATTAATCCACGCAGGAGTGAGATGTCTTGAGCTATAGTCTTTATCTAGTTGAGGTTGGATCTATGTGTCCTTGGCTGTGATCTTGTCTTATCCTTCGAGGCTTTACGGCTTTATCCACCATTACAGGTTTAAATGACTTTTTTTAAATGCAAGGATAAATGACTCACAGAGGTTCACTAAGTATGAGTCTGTCACCCACTTCCAGACAAAGGGTCTGGACTTTGGACAGATTCACAAGTAAACATAAAAAACCAGTTGGTTAATGTAAGTCCTGCTCAGGGCTGTTTCATAGTGATGTCCATCAGTAATCCATGGAAGGAATATATAATTTAGAGAAACCTAGGGCACATAATGGCTTATTAATTATTTCAGGAATACAGACTAGTAGAGTTATAAAGAATCTTAAGAACCACTCTTAACATGTTGTTAATAGTATGTACAAAGTTTTTATTTGCCAAGGTTTAGCTCTGTTTAGAGACTCTATTTCCAACTACAGGCATGTTTTGGAAGAACACAATTCAGCCAATCACATAATCTATAGGGTTAATACTATACCTTAGTTATTGCAGGGTGATTAGGTGCAAATCTTCAGAATGAGTGTACAGTGAAGATTAAATAAAATCTTACTCCTTTGTTTCCCTCTCTAGTGTTTTGAAAACTTATGATACTCTTTACCATTATACTGAAAAATCTTAATTTTTCTAGGAATTTCTAGATAATCCAGGGAAGTCATTAATATTTTACTGTTTTGGGACAGTACTAGACAGAAAATTGCTTCTAACTACATGTCTTATTATTTATGAGATACTGCTTATCTCATTGTTTATTTCCATTAATTGGAGAAAATAAAGTTATTTCTAGGAAATTTATTACCAGAATACATATAATAAAAGAAGAAAAACACTAATAAATTCAATGCTTATAACAAGATAGATTTAAAAAATGAAAGACATGGAGTAAGAGAAGATGTCCCAGTAGCAACAGTGAAAAAGAAACATCACTATAGACCTTAAAGGTACTAAAAAATAAGTAGAGAGAACTTTATGAAAACTTTTTACCAAAAAATAACACAAAGTAGAAGCAACAAATACTGTGAAACACACTTTATCCAAACTGGCAGAATAAGAAATAGAAAAACGTGTACAAATATATTATCTGCTCTATCTGCGTCTCTCATTATATTCCCAAATCAATCCTAGGTTTACTGTATGTCTAAAACTTTAAGACTGACATAGTGCACTTTCATGATCTCAGAATAAGAATTCTTAAGCAGGAATTGGACTGCATTGAAATTAAGAACTTTTGCTCACCAAAAGAAACTACTTGGAGGGCAAAAAGGCAACCCAAGGTAGTACAAGATATTTATAATGCATATAACTAGCAAGTGGCTCATTTATGAAATATATAAAGAACACCTATAAATTAATAATACAAATATGCATATTCACTGCAGATAAAAATGGGTTTGAGCCATTCAATCAAAAGGAGTACATGCAATCATTAAAAAATATCAAGATATGTTAATCTCATTTTTAAGCAGGCAAAGTAAAATTTAATCCTCAATGAGATCCCACTGTGCATGTACCAGAACGGTTAAATATAAAAGACAAGTGAGATGAAGCTTAGTGAGCAAGTTAAGTAATTGTGTGATGGAAGTCCCAACAGTCCCAACAACTGATGGTGATGGAAGTCCCAATGGTCACGTTAGGAAACGGCATCCTTTAATGTCGAGCACGTCCGTTCCCTAAGACTGGGCAATCACGTGCTGGTTTCCCCTGCACAGATTTGACTTATGCATACTTCCTTGGAATGCAATGCTCTTCAGTTTAGCACTTGTCCTAGACTTTCTCATTTTTAAGTAAAATGTCATTTATAGTTGCATTAAATAGTTTGGAAACTTTTGGTGGACTTCATCTTTATTCTTTGAGCATCTGTCATGATCTTATCTATCAGTGTGTGACACATGTGCAATATAAAGAGAATTGGTATTTTAACCCATTGTTAACTCTTCAAGGCAGTCTTGGATAGCATCTTTTTCTTTCTCCAACTCTCTCGATGCCATATAAAAACTTCGCTTTTATGAACAGCGTGAAGAGTGCTTTTTGAGCACCCTCCCCCTGGTCCTTTCCCTCCCTCTCTCACATAGGCAAGTCTACAGATCGAGTACCTTTCTTCCCATCTGAAATTATAGCGAAAGTTCTTAACACTGCTTCCGGCTAGAATAGCAGCCAACTGTGTCACACCCTCTGTTTCTCAGTGGCCTGCAGAAACTAACAAATGGTGTGACCAGTAGGAAGGAGAACTAGAGCTTAGGTACTTGAAGTGTGGGCAGAAAATATAGGTTGAACTGTCCTGCTAAAGAGTGAATCAAACACAATCTAAATGCTCTTGTTATGTTGGTTTTGTGATACATTAGATGTTATAAATCCATATTTATGTGAATATTTGGTCTTTTAAATTTCACAATAAATTATCTTGAGAGTAATGATCCAGAATGAGCAGAACTGCAATGAAAATTAAATAGCACATTTCAGATTCTCAAGGAAGCTGAGGATAAATACACTATCTTCACTAAAAATATGTGAGCACCTGCTATCTGTCCTGAGCACAGGGTGTGTCTGAACATGTGAAAACCAGAGGACATACATGAACTGAAGAAGTAACTTCAAATTGTATGTCTTCTAGCAAGGTGGATTTGCATACCACTGCACAAAGCATGATTTTTCAGTAATATCACAGGACGATGGTAAATTAATTTTGCTTAGTTTTGAATTTTAGATATTTTTGTGCAAACACAAAAAAGTGAAGCAGAGGTCACAGGGTGTGGACTCACTCTGCTTACAGGGCCATGTTTACAGCAGCACAATTTGTCGTAGCAAAATTTTGGAAACAAACCAAATGTCCATCAACAGAGGGGTGGATAAGAAAAACGTGATATTTTTATACAAAGGAATAATTCTCAGCTATAAGAGATAAACTTGAGGCTTTTATAGGTAAATGGGTGCAACTAGAGACCATACTCATAAGTGAAATAAATCAGACTAACATGTGTAGTTAGTCTGATTTGTTGTGTTGTCTGATGTTGTGTTGTCTAGTGTCTAGTTAGTCTGATGTTGTGTTGTCTCCCTAGTGTAAGAAACTGAATGAGTAAATAAAACTGAAAGGTACAATAGATATTGTGAAAGGGAAAGAAACTGCTCAAAAGGAAAGAACAACTGTGATGAGGGAAAGAAGAAAAGAAAGAAAGAAGGAAGGGAATATATACACAAACACAATAGCTAAGATAATTGTACTACTAATTTCTATTGGTTTATTGAAAGGAACAGTTAATGTTTAACTATTTGATCAATGTTGCATACCTATACCTGGTAATCTGAGCAACTACTTTGAAGATAACAATAAGTAATACAACAACCACTGTCGATTTCCTACTATCTTGTTTTGAAATTCTGTATCGTTTTTATAGTTTTTGTGTTGTTTTGCGTTTGTCTTTGTTTCTGCTATTTTGCTTTTGTTATTTTGTCTTTAATATAAGAAATGTGAAGCAATAGATGTCAGAGAATTGACCTTACTAATAGAGTAGGGATTTTGTGAACACTTTTGAGGTTCCTGTGTTGTTATAGCAGTGCCACTGGTATCTCAATTTTTATCTCCAACTCATGGAATCAAAGTCAAACTTTCATTTTATCAAGGAGAAGGCACATGAGATGTTCGTTAATGCTTTCATAGATTTACTTAAACATCTAACAGTGAAAATAATACAATCAACCCTCAGTATCAGCAAAGGATTCATTCTAGGATCCTCTACAGAAACCAAATTCTATGGATGATCAAATGCTTTATATAAAATGGCATATATTTGCACATAACCTATGCACTTCTTGTATACTTTAAATCATCTCTAGATTAGTTATAACACCTAATGCAGCATAAATCCTATGTGAGTGGTTGTTAGAATGTATTTTTAAGGCCTACTGACATGAAAAATGTCTGTATATGTTCAGATTTTTTTCAGTTATTTTAAGTCCAAGGTTGGTCACATCTGTAGGTGAGGAACCCACAGAAATTTAACCCCAAACTGAATGTGTTATAGTTGAGACACAGAGACAAACTTTGGTGGAACATGGTAGTGGGGTGAAAACACCGGTAAGGGAATGGAGAAACAATCTTTAGAGTAGAAGAAAGTATTTATAAGTCTTATATATGAGCAGGGATTTATATGCAAAGAACTCTACTGACAACAACAACAACAAAAAACCTAATTAATAAACAGGCAAAGGGCTTGAAATGTCTCCAAAGCATTACAAATGGCCATTAGGCACATAATAAGATGTCCAGCACCATTAATCTCTAAGCAAATTCAAAAAAATCATCAAAGAGATATCATTTAACACACACTAGGATAGCTACAAGAAGTGTCAAAAGAACATTGAATGTTTAAATTTAACAAAGCTGATTAGAATAAAAATACATTGCAATTAATAATGGGATTAGTTTGGTAGAAGTAAGGGGGAGTATTTTGAGAGGATTAATGACATGTATTTTTAGTGTAATACATTTTAATTACTATTTTTTATTTTATTGTATGGAAGAAAGGTAAAACAAAATTTCATAGCAAAATAATAGGAGAATAATAGTAGATGATACATTACATATCATCTTCAAAGTAGTTACTCAGAGTACAAGATAGGGACATAAAAATTTATCCAATCAGTATTAGCACAGACCTTCTTTTTCAGTGAACTAAGAGTATGGCTAATAGTATGGCTATAGAGTATGGCTAATAGTATGGCTAAGAGTAACACTAATAGTATGGCTAACTTGGATTTTTCTCCTTTTTCCATTTCCCTTCCCTGGTTCCTTTTAAACAATTTCTTCCCATTTCACAATATCTATTGTGCAGTTTAGAACTTATTTTTTCTTTCAATTTTTCATACTGGGGAAACAAGATGATGTTTACACATGGAAGACTGATTTATATCACTTATGAATATGGTCTCAAGTTGCATCCATTTACCTATAAAAGTCTCAAATTTATCATTTGTAATGACTGAGTAGTATTCCATTGTATAAAAAGACCACATCTTTTTTATCCAGTCCTTGGTTGATAGGCATTTGGGTTGTTTCCAAGATTTAGCTACTACAAACTGTGCTGCTATAAACATGCATACATATAGATAGATGTGGTATGATATTTTTAATGCTTCTGGGAAAATACCCAGAACTCAAATAGGTGGGTCAAATGAAACCTCTAATCCTAGATTTTGAGGAATCTCCATACTGATTTCCATAGTGGTTGTACAAGTCTACACTCCCACCAGAAGTGGAGAAGTGTTTCTTTTTCTACAGTCTCTCCAGCATTTTTTACTGGTTGAGTTCTTGATAACCATTCCTTTTGGGATGAGATGGAATCTCAGTGTTATTTTAATTTGCATCTCTCAAATGACCAGTGAAGTTGAACATTTTTTTTTCATATATTTATTTGTCATTTGTAGTTCTTCATCTGAGAAGTGTGTATTCATCGCAGATGCCCATTTTTGGATTGGGTCTTTCAATTTAGGGGGTATGATTTTTTTCAATTCTTTATAAGCTCTGATTAGAAGTCCTTTGAGGAACAAATAGTTAAAATTCTTTCCCACTCTATGGGTTGTTTCTTTACTCTGCTGGAGATTTCCTTTAATGTGCAAAAGCTTTCTAATTAGATGAGATCCCAGTTGTTGATTCCTTGAAGTATTCCCCATGCAGTCTGGGTTTTGTTCATAAACTTCCTGCCTACCCCTATGTCTTCAAGAATTCTACCTAATTTCTCTTCCATTAGATGTAGTGTTTCTGTTTTAATATTTAGATCTTGGATCCATTTTGACTTTAGTTTAGTCCATGGTGATAGACAGGGGTCTAATTTTAGTCTTTGGCATGTGGAGAGCCAGTTTTTCTAGCACTATTTATTAAAGAGGCTACATTTCTTGCAGTGAAAATGTTTGGTCCCTTTCTCAAAGATAAGGTAGGCGAGTTTGTTTGTAGTTGTGTCTGCATCTTCTAATCTGTTCTTCTGATCATCTGGTCTGGTGTTTTTGCCAGTATCATACTGATTTTTATCACTGTATCTTTGTAGTATAACTTCAAGTCAGGGATTGTGGTGCCTCCTGCCTTGCCTTTGTTTCCAAGGATTGCCATTGCTATTCTAGGTCTGTTCTGGTTCCAAATAAATTGTAAGAATGCTATTTCTGTGTGGTATGTTAATAGTATTTTGATTTAGATTTCATCAAATCTGTATAACAATTTTGGAAGTATGAACATTTTCACTATGTTGGTTCTTCTTATCATTGAGCAAGGGATATCGTTCCATTTTCTGATATACTCTTCAATCTCCTTTTTCAGAGTACTGTAATTTTTGATATATAGATCTTTTATGCCTTTTGTTAGATAGATTCCTAAGTATTTTATTTTTTTGAATGTTATTGTGAAGGGTGTGGTTTCCTTAATTTCTCTCTCAGTGAGTTTGTTGTTTGTGTATAGGAATGCTATTGATTTTTGAGTGTTGATTTTGTATCCAGCTATGCCAGTGAATCTGCTTATTACATCTAGAAGTCTTTTGGTGGAGTTTTTGTGGTCTTTTTTGTAGAGTATTTTGTTATCTGTGAATAATGATAATTTCATTTCTTCCTTTGCTACCCTTATTCTTCTTACTTCTTTCTCTAGTCTAATGGCACTGGCTAATGTTTGCAGAACTATTTTGAATCTGAGTGTTGTTAGTTGACATCCTTGTCTTGTTCCTAATTTTAGAGTGAAAGCTTTCATGTTTTGTCCATATAGTACAATGTTGGATGTTGGTTTGCCATAGATAGCTTTTATCAGACTGAGATAAAGACCATCTATTCCTATTTTCTGTAGTGTTTTTTAAAAATTATGAATGAAAATTGGACTTTTCAAAAACTTTTTGCGCATCTACTGAGATGTTCATACTATTTTTCTCTTTGGCTTTGTTGATATGGTGTATTACATTTATTGATTTGCATATGTTGAACCATCCCTGCATTCCTGGGATGAATCCCACTTTGTCATGGTATATAATCTTGATGATTTGTTACAATCTGTTTGTTAATATCTTATTGAGAATTTCTGTATCTATGTTCATTAAGGATATTGGCCTGTTATTCTCTTTTTAGGTTGGGTCTTTATCTGGTTTTGGTATCAGGGTAATATTTGCCTCCAGGAATGAGTTAGGAGAATTACTTCCCTTTCAATTTCATTAAAGAGTGTGCGAAGAAATGGTATTAAATCTTTTCTAAGTTTCCTATAGAATTTAGCAGTGAATCCATCAGGATCTGGGCTTTACTTTGTTGGTAAGTTTTTAATTATATTTTGAATTTCATTAATTGATATTTGCATGATTCAGCTTTGGTAATTCATATTTATCACATAGGAATGTGTCCATTTCTCTTGTGTTTTACATGTGTTATGGTTTGTGTCTGGATGTCCCCCCAAAGCCTTATACAGTCATACAGTGGTCTTCTAGAGTTTATGATTGATCGATGGTCCAATGCTGGGATTATGGGTATGAGTGCTATACCCACCCTGGGGGGGATAATTTGCATACAAATATAATGGAGAGAAAGAGGCTTGCTGCTCCTCCACTTTTGCTCTTGTTGCTTTTGCTATTTTTTGATGCTATGAACTATTGCCTCTGCCGTGTACCACCCTGTCTTTGAGCCAGCCAAGTATTGACTGAAATCTCCACAAAGTATGAGCTAAATAAACCTTTCTTTCCTTAATTTTGAGTGTCAGGTATTTTGTCTCAACAATGAGAGAAAAGTAACAAAACAGAATATGATACCAATGGAGTGGGGTCATTGCTTTGACTGTACCTGACCATGTGGCTCAAGAGCTTTTGGAAATGGCTTTTGAGAAGTGTTTGGAAAGGTTCGGAGATTTCCCCTGAAAACAAAGTGCTAGAATGCCTTCAGCTGATTCTGGTCAGAGCTCAGAAGACTGATAGAGACACTGCTGGTAAAAACCAGGCTCAAGATGTTTCTGCTGGGAAGAAGGACTGCATTGATTGCTGGAGTCCAGACAATGTATGTTATGACTTGGCAGAAAGCTTGTCTGCATTTTACTTGTGTCCAGAGACCTTGCCTAAGACTGAAATTAAGGGCAGTGGACTAATTATTCTGATAGACAAAATTTCAAGGTAGTCAAAAGTTGGGGCAGTGGCATGGCTATTGTTGGGGGCTTTTAGCCAGATTTATGTTGAGAATCAAGAGCAAAGAGCCAAGTATGATGCTTTCAAATGTGAGTCGGGCCAGAAAGGAAGCTCCAGTAAAGCTGTGGACTGCAAAGATAGAGCTTAGGAGATCTCCAGTGCTGAGAAGGGACAGGAGAATAGAGAAGATAGCCTGCGGACATCAAAATAAACAGCAAGTCTCCACTCTTTAAAGTCTCAAACCTGCAAAAGTGAAAGACTTCGTTTTGAGGAGAAAGCCACCAAGTGCCATGTTCCAGAATGATGGCAGTGGCTACACCAGGTTCCAGAATGCCAGCTGCACAGAGAA
Source organism: Chinchilla lanigera (assembly GCF_000276665.1). Lineage (NCBI taxonomy): Eukaryota > Metazoa > Chordata > Mammalia > Rodentia > Chinchillidae > Chinchilla > Chinchilla lanigera. The sequence continues at coordinate 12,207,328 of NW_004955429.1, read as the reverse complement.
TTTTCTTTCCATGTTCATTTGCATGTTTATTTTGCATTCAGTGGTCAGGCTTCCCAGTTCAATGCTCAGAGAAGCAGAGCAAGAAAAGGAGCAGATGTCAGGTGCGAAGGGGATAGTCTCTGAGGGGTTCACCCCGTTTTCCCTTTTCCTCAAAGAGATTCTTCACCCATTACACATTTAGTGTCATGCCTCACTTCCTCACTGGAGTTGTCATCATCATCATCATCATCATCATCATCATCATCCTGTCGAAGGAGGAGAAACAAATGGAGTTCTGTCTCACCATGGTCTAAGCCCAGCTAGCGTAGAGAATTTGTTCCTCAGAATTGGATTCACAGTGCCTAGTGATCCAGGCATTCGACCCCTATGGCCAAGAAAGAGGAAATCTCAGCTACTGCTCCAGGAGGCATCAGACCTTTGTGTCGTCCATGTGGTGGTGTTTTTACGTGCATGCAGAATACAAGAGTTCAGAGATTCAGAAAGCTTCTGCCCAGATTTCATGAGACCTGGGAGGGCAGTATGTGAATCTGTGAAAGAGAAGCCAAAGATGCAGTGGAGCCACAAGAAGTTTGGAGAAGCAAGGCATGTGGATTGTCTAAGGAAAACTACAAGAAGGGAGAAAAGTGGGCCCAAGACAGAAGCCATGGGAACTACACCCACCAGAAGTGCCATAGGGGTGGAGTCACACAAGCTCTTTGGAGCTTACAATTTACCACAGATTGCTTCAGATGTTCCACATGGAACTACAGGACTTAATGTTTGCCCTGCTGGATGTTGAACTTGCTTTGGTCCCAATGCTTTGTATGCCCCCATTTGTACCTTTTGGAATGGTAATATTTATCTTGTGCCATTGAATGCTGGAAGTGTGCAACTTCTCATTTGTACAGGGGCTCATGGCTAAAAGTTTTCATTAAATCTCAGAGGAGGCTTGGGACTTGGACTTTCAGCAATACTGAAATTGTTAGGACTTTGGCAACTCTTCAAGATGGACTAAAATGCTTTTTGTATAAAGGGATGTGTATGAATCTTTGGGGGGCCAGAGGTGGAATGTTATGGTTTGGGTCTGGATGTCCCCCTAAAGCCTCATGCAGTCTTAGAGCAGGCTTCTAGAGTTTCTGATTGATCCATGGTCCAATGCTGGTATTATTGGGGTGAGTGCTATACCCACCCAGGGATGGGTAATTTGCACACAATACAAGGGAGGGAAAGAGGCTTGCTGCTGATCTTCCCCTTTAGCTCTTGTTGCTTTTTATATTTTCTGCTGCTGTGAACCGTTGCCTCTGCTGTATATCCACCCTGCCGTGAAGCCAGCCTAGTATGGACTGAAATCTCCACAAACTGTGAGCTAAACTTTCCTTTCTTAATTTTGGGCATCAGGTATTTTGTCTCAGCAATGAGAGAAATATAACCAAGATAGCATGCAGGTAAAGATTTTTGAACTAAGTGTTGATGATCTAAATTCCTACAGGATCTGTAATGATTTTGCCCTTTTTATTCCTCATTGCTTGGATTTGAGCTTTTTCTTTCCTTTATTTCAACAAAGTTGGCTAGGGGTTTCTCAATTCTATTTATTATTTCAAAGAATCATCTCTTTGATTTATTAATTCTTTATATTGTTTTCTTAGTCTCCATTGTGTTAATTTTTGCTCTGATCTTTCTAATTTCCTCCTTTCTATGGGCTTTGGCCTTGACATGCTCTTCTTTTTCTAGAAGTTAGAGGTGCAGCATTAGGTTATTTATTTGTGCTTATTCAGTTTTCCTGATGTCAGAATTCACCACTATAAAGTTGCCTCTTAAGACTGCTTTCATTGCATCTTATAGGTTCTGATAGGCTGTATCTGCATTTTCATTTAATTGTAGATGTCATTTAATTTCTTCTGTAATTTCATCTTTGGCCCATTGGTTGTTTAGGAGGGTGTTATTTAATTTCCATGTGTTTATGGAGATTTGTGGTTTCTTTTGCCATTAATTTCCAATTTCCTTGCATTATGGTCAGATAATATGCATGGGATAATTTCAATTCCTTACATTTACTTAAGCATGTTCTATGGGCTAGTAAATGGTCTATTTTAGAGAACATCCCATGTGCAGCTGAGAAGAATGTGTATTCTGATGTTGAGTGGAACACTGTGTAAATTGTATTAAGTTCATATGTTCACAGGTTTGATTGAGTTCTGACATTTCTTTGCTGATTTTTTGTGTAGTTGATCTGTCTGTTTGTGACAATGGGGTTTTAAAGTCTCCTGTTATAATTGTATTATTGCTTATTTTTTCATGTCTATTAATATGTCTTATATAGTTGGGTGCTCCCACCTTTGGTGCATATATATTTAAGATTGTTATCTCTTCCTGTTGAAGTTTCCCCCAAAAAGTATGTAGTGATTTCCTTTATCTCTTTTGATCATTCCTAGTTTGAACTTCACATTTTCTGCTAACAGAGTAACTACCCCTACTTTTTTCTGCATTCCTGTGGTATGGAGCATTGTTTTCCATCCGTTGACTTTCAATCTATGAATTGCTTTTTGTGAAATGTGTGCACAGCATATTGTTGGATCTTGTTTCTTGATCCATTCTGCCACTCTGTTTGCTTTGATTGGTGAGTTGAGTTCATTTACATTGATGGTTATAACTGATACGCATTGGCTTACCTTTGTCTTGTTATTTTCTTACTATTGGTTTCCTGCTTTGTTCTGTTTCATTGCTCATCCTGCTTGGTGGTTTTTTCTATTGTTATTCTTGGAATTTTGCTCATTTTTATCTCTGTCTAGAATATCTTTCAGTACTCTTCATAGGATTGGTTTGATGGTTAGGAATTTATTCAACTGTTCTTTGTCATGAAAGTGTCTTATTTCTCCATTAATTTTGAAAGATAGTTTTGCAGGGTACATCATTCTGCATTGAATGCTATTTTCTTTTAGGACTTGAAATACTGCACTTCAAGCTTTTCTTGATTTGAGTGTTTGTGTTGAGAGCTGCTGTGTGTCTTTTTCCCCAGGTACAATGCTGGTTCACCTAACTTACTACCGGTTGATGAACACTGTTAATGTTCCTTTGGACTTTTCTGCACCATGAGCCTCACCTGTCCATCGTGTGCACCCTAGCTGAGATCCTACTGTGTGTCTGGTGTTCCCCTGGTCACCTTGTCCCATTGATATAGGGAGGGGAGAGTCTGTCACTTGGATTCTTCCTGCTGAGCCAGTTGCTGGGTCCTGCATTAATCACTATTTTTTGAACACCCCTCATTGATCAAACACTTATGGCAATTTCTGTCATTTAAAAATATCACTGTTTATGTCCTTATCCACCCATTCACCAGTTCTGGTAGCCCGTGACTTCTGACTCTTCCTGGAAGCCAAAATGACCATGAAAGGGAAATGGTTTGTATTGATTCTGAACATCAATGCAGCCACAACAGCAAAACTGAAGACACTCATGAAAGAGTATTCCCAGACCTGCTTCAGAAAGGGGCAAGGCTGATAGTAAACAAGGAGGAGGATTTTGAGGGTATTAATGACAATGCATCTTTCAGTATCATTTTAAAAACATTTATACATTCAATATATTCTTGATATATTTTCAAGTCACATCTTATATTATTAATTGGAAGAAAGGAAAAGAAAGATGGTACAACTGCTGTAGAAAGGAGCATGTCAGTTTCTTATAGAGTTAAACAGAATGAACACAGGATCAGCAATTCCACCAAAGGAACTGAAAAGCAGGAAATCAAACATTCTGTATAAATATGTTAGTAGCAGCATCACTGACAGCAGTCAAAACAGAAACAAACCAAATGTCCAACAGATAAAAGAATAACAAAATGTGGTCTATAGATGCAGTGGAATATTATTCAGCATTTAAAACAGAATGAAATTCTGATACATACTACAACATGGATGAATCTTGAAAACATTTTAAATAAGTATCCTGACAAAAAGGACAAGCATGAAGTGACCACTCATATAAAATATCTTTAGTAGGCAAGCTGATAGTCGGAAAATAAAATAAAGGTTATCAGGACCTGGATGAAGAGAGAAATGGAGAGTTATTGTTGAATAGATATAGAGTTTCTGTTTGGGGTGATGAAACAAGTTCTGGAAGTAGATATTAGGCAGTGATTGTACAACATTGTGAATGCATTTAATTGCCCTGAACAAGATGGTTAATGTACATTTTATGCTATGTATATTTTGCTACAATAAAATGTGCTATCTTACTAGTCTAAATGGAGGCAATATTTGGAAAAATTTTATACACACAGCCCTACTTCACCTCCCAACCTCTTCCTATTTGATTCCCATCATTTTCAGATTTTTAGAAATGTTTCACCACTTAAATAGTTGTTTTGTTAATAACATTAATTGTTCTGTGGGAATATTGCACATTTTGGAAAAAATGCTCCAAATTTTGGTTGAATTTATTCAGAATCTGTTGGAAATCTTAAGAAATATTTGAAAGTTAAGCAGCTTTTGAAACTTAGCAGACTGCAATTATTGAAAATCAAGCTTGTAATCAAAAAGGGACTCAGTTTTAGTCCTATAGAAATCATAAAGTTGACGGGGTGTGTTGGGGAGGATTATCAAGCAAGTTAAATGATAAGACCTCAAATCCTGTACAAGATTTAATGTTATGATTTTGAAATTGTTCTTGGGAATAGATAGCATGTTTGACAACGTGCTCATTTTTAATTAGATGTATTTATGTTTTATATCAGAAATGAAATGGAATCAAGAAGGCCTAGACTTTTGCTGCAAATGTATGTGGACAAACACAAAAGAATTTTACAGACATGTTGTTTTACAAGTTTTACTTTTAAAAATTTTGTTGAATAAAAGTATTCTGAATGGAGACAAAGAGACAGTATTTGTGGAAAATGGTAGGCATAAGTGTTTGTGCATTTCCATTGACTAAATAATTAGAATTTAGAAATACCCATCATTGTGCAAACTCTGTTCTGAGTTTAGTACGTACCTGTAGAGAGAGAATTTTCTAAATGAAAAATGTATTCTAAGAAGGAGAAACATTAAAGGTGTCAACAACCACATTAACAAACATAAAATGCAATTTTCATAAAATTTTGCTAGCAATTTTATAAAAATTATGATCATATTAAAATATAGCTTTAAGAAAATCGTAGATGTGTCTAAAATTGATTTATGTGTATAAACACCACCCAAAAATTATTTTTAAAGAGGTACTCATAACCGCAATACAAATATTTTCAACGTATTGACTTTAAGGTACATGGATATATGCTATTTTAATATTTTGGAAGGCTTTACTTATTTATTTATCTATTTATTTGGGTTTTTGGAGACAAGATCTTCATATTCCAGGCTGGCTTTAGCTTACTGTGTAGCCTAGGCTGGCCTTGAACTTGCAGCTATCCTCCTGCCTCAACCTCCAGAGTGCTGAGATTACAGGTGTTCACTGCCATGCCTAGCTGAGGATTTTATTTTTGAAAATCAATTTCAAATCAAAATATTTTTGTTTACCAATTTATTTAATCAATTAGATAATTAATAAAGAAACATTAAATTATTTTTAGTATTACCCTTGGCTTTCAAAAGCACCCCAATTTGGATGGCTGGAAATAATTATTTTATCTGTGACCCAGAAGTTCTATATCTAAGCATAGGCTCAGCAAAAATGTGTACATGCAAACAGTATAAGATACTCAAGAATGTTAATGGAAGCTATTTATAGTGATCTAAACTACAAAATAGTAAATAATCACCAAAATATTAAGCAGATAAGCAAAGGATGGTTCCACCTGTGGCTGTGCACCAGAATGACCTAGAAGACTTCAGACCCATGTCCAAGGGCTCTGCCTTCAGCCCCGAGTCTCACTGACACCGTGCTCCCAGGAAGGGAGAAACTGGAGCCCAGCCTCGCTTCCTGTCCACCCTCCTAGTCCAGCTGGAGTCCAGTGGAGCCGAGCACTTGCCCTTGTGAGAACTGCTGGGGTTTTCTTTCTCTTTCCAGGGCCTTTTATGGCTCTGCTGCTAAAGGCGCAGTCTTGCAAAGAGATACAGGGCCAGGTCAGACTCCACTTCATTTCTCTGCTGAGAACTCAGCTGTGAATGACCAAATCTGTAACACGTGTATTTCTGGCAGGAGCTTCTGGGAAACCACTCTTGTGCTTAACTTCAAGAAGGGCAGCTGCTGCTCTGCTAGTTATTGCTACCAGAATTTGAAAGCAAAAGTCTGGTTCCAGGGATACCCACAGCCCAGGTTAGGGAGCTCCATCCCAGAATTCCAAGTTAATCAGGGCCCCCAGCAGTGGTGAAGGGCAAGACAGGAACTTTAATCAGCCTGGTCATGCTGGGAAGTACAGATGAAGAGGTTCAACATCTGTCTGTGAGGGGCTGATGAAGCTTTGGGATTTCACAGGAAAGGGGAACAGAGGTAAGGGCTGGAGAGCTGCCTGACTGCTACATCGGGACCGGTCCTGGGAAAGCCACCATCATGAGAGGGGTCAGTTCCCTTCCCATCAGACCGGGACTTCCTCTCGGCAGCGGGCAGCCTCAGTTCCCGTCCTAGGGTCATTTTTCCCACTTTAGGGATGATCTCAACATGGGGCCATCTGCTTTTCTTGGAATCCAACGTGAGTGCAGATTGAGGACAGTGACCTGAGACTTCTAGGCACCACTCCAGGGGCTGCGGAACTTGGTATTGTAAAAGGTGACAATTAGATGTCTGTGAAAATCCTGAAAATCACTTTAGCTACTCATACCCTGTGTCCTCAGTCATGAAAGGGAGTGAGCCAGGCCGGGTAAATGTGAGGCTAGTAAACCTTGTAGCACTCCTTAAGTGACTAGCATGTCTACATGCAGAGGTGAGCAGGGACCTGGCCCCAGACCTTAAGGCAATAAGGAGACCATAAAGTGAAGACAGAGATGCCAAGCTTTATCCTGCTTTTAGTTACCCACTGGTCATCTGCAGGTCCAGCTACGTTTTCTTTTCCCAAGCAAGTGAAGGTTAGTCATCCTTTTCAGAAATGGAAAGCTTAATGTTTGGAGAGATGAAGTGATTGATTACTTTACTTCCTGTTCAGGGGAAAGAACCAAATGGTACCTGGAGCCTGAGCTCTGTGGACACATCAGGAGCCCGGCAGCCCCACATTGCCTGGGACAGTGTAGAGACTGGCCATGCTGCCCGAGAGAGGGAAGTGCTCCAAATGAGGGTTCCTTCCCAAGAAAAATGTTTTAAGTGTTTCCTGGTGGTTCTTGCCACAACCCCAGATCTCACTGCCATGTTATTCTGAAGTACAAGATATTTTGACAGTGTCTTCCTGTGAACAATATTTAGAGTGTAGAGTGCAGTAGTTGTTTATAGTTTGTTTTTAAAAAGCAATCACAGAATGTCTCATGAGTAGAAATGCAATATTTATAATATGGCTGTTACATCTCCCACTTTAACAATTTAAGGTAAGTAAAATAAAAAATTGAGGTGGGGAATCTAGCTCAGTAGTAGAGCATTTGTCTGGGGCCCTACATTTAATACCCAGAACTGTAAAAAAAGATTCAATTATAGAAGTTCTGAGGCGATTATAATTTTTGGGTGTGTGATACTTCACACTGGGATACATCGCCAGCCTTTTTTATTCCTAAATTTTGAGACCAAGGCTTGCTAAGTTACAAAGTTGCCGAGCCTGGGCTCAAATTTCTGATCTTCCCGGTTCACCTTCCCAGAGTGTTGGGATCATAGGTGTGCACTTTGAGGGACTATTTGTGTTGGATTTGTTTGTTTTGCATGACTGGGGATGAAACTTCATTTCCAAGTTTCTGCATAGACTTACTCCAGCCTCAGTAGGTGGCGCTGCTACACTGTCTTTTAGCCAGAATCAAAGCTGCAGCTATGTAAGTGCAGGACCGAGGGGTAAAACCCAGCTCTCTTCACCTCCTTGTAGGCAGGACACAGCCAGGATTCTAAATCTCACTTTTTTCAAGGCCTGAGATTCTGTGGGAGAGTAAACACAGGTATTTTGAAAGCACAGGTAATACTCGCAGGGAGTTAATCTTTCATATCTCTTGTCTAAGAATCTGAAGGTGTTGTGCTAATAACTTGCTCCAGGTCTTACAATTTAGATGGATAGGTCTTTCCTGCCACAATCCTCCATTATTATTTCCATACATAAAACAATAATTCTAGAGACATTGTGTTATTCTTAACATTGAAGATTTGCATGCACAAAACTCCCTTTAAAAATCATGGACACTCCAGAAAAGAAACTCTTTTGGGCGAGTGACCGTGCAACACGCTAGCTGGTGGGATGCAGTGTCTCTCTTGTCCTTCCCGGGCCTGCCCCTGGGGCTGGCTAGTGGGCACCCTCTTGTCATTTTATCCCTATTTTGTTTTATTATTAATTTCAGGGATGCAAAATAGGATGGAAAATAACAGAAAAGACCTATATACACCTCCCCTCAACAGAAAACAAAGGAGGTGGGACATTTTAACAGGCCCACCTGTGTTCACTTGTGTTGAAGGGAACACTTGTGTTCAGTCCCACTTCTGTTCACAGTACAGTGCACTTTTTTCTTTGTGTCTTTGTTATCTTTCATACTGATTTTTTTCCCTTTTACAACATTGTTTTTCACTCATCATTATGTTTTAGAAAATTACCCATATTGGTAATTATCCAATGTATGATTACCCAGTTTGCTCATTGTTACTTTTACATAGCACAGAAGTCTCTTGGTATCCATTGGGGGTTGTTCCAGGAGCTACACAGATATCAGATACCAAAATCTGCAGATGCTCAAGCCCCTCCTATACAGTGGCAAAGTACTTACATGTAACCTAATGTGACCTAGGCATGCTTACACTTTCAGTCACCTCTAGATTTCTTCTAACACATAGTACAAAATAAAGGTGATTAAAATAGGTTCTATTTTACATTGCTTGGGGCATAATAGCAAGGAGCAAAAGTTTTGAACATGTTCAGAATAGACTAGATTTAAAAAAATTTGTTTCAACACAGTGTTTTTTGAATGTAGAGGTTGAGAGGGATGGCTGTGTTCCACTGAGGGACAGTTCCAAACTTTGCCTGAACCCGTTCTTCAGTTAATGCATATTTACATTGCTCCCAGATGTCCACTATTACACGGAACACACAATCTTGTTTATGTGTAGGATGCTTCTATAAACCTACATAGTTCATATGCCTTAATTATCTCATATCAACAAAACACAAAAAATAGAGTCATTGCCACCAGCTTATCTTCTCATTACGTCATGGAGTGTAGTTTTTCTTCTTTCTTCTAAGAGTCAATGGTTAACAAAAAAATCAGGCCATAGTATGGGGATTTAAGAAGCCATTCAGAGGGTAAATGAACTGCTTAGAACTTCAGTTTTCTAAAAGCTTGAAGTAGAATGAGAGGCTCATCGCTATACACATATTCTACTTTCCTTCAGCATGTCAAATAGTTCTTTGAGGTACAGTAAAGGGTGTGGGTGAGATTTCCAATTGCTCATTCCCCCTGCTTTTGAACAGACTTTTTCTTACTGAAAAATTTCAAATATATACAGGCAGAGAAAGATTAAAATACAAACTTTTAGGTTCCGCCAGGTAAAACTAAGTATAAACAGAGTGTCTGCAAAGAGGAATGGGACCGCCAGAGTGGGAATAGGTGTGCTTTAGTCACTGCATATTCAAGGAGACTGAGGCAAGGGGCGAAGTTTTTAAAGGCAGAGTGAGGGGGATTATATAAAATATTTTGAAACAATGTCCTTGTCTCCAGGGATCATAACAAGGGAGCTGTCAATCCAACATTAGTGACAGTTGTTGGGCAGATGTCCACTAGGCAGTATGTTTTGTTTACACTTTCTGTGGTCTTTATGCAAGCTTGTGTTCTGATAGTTCCTTTTGTCAGGTATATGTGCTTGCATCTCCTTTTTTTTAACTTCCTGACTTTATTTTTGGTTAGGGCTTGATATAGTAACTCTGTTTTAATTGTGAACTTTCATAGTTCCCATCACTAAATTGTAACCATTATTAATTCATGTCCGATCTTGAATTCTACCTTCTTATTCCCCTGAATATTCTCCTCCTCTTTCTGATTATTTGAAGGAAATCGATCATTCCAGGACATTGCTGTAAAAGAGGAGGACTCTTTCCTTGAAACAGAACCACAGTATCATGATTGCACTTAAAAAGTCATTTCTTAACAGCGTAAAGTAACCAGCCAGGATTCAAATTTTCAAAACTTCACTGTAACACTTTTTTGATTGGTTTGATGCACAGTTGAAAATAAGATCCATGCACTGCCATTGCTGACATATCTCTTTATTAAATACCTTTTAATCTGTGGGTTCCCTTCCCCATCTCTCTCTTTTCCTCTTGGCTTTTATATGTTAAAAAACTTGGATGGCTTGTGCTATAGAGTGTCTCACAGTCTGGATTTTGCTGATTGTGTCCCCCATTAATATACTCCCATATTTTGTAGTGACCGATCTTGATCAGATTTATGTTCATTCTCTTTTGGTCCCATAGTTTGCAAAGTACAAATTCTGGTACATTCTTTCCGGACGTTTTTTGGTTAAGCATGTGGGATTCTCTGCCAGGATAAGTTCAGGTTTCAGAGAGAGGGGCACCGTTCCCAGTTCAGCACGTACAAGTTCTGAGTGGTTTTATACTTCTCTCTCTACCTACATTTGATGGTACGCTTGGAGGAGAGTCTTCAGATCAAAACATTTACCGTATGTAAATAATAATTTCTGAGCCAAAACCACTCCTTGTGTGCTTTGGACCTGGCAGGTTGCTGCTCTTTCTCCAATTGGTAATCTAATTTGGTTTTTCATTCCATTCGGTGCATTCAGGAATGGGGTCCAGGAAACTTAAAATATTCTCTTTTATTGTTCCCTTTAATTAATAAAAAATAAACAAAATACCCCTCCATGGTCCCAGGATATTTGGCTAAGTTAGGAGAAAGCAAAACAAATTGGATTGTTTCAAAATTACATCTAGAGTAAGTTAAGTGACAGGACATTGTCTCACATCAGTTTTGGTCTGTAAAATTTGGTCTTGGTGAGCAATTTGTTACCAAAAAAAGAAAAAAGAAAAAATAAAGTCTTTAATGGTGTTGAAATTTAAGGTCTTGTTTGTTTCCCTTCGTCTTTAAATTCTGGATGGAGCATTGACAGTTGATGTAGCTAACTGAATAACCGTAAAGGAGAAGAGCATTCTGGTTTAATCTGATACAAAGATCTTAAGCCCAGAATGGAATCTGGCATTTCCGTGCGTGGTCTAAGTACTGAAATGATTTCAAATTGTGGCTGAAAACAAACAGAATAGGGAATTTTCTAGTATGTGCCTAAGCCTGGGGTTGATGTTTAGTGAATAATAATAACCATGAACTGCAGACTTCCTCCCCTAGCTGGGTGGGTTGGGACGGCAGCATGTGCTTGTATCCCCGCCCTTCTTACTCTACTCTTTCCCATACACAGCAAATGCTCCAGAAGTAAAGATATTTTGCCTGCAAAGCATTACTTTTGGGGGTAGCAAATGTCACTGCTTATGACATTTTTTTTAAAAGATCACTTCACTTCTATTTATCATTGTTTAAATTCAGTTACACAACACATCCTTGTAAAAACAAGCTCTCAGGTAAATAATTAGATGATGTAGTGATGAAAATAACCTATTTTCACTATGAGACTGATGAGTGGTGGTATGGATACACAGAAAGCATTTCACAGGCTGGAGATGTTAACCAACTTACTTTATGACTGAATATTGAGTTTTCTAAACTTACAAGGGCTGCCCTATGGAAGAGCATCACCCGTAGCAACTATGAACCATTCTTGAACATAGGGTCATTGGTTGGTAAACAATCCATACTCCATACACACCTGCAGAGAGGTAAGGAGCCAGTGCTATGGTATGTTTATCATAGTGGGCCTCAGATACAGGGGATACAAGGCTGTCTCAAATTAATTTTTTTTTGCCAGATGTGGTGTTTTGTGTCTGTGATCCCAGCACTCAGAAGACTGGGGCAGGCAGATCATCAAGAGCTCAAGGCTGGTTTCAGCTACATCGTGATTTCAGCCTGAACTACATAGTGAGACTTGGTCTCAAAACATCAATCAACCAAGTATCAATCAACTTTTTTTTTTTTTTTTTGTAACAAACACCACTGTCAGGAGAATCATCTTTCAGAATGGAGATGAACAATACATGCACACACACCCCACAGCACTAATTCTCCCGCTGTACAGGTCAGCCCCTAGGATGGCTCTCCTGCTCCCTCTTTATCCGCATTACATGAACATGGCTGAGGCATTGGTGCATGCAGAGGAGACATCTTAATTCCTCTCTCCTTCCCCTCACTCCAGCTCTTGGTCCCCTTCCCTGCTGTATGACCTATCTCCCTGTTTCCTGTGATCAGTCCCTTATTTCTGGATACGTGTGTGTCCTCTTCAAGATCTTTCAGGAATAGTATTTTTCTACTGGGACTCTGTGGCATTTTTCTGTGCTTCTGTCTTAGCCATTTATTACTTGGAATGGTTTATTTTTTTATTTTATTTTTATTTTTTTGGTTTTTCTCCGGTACCGGGAACTGAACTCACGACCTTGCGCTTGCCCGGCAGGCGCTTTGCCGCTGAGCTAAATCCCCAGCCCCGGAATGATTTATTTTAAAGAGAAAAGAACAGAAACAAAATATCAAAAACAAAGGCATAATCAAAACAACACAAAAACAATAAAAATTATAGAGAATTTCAAAACAAGGTGATAGGCAATTAATAATGATTGTTGAATTACATATTGTTACTTACTCAGATAATAAGATCTAGGTATGTAAGATTGATCAATTACACATCAACTTTCCCATTTAACAAACCAACTTTAGCTATCTTGTGTGTGTGTGTGTATATATATATATATATATATATATATATATAAATATAAACATATTTTTCCCTTTTCTCTCATCCCAGTTGTTCTTTCCTTTTGAGTAGTTTCTTTCCCTTTCACAATATCTATTGTACTGTTCAGATTTTATTTACTTTTTCAAGTTCTTATACTAGGGAGGCAATAGGATGTGAGTTGGATTTATTTCACTCACCCATGTTTATAACAGCACAACTTGTCATAGGTAAATCTTGGAAACAACTAAAATGTCCATCCACTGAGGAGTGGATAAAAAAGATGTGATATTTTTATATAATGAAGTATTACTCAGGTATAAAGAATCATAATTTTAAGGCTTCTGTAGGTAAATTATTGCAACGAGAGACCATACTCATAAAGTCATGGTTTATTTGTGTGCCCTCTTCCCTACTAGCAGCCTCCTTTAAGATGGGGGCCTGCCCTCCATCCGACCAAGATACCTGACATAGCAAGATCAGTCACAACTGAGGAGCTCAGTGATCCATTCTGTTGCCCTTTTGTTTGTTTATTTGTTTTTGAGACAGGCCTCACTATACAGTCCAGCTTGGTGTCAAACTTGCTGTGATCATCTTGCCTCGTTCCTCCAAGTGCTGGGCTTATATGTGCACCCCCACACCTGGCCACTATTGCCTTTTAATAGACAAATGAGTTTCCCCGATCTTTTTTACACCTCTGACTCACACAGTAGAAGGGAAGAGGAGCTTCAATCAGTGCATCTCTTGCTCTATATCCTTAAAGAGGCTCTAGAGTTGAGTGCTGATTTAAACATAGGTCTGTCTGTTTTAAAATTGAACCCCTTATTCAGCTGAGAGCAGGAAGAGATGGGTGCTGAGGACCACAAGCTGAAGGGGTCTGGAGAGGAATGAGCCAGGTGTCACAGAGAGGTTTCTGATGACATACTTTAACCTCATACCCCAGGCAATGGAGACCCAGACTGTGCCATCAGCTGTCCATCCCTGACCATTTTTGACACATGTTCTGTTTGGCCAACTCCCCAACAAGACAATTAAGGAATGCGGTTGATTTTAAAAGTTCTAGTTCAGTGATAGTGAGCCTTTTATGGCTTTCAATGATACAAATAGTCTGCCTGCATGTCATAGGTTCTAATTCTTACAACCACCACTGTTCTAATTCTCACAAGGTGGTGCCCACCTATAATCCCAGTTACTCGGGAGGCTGAGGCAGCAGGATCACAATTTGTAGCTAGTCTGGGCAACTTAGTGAGACCCTATCTCAAAGTAAAAAAAGGATTAGGGGTTTAGCTCAGTGGTAGAGTGATTGCCTCTCAAGTGCAAGGACCTAGGTTCTCATTGTCAATACCACACAAACAAAAAAAGTTTTAGTTCTTTTTTTTAACTGGTAAAACATGCACTTGGTCAAAAGACACTGCAAAAAGGTAAGCTATGCTTTCAAAATGGCAAGCAAAATATCTTGTTTTAATATTTCCATTTCATTTCATTTTGTTTTTCTTTTTCCTCATTTAAAATATTCCCCAAATTGTGAAATGATTCAATTAAAAAACTTGGTCTACAGCCATCATAGTTTTAAAAACTCTCCCAAGGAGAGTTTTAGAGTTGACATTTCAAGTGTGGTTATACAGTCATTCATATTTATACATCTTTTCAAAGCTGGGTAAACACAGCTTGTTGGCATATTTATCAGAATCAGCAATGGGCAGGTAGGGTATTTGGCAAAAGTTAATGTGGCAGCTGAATCAGATGTCTGCTATGTCAACCAACTGACCACAGAATCAAGGGCAGACTGACACTCTCAGAATGGTTGTCTAAGCTTGCAAAATTTTCTTTTTTACATCTTGCTGGCAGCCGGTATTACAGACGAAAAAGATCTAGGATTGAACAAGATGATTTTCCTGTTTTGTTAGACCTGGAAACTGGAAACTGCCTAGATTCCTTGGAATTGATTAAAAAAAAAAAAAGGTCAAAGTTACTCCTCCATCAAAATAAGTCCCAGTTGAAGAAGACCTCAAGATGAAAAACTTCAAGGAACATCGATATTTCAAAGGTGCACCATGAAGAGACTTTTCTATCTTGGATTTGAATGAGTATGATTATTTTGAATTTACTTCACTTAGAGGACATACATTTTTAAAAAGGTGTTGATGATTCAAGTATTTCTTAATATGGTCTCCACTGCACTATTTTAAATAGCTGTTGAAATGGGAAAAGGAGTTCAGCCTAGAAATATACTAAAATTTTGGGGAGAATCCAGTGTTTCAAAGGCATAGGATTAAAATGAATAGAAAGAAAGATGTTTTGAGACACAATCCATGAGAACACAGCAGATAAAGCGATTTTGGAAATACTCTGAGACTTCCACAGCACGTTGGCTCAAATAGTTGCAGTCCAAGATGACAGTGTTTTGTATTATGCTCAAGAGATGTTGTTGGTAATGAAAAGTTCATCATGGAAAAAAAAGAATCGTATAGATGAAGAAAAATAAAATTATAAGGCAACATGTCCAAATGTCTTAGTAACTTCTGAACAATTTTAAAAAACATACGTAACAGAATAAAATATTTTCTTTCTTCTTTCTTTTTTAGTAGTATATGTTTATAATACATAATAATTACATTCATCTTTGGGAATTGATACATGTATGTACAGGGTCTTAATAGGATAAGATATTTTCTTCAAGTATATGAGTTTAAAGCAAAGATCTGAGCCCATAATTAATTCTTGCCTAAAATATTCCAAGTAGAAATAAACTGTCTTCATTAAAATTTTATTTTTATATTCAGTGTATAGAGTGATTCATGTAGAACCAGTAAAAGCATATGATTCTGATAATTAACCAAATTTGGGGTTGAAGATTGACTATGTTTCCTGAATGCCCATATGCTGAATGTTCTGAAGGAATATCTTCAACCAGTTTCCTCCACTGGAATCCTTCCAGGGAGCAGCTCTTGCTGCAGTCTTGATGGAACATAATACCTTGCTGCTTTTCCATTTTAAGTGAGCAAAATCTGTTGTAGGAGAGTGCAGAATGAGAAAAGCGATGACAATTTGAAAAGCCTACCTCCCCTGTTTTAGAACTTTTCCACAATGGATTTCCTTGTATGGCCAAATTCCAGCTGGCCAAACTTTCTTACCCTGCTCTGCCTTCTGAGATTTTGTTTGGGATGAAAGCACCCAGAAGACAGCTGACAGAGAGCTGAGTGTGAAGTCAGCAGCAGGGCAGAGCAGAGAGAGTCCACCTTTCCTCAGGGCAGGAAAGGGAGCCTAGCCACAGGCAAATCCCAAACAGGTTCGTTTGAGTTCCTTTCCCTCTGGTTCACAGTCTTTTGTGTCCTCTCTAGAGCTCCCTGCTTATCTTTACACAAACTCCACCCGGATGGAAGTCCGGGTGAAAGGGCTCCTTGACCTGGGATGTGCTGTGGAATGGTGCAGCTCATTTTAAAAGGGAAGGAAATGCATGAAGGATTTAGTCAGGTGATGGGACATCCCTGAGAGTTGGTCCAGGCCAAAATTGAGGAACACAGCTCTCCTTCCCTTCCAGAGAGAGAAGCAAGTGTGAAAGAACCAAGGCAGACTCAGAAATATGGGCCGGGGGGAGGGGGCAAGAATCCAAACAAGGTTTTTCTTCTTTTCTGCATGGTAGAACTTGTGTTAGGGGTAGGAGGAAAAGAAGTAAGAAGGGAGAGGACTGGTGCTTCCTCAGCCCAAAGCAGGGATGGCTGACATGGGAGCTGGGCAGTGGGTCAATGATAATTTCAGTTGCCCTTCAACTCCTCAGTTAATTGGAAAGATGCTTCTTAAGTGGCACTCTTGTGGCCAGTGTCTTAGGAGCTATCTAGCACCACAGCAGTGGATGACCATGGCCCCGCCATCATAGGATTCATATAATATTTTATAGAATGTGCATTCTATTCCAATAATAAGCCAGCAAATAACCAGGTAGACACATAGACTGCAATTTTAGCTAGTGATAAGTGCTGTAAAGATAAAGTAGAGTCAGGGAATGATGTGTGTGTGTGTGTGTGTGATTGTGTATATTTTATTCTATTTTATTTTATTTACTTATTTAGTTAGTTTTTGGTTTTTATTTTCTGGTACTGAGAATTGAACTCATGACCTTGCGCTTGCCAGGCAGGCACTGTGCCGCTGAGCTAAATCCCCAGCCCCATGATTGTGTATATTTTAGATACGCAGTCCATATTTCTCCCAAAATAATACCTAATGAGAAAATAAGCCCTAGCATGATTTTCTTTAGATGCTCATAATAGAGGCCTAACCCCCAAAATAAGCTCTAATTAAGACCATCAGCTAGACAGATGCATTTAATACATCCATTGCAACACACAATAGACATATTGACTTATAAAATAATAGTATTAATATATAATTGCATGTAAATAAATAATATTATTGACACCAATACTTAAAATAAATGATAATATAAATTAAAGTTAAATATTTGTAAATACCCAAGTGGGTGCCTTTGGACAAAAGGTAAAGGCCTACATAAACAGATGAACTCAAGTCTTAGGGCTGAATGACCAGTCAGAGTACAGATAGAATGCACAAATAACATGCACACTTGAAAATGAATAGATATGGTTGTGTCTAATATGAATCTTCAGAGTTCAGTACATCTCATGTTTTAATGGATGTACTTAATGCACTTATGTGAGATAAACATTTCCTGAATTTTGGTGCCTGCAATTTTTCATCACTTTGGTGTGGACCATCATTTTTAACTGTTGTCATTTTGTTTCCACTTCTGTCTCATAAGTCTTCAACTAGCATTTGATTTAACAGAAATTTTATGAAGCCCAGCCTGCAAGAGGCCATGACTTGGGTGAAGAGTATATGGGATAAAAAGCACTGTGAGCAGGCCACATAGACAAGAAATGCTCATTTAAGGAGAGCTCTATTGCTGGACATGACATATTGGGGCCAATGGTTCCATAGGAAATGCAGTCACCGAAATTCAGGTCAGAATTCAGGATTTGGAGACTTCTGATATTCCAGAAGATGACACGACTGTTTCTGTTTTTTTCCACTCATTGATTTACTTTTTATTTCTGCATTTTAAATATACATAATGATAACATTTATCATAGGAAATTTGTCCTTGCATATGCTCTATCTTGATTCTTCTTTTTTCCCATTACCCTTCCCTCTTCTCCCCTCCCTTCAACTCCTTTCCCCTCATTATTTACAAAAGTTTTGTTTCCGTTTGTTCTTTCTGTTCTCTTTTTTCTTGTCTCATCCTTCCTTCCTCATCTCCTCCTTTGTTCCCCTTCCCATTTGAACATTTCCCAAAATGTAAGTGCTTGTACACAAATAAGTATAGCTTGTTGTACATGAAAAAATAAGACATCTCCTGAAAATAAGCCCTGTTATACCTTTTGGTGCAGAAATTAACATATTTGGTAATCTGAATGACTACTTTGAGGATAACAATATGTAATATAGCAACCATTATTGATTTTTTATTAGATTATTTTGAAATTC
>NW_004955429.1:12162975-12188862 GCF_000276665.1 Chinchilla lanigera | reverse complement strand
AAATTTAAAAAATTAATATAAGACCCAGTCTTATTTTTGGGGAAATAGAGTGTGAAGAGTCAGAATTTGCACAGTGATCCTAGAATGATGTGTGTTGCGGGGGGGACAAACTTCATGGACAATTTATCAGTAAAGCCCGGAAGTATTTTCCTCTCCCTCCAGCTTGGCAAGTAGTGCTGTGCATCTTATTCCTACAGTGTGGGACCTGAGCTCCACTTCCCACATCACAGAGAGATCAGTGCTGTCTTCTGTGTCATCAAGTGAGACCCCCCATCTGACCCCCCATCAAGAGAGGGGGTCAGAGTTTAGGCTGGGCCAGGCAGGTGAGGAAATGGGGATGTGGGGGCAACAAAACCTCAGATTCCCATGGATCTGCTACCCAGGCTGCTATTTAGGTGGGGAAACAATGAGCATAGTTGGCTCTTGAAGTATAGGGTTCAAATCCCAGCACTGCTGCTCAGCAGTTGGGGCCCTGGGCATGTTATTTATCATCTCTCTGGGCATTTGTTTTATGGATGCACTGAATGAGGATTGCTCTGTCCCAGCGCCTTTGTTAGAGTTAACGGAGTTAATAAGTTAATTAATACACTATATCCTTACAACAACACCTAGAACATAATGAAGTCTATGTGTGTTGGCTTCATTAACATATCCCCCACTGTACAGCCCTTAGCTTGCCTCCCTGCAATGGCTCACAATGTTGGTTTAGAGCATCTTGTAATACCGGTGTTGTTCATCTGGCTTCTTGGAGAGAGCATCTTCTGGGCCGACCACAAGCTCCTGCAACTTTCCTGTTGAAACCTAAACACAAGGGGCTAGCTGTTTTGTTCTCTAGGAAAATATGGTATTCTTAGGGCTGATCTCAGGCAATCTCCTGGTGCCCTTTCCTGGATCTTGTAGTGAATTTCTTCTGTAGGCATGGATGTAACTTTCTGGGCTCTATTAAGAGATGGGAAAAACAAACAAACAAAACCAAATTTAACCTCCCTTGAGAAATCTAGACAGGTTAAGCATCTGTGTCTTTCAGTCCTTATAAGGAGAACTGTATTCAAGAGCATGTAGCAAAACACAAAATTAGGGGAAAACACGGTGGTTATTCAAAATTGCTGATCTGCTCTTGCTGCTCCTCTAACGAAGGTATTTGAACATTAAAAATGGCCCTGCCTCCTTCCTGAGCTCTGTACTCTGACAAGAGAACTTGGATCTGAGCCCTTACTTGGCTTTCTAGCTGTAGAATTCCACATTCCATTGGCCTTCCTGGTCATTCCAGCCTCACGGAACTTCTTTCTGTTTCTGCAGCTGGCCAAGCTCTTTCTGGCGCCCAGGTTTATTCTATGCTGTTGTTGAAGCCTGACAAACAGCTCCAAAGTTTCTAACTTCTGCCAAACTTTACCTGACTCTGATGCATTCCCCAAGTCTTGGCTGGATCATTCTTCCTTCACAAAGGCCTTCCTGGGTCTTCCAAGTCAGATTAGGTGCCCTCTTAGTCTCTGCCTTAGCAACTGCTATGATTGGATTTCAAAATACCCCGCAAGAGACTCTCTCTGTTGAAGGCTTGGTTACCAGCTAATGGGCTTTGGGGAGACGATTAGATCATGGGAGTTCTAACATATCAAGTGGATTAATCCATTTGGTGAGTTCACTAACTGGTTGAATTTATTAAGGGGTAGGGCTCACTTGCATGAAGCTGGTCACTGGGCATGGCTTTGAAGGGTCTATCTTTTCCCTTGCCCCTTCATCTCTGGCTTCTTCCCTCTCTTTCTCTGCCTCTTGTTCACCATGAGGTGAGTGCTCCCCCACCCCCATTATGATGCCCTGTCCCGCATGGGCCCAGAAACATAGCCAAAACATAGCCAGAAACATAGTCCCCATGGGCTAAAAAACCATGAGCCAAAACAAATATTTCCTCCTTTCAGTTGTTTTTCTTAGGTATTTTGTCACAGCAGCAGGAAGCTGACTAACAGGGACTTACTTCCTTCGAGCATTTCACCACATGGGACCCACCTCCGGCACCCTTGGTGACTACCAGAATTGTAAATGATGAGTTCCTTCAGTGAAAACATGTTCTCTGCCTTTAGGAGTTTACAATCTGTCTGATGAAAGAGCTGAAAATTATGATGAACACATGCAGAACTGTGTAGCAAAGAGCATGATTAATTCCTCCAGTGAGTGGATTGCTGAGAAACTTCTGCCCAAATTTAGCTTTAACCTAGAAGATGGGGCTGCTGGTGGAGAGAAATGAGGTGGAGAAGCAGGTAGGAGCTGACTCTGAAGTCATGTGTAAGCTTGATTAAAGAGTTCAGATGCCACTGGGAGACAGCGAGGAGTCAAGGAAGACTTTTGAGCAAAGGAAACTGGCCATCCTTAAACTAACCATGACGAAACAATGACATGCATCTTCTCTGTAGAGTCACCCAAACTTAATTAGCATCTATTCTTACAAAGCAATGGGAAGATTTATTCAGATTTGTCATATCCCAGCTCTGTCCTTTATCAGCTGCGTGACACATGCAAGTTAATTAAGATCTCCAAACATTCAGGTCCCCATATGACTAGTGGGAATAAGAACAGAGCTTACTTCATGGGGATTTGTGAGAATTAAAGATCATTTAAGTTCACTACTTGCTGCAGTGAGCAGAACAGCAGGCAAGACGGCAAGGCACTGGTCAGTAGTAGCAATATTAACAGCAGCAGTAACACTACAACCAATAATAGCAGGGACAGAAATACTCTTTAAATGTAGTAGTCTAAAAGGGCTCTTGTAACTTTGGGAATTGCGGGAGAGGCCACGTCTTTAGCACAGGCCTTTTCCTGAGGGTTGGCCACTCCTTTTCCTTGTTCCCCTTTCACTTGCCCAGAATGGATCAGGGATCTTACAGGGCTGAGGGACTCATAAGAAGCAGGGTCTGGAGGCAAAAAGGAAAGGAGAGAAAAGGACAGAGGGCCAGAAGAGGGTCAGTAGAAGTGGTCCAACAAGAAAGAGACTTCTTTTCCTGCAATCCGTGGTTAGCCATGTTTGTATCCAACATGGTTTGAACACAGACACACCCTAGCATTTTTACATGTGTGTGCACATGCAAACATACTCTCACATACCAGTGAAAAAATCTAGGGGAGGGAGAGCTTTGTATAAAGTGGAAAAATTTATCACATCTCTCACCTATCCTTTTGGACTTGTAATTGACTAACACATACTTGAAGTTTGGGCTGGAGGACAATTTTATGGATTTTTCTGTGCCCTGGTTGAATGTGAGCATTAGGGCTTGTGTGGCACAGTTCCCTTCCCCCTCTTTCCAGCCCGTGTTAAGCCCATTATGAAATTACTGTTGCTGTCACTGATTTGATGCAAATGGGTGTGGGGGGGACTTCTACTGAAGTTATGAGAGTTCTGGATTTCCTTGGGTGATCAAAGTGTAGGCCAAAGGTGTGAAAAATGGAAGTCAGGGTAGGGTCAATCCTCCCTGTGGCTGTATAGTCCACAGGAAATGTGTTTTAAAATTTGAAAGCAGCCTTATCTAGAGAACTATAAGAAAGGCAGTCACTCTATGTATTAAGCTGCCCACTCCCCAGATTCTGTCCTCTCTGCAGCCTCCCTCCCCCAGCCGTACACTCCTACGAAGCCAGGAGACTCTTCTGCTATCTAGATTCAAATCTCTTTTTAAAAGAGACTGGCACAGAGAGAGGTTATCGAAATAATTTCAGCTTTTATCTCTCCAGGAAGAGTAGATTGCGGAGCTTCCGCCACATTGCCCTTTTCCAGTTTGGTGTGACTGTGCAGACTCCTGGCTTGATACCCTTTAAAATCTGCTGCACATCTGGGAACAAGCAAGTCCCCCTCAGACACCAGAGAGACAGCCCTCCCCTCTTTCCAAACTCAAGGCCAGTGATTTCCAATCTCTGGAGATGACATGTGGATAGGACTGTGAATGAAACCAAAAATAGGACAAAATACAGCCATGATATATTATGTTGTATAGCAAAGAGGTAAAAATGGGTGTAGCACTCACATGAAGGCTTTGTAGCATAGTTTAGGGGTAGAGGTGCCAAGGTTTTAAGAGGTAAAGTTGCTTTAATAACAAACAAAATCAGATTATATTTGTTTAGAATTAGTACTCAACTTTATATGAGGTTGGGAAAATATTCTGTTCCCGTTGTCCAAATTGACTTACCTTCCTTATTGATTATAAAGGCTAAAGTAGTTGTGTGTTTGGATGATGAAAGCACATGTACATGTTTGCTGTGAATGGAACAATTACCATCAACCATGAAGTGGGCTGCAGAGAGCTGTCCCAGCCAAAGAGGCTGGTTTGTGATAGTCCTGGGGAAATATCTGGTACTTAGAAGATAGAGGAAATTAAGCTCTGATCAATGTACTTACAATGGGAATGAGAATGAAGGAGGGGAGACAGAGAGAGAGAGAGAGAGAGAGAAATGCAAGGACAGTCTGGCCGTGCAACACATAACTTTTAGTTTAATATTTACTCAATAAATTATGGAATGCACAAAAGTAACCATGTCTACTATCTTTTTACATGGGACTTAATAGTATGCTGAAGCATCATTTAAACCAATGGCTCATAGTATCATTAAAGATTGGTCAATTTTCAACCAATGTGAAATAAATTAACACACCGAACTATGGCAGAGACAGAAATGGATGTCTCCTAACATTTTTTCTTTCCTTCTCACACACTACTCAGGTTACTGGCAGAGCACGAGACCTCCTCCCTTGCAGTTAGGTGTGGCCAGTGACCATGTAGGCCAGTGGTTTACAAATGGAAGTTAGGTTATGACTTCTTGTTTTTGATCAACTGATCTTCTGCTCGAAAAGTGCAAGGGCATGACCTTCTCTTGCCCCCTATTCTTTTTTCTGTAAGCTAGAATGCAGACATGGTGGAGTAGACAATTTAAACTGAGATGGAAACTGCATTCTGAGAATCACAGAACATGAAAAATAACTTGGACCCTTGATGGTTATGTATCCTCCATGCCAGTCCTGGGTCACCTTTCTAGACTTTTATGAGAGAGAAGTAATCTAGTGGACTATACAGCCACAGTTGCTTGGATCTCTCTTTTATAGCAGCAAAACCCACCATAATCCATACACTGGATTAGAATGGCTCAAAACTATGGTTATTCTTTTTGCTCAAGAAAGATAGAGAAGGAAAGGGAAAGGGATATAAAAAATTGAGACGTGTTATGTACATGTACCAACTCCTCACACTGAATGCAATCATTGCGTACTACAGTCATGTACTGTAGAAATAAAAGTTTAGAAAAGGTTGCTTTTTTTTTTGCCACACACACTCCACATACAGTCCTGTGTTAATCTGAACAAAAATAATAGACTTTGCCATTTTGCTAATTCAGTGTTCCTTTGTTTTGCTATTGTTTTTTTTTCATTTTAAAGATAAAAGAATGAAAACATATTAACAGACACACAGACATTTACAAAATAACACAAAAACAATACAAGCAATGCATATTTTCAGACAAGGTGATAGACAATTAACAGTGGTGGCTGTATTACATATTGATATGTTCAAATTGGTTACTCAGATAAACAAATATAAGCATGTAAGATTAATCAAACAATTAAACATTAACTGTTCCTTTTAATAAAGTAATAGAAATCAGTAGTACAACTCTCTTAGTTATCCTGTGCATACCAATATACATACGTTTCTCTTATTTCTTTCTTTTCTCTTTTCCCTCATCCCAGTTGTACCTTCTTTTGAGCAATTTCTATCCCTTTGGTAATATCTACTGGTAGATTTTATTTATTCTTGATTCTGCAATGTCTAGGCAGCCAGCCACTGACTTAGGTGATGTTTCTATTCATGTATAATGAATTGGATGAATTGGAAGATGTGGCTTCACCATCAGATGTTTGAAAAGTCTGTGCTGCAAACCGGCTGGATCTAATGCACAGCACAAAGCAGAACAGAGCATGCGCAAGATACGTGCCGTCTTACAAAGTGGCTACTTCAGTTAGTGGAGGGGATATTTTGGGGGAGGAAAAGATAGACTGAGCCTGGATCAAAACTTAATTCTTTTCAAACTTCTTAAGTGTTGATTTTAGAACTCAGCTTACTGTAGAAGAGCCAAGTAAGGCAGAGAGTGATCTACCAGAAGGATGTTCTACCCAGAATTTCAGCTTTGTGGGAGCCATTAGAAAAAGAGTGTCATGGTTTAGATCTAAAATATCCCCCCCCACATCCTCACATGTGCGGAAGGTGTTTGGATCACAGGAGTGTGTACTCACCAGTGGGTGTATCCATGGATGATTCTAGTCATTCACCATGTTCCATTAGGAGGTGGGACTGTTTGGTGATGGTGCCCGGAAGTGGGACTTGGAAAGGCGTATTCTTTTCCCCAGCTCCTCCCTTCTCTCTCATCCATTGGATGAGGA
This sequence comes from Chinchilla lanigera, assembly GCF_000276665.1. Taxonomy (NCBI): domain Eukaryota; kingdom Metazoa; phylum Chordata; class Mammalia; order Rodentia; family Chinchillidae; genus Chinchilla; species Chinchilla lanigera. Next base: position 12,182,450 of record NW_004955429.1, on the reverse strand, counting down.
CCTACCCCTTGCCCAGGCCCTCCCACCATGCCCTTTCTGCCTTGAAACCAGTCAAGCATGGACTGGTACTGTGAGCCAAAATGACCCTTTCCTCTTTTAAATTGTGGGTATAACTATTTTATCCTAGCAATAAAAAGTGACTGAGACAAATAGCTAAAATTTCCTGAGCATTCATGTGTCCAGAATGATGCCAGGGGTTTTATGTGCAATGTGTCAGATAATCCTCACAGCAGGAGGTGCGTAATACATTATCATCGACAATTTATCATCTACAATACACAAATGAGAAAATTGATACTTAGAGAGGTTTAGTGATTGGTACAGTTTACACTGTTAGTAGTGGTACTATCAGGACTTGAATCCTAGCCTGATTTCTAGATGCCAAACTCTCAAGGGGATTCTATACTACATAGTTACAGGAATGCTTAAAATGGACATTCTACAGTGTTCCTTGTGGCTTCTTTCTCTAGTTCAGCTATCATTACACTGTTCTTACCTAGCACTTGTAAATCTCTAGTTGTTAATGTAAAGAAATTGATAGACAACAAGGTGGAAAAATATTAATAGTGGAATAATTATATTAATACTGCTAATATGAAGAAATATTTGACTTTGCTTGTGGCAGTGAGGGATGGTTGGTAGCAGTGACAGATTTTTAAAATAATTAGCTATTAATATAACAAAATGACATTATACAGTAGCAGTGAAGTTACTTTTTCTAATGAAATAAATCCACAAATTAATGCTACACCTTTATGCCCTATGTTCTATGTACTTCCTAAATAGCTTTAGAAGATTCTCATTTCAGATGAACCTTCAAAGTCTATGTCAATGAAATGCCCTTTATGGGTCAAATTTGGGCCCATAAAACTATCTTTTTTCCCCCCAAATATCCTTCAGAATCAAGACTAGTGAATAAAGTATAAAACTAGAGAATATTATTTGATTCCTTGAAAACGTCTGGGTGTAAGGTAATGAGACAAATTTTCTTATGTGTGAGTAGCTTTGAGGACATCATTCTGAAAATATTTTAAGCATGAAAGTAATACTGAAATAGTTTTAGTTTTCTGATCAATTCTATAAAGGAAGGATTGGGACATACTGGACCTCAGGAATATATATATATATATATATTTTAGTACTGAGGATTGAACCTAGGGCCTTTTGCACTGAGCTACATCCCCAGCTTATGCCTTGAAAAAGTAATATAGTGCACAAAATAAGCTCATGGGCAAAGCAACTAGAGAAATCTACAGCTTCCTTTTTGACTAACATTCTTCCAACAACCGTTGTGCCTCATTTGGTCCCTGAATAACTAGAGGAATTTCTCTTCTTTCTCTACTTCTCTATTTTAAACTAAAAGAAATCCAGCATTTCTTATTGGAAGACTGCAGCAATGATAGAGTTACTGGTCTTCCTGTTTGACTTCTGTACGTTCTGGGAAATATGTGAGATATAGAATCGAGTGATAAAGAGAGGTGACAGCCATCTGAGGAGGTGGCAGGAGCTCTGTTTCCAAAGGGCAGTTGGGTGAGACTGCAGTTATTTTCTTTCCGAGTGTGTGGCAATGGTGCTGTGCTAACATTAGTATTGAAGGCCGACAGGACAGCCTCCGAGAATGGCCACAGATAAGAGACCCGCAGCCCTCCGCAAGCTGAAACTCATTGATAAGCACTCAGTATATCCTTGCACTAAGACGCTGTCCTCCCATTGTATAGAGAAGCTAGCTTATACCAAATGCACAAATTACAGGTTTTCAAGCAGGAGAGAAATGATTATAAACACTCTCTTCTTTTTCTCGGAGCTCCTTGCACTGCCAAGACAATGACAATGTCACCAATATCCTTTCCTGGGTCTGAAAGTCATTGGCCCTGAGATTAAATACCAGCCCTTTCCAAGTCACATAGCAGTGTCATGTTCAGACCATGAATCACTGTCCCTAGCACTGGAAGACCCTTTGATAGACGGTGTTATTTCCTGAGCTTCCTTCTCACTATCAGCAGGATTTCAGCCTCATTATTCTCTTGACCAAAAGAGTCCTCAAATTTCATGAGGTTTCCCTCTTCCCACAGTATAAGGAGGAAGAGAACAATTCAACTCTTTATCTGAGTTGAGTTTTCTTTTGTGCTGTAAATGATCTACGCTCCTCACCCTCTTTGGCTGTCACCATAATTGATGGGCTTCTAGATTTATTTGTTCAATTAAGACTATCTGCATGACAGCAACTGGGGGATTCAGTCTAAATTCTGAAATGTTAGTTAAATCAGTGGAGGAAATCACTGATCCTATTGGTGATCACTGAACAGAGCCTGTCATGTAGCCCCTAAATGGTGCCCTCTTCACCATACATACCTATGGTATAGCAATTCTCATTGGGTTTCTGCCAGGTAGAGAATTATTATATAGCTACCTTTCTTATTTTCCATGAGCTAGCTATCAGGCTAAGTAAAATACAAACTAAGAAAGATCAGAAATAACAACCCCCTTAAATAAATACCCTGCCAACCATATTCTTTGGGTCTTATGTCATAGACTATCCAACCTTTAGGAAACCATTAAGATGGTAATGTAATTGATTAAAACACCAACATAAACACCATGGTAGATATACACATAGACAATCAATGTATCATTTCCCACTCTTACTTCTCAATGGAACTCCAGTACATGGAGTTACTTGGTGGTGATGTTGCATTCTCTGCATTTCCAAGAGTGAATATTGGCATGCAAAGTCCACTTCTTTGTCTATTCCAGGTTAAGGTTGGGTCTTGTACTGTTAGTGGGTGAGACACAAAGTTGTATCAGGTGGGAAATTTTGAGGAACATATTTCTGCCTTCATAAAATTTGATATGAGCACCAGTGGCCATTTTCTGCCTCTGGAAAAGTCTGAGAGGAGGTGATTTGGGAGCTACTGAAGAGCACCTTGCCTCCATTGGCAAAAGAATGGTGGGATGGAACTTCCAACAAGCTGAGGGTAACTGAGGAGAAAGTGAGAAGAGACTGATGCCTTTGAATATATCACTCAAGTCCTGAAAGGTGCTGGTGCCACCTTGCTGTTGATTTCTTGCAGTAGAGGAAAATAAGCCTCTTATTGTTTAATGTGTCTTTTATTGAGCTTCCCTCAACTTACAGTTGAGAAGCAATCTGAAGATACAAGCACAAAACCAGTGTAGGGTAACACGTGGAAGTGTAAATCCACTCAACTCCACCACTTTGGGGAAAACTAATCTTTGCTCTAGTATGGTTTGAAGCTCAATCAAAGAAAATAAAATTAAATTATGGGTTAAACATCAGACACCCAGGGAGAGATTTCATTAATAGAGGGAACCAAAGCTAGAACTTAAGGTGAGGGCAAACAAGACAATGGGGTTTACTACCCAGACTGAAATAAGGTGCATATAAGACACTAAGTGAAAGAGGCCAGACATAAAATGCCACATGTTGGTGGTGACATTTGTATGAAATGGCCAAACTTGCAAGTCCATAGCAACAGGAAATCAATGAGTGCTGGTAGGTTCTGGGTCTGTGGTGAGGTGGGGTGCAAACCAGTGGTGAATGGGGAAAGAGCTTCCTTTGGGGGTGAGAAAAGTGTTTTGGAACTAGACAGAGGTGATACAACAATGGCAATGTACAAAATGTTGCTGAATTGGATACTCCAAGTAGCTAAATTTATGTGTATTTTACCATCATTTAAAAAACTAAAATAAAGCATAGCACAACATGATATCATAGAAAGAAACAATCCTTTTCAGGGACTCAACTTATCATTATGATTAAATTTTTTTTATTTTTGCAATTTAAAAATTCTTGATTTTCTGCCAAACTTTAAGATAAATTAAATGATGGCTACTTAAAAATATGTTGTGAGTTCACTGATTATGTTTTAATTTTTAAATATTTTTACTGAAATAACATCTCTAAAGTCAAGAAAAAATATCACTTGCTTTTGATAATTGTCTATCTACTCTTATGTCCCGTGGGCTACTATTCAGTGTCAGATATCACTGTCTCTGTCTCTGTCTCTCTCTGCCTCTCTCTTTCTTTCTCTACACACACACACACACACACACACACACACACACACACACACACTCACACACACCAGGCCTGTTCTTGGTGCCAGAATTGTGAAGCCCAGTTTGATTCTGTAGTAGAATCTCATTTCATTGATAAAAAGCCATTCCAATTCAATGGAATAAGATAAAATATTATTTATATCTAGAAGTCAATATGAAATGTGGATTGATATGTTTTAGCTCTGGAGAAAGCAGGGGTCAAGGTTGCTAATATTTTAGGAAGTCTGTTAAGGTAAAATTATATTTTCAATTCAATATGATTGTTCAGAAACAGCTTGAAATGCTTAGCTGAAAATAAGCTATTGTTTCACATACACAATTTGTAACAGCCAGTGAGGCAATATCCCTTGTCCACTGAGGATTGAATGTGTCAATTAAATAATTCAAAGGCCTAAGATCTCATTATTGAGGTGAATTATATATTTGAAACAACTTTCCTCCTTCTCTTCTTTCTTCCGTTATTCCTTCTCTTCTCTTCTTTTCCTTCCTCTTCCCCTAATTTTTCAGTGCTGAGGATCAGATCCAAGGCTTTCATCATGCTACGCATTCAATTTACACTAAATCATGCTTCCAGCCCCTTTTCATTTGTTTCTCATTTTTCAATGAGTATTAATAACTTTCTTCCTCCAAAACCATTCTTTAGGAACACAATTGAAAACTGACTATGGTAAGTAAATAAGAAATAGACTGCTTGGAGAAATTAGTCTTCCAAGTTGGACTGGAAGCTTGAGTAGCTTTTATTTCATATCCTTAAATGTCTGCTTGATTTGTAAACTCCGTTTGGTGCTGCATATCTGTAATCCTAACAGTCTGGGAGGCTGAGGCTAGAGGACTGCAAGTTCAAGTTGAACTTGGGCAATGGAGCGATTTAGTGAGAGTGTCTCCAAACCAAATCAAACCAAACTGAGCTGGAGATGTGGGTCAGTGTGAAGACCCCCAGGTTCAATCTCTAGTATGACCAAAACAAAATTACTTGACTTTAATAATTAATAACATCTCTTGCAGAGGGTAGATATTATAACTTCCTGAATGTGGAAAAGTGTTGAGTGAATTTGGGTCATCAATGTTGAATTTGGGGGTGGGTATTGCCCCTCTCAACTGAACAAACCTTCCAGGAGAGAAATACATGTTTTGCCTTGGAGATAGAGTATAGAAACCTATTTTGATGTCCATTTGCCTGTAGTGTATTTGGTCCCTCGGCTCATAAAAGTAAGGTGTATGTGACATAGAAGATCTTGAGTGAAGTTCTTTTATAGCATGTGGGACTTGTGTAGGGAAACAAACACAAACTTGGAACTTTCAGTGGTTTTGGGAAAGATTATTTCAGAGCAACTTTATTTTTTCTTGTTTTGGTATAGAGGCGTGATTTCTTGTTTTGGTATAGAGGAAATCCTATGGAGTTGAGTTTCTGAATTTTTGTTTATCAAAAGAGAAGAGAGAAACCACTGAGCTGGAGATGCATGCCCAGTGTTAGTACTTTTCCAGTAGGTGACACTACACTCTGGTCATAAATCTCAATTAAAATGGTTTCCTCCCCTCTGTTGGCAGCCAGCCTCTTTCACTCAAACCATTAGGAGGTGGGAAGCACCCTTAAATCTTCACCGTCCCTTTCTTCCAAGTCACATTGTCTGCAAAGAGCAAGAGATGACAGCTGACAACGATGTATGTTTTCTCTTGCGGAGGAGCAACCTCCCTTTGATCTCAACCCTTGACTTTATGGCAGCCAGCCACATCCCGGAAGGAAGGGGCTGATAGAATTAGGGCGGGTCATGTTTATTCTAAAGGAAGCCAGGGGGTAAGAGAATCTTCAGCAGATGGAGCAGAAAGAATGGGCAGAAGCCTGGAAAATGTAAGACAAAGAGACATTTGCGAGGTTTAAAAATTCCAAGACACTGCCATTCACAGGGACCTGAAAGGTAGCACAGGATTTTAGCATGTTTTGTGACAGTGAAGGGAAGAGTGGCTTGATGTCAAAGGATTTGCCTTCCGCACTGGCACGGTCCCCCAGTCCCTAATTCCCTGCTTATTATGGTAATTGAATTCTTGTGTGATCCTTGAGCCACCAACATCACACAGTGTATATTAGGGAGACCCCATAGATAGGGCTTTCTCTCAAACAGCTGCTTCATGTCTTGGTCTGAGAACATAACTTTGTATAAATCAGCAGGAAACCCTCTCTGCCGGTCTCCTGGAGAGAAGGGTAGCTCTGTAACTTCCTTTCCATAAAATAAAGCTGAAGTCATCCTCCCGTACCCTGGAGGACCCAGCCATGGCCTTCATCTGTCCCTTACAGGATGGGGATACCTTCTCTTTGGAAGATGCAGATGGGTGGGCAATTTGCTTTTAGATCAGGTCAGATTACTAAAGTTTGTTTTCTCTGTGACAAAGAAACCAAACTACAAATACTGGATTGTAGCTGAGGAGCTCTTTATTTGGAAAATACTTGCTCTCCTGGGAGGATGCTGTGCAGGCTTTATGCGTACCATCGTTCACCCTTGCTTTAGAATTTAGAGACTCTTCCAAGATCTTCAAAAGTGTTTGCTGTTCCCTTTTCTGGTATAATTTGGCTGGATGGTCTATTTGCTGTGTCTGGGCAGGTTGACTTACTGCAGAAAGAACAAAATCATTTTCCTGTAAGTAGCTCTGTCTTGAAGGAACAAGATGCGAGTTGCTAAACCCAAAGTAAGCTGGGCTTGGGTTGAAATTGAAGGGACCCTTCAATTATCAAGTGAACAATTCCTCTAAGTGAAATTCCTTCAAGGAATTTGGGAGGATCACGGATGAGCTTTTGTCATTCTGTTAGATATTTAAAAATACTCTCTATTATTCAAATTATCCTAACAGTGCATTTTTGAGTAACATAGAGAAATAGGTTATAGAAGTGTATTTGATATATACTTTAATGAAGGAATAACATTTTGATGGAGTGTTACGTTTAGGTGTCCCTCTCCCACAATCCTTGGTAACTACTAAGATGCTACAAACCTTACTCCTTGCATCTGTAAGGTAACAACTTCTCCGCTTTAAGTAGGAGTATCTGGATATGAAATCAAAGTGTATACTTGCTACATAACAGTACTAATAATTTGACATCCTTCACAAGAGTGTTTTAGGAGTACATCAATAGTGAGGTTGGGGCTGGGGATTTAGCTCAGTGGCAAAAGCGCTTGCCTGGCAAGCGCAAGGTCGTGAGTTCGGTTCCTGGTACCAGAGAAAAACCAAAACCAAAAAAAAACAATAGTGAGGTTAAGCTAATTTAAATTGTTTTCTTTTAACAATGTTATTTATACAACCTTAGTTTAATGACATGTGTTTAATACTGAAAAATAGCAAAACCAGAAAGTACAAAAAAAAGGAATATCTAGAAATAAACACTTTAAAGTTTTGTGTATACATATCAAATCACAAGATTTAGAACGTTATATCTAATTTTGTTTTTTTTTTGTGTTTTTTAGAGGGGCTTTTTATTTTAAAGAGAATAAAATAAAACAATAGCACTAACAACTCATAGAGCTTTCAGTTTGTTAATTTAATTTTAATTATTATGTCATGAAACCATCTGACAGAATACCTATAATTTACCAGTAGGTGAATTAGCATTTATTTCCACTGCTTTATTCTACAGCATTCAAAGTCAAACTGCATTTTTAGCTGTTCTTCTATGAACTGTGAATAGAAGAACTGTTCTTCTATTCACACACGTCTGAATATGTTTCTACCTCTGCTGCTATCCTTTCACTTTCTCTAAGTTTCCGTTTCTTGACCCTTTAAGAACCAGAACCCCAAGCTTCTATCAGCAGCTACCCCATCCTTGGTGACCTCCAGTAGACCATTAAGGCTTTCAAAAGCCCAGCTATTGTGAGCCTTCTCCTTGCTTATGGAAAACACAGTATCCAGCTCCTATGCTTAATCTAAGAGCAGTGAAATATTTTGCAGTTAGTTCTGTTATCAGCACTGTCACTCCATGAAGTGTCACCCAGCTGGGAAAGATCATCTTTGCCTCTTTTCCTCTAAGAGCACAGCAAAAAGGAAGCTGGGTGAAAAGAATTTGACCAGTCTGCTCTTTAGTATCCTTTAGTGTTTTATAGTAAAAATTGGAGTGCCTTAATATATATGTGTATCCCTGAAAATTCTGTCTTTATATGTGTAGCTATATGTGCATATATGTTATATTTAGCACATATGTATATGTATACATACATATACCATATATATATATAAAATAGAATTTGTCAGAAAATAAATTTACTTTTTATATTGTCTTGTTTTACATGAAGTTATGTTATCTGGACGAAACCTAAAAATTCACTCAATAATACCAATTTAGAAATTTAGAAATGAACTTCCCAGAAATCTCAAGATATTTGTGGAATTCATTGGAGTAATTTAATAGCTGAATTTTTCCACACTTCTCCAGATGCGCCGTCACTGCCTCCGTATACTTTTTTATTGCATCTTTTTCTGAGGCTGTTTGATTGTCATAACATTTTCATGGTTATAAAACACAGAGTGTCATTTTGAGGGTCTGAGACTAGTCTTTGCTCTACATTCCCATTGCTGTGCTCCTCTCCCTGGCTTTCCAGTTCAGTTCAGCGGTGTGCGTGTGCATGTGCGTGTGTGTGTATGTGTGTGTATGTGTGTGTGTGTGTGATATTGTAAAGGAATTTGATTTCAGTGACTCTGCAGTCTGTGATGCGGTCAGCTCATGTTGTGTGAGGCTAGTCATGGTGGTTTCTTGGTCAGCTAATCTGGGAATGGCTTACCCAGTATGTTGTGGAGGTGGTTCATCCCAGAAAATGCAGTCCAGCTGGAGGAAGGAATCTGCCAAACACACCAATCTAAGATTTAGAAGACTTCACTAATGGGCATTGCTCTGCTACTCAGCTGTCTGAGTTTTAAACAAAACATTTTAACCTTTGTAAGATTTTTTTCCCCTAGCCTATTACGTTGATCATCTTTCCCACTGCTAAGGCAAAACACCTGACATCTCTAATTTAAAGAAGAGGTTTAGTTAGGCACATGTTTTCAGAGGGTTTAGTCCATGGTTAGGGGCTCCAAGGCAGGAATATCATTGAGGAAAGGCATGTGGAGCAAAGCTGTTCACTTCATGGTGGCTAGAAGCAGGCCACAGGAAGCAGTGTCAGGGATGAAGGGACCAGGAATCAGATATAGTCCCAAGGTCACATCTCTATGACCTACAAGGACATAGCCCAAAGTGTGTTTTACTACTTCTCACCATGGCTCTTCAGACAGTCAAGTTGACAAGATTAACTGTCACACCTGTGAAAAGGAGTGTTGCTATCACTTCTGCCTGCCTCACAGTTCTGCCTGCTTCCCTTTCTGCCTGAAAATTCAGTGAGGTGATAGGTATAACAGCACAGCACTTTGTGAAGGCTAACACTCTATATAATTCCAGTGTGTGCATTATTATTTAAAGTGGGATAGAGCCAGAGTGGCCACATATGAACATGTGCCACATATGAGCCAATTGGACTTTCTTTTGTGCAATTTATAATTTTATAATGTAATTTATAACTTTTTTTTATATATGACAGTATGTGTTTTAAACTGCCTAAATGATAGTTGTTTATATAGGCAGGTTGGGAGATAGTTTGGGGTTTTATTTTGTTTGGTAGAGGGAATAGAATTCAGGAGCTTGCACCTGGGAGATATTGATGTACAAGTTGAGAATAATTCATTTACAAAGGACCTTTTTAAAAGGAAAACAACTAAAATCAAAACAAAATCCCAAATATGAACACTTAGCTAATGATGAGCTCCGCATAATCACTGTAATGTGTTTGGCTTTAATTCCTCCTCTTGCTTCTGCTTTGTAAGTATTCAAAACTTGTTTTCATTTTATGCTACTTTATTTTTCTCCTGATTTGTTTTTTCTTAGTATCAAATTTAATTAATTGATTGATTTTCAAATTTAAATACAATCAACATGTATAACACTCACCCTTCTAAAGCAAACAAGTTGGTCTTCTTTCTATAGTCAGAAACTTGTACACTAATCATCACGATCTAACTCCAAAGCATTTTCACCACTCCTAAAAGACAACATGTACTTATTAACAATTAATCCATATTCTGCCATCTCCTATCCCTGACCACTCACAATTTGCTTTCTGGCTCAACTGATTAGTCTATTTTGGACACTTCATACAAATGAAATCAAACAATGTGTTTCTTTGTGTCTGACATATTTTACTTGGCACAGTGTTTTTTAACATTAATCTATATCATAGTCTGAATCTGTACTTCATTTTCAATGAATAATTTTTCTTTATATGAATATACTGTTTTTGTTTATCCACTCATCACTTGATTGACATTTTGTTTGTTTTCACTTTTTAGCTATTACAAATAATGATGGGATGAGTATTGGTATATAGGTTTTTTCTGTGAACATATGTTTTCATTCATCTGGGTACATGTTTAGGGTAAAATTGATGGATCAAATAGTAACTCTATGTTTATCTTTTTGAGGAGCTACCAAATTATTTTTGCATAGTGACCACACATTTGAACACTCCCAGTAGTGATGTTTGAAAGTTTCAATCTTCCTAAGTCCTTGCCAACAATTACTATTATCTCTCCTTTTGAGCATATGATGTGATTATATTGTGGCTGGGACAGGTATTGTGGGGCTGTTGGTCCCTCTCTATGGCATAATACTGTCATTTTCATGTGTTCATTTGCCATTTGTACATCTTGTTTGGAAAAATATCTCTTCAGCTCTTAGCCTATTTAAGCAATTGTGTTGACTTTCTAGTCTTTTTAAAATTATATTTATTGGTACAATTTATATATACATAATAATCACATTCATCATAGGGAATTTGTACCCATACATGCTATACCTTAATTCCTCTTTCTTTCTCACTCCCCTCCCTTCTTCCCCTCATTTACAAAAGGTTTGTTTCAATTTTATGCTTATTTTCCCTTCCTTCTATCTCCTTCTCCCTCCCTAGTTCTCTTTTACTTTTGAATAATTTCTTCCTATTTCACAATATCAATTACACATTTTGGTTCTTATTTACACTTTGTTTCTCACATCAGAGAGACAATGAGATATTTACACAGGAATGTCTGGTTTACTTCATTTAAGAATATGCCCAAAAGTACACCCATTTTGATATAAATGTCTCAAATTTATCCTTCTTTATGGCTGAGTAGTACTTCTTTGATGGGCATTTGAGTAGCTATTACACACTGGGCTGCTATAAACATGGGTGCACGTACCACTGTTGTATGATGCTTTTAATTCTTTTGGGAAGATACCAAGAAGAGGAATAGCTGAGTCAAATGAGACCTCTAGTCCTAGTTTTTTGAGGAATCTCCACATTGATTTCCACAGTGGTTGCACTGGTCTACACTCCCACAAATAGCCAAGAAGTGTTTCTTTTTCCTCACAACCCCACCAGCATATGTTATTGGTTGATTTCTTGATAATAGCCATTCTTTCTGGGGTGAGATGGAATCTCAGTGTTGTTTTCATTTGCATCTTTCAAATGACCAGTGATGCTGAATATATTTTCATGTATTTGTTTGGCCTTTGTATTTCTTCATCTGAGAAGTATGTGTTCATCTCAGATGATCATTTTTGGATTTGGTCTTTAAATTTGGGATGTCTAATTCTTTTCAGTTATTTATATGTGAAGATATTAGTCCTTTGTTTGAGGAACAACTGGATAAAATTTTTTTCACTCTGTGGTTGTCTTTTCATGCTGTTGGTGATGTTTTTGCTTTTGTTATGCAAAATTTTTTAATAAGGTGAGACCCTAGCTGTTGATTCTTTGTAGCATTTCCTATGCAATCAGGATATTTTTCATATTGCCTACACAACTCTTGTCTTCAAGAGTTCTACATATTCTCTCTTTCAGAAGATTTTTTTAAATTTTAAAATTAAAAGGAGGAAAATATTAACAGACAGACAACATTTTACAAAATAGCAAAGGAACAGTTAAGACAGTACGGAGTTACAAACAAAGTGGTAGGGATAACAATGCTTGTTGTATTACATATTGATATGTTCAAAGTGGTTTCTCATGAAAACAGATATAGACATGCAATTCTTATCAACCAAGGACTCATTGACAGTTTCTTTCAGCAAAGAAATACAAGACAGTAGAACAGCCATGTTGACTATCCTGCCTATACATACATACACACTTTCTCCTTCTTTCCCTTCTCTTTTCCCATATCCCAGTTACCCTTTACCTTTGAGTGCTTTCCTATCAATTCACAATGTCTATCATATCTCCTAGTTTAAATGAACTCTTTCAGGCTTTACACTAGAGAAACAGTGCGGTGCTTTCACATGTATGTTTGATTTATTTCACTTATGAGTATGGTCTCTAGTTGTGACCATTTACCTATAAAAGCCTCGAGTTTATTTTTCTTTACAGCTGAGTAATATTCCATTCTATAAAAGTAGCACAATTTTCTTATCCAATCCTCAGTGGATGGACACTTGGGTTGCTTCCACATCTTAGCAATTACAAATTGTGCTGCTATGAACATAGGTGCACATTCATCACTGTGATATGATGTTTTTAGATCTTCTGGGAAAATACCCAGCAGGGGGATAGCTGGACTGAATGGGACCAATCAACAACTGGGATCTCATCCTACTGAAAACTTTCTGTACACCTAAAGAAATCACCAGCAAAGTGAAAAGAAAACCCACAAACTTGGAAAAAATTTTAGCTGACTGTCCCTCAGACAAAGGGCTTCTATCTAGAACATATAAAGAATTAAAAAATATCAGCCCCTCCAAATTCAAAGACCCAATCCAAAACTGGGCTACTGAGATGAATACACACTTCTCAGACAAGGAGATACAAATGGCAAATAAATATATGAGAAAATGTTCAACATCATTAGTCATTCAAGAAATGCAAATTAAAACAACACTGACATTCCACCTTACCCCAGTAAGAATGGCTAGCATTAAGAAATCAACCAATAACAAATGCTGGCGAGGCTGTGGAGAAATAGGAACCCTTCTCCACTGCTGGTGGGAATGCAGACTGGTGAAACCACTGTGGAAATCAGTTTGGAGATTCCTCTTTCAGAAGATTTAATGTTTCTGTTTTAATATTTAGGTCCTTGATCTATTTTGACTTTAGTTTAGTGATGATAGACATGGGTCTGGTTTTCGTCTTTGGCATGTGGAAAGCCAGTTTTTCAACATCGTTTGTTAGAGAGGCTTCCTTTCTTCCAGTGAAAAGCCCTGGACTGTTTCATGAATTTGCATGTCATCTTTGCCCAGCGGCCATGCTAATCTTCTCTTTTGTTCCAATTGTATTATATGTGCTGTAGAACCAAGTACCATCTTTATTCTTGCATTTCAATAGTTTTTTATGTAGTCTAAAGATGAGTTTTTTAATCAGATGTATGATTTTGAAATAGTTTCTCCCTATCTCTTGCTATATCTTATCATCTTGGTAGGGCTCATCAATGCAGGAAAATTTAAATGTTTTGATGAAGTCTAACATGTTGATTGTTCCATTAAGTGGCCTGTGTGTATGTCGTCATATTTAAGAAACTATTGCCTGATGGGAAGGTTTTAGGAAGAGAGAAGATGCTGGCATGACATGCAATTATTCTGTCACTAAATTTATTTTGCAATTTAAAATACTTAAACTGGTAAATTTTCAGTTCTGTCTACTTTACCACCTAAAAGTGAAAGAAACCATTGCCTTTGTCAGGGTCCCAAAGATTTACATCTATATTTTCTTCTAATTTTATGGTCTATGATGTTTTATTCTTTTTGAACTAATTTTCCTCTATGCTATGACATAGGAGTTCATTTCATTCTTTGACTGTGGATAGCATTTTCCATCATTACATCATTTATCATGTCTGTTTGGTATGTATGTTATTTGCATGTGTCTGTCCATCCCCCAACTAGACTATGGGCTTCTTGGTTGAGTTTGTACAGCCTTTTCCCTCCGCCACATGCAGCGGCCAGATGTATTCAGGATGCTTCCTACAGTAGGTGGTCAGTGAGTTCTTGATTTGAGTTGACACTGCACATAAACAAAATATGTTCTTAGTGATCTTTTATTAATTTTTGGGCTTTATCCCAATAAGAACTATTTTTTCTCTCATTAGCTGTCAACTTATACTTATAAAAATGTTTTTTCTACCTGCATACTGGGACTTTAAGGAGTCAATAATTAGCATGTCTGTCTGTGTCAGTCAGTATTTACTGGAGAAACAGATTTAATACAAGATATACAAATATATAAGAATTTAAAATATTGGTTCACAATGGCCACCCACAGAGTCAGATGTGGAAGAGTGCAGAGGGTCTGTCTGCACATTGGAGACTGAAAGATCTGGTCAAAGGTATGGAGCTAACTGTAGTGTCCCATGAGAGTCTGTATCAGGAGGCTGATGGGTCTGTGATGAAGGACTAAAGAGTCTGCCTTGGAATCCAGGAGATTACGTCCAAGGTGAAGGTGAAGATGAGCTCCTCTAAAAAAACAGAAGTAGACTCATCCTTCTTTCTTTCCCCTTTATGCCACCCATGTGACAAACCACCCTAGGGTGGGTCTTCCACACCCTAGCATGTAGATTTGCTGAACGAATTGAGTTGAGCTTCTTTTACTCAAGCTGACACAGTCAATCACCCATCACACTCTCTTTGCTAGTTTTAGAAGCAATTTAAAGATAGACTCAGGTGAATACTTAAAAAATAGTCCTCCCCTGTGGTTGGAAGAAGTTGGCTCAGGTCTGAAGTTAAATGGGCTTTGTAAATTGTCACCTGTGTTTAGATGTGCTTTTGATAGAGCTGCTGGTATAGCATGGAAATGTAGATCTTTCACATAGGGCAGACTCCTTTGACTTAGTATGGAGCAAGTCAGAATTAAAGTTGTTAGAGAAGAAAGGAAGGGTGTAGGATGGAATGCTTAGTTCTCTCTTCCAAATTTGCTGATCATCTACTTGACTCAGTGATGTAAGTGAAGGAGAGAGGGAGAGAAAAAAAAAAGAAACAGAATCCCCAGTCTTTATTTAGATGTGTTTTGTCCAGTTGAGAAATTAGAATCAATCCCTGTCACCCTGTGAGCAGAAATGAAGAAGAATGGAAGAATAAGATAGGTGTGCTCCTATAATGGTGGTCCCACCACAGGAAAAATGGAGTGAAGGAGAAAAGTTCCACTTAACAAGGAGCTCAACTGGTACCTCATACTACAGCAATCCTTTGAAATCTCACTAGATTACAATCCCAGGCTCACCACTGAGCTACTGAAGAACCATAGACAGGGCTAGGAAGATTTTGAAATTAAGTGTGGATCTTTCCTTAGCTACTTTTCACTCATGCCAAGTTGTGTTATAGGTTTTGTGAATGACCTTAAGAAGAAAAACATTTCATTGTTGTCATTTAGCTAAGAAAAAGAATTAGCTTGACCATTTATTACCACACAACTTTTAAAATCACCTTCTACAATAGCATTTAACATTCCTTAATTTTGTGAGGGAGTCTAATGTTAACTGAAATGAGTCATGTGAAATCAGATGATAGATTATATCTGGAGTCCATCAGACCAGTTATTTTATATTTGCTAAGGTTAAGGAAGTTCATAATTCTGTATTTTATGATGAAAGCCTTTTAAAAAGAACTATAATTTCCTTAGTCAAGCAGTAGTTATATAGAGATCCAATGCTTTTTCTGTGATTTTATTATTACTGTTTTTGACATAACCTTTACACTTAAATTCTTGAGATACTCACTAGAGTCATATAAAGTCATTGTTCCTATTTGGAAAAAGACATTTTTCAAAATGAAGTTTATGAAATAATGAACTGATGTATAAAAGTTCTTCCTAATAACCTGATCAAAATCCTGCCACCCAAGTAGTCACCCTATTGAGGGAAGACTTCTACTCAGGCTTCAAGGTCTTCAAGGGAAAGACTCTGTCCAATCCTTGGTCCATTGTAGGAGTTTTGGGAGTGTGCGTGGAATGACTGAATAGCTCATTTGGGTTATACAAATTATGGGAGTCCTCCTTACAGGGGAAAGAAAAAGAGGAAGAAATGAAAAGAAAAAGCAAAGGAGGAAAAATATGTGGAAAGGAGAAAGTAAACAGAAAAAAGTTAGGGAGTTATGATAATTTTTAAACATCTGCAAATTCTTTGACACTCATGCCACTGAGGGAAGGGGTCCTTCGTCCCTTGCCCCTGATGCTAGGCAGACCTTAGGGACTTGCTTGTAATTAGCAGAATGCTCATTTCTGGGTTGACCAAAAAGGAAATGTAGTTTTCAATTTGTCTTCTGGAATATTTGCTATGGAGATTTGAACAGGTATAAGCTGTGTGTGTGGTATTGTTTATGGTATCTGGAGCAGATAAAGTCATCGCTTCTCTATATGCTCAGCCTTTTTTCTATTTTTTTGTTCAAACACTCCCAGGCAGTCTGTGACATTTCCTCTTTAGTTTTTCCTGTAGAGCTCACCAGGCTACACTTTGTACAGCATACCTTTGGGTCTGGAGGTTCAGTCAGTGGTAAAACACATACTTAGCTTGTGTGACGCCGTGGGTTCCACCACCAGCACCAAAAACAAATAAAAAAAAAAAATAAAGCACAAACCCAATCATACTACTCCATGGCTCAAAAGCATTTACAATCTCCTATTATTTCTTACATTAAATGTCAATTGCGTTATTGGAAATATAACAGTCAATCTCAAACATGGATGATGCCTTTTTATCCTGACACATTCAACACCCAGGATTTGACGCAACCACTAAGGCTATTCTCCATGTAGGGAGCATTTGTTTGTCCCCCTTCTTTTGCTTATGCTGTGCCTTCAGACTGGGGATTGTTATGTCCTCTTCTCTTCTTCACAAAGTCATAGGAATCTCCCAACTTCAAATGTGATTCCTAACATAACAACTTTCTGCTTCCTGTCAAAATGTTCTTGCCTTCTTTGAAACCTTGAATACTGTTTAAAATGTGTCACTTATATTCTTTTTCAATTAAAGCTTTATTTTGTATATTTTCATCTTCTCCTGACTTCTGCCTTTATTCTAAGGACCCTAAGGCCATTTTTATAATTTAGATCTAGAGTGTCCCCCAAAAGTCTCATGCTAAGAGGTGGCACTTTCAGAAGATGATTGAATCATGTGGTGTTATACTTGAAAGTGAATTAATCTTTTGATGAGTCCATGTGCTGTTAGGAGGTAGGGACTGGTTGGAGGGATGGGTCACTGGGGGTGGATTCTTATCCCTGGCTCCTTCTTTCTCTCTCTGCTTCCAGACTGCCACTGGTTGAGCAGATTACTTCACCATGACCTTCTGCCATGCCATTTTTACCTTGGACCAGCCAACTGTGGACTAAACCATGAGTCAAAATAAACCTCTCAGCCTTTAAGTTGTGAAAATTGGACAGTTGATCCCAGCAGCAGGAAAGCTGTCTAATACAGGGATAATCAGTGATTTCTGTCTATTACCATCCTAGGAAGATTGAATCTTGTATTTAATAGGTGCTCAAAAGTTACTTGTTAAATAAAAGTCTTCCTTTCTCTTTTGACACTTCGCTTTAAAAGTCAATATTTATGGAGAGCTTCTCTTTCTTCTTTTAAAAATGATTTCTACAAAGCATTTTTTATTTTAAAAAATAATTTAAATTTAGCATCAAGTATATTGTTCATAGGCGGAATATGTGTCCATGGTTTGAAAGCTAAAACAATGTTAAAGGGCTCATAACAAAAGTGGTGATCCTGTGCTTCCACCTCCATTTTTTTTTTACCCAAAATCATCTCAAAGGAGAAATTGCTTTTTTTTTAAGGATACTTTCATTTTTTAAATTTTATTTTAGTGAGAATAATAAAAAAGAACAATAACAAAATACCAACAACACAGACAAAAACAAAACAAAGCAAAAACAATAAAAATGATACAGAGTTTTGGAACAAAATGATAGGAATTAACAGTGGCTGTTATGTTACATATTGCTATGTTCAGTGAAATTGCTCAGATTACCAGATGTAAGAATGCAAGACTGATCAAACCATTAAAGAGAATAAAAAATAAAAACAAAAAAACCATTAAAATGATCCAGAGCTTTACTAGACAAGATGGTAGGAATTCACCAATGGTTGCTATACTGCATATTGCTGTCTTCAAATTAGCTGCTCAGACCACCCAAGAAACAAAATCCAACAATATGCTGTATACAAGAAACACATTTAACTCAAAAGGAAATTCATAGACTGAAAATCAAAGGATGGAAAACAATACACCATTCTACAGGAACCCAGAAAAAAGCGGGTGTAGCTATTCTGTTTGCAGACAATGTGAACTTCAAACCAAGAATGATCAAAAGGGATAAAGATGGTCACTACATACTTGTTAGGGGAAAACTTCAAGAGGAAGAGATAGCAATCATTAATATCTATGCACCAAACACAGGCGCACCCAATTATGTAAGAGTAATTTTAACAGACATGAAAAATAAAATAAGCAGTAACACAATTGTTTTCAATTTGACCTCTAGTGTGGCTTTTGACAAGAAGTACCATTGGGCTCCAGTCCCTTTTGATATAGCAAGTCCTAAGTCCCTGTAACCCTTTGAAATTACTTAGGAATAATCCAAAATCTGATATTGAAAGTGGACAAACTGAAAGGTATAGAAAAGTAAAAACAAATGGCAATTCTATTAACTGTAATAATTATTCTACATATCATTATGGGTGTGTCTTTTCAAACAGAATTGAGATTATATACAATTTGAGTTTTTATCATGCCATCAATATAATTTTTCAAAACATCACTTTTAGTTAGCATAGTATTTCCTTATTTTATTTGGCTGGATGCTCAATGCTATACATTTAGATTTTTAAACAACTTATTAAAATATAATCATAACATCACAATCATTACGGGTAAGCCTTTATTCAGGCACCATGGGTAGTGTTTCATCTTTTCTCTGAAGCTAGCTGGGAGTCATAGAAAATAGACACACTTGAATGTCTTTGTGCTCAAGGGACAGTATGCAACAGACTCTTGCTATGTGTTTACAAATTGCTTTTCAGCAGTTTGTGACCACCTAAATCTGTTCCATAAAAACAAATGAGTCACATAGTATTATGTTCAAAATGGCATATTTTGTACTTAAGATGGCATATTTTGTACTACTTCCAGTGGCAGGGTTTTGCTGGGGGGCTAGTCCAAGAAATAATGGTGTTTCTGGATTTCAACAGGCTTTTGATGAGATTGCTTACGATATCCTCACAGGTGAAATGGATGAATGTGAAGAAATGCAAGACAGTAGAACACTATGATTTCCATACTAGAATTTAATGTTGAACAGAAGTCATAGGGAGGCTATTTCAGCTTACCATTAAGATTCTTGGGCTGGGGATTTAGCTCAGCGGCAAAA
>NW_004955429.1:12157255-12162875 GCF_000276665.1 Chinchilla lanigera | reverse complement strand
TGCAGTGTGGAAACCCAAGAAAGGATCAGGTTAGGCTGGGGATTTAGCTCAGCTGCACAGCGCCTGCCTGGCAAGTGCAAGGTTGTGAATTTGATTCCCGGTTCCAGAAAAAACCAAAAAAAAAAAAAAAAAAAAAAAAAAAAAAAAAAAGATTCTTCAGTGACCCAATAAGAAAGGGCTTTCCTCTGATCCTGGAGACCCTACAGGCTGACTAGACACTTGCAAGGCAAAGTCTAGAGGGGATATGAACACTGAATGCATGTTGGAATTCAGTGTCTTTCTGGGTTTTCAAATATTTAGGGTCTGTGATTTTTTTTCTATAGCTAAAGGCATGAGATATGAGATACAGCCTCAGTTTTCAGATATGACATAACTACATAACCCAGCCATGTCCTTCTGGGCTGTCACCATGGGTATTAAGGGAGTGCCAAGGAATAGAAGCAAATTGTGCCCATCACAGAAATAGTCCAAAGAAATATGTCCCCCTCTGACAGTGACCCAACCCCTCATCATTCTGGGGCCAGGACAGTTTGTGTGTTGTCAAAGTCACCCTGGGTTGGCCACAGGCTCATCAGGAGGAGACAGTAAAGCACAGTTTATGGATGCTATAATGTCAAAGTAGTCTTAATCTGAGGCCATAAGGATGGGCTCAGAGACTGTGTAAGGTTCCTGCCCAACTTATGAGTCCATGACACTGTTACTCAGTGACCCAGAAGAAATGTGGATTTCCTGTGAAGCCAGGACTCTGAGTCTGAGACTGACCACCCACTGTCTACTTCCTTAGCGAGAGAAGAGATGTCCGTCCTCTGTCTCCCAACCCTAGAAGCAGCAGCCCTGGCCCCCAGCTTCACAGCTTCTGTCTGGTGTTCTTCCAGTGCTCAAGGAGGAAACAGTTGCCCTGAACTTTGAATGTAGCTAATAGCATTCTCATGACTTTCACGCTCCAGGCCTGCCCCCTAACCTCTCCTGATTAGAGCTGCAAGTTCAGAGTCTGGTTGGCTGGCTTCCTTCAGACCAGGCTGGGAGGCTGAGCTGCAGCCAGCAATTCTTGGAGGTCACTAGGTCATTGTTCTCCTCTTTGTTTTCCTGTCCCCTGAAGCAGCATTTTGAATAAACAGCTCTTTCCTTTCACAAACCAAGACATGAAAAATACTTTTGGGGTTCTGCTTACTGCTTTGCTAGACCTATTTCCGGTGCTCTGTTCATATTTTCCTCTGATTTCTGTCTTTTTGGGGTGTGTCATCATGACTAATATGAGAAGGGCAGATAGGCCACAACATTAATACTCTTCCATTTTGGGACTGGTCTTAGTTACAGGAATCTTTTCTGTGTTTGGAAAGATACTGTTTGCTTAAAGGTCTTTTCCTTGCAGCAATCAAGATTTAAAAAATGCCAGGAAGAAATATTTCCATTCTTGGTCATGCTTGCTATCATGCATCGCTTAGAATTGGATGAACATAATTAAAACAAGCAGGAGACTCAAATGCATGCAGAATATTAAGACCTCTCAGTGCTGGTGCAGGAGTATCAGGTTGGCGTCTCTCATCAGCAATGCCTCTGTGCTGCTTTTCCAGCTTTACTGACTCTATCAAGGGCCACATACATCTCTGCAAAAACCAACGGACATGCATGCATGACTCAAATATGCACTTGCTAACCATACCCAGATCCCCAGATTTTTGATGCTGCTGCTGATGTCTTTAGGCCAAACAAACATAAAATGCTTAGAGAAAAAACAGTGTTCTAAAAACATAAATAACATTTTGAACAGCAGTCTGGCTGCTGCATGATGAAAAATCATTCCATTTTCTTGTTAACCCTAAATCCATTTCTTAGAAACCACTGAACCTGGAAATTCAGATGAAGTTATCTACTCTTTTAGCCTTCTCTTCAGAAGTAATAGATGAGATTTTTTTTTTCACTATATATATGTGTCCAAAGATGGGAGACTTTGTTTTTGTTCATCATTTATTTCAGCTACATAGTGATGATAGTTCCTTTGTCTTGAGGTTTATTTTGGTTTTGGGGATTCTATCTTTATTCAAATGATCATTTCTTGCCCAAATGATAAAGGGCCCTCACAGTCTTCTTGCTGTTCTTCCTCTTGTTTCCTAATAGTCTGCTCTTCACATAGCAGCGTAAGAAATTTGAAGAGATTCTATAATTCCCTTTCTTAAAAACTGTCCTATGCTCTACATATACTTAAATCCATATTCCTAACCATGTGTTGTGAGGTCTTCTCTGATCCAACCTCTACTTCTTCCTCTGGTCTTGCTGTTACAAAACACTTTATGCTTTGAGTTTTAATATCACACTCATGACCACAATCCAATTTTAGACCATTTTCATTATCTCAAAAATAACTATGAGACCATGTGTCAATATATACTCCCACCCCCAAGTTCCAGGCAAGGACAAATCTGTTTTTCACCTTTTAAAATTTACCTTTCTAGAAATTTCTTATAATTGGAGTTATATACTATACAGTGTTTTGTATCTGGCTTCTTTCATTTTGCATCAGATTTTTAAGACTCATCCATGGGTTAGCACTTGTCAGTACTTCATTTGTTTTTATTGCTGAATGTCATTCCATTGCATAGATATACCAAATTTTATTCATTCATCAATTAATTGGCATATGGAATGTTTCCAGTTTTTACCTGTTATGGATAGCACTGCTATGAGCATTCACAGACAATCCTTTGTGTGGAAGTATGCTGGATGTGCACCACCTATTTTTTTAGTACATTCCTAAGAGTGGTTCTATGGCTAATTTTTAGAAACTGCCCAATTTCCAAATGGCTACACCATTTTTATATTCCCACCAGCAATGTGTGAAGATCCTCGGTTCTTCATGTCCTTGACAACACTCTTGGTGTCTTCTTTCTAATCATAGACATTGTAGTGTTTTTTCTATATCAGTTGAAATGACTGTGTGAGTTTTATGCTTTACTAGTATCGCATATTACATTAATTTGTTAGGTATTAAGCTACCCTTGCATTTGCTTTGTTAATATTTTGTTAATTAAATACATCATGTGTATTGCTATTATTTGTATTCTTACGTATTTGAGAGAATTTACTAGTGGCTTTCTTTGTGGGAAGATTTTAAATTGCCAGTGCAAATTCTTTTCTTGTCAATAGACTTGATCAAATTTCCTAATTTCTTTTTGAGTCTATTTATGTCTGTCTGGGAATTTAAAACTTTAATCTGAATTGTGTAGTTTTTTAACATAATGTGGTTATGATATTTCTTACAATTCTATCATTTTTGCAAGATTAGTAGTGTCTCTTCTTGCCTTCTTGATTTTAGTAATTTGTGTCTTCTCCCTTATTGGTTATGCAACTGAAGTTTAGACAACTTGGCTAATCTTTTAAGATAAATAATATATGGTTTTTATTAACTTTGTCTATTTTATTTGGTTTATATTTTAATTGATCTCCACTCTAATTATTATTTCATTTTTTCCTGTTTGCCCTGGGTTGCCCTTTTATCTAGTTTTATAAAGTAAAATCATAGGTTATTGAGCCAACACTTCTTTCCTGACACAGCCATCAAAGGTACAATTTTCTCTTTGCATAATATTTTAGTTGCATCTTATAAATTTTGATGCTGTGTTTTCATCTTCATATGGTTCAAAACACTTAAAAAATGTCCTCCTGTTTTCTTTGCCTTGTGGTCTTTTAGAAGCGTGTTGTTGAATTTCCAAATATTTGGTGATTCCCCAAATTTATTTCTCTTGTGAATCTCTCATTCTGTTGTGGTCAGAAAGCATACATCATATAAGTTTAATATTTTAAAGTGCATTGAAACTTATTTTGTGATTCACCATAAGTCTATCCTGTGATGTGTACTTGGTGAGGTTTGTGATTTCTGCAGATACGGACTAGGAAGTATTCTGTAAGTATCAATTGGTGGGCAATGTTTTCATTTCTATATCCTTGCTGATGTATGTCTGTCTGCTTAATCCTATCAATATTGAGAGAGAAATATTGAACTCTCCACTGAGGGCCAAGCAGAACAAAAAGGTAAAGGATGCATGAATTCTCTCCCTCCTTCACTCTTCTTGAGGTGATACCATTAATCTTCTCTTGTCCTTGGACTTTGGAACTCTTTACCTTGGACCTTCAGATTCTAAGACTTTCACCACTACTTTTCCTACTTTTGCTATTCTGAGACCTTGTGCCTTAGACTAGGATTTGTGCCAATAGTTCCACTGGTTCTCAGGCCTTCAGACTTGGAGTGAATTATTATATTTCTTTTCTGCTTGTGGTAAAATCAGTTTGCAGTTGAGATAGTATGAGATTTCTCAGGCTCTGTAATCTCAATAAGCCAATTCCTACAATAAATCTCCTCTTTTATGCAGTAGTCCTCCTTATCCAAGGGGAGTATGTTCTAGGATCCCCAGTAGATGCCTGAAACCATGGCTAGTACTACATTGTATATACTATTTGTCCCTGTACCTATGATAAATTTTAATTGACAAATTAGACACAGTGAGAGAGTAACAATAAAAATACAATAGGGCAATTATAACAATAAATCTCTTATAAAATTATGTAAATATGGTGTCTTGGGGGACTGTCATTTCCTGCAGATAACTGAAACACCAGAAGGTGAAACTACAGGTAGAGGGAATATTCTCTCTCTCTAGTCATTAGTTCTTTTCTCTGGGGACTCTGAGTAATGCTACCTTTACCATTTAATCTTCTAGGAATGTCCTTTCTCCACATCTTCTGCAATTGTTCTTTCTCTTTCTCATTATTCAAATTTATGTTCAAATACCACTTACTCAGAAGAGCCTTCCTTGACCATTTTTCTAAAATAGCCTTCTTCTCTCTCCTCAGACTCTGTCTCCTTGTCTTGCTTTATTTTCTTCACAGAAATCATCAATATCATTTCATTAATTTAAAATCATCTTTTCCCCCAAACTTTGAAGAGCATGGATTTGGTCGTGTGGACTGTTGCATCCCCTGAACCCAGAGCAATTAATTCCTAGCATGTAGAACATCTCAACAAGCATCTGTTGAAAGAATGGATTGACAATGAAGTTGAACTTTGTCCTCTGCATAGTTGTCTCTTCTCTGTGCATGCCTGAGATTCATTTTTCTTTTTCTGGGTTTGAAAATGTTTACTTAGAGCATCATGTTTTAAAATTGAAGCCCTTTCAGAGGACCCCAAATGTCTTCATAAACAATGGGAGTGTTTTGTCAACTGTGTGGCCATAGGGATGGAAAATTCAAAATGACAGTAATAACTCATGGATAGGAAGAACTAACACTGTGAAAAGGGCCATACTCCCAAAATTGTTATACAGATTCAATACAATCCCAATTAAAATACCATAAGTATACTTCACAGATCTCGAGACAACATTCCTAAAATTCATCTGGAACCAGAAGAGACCTAGAATAGCAAAAGCAATTCTGGGCAACAAAGGCAAGGCAGGAGGCATCATAATCCCTGACTTAAATTATACAAAGCTACTGTGATAAAATCAGCATGGGGCTGGCAAAAAAACAGACTTGAGGATCAATGGAATAGATTAGAAGATGCGCTCACAACTACAAACACATTCAGCCACCTTATCTTTGAGAAAGGGGCCAAACATGTTCACTG
>NW_004955429.1:12125395-12156965 GCF_000276665.1 Chinchilla lanigera | reverse complement strand
ACAAAAAGCAAACTGCACGGGAAATATTTTAAAGAATCAACAACTGAGATCTCATCTTATTGAAAAGTTTTGTACATCAAAGGAAATCACCAACAGAGTAAAAAGAAAACCCATGAACTGGGAAAAGATTCCTCACAAAACTAGGATTATAGGTCCCGTTCAACCCAGCTATTCCCCTTCTGGGTATTTTTCCAGAATTGAAAACATCATATTACAGCAATATATCACAGTTTATCCTGTTTATCGCAGTGCAATTTGTCATAGCTAAATCTTGGAAACATCTCAAATGCCCATCAATTGAGGAATGCATAAAAAAAATTGTGGTATTTTCATTAAATGGAGTACTACTTAGCGATAAAGAAAGATAAACTGGAGGTTTTTATAGGAAAATGGATGCAACTAGAGACAATATTCATAAGTGAAATAAATCAGACCCACATGTGTAAACATCAGATTGTCTCCCTAGTGTAAGAAACTGAAAGAGTAAATAAAACTTGAAAGGTACAACAGATATTGTGAAAGGAAAGAAATTGCTCAAAGAGAAAAAAACAACTGGGAACAGTTAATGCTTAAATTTTTTTCCTTTTTAATTTCTTTTGACCAATTTTGCGTGCGCATATCTGGTGATCTAAAGAACTAATTTGAAGACAACTATATGCAATATAATCACCATTGTTGAATTCCTACCATCTTGTTTAGTGAAATTCTGTATTGTTTCTAATGGGTTTTTAAAAATTATTTTTATTCTTTAAAAAACAAATAATAGTAATAAATGACAATAGAATGCAGGAGACCATTAATTCATTGAGCAACTCCTGGTATAGCATTGTTGCAGCTGTGGTGAGCAGACCTCTTTTCTGTAGCTTCCCTGTACTCTTTCTTCAATTGTCCCATCTCTTTCACAACCTTCTGCTCTGGCATGCAGATAAATCCACATCTCACCAGTCTGGGTTGTAATGGATGTCTGCAATAAACCCCAGTTAAATAGTGTAGACACAATAACAAGAAGATAAATAAAACCATCAGGGATACAAAAGTTTCTATTCCTACTACTCCTGAGCCTTCTGTGTAAAAAGCCCTTATAGGGCTCTAACTTCCTATCTTATACTTCAGCTATGGGCCCATGCTTCAGGGTGAGGATAGATCAGCTTAGTACTCTGTCCCCTGCGCATTTCACCCCTTACAGAAAGTCAAGAAACAAATCTGGTTAAAACACATCCTTGATTTTACTCATTTTTGAAGGGCATTTGTTAAAAACAAAACAATTCTTTATTACTTCGAAGAACTACTAAAGGATATCAGGAAAGCTGGAAGTTTAAACATACACATAAAATTTCATCAAATTCTGCACATAACTTTGTAGATGAGATTGCAAACTGAAGATTAGTTTTCTAGTCCAAATATTATATATTTTTTCATTTGCATCTACCTCTGATTGTGAGAGGATTTTAACCATGACAATCATCAAATCTGCTTGATGACATTTCAAGTCTGGTTGGTGACATTACTAGCACAGGAACTGAGGGTTTCAGCCTTATGTTACAGCATCTTGGTTCATAAACTTACTTCTTTCCATGATTCTGGTTCAAGTTCAATTCAGTTACAACTGGAATCATGGAATGAATTCTGGGATCAGAATCCCGGAAAGAATTAAGTTCGTGAACTGAGGCACCACTGTATACCAAGCCACGTTTCACCTCATTCCACCTTCTCTTCAGTAGGTGGTCTTCAGGTTTAACTCAGTTATTTTCTCCTTTGAAAAACATACTGTGGTGTTCAGACTAAATATTGAAATACTGCCTTGTGAGTAAACAGGGTACAGATTCATTGCTACATCTATCCCCTGTGAAGAGTATTTTGGGAAAATGAATTCTGGTGGCAGGGAATCTCCAGGAGATTTGTGTTCGATAGTAAGTCACCAAGTTCTATGGATTGTGCCTTTGAAAGCCTCTCTCATCTTTTCTTTGGAATGTTTCTCTTCTTTTCTACTCTCTGTGTGGCTATACCCACTACATTTTCATCTTGACTCTCACGAGCCATGCTGATGTTAGTCCTGGTCCTACTCACTGGTTGGCCTGATCCTCTGCTTAGAAACTTGAAGAAACTCTCTATTTTCTTATTAGAAAATATACATAACTCTTGTGGCATTAATGTTTTTCCTCATCGGGCACCACGTTGCCCCTCAAGAATGTTTGGGGCCTTCTTCCATCGTCACAGACCCTCTGATCTCACTGGGCCAGTATCCTTGCTAACCCAGACATGTTGCTTGAAGCTTTGTTTGCTGTTTTACTTTAGTTTTGTGGAATAACAAAAGGACATTCCCTCTGCCTTCTCCTATCTGCCTCAAGCTTCCAACTTTAGTCTTCCAGAAAACATTTCTGTTCCTACTCTCCTACAAATTTCTCTTTGTAAAATTTACATAGTTTTGCACTGACTTCTGTTGCTCACTAGTTGTTTTCAAAACTTGGTTTTTCAATTTTAAAATGTTTTTAATGATAACGATTCCAGGACACACTTCTTCAGTGTATTTTTTTTTTTTTTTGACACAAGGTGTTACTATGCAGTTCAGGCTGGCCTTGAGCTCACTTTGTAGCCCAGGCTGGTCTCGAACTTGCAGTGATCCTCCTGCCTCAGCCTCCTGAGTGCTGGGATTACAGGTGTGTGCCACCACGCCCTGCTCCTTCTTTGGTGTATTTAAAGTGGCTCAAATAGCAAAGAAATTCTTCTTGTTTGATTAATTCTGACTTTTCTAGGACTAAGGAGACTATGGTAGTCAGTTCCACAAAGATATGATATCACCTGTTCCCTTCTTTATGGTTACTTGAAGATAATTTAATCATCTCTAATTGACTGTGGATTTGGGCTCCACAGGGCAGGATAAGGTAGCTTATGCCATATTCAATTTGGAAGTCCTTTTTCAAAATATAGTCACTCTATGATCAGCATTCCTCTGTTCCCTCAAAATGTCAATGAAATGTTCCCCTCACCCTTTCTCCTTTCCAGTAAGTGTTAAGATCTCTTCTTTGCAAGAATTTCCACCTAGTATGAAACTACATTCACTCCTGGGGCTGGAGATATAGCTCAGTGGCACAAGAGCCTGCCTGGCAAGCACAAGGTAGCGACTTCAATCTCTAGTAGCGTAAAAAAAAAAAAAAAAAAAAAATCTAGGTCACTCATTTCTTCCCCAAAGTTACTTCGGTCAAAACATTCATATAGAGCTTTTTAAAAATTTCCATAGCTCATTCCCTTTATGTACTGATACCAGTCTACATCAATGCCCAAACATCTCTAACTCTGAAACACCACTACAGCATTTGGGTATCATATGGCTTATGATCCTTCAGATAGCTGAGATCTTGATCAGTCCCAGTATCTGGATTACCAAAGACAGCCCAAACTAATTTCTATTGTCCTAAAGTCACTGAAATTTAGATTTTTGTTCTATAGGATTAGAAATAAAAATTGTTGGACTTGTAAGAAGTAGGAAAAATAATCTTGTTTAAAGGAACAGTTTCATGAATTCCCAAAGAACAGTGGTCTTAAATTTTTCTATTACTCAACAAAAATGCACCAAAGATTTCTCCACAACCCCGTTAGATTTCTTTCCTTTCCTATAGTCTTCTCTGTAATGTAAAGGTCTTCAGTGGGGTAATTTTATATAGCATGTAGAACTTTTTCTGGGCTAAAATGCCACATTTTTTATTTTATTTTATTTCTCTCTGCTTTTCCTCAACTTAGTTGACTTTCTCCTCTTTTCCCCTTCCAAGCCATTAATAAAGATTCCCAGTAGTCAATTCTAACACTTTCCTTTAAGGAACTTAATCTTATCTCTCCAACTCAGTTTCTTAGGAAAATTATGTGATGTATTTTTTCATCCATTTTAATTTAATTAAAATTAAAACCATATGATCAAACTATTGATGTGATATTTTCATACTATCCTACAAATATATGTTTTGATCTCTTCATTTTATTGTACTGTCTGGGTTAATGAATTTAGCTTCTTGTGGTTTCTCAGGGGTGCATATAGCTATTAGTTCACCTGCAAAGCAGTGCTCCATTTCTGCAATATTCTTTAGAGATTCAAATGAGTGAGATAAAGAAGCTAAGAGGCTGCTTTTGGGAAGCATTGTCCATAATATAGTATATCTTCTGTGTTCAAACTCCATAGCAGTGGGAGTGTCTCATTTCTCTTCTATCATTCAGGAGTTTTTCTAGTTCCAAATGCTTTGATATTTCTCATCAGTTTAGTCACTAACTCGAGGATTGTTTCTTCCCCCTCACTCACTACTTGATTTCTTCCATTTTAGGAGATTTGCAATCGAGTTTAGATTTAGAAAGAACACTTTTGGATGAAAGGGATTGCACCCATACCAGTAAGCATAGAATTCCTTAGTTCTTAGTGAGGCTGTTTATAACCCAGGATTAAGCTTGATGAACAGCAAGTGTTGAAGTTTCAGATTCA
Organism: Chinchilla lanigera; assembly: GCF_000276665.1. NCBI lineage: Eukaryota > Metazoa > Chordata > Mammalia > Rodentia > Chinchillidae > Chinchilla > Chinchilla lanigera. The sequence goes on along the minus strand of NW_004955429.1, from coordinate 12,152,500 downwards.
ATGTACTAAGAAAACCCCAAACCTTGCCTGAATGGTGTATGAGAAATGTAGATACCAGAAAGAGATTTATATTTAGAAATTGGATTTGTGTGCCTGTGTGTGTGTGTGTGTGTGTGTGTGTGTGTGTGTGTGTGTGTGCTGCAAACTGACTGCCTCTTACTGGAGCAGGAAATGAGGCAGTGTGTGCTGTTGAAACTTGCATGGATGACTGGTGGAACTGAACAGAGTTCAGCAGGTTAAAGAGATCAGCTCCTCCATTCCCTACACCGGCCTCCTGCCTGCTGCTGAAAACAAATAGCCTTGTGCTCCTTGCTGTCTCTATCCAAGACTGTGTTTTGGTTGTATGGGTGTTTATTTTGGAAATGTCACAATACATAACTGAAGAGAGGATATTAGAGAAGACCTCTTTGGGAAAGGCTGTAAATTCTTTGGGGACATAAAGCCCCAAGCATGTGGCCTCTGATAAGAGGAAATCGCTATAGATAATATTTACTTTTATTATGTTCTCTGTGGACAATAAAATGCAAACAGGAATAAGCAATAGAAAAAAAATATGCTATTTGCTTGCCTAGGATGTGTTTCTATTTTCATCATTTTTGTTAAACAAGGGAATAAGGACGCTGATCCCAAGCTGACTCAGTGCCCTGAGAGGAACTGATCGGATCCACTGGAAAGCTAAGGGGTTACAAGGTTCTGTCCCCAGGGGTGAGGCCCACTCTCACTACTCCACATCCGGACCAGCTCTTTGGAGGGGGACTTGTTAGGGTTTTTCTGTATGGATTTCATCTCCGGTCCATCTTGTCTGCCACAACCTGGGGCTTTCTGATACGAAGTGTATTTGGAGACAGGTTTGCAGTCTTAGCTAAGGGTGGGGGATAGAGAGCAAAAATCAAAGCACCTCTCTCACAATGGAATGATCTTATTTGTGCACATGCAGGGCTCTCTCCTTCCCAATCTCCTTGAGCATCACTGTATAAGGGTTTTTGGCTCAGTCACAAAAACCACTATAAGAGTCCATGAACTGGAGCCAAATCTTACATCACCATGAAGTTGAAACATTCCCAGTGCAAAACCTCCAGCCACATGCCCACCGCTCAGGGGAGAGAAGGGGCTGCTGCCTGCAGCCAGGGCCACGACCCTCCCTAGAACTCCTGCTCCTCACCAGGAGGAGGAAATGGCCCCTAAGGGGTCCCCGAGTTATTCAGAGCTCATCAAAGAAAGGACTCTCTTTCCCCTGGAGAGCTCTTTTGTTTTCTTCCTAACTACCAAAGCATAAGGGTAGCTCTTCTGAAATGGTGATTTGGAGATTCTGAGTTTAGATTTTCGAAGCTGCCTTCATTGAGCCTGAAAAAGTGTTGAATCCTAAACAGCTCAGCAGGAAGACTTGGATTCCAATGTCCTTTCCAAGGAAGAGGTGGGCAGGAGAGTCAGTAAATGCTGAATCGCTATTAAAGTGGACAAAGACCAACTAATTTCCATGAAAAGGGACAGAGGCCACCGCATTAAAATTAGAGAACTTAAGCAAGAAAAGGTCCCCTAGCTATCCAAAAAGAGGGTCACACTGGGATGAAAGGGATTAATTATACTTTAACTCTCAGAGGAAGCTTCCTGTCATGTTGTAGATGACAGAAATGAAAAATGAATTTTATTATCTGAGCTGAAAGAGGGAGTAGAAAGTCACTGAAGAGACACACATGCCTGCTAGGGAGGAGGAAACCAGAACAAGTTTAACAGGAGCAGTTTCATTGTTTAGGAGGAGGGGTATCTAAAAGCAATATAGTGCCACGCTGTTTGGACTGTAATGGATATGTTTTTAAAAGGAAGAAAATAATAACATCAAGAAAGAAAGTACCTGCCAGGTGTGTAGCCCTCCCCAAAGCCTGGGAAATCTCAATCTAGCCAAGGTGCACTTTATGGAAGTACCAACATGCTGAGTTCATCTGGGTCCTCAGAGCAGTAAATGCCAAGATAATACTGATGCGTAAACGTTTGTGGAGGGGGAGCACTTGTCTGCAAGAAAACCCACCAGGGGCCAGGACTCACTGGAGCTATCACACCACTATGCAAAGGCGACCTGGAGTGGGTCCCAGGGATGGAAGGCTGGGGAGAAAAGTCCAAGACTGCTGTGTACTTCATGTACAGATCAGCATGGACATTGGGGTCCTTGAGCAAAAGAAGGTACTGTGTTGTCAAGAAGTGTTACGTCTTCCTTGCATGCCCTACCAGGCTCTCTCACTGGCTGGGATCATCTGATGAAGGTGACTTTGATGCAGTGTTAATGGTGGACCTCAAAGCATGTGACCGGACCACTTGATCAACCACACTCCTGTAATTGGAGGTTTGTATGCCTTGCTCTCATGGGTGCTTAAAGAACTTATTTAATCCTCTATGCTAGAGATTTCAATAATTTCTTCCCACTTCATAATTCAATCATAAAGAATTTACTCCATTCATGGTCTTAGATAGGACAGGTGTAATTGCTATATGATCTTGGTAATTACTGTATGATCATACAGTTCTAAGTACTGTATGATCTACAGGTTGGTAGATGTCTAAATTGGACCATCAGTAACCTTGTCCAGAAGTTTGTAAGTGGGAAAAGAGACTGAATTCATTATACATAGGCAGTGAAGTCCACCGAGAATGTAGAGAGGAGAGAGAAAGGAAAATGGAATGACAGTGCCCCTTGGGAGCATGGCACATAGTGTGCACAGAAGGGCATGCGGGCAGAGGTTCCAGAAACTCTGACCAGGGTATTGGCTTTTGTGTTGCTGGACACAATCCCCAATATCTACAATTTAAAGAAAGAGGTTTAATTTGGCTGATGGTTTTAGGGAATTCAGTACACGGTCAGGCTTTGAGGCAGAAGTATCACAGGGGAAGGAGGTGGCAGATAAAACCTGTTTAGTTCACAGTGGTCAGGAAGCAGAGCAGAGGATGATTGCCAGAAAGGAGGGTAGGGACCACATATACTACCCAAGGCCGTGCTTTCATGACTCACCTAGAACACCGGGAAGTGTGCTTTACTAATCATCTCACAGGTTTCCAAGCCAATCAACTTGACAGAATGAAGTGTAACCACCACAGGTGCCTGGTCCGTCCTGTGTGTATCAAGGGAGTGCAGACCTGCTCCTCTTCTTGAATAACTGAGGGCAGTGGCTGTGCCTGTGTAGTGCTCGACCCAGGGGGGCGGGGTCAGTGAGGTGGAAAGGTGATCCAGGCATTCTTCCACTGGTAACAGTCTTTCAGCCCTGCTCAGGCACGAGGGGGCCAGCCTTTGGAGGCGTTTGGAGAGAAGGAAGGATAGAAGGACTGGAATTTGGGTTAAATTGCCTCAGAGGTACAAGGAGCCAGTCATATGAGTAGAAGTTAAAGCTGCAAAGGGACAGAAAAGGAGAATGTCCTGCACCTTTCAGATAATGTTGTTTTCTATATCCTGCCCCCTTCTTTGCTCCTTTGTGGTCCTGAGAGGTTACTGACCTGTGGAATCTTGGAGACTAAGACAGGAAAGCCAGTGGTTTCTGCTGGCATGTAGACAGAGCACTAGCTCTTAGTGGATTCCGTCTAACCATTGAGATTCTGGGCTTTCACCAGCCCATTCTTGTCCTCTCATGCTCTTCACAAAGATACATAGAAAGTGCCACTTGTGATGAGCCGTGCTAAGAGGCTTGGAAAGGCCGAGGCAAACCAGAGCCAAGGGATCATTTCCTTCACACCACAACTCATCAGAGGACACAGAGGCACAAAGTCTCCTGGTTCACCTCATTGTTTCTGCAAGTAAGGTAATCAAATGGCGCCATTGAGGCAGCTCTCCTGAGCCTAGCCAGGGGCAGGAGGAGCTCCTCTGCTGAATTTGAGAAACAGCAGAACTAAGATTTTGGCCAACATTGGTAGATATTCCACCACCACATAAAGATGTCTGAGTGTCTCCCTAGGAATAACTAGAGTAACGGCAAATAGACTTTTCAAAAATAAATGGTGGGGGGGCTGGGGATTTAGCTCAGCGGCAAAGCGCCTGCCTGGCAAGCACAAGGTCGTGAGTTCGGTTCCTGGTACCGGAGAAAAACCAAAAAAAAAAAATAAATAAATAAATAAATAAATGGTGGGCTTTGGATACTATCTCCGATCACTCTGAGGCATGAGAAACATTGATGGGAGCTGTCTGTGTAATTGTTACACTTATTTAAAAAATTATCTCATAGATCATCAAGAGTTCCAACATCTTGATAGTTATTAACCATGTATTCCAAATGTGTGTCATATTTCTGACAGGAAACTGAAGTCACTTAGTGCCTCGAGAAATTCAGAGTTAAAAATTAAGCCTATTTTCTGTTTAACAGTGAGAGGAGTTGCCAAAATCTTCAACAATGATGGAAGTTATGCTCTAAATGGTATCTGCTATTGAGAATTACTTGCGTTAAATGCCAATTAGATTAGCCGTTCCAGTGATACATGAACTATTTAAATTCTCGACGCATACCTTTGATTCTTTGTCAAGCCCAAGGGGCTCTTTTTGCTTTCTTAAGTAGGAAGAGGATCAATAGATTAGTGTACAGGTTGTAGCAGTTCCAATGGTGTTGATTTTTTTTCTGCCAAACGGTAAGATCAAATAGTTTCTGCCTGTATGTTTTTTATTATTTTAAGACTAAGTCAGAATAAAATCAATTCTGAAAATAAAGATCAGATGGGAGAAAAGCAAAAAACTTACATGAAATGCTACTAACAAAGAATTTAGGGAATGTTAAAGCATACCAAGGCCAGTGTGGACTGACAAAGACTGGCTTGGGTGGAAAGTTAAGAAACCTATTCTTTAAACTGGTGCTGCATCACCAAAATAGCTATGAACTTCAGGAAAGTATTTAATACTTTCTTTTCTACTGCTTTGTAACCTCCAGGACACAGCTATTATCCAGTTTGTCCAAGCCCTCTAAATTGCTTAGTGGACTTCTTCCATTTCTAACATTCTAGTCAAGAAGTCTGGATTTACAGATTATTTTGGCTATCATGAGCAAGCTTTACGTCTCTCACATGGCAGGTTTTGAACAAACCCCGTATAAAAGATGGAAGAGAGAGGTTCCCCCTTCCTACTCCACACTCACACTAGGGAAGCCAAGAATCACTTACCACGGCCCACCCCCTTTTCGACCTGGGGTTCCCTTGGCTTCTCTATTTGGGATACAGTGCTTCTGTTCAACATGAATCACAGTGGCCATCAGGCGTCTCTTATTTGTTCACTGACTACGGTCATTCAGCACCCATCTGCTTGATGCTCTTAATCTCGCCACGCAGGTTTCCTCCATGAGGTCCTGTAGATAAGAAATGGGTCAATGTTGGGTTCCATATTATGAGTAAATCAGAGAAAGTTTCAAGGATGGCAGTGAGGCAGAGGTAGGTAGTGGAAGCATAGAGCACCTGCTAAGGGATTTCGTGGCTTCATGGCAATTTCCCGCACTGGTTCAAGTGACCACCAGAACGCAGGGCTGGTGTCTGTCTGGCACATCACAAAGTGTCCAGTGGGAAATATATTGGCTGAATAAGTGACTAAATGAATTCAGGCTGAGTACTTTTTCCTGGTCTCTCTGCTTCTTTTCTCACATTTCTATGTGTCTCTCTCAGGCCATAAATGGTTTGCTAGTCACAGCTATTGGGTTTGTAAAATTCACCATATTAAATTTTGGTATGATTTTAATGCTGGCATCTATATCTGAACTTAAAACCAAATGAAGCTCAAATCTCTACCCAAATGAGGCACATGTATGATAGCTATCATCTCCATAAGTCATTACAAGATGATTTTAAATGATGGAAACTTGAATAATGACTAAATATCAGCAAGCTACCAAGAATTTTCTTAGTGATAATAATCATGATTATGTAGGAAAACATTTATTTTCATGAGATGCATGATCATATATTTAGTAGCAAAGAGTCAAGATGTTACTTTTCAGTAACTTGGGATATCCTTTATCTATTTATCCACCTGTCTATCATTTAAGTTAAACACATATTGCAAAGTATTGACCACTTTGCATTTTAGATGTCGGGTCCAAATATGGTCTTTATATTTTTCTATATGTCTGAATATTTTTCATAAAAGCATTGGAAAATATAATTAAAAAGATGTTTCTGATCTTGGGGACAAATACGACCCCAAAGGATTATCTTGTTCAGGCTTGCCTCCCCGTAAAATGACACTTGAATCATGAGTGTCAGGGAATAATCTTTCTTTCCAGAGACCATTCCTCCATTTTTTAAGCAGCCTGTTCTGTCTTTTCATAGTCTTTGCTGTCAAGAAGTTCCTTTTTATATCTAGTTCAAATGATAAATAAAATATTCTGGGTTCTCAGTTATTTTGATCTCTCCGGGTTTCAACACTTAAGTGGTGGTTTGGAGAAAACATTACATTTCCACTTTCTTCTTGTGGATTCAAATTCCCATTGGCATTCTGGAGGGGCTGGTGAGGCGGACTTCTCTCCAGTGTGGTCTGATGTTTATCTGTGAACTCCGGAGGGAAATGGAATTGAGTACGAGGATGCTCAACCAGGCAGCCATTTGTCCCCCTCCCTCTGTTTGTTTATGATTCTGCCCTGGTGACATCCCTACTGGAGGCCATTCCCTTCCTGACTGCCTTATCTGAAATAGCACCCCATTACTCTCTCACTGTTTCCTTGATTTACTTTAAAAGTAGTATTGATCATTGCCTGACATTATATTGCACATTTTAAGATTTATTTGTTGCCTACCTCTTCCAACAGAATGTGCACCTTGAGGATGGGACCTTAGTCTATGTCAGTGGTTCTTCAATTTAACTTTTTCGAGATGGGGTTTCATAATGTTGCCAGGGCTGATTTTAAGCTCCTGTTTGCATGTCAGATTGAGTGGAGATAGTGCAATCATTAATTTAGCAGAACACACTGGGCTCAAGTGATCACATTGCTTCAACCTCCCAAGTAGCTGGGACTACAGGTGCATACCACCGGGCCAAGCATGATTCTCCAGCTTTACTATGCATCAGAATTTCCGGGAGGGCTTGTTACAAAACAGACGGCTGAGGCCCCACGCTCAGAGTTTATGGTTCACTGAGTCTGAGGTGGAGCCAAGAAATGTGCATTTCTAGCAAGACCTTAGGTGATATCGATGCTTCTCTTCCACACTCCACATTTTGAGAATCATGTATGTATTTTTCACCAAAATCCTGCAGCATGTAGAGCAGAGAGTGCTCCACAAATTTTAGCTGACTGGATCAATGAACGCTGGCTAAATGAGTGAAAGCTGCTTTACTGATATTGTTATTGGCAGAGAAAGATTTTTGAAAACCAGATAATAAGCAGGTAAGGAAAGGAATATGGTACGCATTCTGGAGGTCTTGGGGTTTGCATGCTTTTCTGGGAAAACCTTGGGCACACAGTCATTGCCTTAAATCGTTAACAATCCTCAGCAAGAGACTGAAGACCGCTTAGAAACATTTTAAGCTTTTGAGGGCTCAGTTATAGAGGATAAGTGCTATCTAATTTCCTTTATTAGTGCACTTAGCAGAGTACAGTATAGAAGGAAGTAGATAATCCAATGATCTCACTCTGTGGGACCTTTCTTTATGGGCTTTAGTGTCTTCCTGGGATGTTTATCCTTCATTTGGGGTATTTCCTTCAAGTCAGTTCCATTCTGAAGAAAGCACCATTTTAAGAGATACTTTATTCAAAGTTACATACTTGGTAGTGTATGAGTGACCACCAAGAGGTTTGTCTCCAGTTGTTTTAATCTCTAGAATCTCACAGAAACAGAATAGGCACTTAGAATAGCTAAATTCTTCAAATTCCTTTCCTCAAGCTATATTTGTTTGCCTCTGATATAAACAAAACATGTTGTCCACCATGTAGAGAACTGAGTTATTGAACTAAGTGCCAGAGAATAAGCACAGAGCAATCTTAGGTATTGTTAGTAATGTGTTGTATTTGTGTAAAATGATAGCTTCCAAATGACACAAATGATCTCATTTTTCTTGGAATTTTTCTGTAGTGGACAGTCTAGTGTTTAAGAAACTTTGGGCAAGTTAAGCAGATTATGTTTCCAGATGTACATTTGTCAGTTGAGACTATGTGAGCTCATGCTGTACCGTACAGGTAAATTCTAGTCTGAAAGTGCATTCATGTCCATACGCACTCCCACGTGTGCATGCACAGGAATGCACACACATACACACAGAGGCACTAAATGAATACATGTGTCTGCATGCTGGAATCCAGGCTAAAGAACCCCCCCTGCCCTGGTGTGCTCCAGTGGTGGGGGAGTGGGGATCTGGTATATTTTCAAGGTTCTGTTTTGGTGTCAGATTGAGTGGAGATAGAGCAACCATTAATTTAGCAGAGCATCTGGGATCTTTAAAGCCAGAACGAGCCGTACAATTTATCAATCTTAATTTGCTCACACTGCAGTTAGACAGAGAAGATCTCTGGGAAACTGTGACAGGACCCAGATGTTGTCCATTCGCCTGCTGTCACGCACATCAGCAGAGGCTGTGCGGCGCCCACCCCCAGCTTCCTCAGCCCCCATGTGCCTGGTTCCCTGAACTTAGGCCTGGATAGTGTGGAGCAGCAGAAACATATCCAGTGGGCAACTCTCCCTTTGCAATAGGCCCCTAGCGTAGGGGAGCAGGGAGGAAATTTTCAATCAAAAGGACATTAGGGTCCTTAATTAGAAGATTGAGAGAGACTTGGCTAACATACTCAGTGTCCAAAATGCTGCCGGGATTCAGCCAGGTTTGAGGACCAATGGAAGGTTCTTCTTTCACTGCACAGTTTTAAATTCTTTGAAGACAAGAATTGAACCTTATGTGTCTTTTATTTTCCTACAACTTCTCCTATAATTCCTTATATAGCCATACCCAGATCATGTGTATGGTTGAGTGGGATTACTGGACTTCCACCTACTTATCCATTTTCACGGATTTTTCTTGTCCTTGACAATGAGGTTATGAGCTGCATAGGATTAACATGCGTGCATGAATGCAGGTGGGGACACACACACACACACACACACATACCCCTCTATTTAGACTGTTGATTTCCTGTTATGTGTGCCCCATATGGACCGGGTTCTGGGCATATATGAGCTATGACAGACAGTATTTCTGATTTCACAAAATTTAAATTCTGGTCGTTAGGATGGAGGAATAAAGAGCAGAGGCACTCAAAGTGGTCTAAGGAAAGCACCAGATTTTATGAAAGGGGATACTGATTTTTTATTCTAACCTAGGAAGTCAGAAAGGAGTTTGCAGCATTTGCTTTGATTCCTAATGCCTGAGAGAGAGTGAGTCAGCTAGATTGGGTGATTCTTAGACCAGAGTCTACAAAGAAGTTGAGCAGGGTAGTTTGCTGTCCTGGCAGCTGCTCGGATGGTGCGGAGAGAGGGAATAACTTCCTTTTGCTCTCCTAATGGTGACCATAGACAAGGAATGAGGAAATAACTTTTTTTCTGCTATATATACCCCAAAAGTCCTTGGTATTTGCACAGTTCTTTTCAACTAAGGCCTCAGTAAAAATGTAAATGCCCAGGGCCCAGACAGAGGTAGTACAAAAACCATTACCCATTAGTAATTTCAGACAAATTAAGTTATTTCTTCATGTTTTCTGGTCATCACTCCAGGCTTTGAGGACATGAGCCCTGAAGCTTTTGTGTTTCCAAGAGGAGAGGTGACTTTCAGATGTAGGAATCAAAAACACAGATGGTAAGGGCCTGAGGTTCCCCACGTGTGTTCTGGTTAACATTATCTGAAGCTGGCACTGAGAGGTCTGAATGTTGCTCCTCTCACAGTGCCCCTGACCAGACAGCTTGTGGAGCACAACTTTAAAGAAAATGAAGGTTTATTTATAAGAGGATGTCTGGAGTAGCCTTTATGCCATGGTGCATTGAGGCTCTTGGAGAGATATAACATTAAACATTTCCTAAATATACTGACTGTGAAACCCCTTTTCTGGTAAGAAACTTTTTTGGGACCAGTGTTCCAGGTGACATGCTTTTGGAAGTCCTGGTTTGGCCTATGGGGTTGTAGAGAAGGAGGAATTTCACTGTATCATTGCACTGGCCAAAGTATTACATGGTAGAGGTTGTCAAAGTGACTCATTTTCATCAACAACCAGCCTTACGTCTTACATAAATATTTGTTTGTGCCTGACCTACTAAAGAGTTAGGAATATTTCAGTTTTGTAAACCATCCTTCCCTAATTTATTTATTTTTCCTCAGATTAAAGTTTTACAACCTGCTCCCTAAAACAAGGTAAACCTGTGGAGTGTCTGTGATCTCATACAACTCCTTCCCAGCAAAATGTGCAAACTGCATCTATAAAGTGCCATGCAATTCATCTTGTGCACTCGACCTCCTTTATCTTATTGTATCAGTTCCTTTTGAAAACACAGTTTCACCAGGCTGACCGGGACTATTTATATGCACTTGGAAGACATTCCACTGGAAATTACTCTCAAAATGTTCTGCTCAGTACAGCAAGGAACTGGTGATAGGACCCCGCTGTTTCATCCTGATGTTTTCCTTAAGATAGTTTCCTGGGGCATTATCAGCCAGTTAAGGATTAAGAAGGGGTCCTGTAGGCATTCCAAAAGGTCCTTCTAATTCTTATAGTTTCTTCTGCAGCAAGAAACATTTAGGATATTTCTGTGCTTAAAGCTGAGAAGGCAAAAACTAAGGAGAAAAAAAGGAGCTGTTTATTTTCTTTCAACTATTTAGAGATCTTCCACACACAAGAAACTCTGTTGGATAGTGCAGAAAATATGGACAAGGGTACATGTGGCCATGGGGCCCTTGCCAGGGGGAGGTTGATAAAGGGGAAAACACAGCTATCTGTGCAACTGATTAGCTATCAGGCAGATAGCAGCAAGTAAGAGATAACAAGAGGCTCTGGAAGTTTCCTGTGCAGACTTCATGAGGGAGGTGGCTTTTGAGATAGGTGGCATTTGAGATGGAGCACAGGGGGGTTTTGGTTTCAGCTTGAAGATAATTGGGGTAACTGGAGGGAGGGAAATATAGGAGCAACAGATGAGGAGGTAAGGTGTGTTCAGGGGTCACAAGGTAAATTTTTTGCATATCAGCACAGCTTCATCCTGTGATGTCAGACAGAAATCCGGGTCATTTGACTCCTCCTCTACCTCCTCAGTACTCTGATCAACAAGTCCCCAAGTCTTACGCATTTTCTCTCCTCAGTCTCTTTCAATCCCATCACGGATTCTTTCCCACTTCATCTTTCCTAGTCCATCCTGACTGTTTCCCTCATCAGAATCCCTTGATTCTGCAAAGGATACCTCGGATGTGGTCTCCATTTGCCACCAGAGAAAAATTCCCAAACGGCAAATCTAATGACGTACAAGCTTGTTGCAGCCCATAGCTATCAGGATAGAGTCCAAATTCCTTACCCTGGCCTGAAGTTCATAAGTAGGTGAACCTGAGCTTGATTATTCCAACTCCATCCTTACAAGTCATGTGCGAGCTGTGTTAACCTTACCCATGAAATAGGCATGATTTGTAGCCACCATTAACATATATGTCAGTATTACCTCCCCAAAGCTTCCCCTGCCCCAGGCTTTTGTCTGTTATTGCATAATGTTCTCCCTTGGCCTTACCTCCATCCTTATATCTTTTTCTTTCTTCTTTCCACCTGTCTTTTTTTTTTTTTTTTTGGTTTTTCTCTGGTCCTGGGAATTGAACTCACAACCTTGCGCTTGCCAGGCAGGCGCTGTGTCACTGAGCTAAATCCCCAGCCCACCACCTGTCTTTTGAAAGTCAACTTCAGCATTCTCTTCTCTCGGAAATCTCCCAGAATCCTCTGCCCTACTACTTAGTCCCAAGAGCCTCTTGAGTGTCTGTTCTCCCATCCCACCCTGCATAACTCACAATCTGGTGTGCCTTCAGCTTTCCCTATCTGGCTATTTCACGAGGATAGAGTTCCAGAAGTGGAACTGCTGGTCAAATGACAGGTGCATTTTGAATTCAGATACCCAGTACCAGATTTCCCTCTAAAAAGGGCTATCGATTTCCACTCCTACAAACAGCAGATAAAACGGTCTTGTTTTCCTCCACCTTGCTAACCTATGGTAGTATCATTCTTTTTAGACTTTGCCAATCTGATAGGTGAAATATGATATACCATTGTTTTATAGGAGTTTCTTTGATTTCTAACAGCAATTCATGGTGGCTATATTTCTATCATTGTGAATTGCCACTTTGTTTATTGCCTGTTTCTCTAGTGGGGATTTTCTTTGTCACTTATTGGTTCACAAGTTTCCTATATTTGCCTATAAAAAGGTGCATTGGAAATATTTTCCCTAACATGTTAGTTATGTTTAAACTTACAGTGTGTTACATATTGTATGTCTTTTTAAAAATTAAATAAAAAATTAATTAAATTTTAAATTAATTTTAAAGGGACAAGAAAACAAAAGCAACACAGAATTTCACAACAAGATGATAGGAAATTAACAACGGTTACTATATTGCATATTGTTACCTTCGAAGTAGTTGCTTAGGGGAATTTAATGGTTTTTATGTTGTCAAAGCTATCCATCTTTTCCTTTGCAAAATTAGAGTATTTTTAGCACTTAACAAGATTTCCCTCATGATAGGATTATAAAAAAATGTTCTACTCAAATGTCTTTGAATATTTTATGGGATTTGAAAATATTTAAACTTTACTTTATTCAGAACTTATTTAGGTAAGAGATATAAAGTGAGGACCAATGTTCATTTCCCCCTTAAACTGGTAGTCCGTTGTTCTGCTAGGATTAGGTCACAGTCTTTTCTCCATGAAACACCAATTAAAAATATTTGCATCATACAATAACTGTGTGGAGGGAAATATTTTCTGTAGTTCCTGAACTCATAATTCTGTACATTCATCTGTCTTTCCACTAACCATGTACTTTAATTAATGGGCCATGATAGTACATTTTGGTAGCTGGCAACTTAACCCTCAGCTTTACTTTCTGTAATTTCTTGTATCACTGACCTTCTCACTTGGCATGAGGAAAGGCTTCAAAAACATCTGAGGGCCCATGAGGTCTCTGGGGGTGTTGGTGACCTGAGCAGACCTCAGTGCCTTGGTGTTCTTTTATAAATTCTCAGGATGGGGTGGGGATGGGTTGAGATCTGAGGACATTTTCAGGGTCCTTCAGTCTTGGTGCTGGACCAAACCTTTGCAAGTATCTGCACATTGGATTTTTCTATAATGATGATGGTTATGGGAGCTAGTATATAAATTCAGAGAATTGATGACAGCTGAGGGGAAGAAGAGGGGTGAAGACAGACCAGCAAAAGCATGATAAGATTTTGATCTTTGCTGTCATTCTGATCTCTACTTTGTACCAATATGTTCCTTACAAAAGGAAAAGTTCAACATCCATGCACTCATGATATGTTTTATTTTCTTAAGAAAGTGGGAAATGATGGATTGCAAACATGAATGCTAGAGACTATAGCACTGTGAAATATTCATGTACAGAAAGAATGGGTAGTTGTTTATTCATACTCTGAAATTCTTTTAATGTTTTTAGGGGAAAAGAACAGGAGCTTTGCCCCTGTACCTCAAGTGGGTCCCAACCCTTCCTATCTTGGAGAGAGAACACTTTGGTTCCCCATGCCTCCATAAATGCACTCACATTTCTAACCACTGAAACTGTCTAGTTATCTTAACTCAATCCAGCCCCGCCAAATACCATCTGCCAGAAACAGATCAGGCAAAGAAGCAAGCCAGGTTTGGATTATGCCAATGAAGGGGCCTGCTGCAGAGCTGTTATATGAGGAGGGGGAATGGTTACACAGGTCAAACTCTGCAAGGCAAGACTTGGGCTAAATCTTCCATGCTCTGTGCTTTCCTGGTGATCAATGGATTCCCTCTAAGTAGGTTATCCCCCTCGGGGCACAGCCATCTTTTGTTATTGTACATTTTTGTGGTGACCAAATTGAAGCTATAAATAGAACTTTCATGACTGTGTTCTTCTGAGAGTTAAGAGCAAGTCAACCCTAGGTTCCGCTTTCATAGGTGACTTGTCAGAGTATGGGCAGTGTAGTTTCTCCCTCGTGAGGAAATGACACATTTCTGAGTAGGGGCAGTGTCACCAGAACATGCAATACATGGAATTTCCCTGAAATACTGTGACAATGTCGGGATGTCTTTAGGCAGCTGATTTCTGCTCTGAGTTTACCAAATGAAACCCAGATTTTCCTTCTAGAGATGTAAACAGAATCACTCCCATGTAACAGCATGACCAGGAGAGTAAAAACGAGTACTTCATTAGCTTCCAATTGTGTTGTATTATTTTTTGTGCCTGCATTCTTGAATACGATCAGTCCTCAGGGAAACGAAAAATAAATCTTTTGGTTTCATTCTTTTAGTATGGGAAAAGCTCTCACTTAGCCGTACTAGTCCAAAATAATCAATCTTTCCAAATCAGAATAAGATTCGAGTATGCAAAAAAAAAAAAAAACCGGTGCTGTCACTACCTTTAATCTCTTCTCTTTCCTTTTTCATCCTTTAGCCAAAACAATCACTACAAAGTATAAATCTGATCAGGTATTATGTGCCTTTCACCCAACTCCTCTGACCTCTTCCTAGAATCTGAGCAGGACCCTTGGGATAATGGCTTACAGCACTAGTGCTACCTTGCTGCCACCAATGTAGAGCTGGAGGTTTTTTGTGTGTTTGGCTTTGCTGCTTTGTCTGGCATCTTATCTTTATTACAAATCTCAGAAAGTAATGACTCTCCTTTAGTGGTGCAAACAAGACATTTTGGGTGCCTGGACATGCGAAGACCCTGTAATGTGCTCTAGTGACACAAAGGCAGAGCTCTTACCCTCTGTAAGATCAATGAGGACAGTGGAGGAATGAATACATGATGTGCATCTATGATGTTATAAGAATGCGTAAGAGGCCAACTGAGCCAGGGTAGGGATAGAACTGAGGGTGGTTACTGAAGACCTCCAGGAAATGACTATGTCTTAATGGATTCTGGAGAGTGAAGAGAAAAGTAGACCAAGCAAAGGAGAGCAATTAGGAATGTGGGCCAGGCAGAGGGGCAGCACGGGCAAAGTCACAGACATGTGCTAAGTAACCAGGGTGGGGCGACACTGGGTCCTCTTTGGAAGAGGTGTTATGGGCGGCAAGGGGCAGCGCTAGTGTTATAAGCCATTATCCCAAGGGTGGTGCTCAGATTCTAAGAAGAGATCAGAGGAGTTGGGTGAAAGGCAAATAATACCTGATCAGATTTATACTTTGTAGTGATTGTTTTGGCAAAAGGATGAGAAAGGAAAGAAAAGAGATTGAAGATAGTGACAGCAATTGCTGAGTTGCTGCAGCGTTGAATGTAGAAAATAAAGCAGGCTTGGACTAGCCTAGAAATGTGAGGGACAGGTAAGATGTTTCTGACTGAGCGAATGTTTTGGGAGGTGAGGGTGGAGAGAGAGGAGTTTAGAACATTCAGATGCTTACACAACAGAATGCAGGAGCATTGACTGAGATAGGGAGCAGAAAAGGAGTGGCCAGGCAGAGGGTCTGCAGCGGGAGACTGAGGCTCTGTCCAAGTTGGATGTGTGGAACCTAAGAGTAATTTTTTGTTTTTGACTTTTTCTGTAGCATGGTTCAGAGTGCTGGCCTAGAAACACCACCCACTAATCCCTGCTAGCTACTCCTTCATTTTCTGCCTCCATTACTTTGGTAACTTCAGCTATTTCGTATTGCTGGGATCCTATATTTGTCCTTTTGCATCTAGCTTCTTCCACTTAGCCTAATATCTTCAGGATTCATCCACGAGTCCAAACTCCTTTCCTTTTCAAGACTGAATAGTATTCCACTGTATGTATAGACTGTATTTTGTTTGTCAATTCTTCTGGTGATGAGCACTTGGGAGGGGTTGTACCTCTCAGCTACTGTGACTCATGCTGCCATGAACAATGGAAGGAGAGGGTATGTTCAATTTCTTGCTTTTCAATTCTTCTGTGTACGTACCTAGAGGTAGCATTTCTCTGCCCCATAAAAGTCCTCCTGGGACTTTGATCAATGAAGCCTTTGACTAATCAAGCAATAGAAGGGAAATAAAATAAATAAAAATGTGTAGCTACAAAGTTTTAGGTAGGAGGAGAACATGGAAGGTGGGCACCTCTTTTAGACTTTGTCAGTAATCTAGCCAAACATCTGTGGGTAATAAGCAGATATACTGAATAAAATCTATAGTTGATAGCACTCACATTTTGATTTCAAGAAAAAGTTGAGCAGTTATTTCAGCAATTACTATAAGGTACTCATTAAGACTTAAAATTTCTGCTTAGCATGGTGATGCACACCTGTAATCCCAGCACTTGGGAGGCTGAGGCAGGAGGATCACTGCAAATTCAAGACCAGCCTGGGCTACAAAGTGAACTCAAGGCCAGCCTGAACTGTATAGCAACACCTTATCTCAAAAAGAAAAAAGAAGATTTAAAATTTCTGATCATGTGTTGTAGCACAAAATTCTCTTTGAGGATGACTGTTATTTCTGATGGGGGAAGAAACTTTACTGGAAAATGAAGGAGTTTATAGTGCTGCTGTCAGTAATTAAAAGGGTTTTTTCAAGGTCATGTCTATGGAACTGGAAATAAATTTGTGTTGCCTTAAGGCACTCATTTTGTTGTAACCGGTTATAGCAGGAACACTAATTTCCCAGTTGATTTTTACCTGTTTCTTACTAACATTTCCCTGATCTTCTTTGGGAAACACCCATGTGCTTTGGGTAAGGTTAATTTTCTCCTCCATATCAGACATAAGTGTGTGAGTCAGACATGGCCAGTTGGACTATTGCATTTGCCTGGTCACAGTGATTAGTTAATGGTTGGATATTGATGAACCAATGTAAACATTTCTTTTTTTCAAGAACACTCAAGAATAAGGCTCATAGGCTTGAATCTTGAAGATGTGGGAGACATCTCACCAACTCAGAGATTCTACAACTAAAGGCATCATGGAGACGCTCAGAGTCAAAAGCAGGAGACAGCATGTGTCCCTGGATTCAGCTGCTCCTGAATGATTATATGAGCCAAAATCCCTTTATTTTTATTTATTTTTATTTTTTTATTTTTTGGTATAAGCCAGTTAAATTTGGGCTTCCAATTCTCCTTTTCTTTCCTTTCTTCATTTTGCAGTTTTGGGGATCAAACCCAGGGCATTATTTATGGTAGGCAAGTGCTGTGCCACTGACCTATATCCTGTCCTTTTTATATTTTATTTTGAGACAGTCTTGCCTAGGCTAGCCTTAAACTTGTGATATACATGACTCAGCCTTTTGAGTAGCTGGGATTATAGGCATGCAAACTACCTACCCCAGTGCAGGTGCAGCTCTCACACCCGTAATCCCAGCATTAGACCATGGATCAGTCATAAACTCTAGAAGCCCGCCCCATGACTGCATGAGGCTTTGGGGGGACATCCAGACACAAACCATAACATTGTCATAGAAAATATATTGTCACTTTTTTCATCTTTAAAAGATCTCAGTTAAATGTCCCCTAACCCCAACACCACCAATACAGAAGACTGACAGCTTGAACCTGCCTGTTAGCATCAAGACTGTCTCTCTATTGTAGACATTTCTTTAAAAAGTCTTTCTTATGCTTCTGTGTGTTATATAGTATAATTATTATATACTTAGCTAGTGAAATTTTCCTTTTCCTTCCTCCCTCCATTCCTTCCTTCCTTCCTTTCTTCTTTCCTTCCTTCCTTCCTTCCTTCCTTCCTTCCTTCCTTCCTTCCTTCCTTTTTCCTTCCTTCCTTCCTTCCTTCCTTCCTTCCTTCCTTCCTTCCTTCCTTCCTTCCTTCCTTCTTTCCTTCATTCCTTCCTTCCTTTCCTCCCTCATTCTTCCATTCATTTATTCCATCCTTCTCTTTTTTGAAATGGTGTCTTGCTATGTTGCCCATGTTGACCCTGGATTCCTGAGCTCAAAGGATCCTTCCAAGCTGCTAGGACTACAGATGCACGCCTAACAAAAGTTTTAATTGTTACCAGGAGGTCATTTTTAAAGTGCAATAATTGCTCTAATGCTTTGTCATTGCTAAGTAGTTTCATGTGGTTGTCTTGTGGTTTCTCCATATTTTACTAATTTATTTCATAAAAACTCACCAGCTTGCTTTTTTTCTTTACATATCAATGAGGCATATCTTGTCACTGAATTATTTAGCATTAAGGAGTGAAGTTTCTTCTCAGATTGTGTAGAAGCCTCTTGCATGAGGCTTCATCTTAGAGTTTAGCTTTCCTCTTCAAGAGCTGGCCTCACCAATTCAAGAATTTACAATGGCCAGTATATAGTGAGAAAAATGTTCTGGGTGGTGATTATGGTTGACCAGAAAGCCCTAGGGCGCCTTGCCACTGAGGACCAGTGCTAGATGATGCAGAAGAATTGATACCCTGTTGTGGGTCACTCAGCTTTTCAAAGGGGCCAAAATTTTGTATATTTATGTCCAGCTCCAAAGTGTCATATATAGGATTCAAGTAATACACTGACTCACTTCTCACCAGCAGAGAGCAACTTTGCTCATCACTCAGGTTTTCAGGTGTCTGGGGACATTGTTAACTTGGCACAATCTGCTAGTGTAGAAGTGATGACACTGGTGAAAA
The DNA here is from genome assembly GCF_000276665.1 of Chinchilla lanigera. Taxonomy (NCBI): domain Eukaryota; kingdom Metazoa; phylum Chordata; class Mammalia; order Rodentia; family Chinchillidae; genus Chinchilla; species Chinchilla lanigera. Next base: position 12,133,858 of record NW_004955429.1, on the reverse strand, counting down.
CATCAGTGACAAAAGGCATGCATTTATTATGGAGGAACATTAGAGGAACCAAAGCCACGAGTGAGTGCAGAAAGGCAGAAGTTGCCCGTGTGGGCTGGATGAGGTACTTGGGCACTTGAAATGATTCTGAAAGAGAAAGAGAGATTCCTGCAGCTGGGGGAAAGTCCATGCCCTTGCCATCTACAAAAAGGCAAAAAGAGAAGAAAAATGATTGACAAAATAGAAAAAAATTTGCATTTTTGGCTAACAATTTAACATTAAAATAAACATATATTGACCTAATATTAACTCAGGAAAAAATCTAGTAATTTTCTGGAAGAATGTAAAGATGAAACACTCTGAAAGTACAGCTGGTAAAATTCTTGTGGGAAACTGTTATATCCATTCGATCAAGGTCACATTCGATGATGAGGTGATGAAAGTATGAATGTTATAGGTAATAAGGACATGGCTGTAATATTTACGGATGTCATTGGTGAGGAGAGTTATTTGCTTCAACATCTTTTTAATATCAATGAAGGTTTTTATTGTAAGAATATGCAACACAAAATGTACTATTTTGTGCATATAATTCAGCAGCTTTAAATGGATTCAAATTATTTGCAAATGTCACCACCTCGAAATTATTACACAGCCATCTCCCTCCTTTTCATCATCCTCACATGAAACTGTTTCTCTTAAATCCTACCTTACTATTCCTTCTCTGTTCAGTCCCTGGTAATCACCATTCTCTTTTTCTGTCTATATTAACTTGACTACTCCAGCTACTGTTAGATTTTGGCGCTAAAGAAAAATCAAAGGGGGAAGAAGGCCTTTTCTTTGGACCCAAACGGAGAGGACTGCATGCAGCACAGGGCTCCTTTGGGGCAGAGAAAAGAGGCTGGGGGTTTAATGAGGACTCTGGCTAGAAGCCGAACTTGCGGGGCGGGCTCAGTGACACATTAGGAGCTGATTTTGGGCTTCCCTCCCTCGCACGGGAAGGGTAAAAGGAAGTCTTGTTCAGGGCCAGGCAGGAACCTATCAGCTACCTCATATAATATCAATCATACAATATTTGCTTTTTGGAAGCTGTTAGTTTTCACAAAAATATTTGGTCACTAAGTTAACAGATAGGTTTTGAACTGGTGTGTTCAAACCATTAATTAATTTCTGAGGAAATGGTGAAAACTGCAGGCATGGTCCTTGCTTTTGGGTGGGGAATGGGGCAGGGGGAGGGCAGACCATGAAGAGAGAAACATGAAATGAAAGGCAATTTCACAGTGTACTTTGAATGTGTAAAGCCTGCGATTCCAACTCGGTATTCAAGTAGAGGGGTTGACTAGCCTTCTGGGAGTATTGAAAGAGGAGAATTGGTGATGTTAGAGACAGGGTATACAAACCAAGGGCTAGAGGGCAGTGCAAAGACGCCAAAAGAGAGGTAAGTACACCCGAGCCCCATGTTTAGAAACGGACCATGAAAAAGGAGATGCAACAGGAGATGAACAGTGACTAGAAGACAGGTGACTGATGAAGAAAGAGGCAAAAGAAGTGAGGGTAGGTGATTCCTAGCAACACGAGTTTGAACAATGAAGGTTCACTTATATGTAGATTTTTTTTGAGATGCAACAATTTAAAAAGGTTGGAGATGGACTGCATGGCTTGGAAATATTGAAAAAAATATGAAAAAGATGCTATGAATGCATGATATATGTATATATATATATATAGAGAGAGAGAGAGAGAGAGAGAGAGAGAATAGTATATTTTCTCTTTTACTACTATAGTATATGCATATCTATTACAGAAAGTTAAAATTTATCAAAATTTGCTGACCCAAACATGCCATTTGCAGTCCAGAGAAATGTAAACAGACATAAGGATGCAATATTAAATCATAAGTGCAGACAGTTAATTTCATAGCCCATTCTTCTTACTATTGACTCTTAGTGAAAAAGTTACATGCAGACTTTTGATTGCATGGGAGTCAGTTCCCCTCACCCCATGTTGTTCAAGGGTCAGCTTATACTTCCAAGAGGACAGGGAGGCCAGCCGGTCTGAGTACCTGTGCACATGGAGGATGAGGAGCAACTGATGGCTGCTAACCTGGACCTCAGGGTCACCTGTGGCCTGGACCAGGCTGTTCCAGGGCAGTGTGGGGAACATACATGGCAGCTGTGGACTCTTGGAGAGATTATGTTGTAAAAGAAAGACACAGAATTACAGATAAATCCCGGAAAAGGACAGTTGCCCCTCTGCATCTGTGTCATCTGAATAGGAAGATTCAACCAACCTTGGGTCAAAAATATTTGAGAAAATATTGTATCTGTTGGACACAGACATTCTTTATCATCATCGTCCCTAAATAATATAGCACAACAACTTCATATACAAGTTTTCCACTGTATTAGGAATTATAAGTAATCTAGAGATGATTTAAAATATACGGGAGGGTATACATAGGCCATGTGCAAATGCTACACCACTCTACGTGAGGAGCTTGAGCACACACAGATTCTGGTATCTTCGGGCATGCTGGAGCAAGTCTCTCATGAACACCATGAAGCAGTATTTCTCAGCAAGTAGGAGAAGTTGATGACCAGCTTTCCTGATTCAAAGAGCTGACTCACTCTTTTAGAAGGAAATGCCACAGGCATTGCTGTCTTTGAACTTACAAACTCACTTATAAACTGCTTCTCGGAAACTAACTTATTTGTAAATAAAAGAACTTCTCTCTCATCAAATTATAAAAGGACTGAAAACACTTTTGGCAATTTCTGTTCTCCTTTGAGCAATTTAGGGCAGTGATTTGCGTGGTATGTTGGTCATGTTTTAGCATAGGTAAAATGCTCTTTTATACTCAGATGGAAACTGCTGTATTTCAAAATGATTTGCTGTGCTAGAATTGTTCTTTTTCATTAATCAAATGGTGCAGGAAGGCAGACAAGAGAGCATGAAAAATTTTCAGATGACTCCAGTAAGGGTGCAGAGGTTCAGGGGCATTGATTGTGGTACCATTAGACACCATTTCTTTGTTTTTTTAATTTTTTTTTATTTTTTTGGTTTTTCTCCGGTACCAGGAACCGAACTCACGATCTTGCGCTTGCCAGGCAGGCGTTTTGCCGCTGAGCTAAATCCCCAGCCCCTTAGACACCATTTCTTATGACTTCAAACCTGGATTATCAGAGCAGTTATCAAACAGGAACTTAGACACATAAAAAATTTAGACTCTCAAGTCATGTAAAAGAAATGCTCCACAAAATTTCAGCAAAAGCTCTACTTATACCCGACAATTAGTTGCTATGCAAGATTTAGAGTTTTTCTAAGACCTCCCTATTTTAGTTAACAGTACCTTCCTGGTCAATGCATTCAGGGCAAAAAGTGGTTAAAGAGCATAAACAACCGGCTTAATTTCCTCTGTGAAAACACACTATATTTTTCCTCTTCCAATACAAATCCTAAATTAGAAAACACACATTTTCAAGCTAACACAAAATGACTGTGAGAGCGAAGACACCACATCATTCTCCTCTCAGCTGCTTCTCCAAGCCACAGAACTTAACTCTCACCAGATGTAAACCTTTGCTCCTTCTCCCTCCTCATAATTTTTGTCTTGAGTGAAATGACTAAAGAAGACATTTTTTTTTTCTCTGATGTGAACTGAAAAGCAGGAAACACCGAATTGCAACTGCATTGGTGAGTACTTAGCACAGTGTGACTTATCTCCCGCCCCTTGGATGTACCTGTGAGGGCAATGATGTGAGTGACAAAGAAATCCTAGCAGAGATGGTCTAAGGATGAGACTTTAAAAAACTATGGTCGTTCTCATTAAAGGAAAGTTTACATCTAAACTAGAAAGGACAATGCACTTGTAACAACTCTCTTACAGGCAGTAATATTAAGGAGGAATGACAGCTGGATGCTCTAGTTAGAGGCTGGCTAAGGAAATCATCCATGTGTTGGCTCATTCAGGCAGTGAAAACTGTCTGACTTTAAAACCCAGAGGCCTGGGGGCTGGGGATTTACCTCAGCAGCACAGTGCCTACCTGGCAAGTTCAAGGTTGTGAATTCAGTTCCTGGTACTGGAAACAAAACAAAACAAACAAACAAGAAAAACAAACCAGAGGCCTAATAACACATAACTTACTGGATGCAAGGAATCCCGATATACGTATAAAGTTACCAACAAAAAAATTTTAAGTGTTCAGCACATATATGTGCATCTGTTATTATACCAAAATTATGATGTAGGCAGTGTATTAGTTAGTGTTCTCTAGAAAAGCAGAATTGGCAGAATATCTATATGATGCAAGGGATTTACTAGACAGGCTTTCAAGAGTAGAGGGAGGATAGTATACAGCCCTCTGTCTGCATGCCAGACATGTATATGATCCAGTAGTTGTTCAGTCCAAGAAGCTAGAAACCTCAGAACAAGAAGGATCAAAGATGCAGGGCCAGTAAGAGGCTAAAGGCTCACAAGCTTCGTGAAGAAGCTTGCTGGTCTACCTTGAAAATTTGAAGAAGCTTGAGTCTGATGTCCACAGGTAATGAAAGCCATAAAAATGCATTTGCTTGCATAGCATGGAGCTTTTCAAATCTAGACCCACTTCCTCCTCTTCCCCTTTCCAATCTGCCCAAACAGTAAGCCTACTGGATAACACCACACACAATCAGAGTGGGTCTTGGCTCCCAGTTGGCTGACTTACATGACAATCAGCTCTGGAAACACCCTCACAGATGCCCCCAATCGGCGAGGCTCTCTCAATCCAGTCAACAATCCACATTAACTGTCACAATAACCCTAGAGGGATTATCCCCTCTTTGTAAGGGAGCCCTCCTCTGGTGTACTATAGGGACAATTTGGGGAGGATTTCTGGTGTATTTTAGGGAGATCAACTCAAGATTCTGCATTTCAGTGAGTGGCTGCATGAGCAGGGACTTGTCCCAGTTCACGGTGGGCCCTGCTACTGCCGGGTTTTCCTGGCTATGGCCACTCTCAGTCGCTGCTCCTCCCTCCATTAAGCTACGGTGGAGTGAGATTTCAGGAACACCCCACTTCCCTTTATTCACTCTGCACATCTGTCCTCCAGAGCAAATGCAAGCATAATGGTTAAGATCAGCCTTGGAAATCATGCTTCTGCTCTTCTATCTCAGGCAAGCTATGTTAGGCAAGATTTATGTCTATAAATATATAATCTTTTCCCCCTCATTATTTACAAAAGCTTTGTTTCCATTTTTTCCTTCTTTTCGCATTTTTTTTCTTTTCTCTTCCTTTCTTTCCCCTCCTTGCAGGGAGGGTAAGGGAATGGAATAAAAAAAGAAGATATATTAGGTTTAGGTACAAATTCCCTAAGGTAAATGTGATCATTATGTATACTGAAAATGTACCAATAAATTTAGCTATTTTTAAAAAGAGGCAAAAAATAATATTTTTGTGAGTATACTGGGATTTGAGCTCAGGGCCTCACACATGGTATGTAGGTGCTCCACCTTGAAGCTATACGTTCAGCCATTTCTATTTTGAGATAAGGTCTTGCTATGTTGCCCAGGCTGTTCTCCATCTAGGGATCCTCCTGACTCACCCTACCCAGTCTCTAGGTTTACAGGCTTGTACTACCAAACCCAAGCAATATGTGATTTATATGTATATAAATTTCTTGTGAGTCTGTGGGTTGGCAACAGGTCCTCTAATCTTTACTGGGCTTGAGTAGAGAGGGTTCTGTTCCTTGTGTTTCTGATCCTCCTCCTGGGATAAGAACCCTTGCCCTGGCACGTCTTCTTACAGTCCTTCCCCCTTAGAGAGGAAGGAGACTAAATTTGATTACATATGTGCTTTTGAAAATATGTTTGCTCCCTATTTTCTCATAGCCCATTGGCCAGTGCGTGTTACATGGATGAACTCTGAAACAAGTGCCAGGGAAGGACTGGGAACCTTTTGAGGAGAGACACAGCAGAAGCCACAAACCAAAGAGCATGGCTGTAGAGAAGATAAGAACAGGGTCATGAGCACAAATGACCATGGAAAGGCATACAAATCCCACCAAGATGGATTCACAGAAGGCACTGCTGTATGGGAGGAAGGAAGTTGTCAGTGTTGCATTACATGTCACCTTCCTCTTGTCCATGGGAGGAGCAGCCACAAGATGCAGCTCCTTCGAGTGCTTTCTCTTCATTGCTCCCCTGTCCTCCAGTCCCTTTGCAGATCTTCATGCTGCAGAGCTCATCCACACTGAGAGAAACTCTCTTCCTCCTCAAAGACCTCTGCACAGGGTCCATCTCTCTCCAAGGCACTGCACGGCCGCATGCCTGAGCATTTAGGCCAACAGAATGTTCTTAGGGTGCTTTTGGGTACATTTTGACTCTCTGTTGTGACACACACTCTTCACACACACATCACTCCTGGCTTCCAAATGATAAATATTCATTCTTGAAGGCCATGATCCAAACACATGAAGAGAAAGGAAAGGTATATTTTGTATTTCTTTCTCTTTCTACCCACCCCAAATGCAACCCTCCCAGACAGCTTTATGTTGTGATATCAGGCAGTACAGTGTCATTGTCATTCCTTGACCTGGTGGCCAAGCCAGAAAGGACCATCATCTTCTTCCTTGCTCCGTTCTAAGGGGAAAGGAGTTATAAGACATTCATACTTTCATCATATGCATAGCATCTTGACTTAAAAAATGGATGATGTGTCATTGTCACCTGGATTCCTCATGGAAAGAGATTGATGTTGCCGCAGTTAGCAGAACCTGTTAGGCTAAGGATTAAATTGGAATTCTATTTGTCAGGGTTAATCCTTCCTTATTTCTAGTTTCCAAAAGATCCAAACAAAATATTAGATTAACCTTTTAGGCAACAAGATCATGAGACAGCAGTTTCTTAAAATGAAACAGAAAAAGTAGATTTTTCTTTGATAAATTAAGTTTATTTTGTGATTTAGAATTCTAATGAATGGCTTTTTGGCACAAGAAAAATGGTACAAGCCCAGAAATTCCTGTGGCTTTGAGGGTTAACTCTACTCTTCACAAATGCTCTGAAGCATGAGAGTTTCTCTATCCAGATATTTTGAAAGTTAAAATACCATTTGTTGAATTTGTAAGTGGCAAAGGATGTTGGAAATGGTGAATCATGTACACAAATCTAAATAGAATTCTATAAATTGAAGAGGACAAAGATTCTATGATCCTGGTATCCAGTGCTCCTGGTCTCTGGAATTAAGTTGTTCTGGATGTGAATGTCTGTTATGCCACTTACTGTGGTGCAGCTACTCACTCTTCCTAGAAGTTAATTCATCTATGAACAAGGAAAATTCTAATATTGAAAATGATTCTCTTCTGGATTAGATTTTAGTCAGGCTCCGCTGTGCCCTCAGCTCAATTAGAGCTCATCTTGGGCTTTGATCTCTGTTCTTGAAGAGTCCAGTTTTCAGAAGAATACTATTAAGTTCCTTTAGAAAGAATCCTTCCCCTTCCCCAAGTCTTCATATCTGATCAAATTCATCTTTCACCATCCCATAGGTGATAGGTAATCATCCTGGCTGGCCCTTAGGCAGAATCCTGCCTTACCCCTGAGGTTTCCTCGAGTAACTTTCCATCCCATTGTCTTCCAACCTATTCCTTGGCTAGAAATGCCTACCTTTTCTTATTGTATTTGAAGTTGAGCCCAATCTCTTTCCCCTTATCACAAACCCCACACTTCATATGATAGTCTTAAATAGTCTGCCTTACCTTCTAAGAAATGTCAGAATAATCTGTTTTCCTTGACACTGTCTGCCTCGTGTGGTTTTGGTGATTAAATACAAAATATATGTAAAACACTGAGCAGAGTCTGGCAGACAGTGAATGTGCAATGCAGTTCCATCTTTATTGTCATCATTATTGCTTGTATTATTTCATCCTCAACTCCTTCCTACTTTATTTCTTCTTGCTTGTAACAGATTTTTGTGTGCTTGTGTTACTTCCCACAGCCACTTCCTTCCCTGGGTTAAACAAGCCCGAGTCTCCGCACAGGTCTTCACATGGTATTTGGTGGGGTGTCATGGTTTAGATTGGTCCCCAGATGGTGGTGCTATTGGGAGATGGTGGAGACTGTAGGCTATGCAACCCAGTTGGAGGGAGCAGGTCACAGAGGCCATGCCCTTGAAGGCGTTATTGTGACTCCAGCCTCTTCTTCCCTCTCTCTGCTTCCTGGTTGCCAGGAAATGAGCAGCTCTGCTTCCCACAAGCTACCTCCCATGATGTGCTCATCATTGTCTCAAGAGCAATGGAGCCAGGTGATCATGGAATGAATCTTCTAAAAGAAGCTGTAAGAGACAAATAAACCTTTCCTCCTTTAGCTTGTCCTCAGGCATTTTGCTACAGTGATGGGAAGCAGATGAATAGGAGGTAACTCCTATTCTTACTGCTTTACTTTCAGGGATGAAATACAGTCAGTATAGCTAATGTTTAGGTGCCCTGGGCTTAAACAAACTCCTGAGTTTGTGGA
>NW_004955429.1:12124181-12125295 GCF_000276665.1 Chinchilla lanigera | reverse complement strand
TTGTGGAGAGAGAGAGAGAGAGAGAGAGAGAGAGAGAGAGAGAGAGAGAGAGAGAGAGAGAGAGAGAGAGAGATAGATGGTGAATTTAGGGAACATCCTTGACAGGCCTATTGTCTTACCTGTAAGATCAGACTGATACCCTTGGACCCTTCCCCCATCTGTGACACTAAAAGGCCTGATTTTGTTTGATCTTGAACCCTCCACCAAGCACGAATGACCCAGTGCCATATGTAACATGTATCCATAAAATGTAAGCTATTTTTGTTTTGTTTTCTTGGTTTTCATCCACTATGATAGCTACTTTTCTCAGCTCTGGGGCACTGCAGATTTAAAAAATGCCTTCTCTGTGCCTTTGAATGGTGGGGCTAGGGATCAAGTCCTTTAGCTTGAAGATAGGGGCTTTCCTTCCTCTTTCCACTAACACACACAGTGATCAGTGTCTTTGTTTTCCAACCAGCAAGGATATTTATATCACTGTATTAGTCAGCTTCCAGAAAACGTTTATTTAGCTCACGGTTTTGCAGGTTCTAGTTCATGGTCTATTTCATGGCCCATTATTTGGAGCTCTGGTGGGGGTTCAAGGTGGTGATGGTGAGAAGCTTGTGATGGAGCAATACCATGTCCATTATGAGTTAGGAAGTGACAAAAAGAGGAATGCTGCAGTTACCTTCACAGGCATGCCCCCAGTTATATAAGGACATCCCATTAGGCTTTATCTCTTAAATTTTTTATCACTTCCTAGTAGAGGAAGGCATTGACACTGGAACCCATGCTGTTAACACATATTTGCCCATATTCTCCCTGAGACTTAGGGAAAAGTTGAGAATGACAGTGTGGGTCATAATGGAAAGAAGTTGAAGAGCAGAGTATGACAGATAAGTAAATTGTATGAAAAAAAGCTGTTGTCCTAATGTTTGCATAGAGGTAGCAAGTAAAAAGTAAGCAAATGTTGGTTAATATATTATGTACTAACCATCTCTATTACCTGGATTAGCAAAATCAAAAGACTGATATACAGGTGCTTTCTTTAAATTCTTCAGCTTATTGCTAATTCAAATATACTTTATCAAAGGAGAAAAGAAAAGAATAGAAATTATTTTAAGACATACAAATG
>NW_004955429.1:12083573-12124081 GCF_000276665.1 Chinchilla lanigera | reverse complement strand
GATAATCATACTACTAATTTCTATTGGTTTATTGGAAAGAACACTTGATGCCTAATTGTTTGATCGATTTTGCATGCCTATATCCAGTAATCTGAGCAAATATTTTGAAGAAACAATATGCATTATAACAACCATTGTTAATTTCCTATCATCTTGTTTTGAAATTCTGCATCATTTTTATTGCTTTGTTCCTTATTTTTTATTCTTTTTAAATAAAAAAACCCCACAACAAATATACTTCATCATCTTGGGTTCATCTGTCAGACTCTCTTATATGATATGCTTTTGAATGAGGCTATCATGAGTTGAATTGTACCCCCCAAATTTGTTGAAGTCTTACACCCCAATATCTCACAATATGATCTCATTGGGGAAGAAGATTCCTGTAGAAGTAGTCAAGTTAAAATGAGAACACCAGAGTGGATATAATTCAACATGACTGGTATCCTCACAAAGGGGGGACATGACAAGACACATGCGGCGGGAAGACAATATGGGGACATTCAGGAGCCTTATCTACATGCCCATGAAGACAGCATGTATCTGCAAGCTAAGGAACATCTGAGACTAACAGAATCTGGGACAGTGGTAGGGACAGGGACTTCCCCGGTACCTTCAGAAGAAGCATGGCTCCACCAATACCTCTATCTATCCTATAGTTACCTAAGTGGATAAAAGTTGAAAGCGAAAACTTTAAAACCAGGAATCCCACAGTTATTTACTACTTAAAAATACCTCAGTTAACCATTGGATAACAGGACAGTTCTGTGCTGACAATTCTGCAGCATAAGACACAGTCAAAAATTAGCAACTTCACCAAAATGTTAAAAATATCACCGCTGTGTCACATCTTGGCATTAAAAGAGGTTAAAGCTAAGATTATTTGTTGTCAAGAGGCCCTAGTATCAGAATTCATTTCTTTGTGGATTTTGGCCACCAGTCATAGAGAACAGAACTTGCTAAGAGATAATTGCAAAGGTGGTACATTGGGCAGATGGTATTTTGGTTGTGGGTGGGAATGTTTCATCTGGCATGCAGAGCTAGACCTATGTACATTGGCCATTCTGAACTTGCCACTGATTTAAGTATCACGAGGGGAGTCATGGTTCTGCTCAGCTTCCAAAAGAGGCTAAAGTTTCAGTGCATTAGGCTTTGCATGCTAAAGAAATCAACATTTTAATGGAATCAGAGTTCTGTGAAAGAAAATCTGTTATATTTGAGAAAAGAACATTAGACCTTTGGGAGGCACTGTCTTAATATTCATGAATATCAGACCAATGTCCTCATGCTTTAGCTCTTCCCAGTGGCACCAGAATGCTCCTTCATAAAGCTAATCTGCAAGTGTAGTAAGGAGCCTTATCTCATTTTGCTCACCTAGAACCCCAAACCTCAGTATTTAGAAAGTAAACATTGATTCAGCTATTTACACATAAAGTGGTTGTAAGTGGCAAAGATATTAACAGTATTTGTTGAGAAGGCTGAGTTTCTACCCATATGTACAACTACAAAGCATTTATTTCTATGAAAGACCAGTAAGAGTTTTTCTTCTTCTGCATCACAAACAGTGAAGTATGTAACTAGCAGGTCTGATCCAGGATGGTTCTTTTGTGTGCTCCAGGCAAGCCTAGCCCCACACAGTCTATCTAGTTTGTGCTGGGTTGTTTATTTGCACTTTGACCTTCAGCACCGATTTTGCTGAATCTTAGATTCAATTTTGTGTATTTTCCTCAGGGATACTCAGATACTTCTAGACCATAAGCCCTTAGATATATCTTTGCTTTAAGGTAAAAATGACATAACATATAAAGAGAGGGACTCAAATGTAGCTTCTTTTTAGTAGATTCATGAATGCCAGCTAAGGAAGTGGCATGTATCTAAATATCTTATAAGACGAAGAATGGTCTGTATTAAGTGTCTGATAAATATTAGAACTCAAAATGAAATGCATACATTAAATTTGCTGAATTCTAATGAAATATAAATTAAAATGAAACAGCATTTGGAAACAGTGACCAAATCACTTAAATAATGATGCCAAACTTGTGAAGGAAACAGTACATTTAGGTTGATGCAAATAGATTTCACGCTCTTAAGAGCAACATGTTAGTATTAAGAACAACAAACATCTTCATGTAGTTCACTTACTGAAATAAATAAAAGGAAGCCACACGTAGGGAAGTACTCAATACATCAATTTCCTTAAGTAGGAAGCTGTGAACAGTTATTCCCAACAAGAGGGAGATGATTAAGCAGTTGAATAGAGTATCTGGTAGTAATACCTGGTACCAATATGCTGAGACCAAAAATGTTTTCAATTTTGGATTATTTTAGAGTTTGGAATATTTGTACACAATAAGGTATCTTAGGGAGGGGATCAGTATATACCCCAGTATAAACAAGAATTTCACTTATGTTCCATGTACACCTTTCACACATAGCCTGTAGTAATTTTATGCAATATTTTAGTGTGTCTGTGTTTTGACTGTGATTCTTCACAAAGTCAAGTGTGAAATTTTCTTGCTACATAACGGTGGGTTCTGCAGCATTTCAGATCTGGGGTTTTGGGACTAAGGATGCTTAACCTGTAGTAGCATTTTATGAGCATTATAAATAAGAGACAGTGCACATATTTGTCTGTACTCTTGTGCTTAGTAATGGAAGTGGGTTATAAAAGTACGTGTTAACCAGAATTATTACTATACACACATGTATATATGTATATTAACTTATTTCATTCAAGAATTTGAGTGGGACATTGGCCTTGACTATAAACCAGGTGTGCTTATTAGGTATGAGAAGCACACAGCTGAAAAGATGTGCTTCCTGCTCTCACTAAGGGTGCAAGACAGTCACATAAACAGATGGAGAAGTGTAGAAATTTACAAAATGCTACTGGAAAACAGCAGGAGTCTGGACATTGGGCAAAGGTATAAGAGGAGGCCTCATAAAGGAGCTAAGATGTACACGTAGACACAATTCAAAAGACAATGTGGACAAATCAGTTGTAAAAGGGGGAAAGTATTAGAAGTAACTCGTTAACCTCTTTATTCAGATATGACTCACACACCACAAACTTACCTGTGCAAACTACATGATTCAATAGGTTTCAGTATACTCAATGAGTGGTGTGACTATGACACCACAATCTAACTGCAGATCATTTTCATCATTCAAGGAGTATCTTAATTTTGCACTTGCAAATATCTTCCAGTGTTAAATGTTTTCATAATAAAGAACCAGAGTGTAAAGGTTGCAATCTTTGATGCCTGGCCATTAGAAGAAAGCTTTATGTTGCACATAAAATAAACCATAAAAATGCCATGGTGTCTTTAAATTTTAATTTTATTAGTGACAAGGTAAATAGTTACACAAAAATCTTCACAGATATCTGCACATGTATTTAAATAAAGCAAGAGTTAAGTTCTAAGAGTTCTAGAGTTTCAGTGGTGACTAGTACATGTTACTTATTTGCTATATAGAAATGTCCAAGTTTATAAAACTAATTTGCCCATTTTCCTGTGTCCTAAAAACCAGCTGCAAGAATTGGAAAAGGAAATTATTTGAAGAGAAATACAGATAGGCACTAGGAGGAGCTCAGCGCATTATGACTTAGGAAAGAAATGGACAATACCATTCGCTTTGTACCCTCAGTGTGGTGTCTGTTTTCTTCATGTGGAGGGGATGTGGGACACTTCACGGGAGGGCTCACCTGACCTCAGTCTTCTCCCTCCCCCCGCTTGGCCCCCCATTCTAAGGGTGCATGCCTGTGTGTGATGGTTCCCGACAATCCCTGTAGTACAGTGCCCTTGAGCAAGGGATCTCTCTCGGCTGAGACTGGGAAGGCATGGTTTACTTGGGAAGCCCCTATGCTTTGCTGTGTTCTGGGTCCCTGTCTTCCTCTGGTATCTCTAGTTTCCTCCAGGTGTCTTTAGCAACTTTCTCCTGAGGTCTCCATGACTGGCTCTGTGACTTCTGAGTTGCTTCACAATACTATCTTAAAGGCAAAGAATGTATTCCCTCAGGGAACTTTTATGACCAAAGATCCCAAGGAGCTAATCTCTTTTGGTCATAACTCTGGCATGACAACAACTAGGACATTATCGAGAGAAGATAGAGCTGTCCGGCATTCCTCAAATCATATCACATAGAGGATCACCTACCTGTAAAGTTTGGTCTACCTAGAGGACCAACAAAGGAAACCTAGGAGCTGGTGTGGGACCCTTAAATTCTTTGAGGCAAGTGCTATGCTCATCATCATCAGACCTGCAGAGTGGGAGTGAGGATTCGCCTCCTGACAGGCACCAGACAGCTACCATGGCAGCGGTTAATTCACAAGCGGGAAGAAGATGAAGTGCAAACGCGTGATCTTCTATGTTTCCTTTGGCTCGCTTTCCAATGAGGTTCCGCGGCTGAAGCCAAATGGCTCCTCTCCAGGGTAAGGCACATAAAATCGAGTGTTTGTGAGTTTGGTTCATCTTTCAAATAAAGTGTGATTGTTGAAACTGGGACACGGATTTTTCCAACTGCTTTGTAAACTTAAGGGTCTTGGTCAGTTTGTTTTATCATACTTAGTATTCAGGATATTCATTTAAAAATAACTAATGCCAGTGTAAACATGCCGTAGATACATAGTTCTATAAAATATTGCACATAAAAATTTGTTTAGCATTTCTTCATAGTAATTTTTCATTGTTATAAAAAGGATACAGAATTGTGCAGACTACCTATGGATCTGGCTGCTCAGTTGTTCTTCCAAATAATATTATACACGATTATGGATTATTTACAAGGGTTTTAAACAATACTTTTTAATGGTGGTTAAGTTAAAATGAAGGAAAAAATAGCTTAAATAAAAGATTATTCTCCAAAGTTTTGTACTGTAAAGATTAGCAGTAAAACTGAATAACAAAGTTGGAATAAGCAATTTTAAATAAAAATCCTTAGGACTTAGTTGTCTAGGTGTGTTTCACACCTATAGATTATGTTTCCAACCTATTTATGTTCAGTATGTTTTCACTGTGAAGCTAAGTATGAGGTGTAGCAGGAAAAAATAAGTATTTAATTCCAAGCTAAGTATTGGTGCTGCTTGTTTTAACTATGAAAATAATATTTACCTGTAATTTTAAATTTTTCATTAATGGACTCTAGACATTTTACTATTACTTTTAAATACCACACAGAGTGCTGAGTACCTTGAAATTCCTATTTTAACTAACTCAGTGGAAAGATTTTTATATATATATATATATATGGAAATATAAATGCAACATTTTATAAAGCTAAATTGAGCAAATGTGAGTGTCTGGATGGTGTAAATAAGTGTAATTTCAGGTAGAAAGAAGCAAGTCATTCAGCAAATTAATTCCTAATACCAATTTGCTTCTCCTTAATACTGTCTAAATTTTGAAAATCTGTTAAATGAGTTATCTGAACAAAGTGGTTATCATAGGAAGGGAATGAAGTGATTTTGAACACTAGCTAAGCAAATCTTAGTTTCCAAATCCTCTAGACAACCAGAATCTCAACCTAGAAAAATGGAAAATAAATAAATAAAATGTCATCCTCACTCACAAAATTACTTTGTCTCTTCAAGAGTACTTTACAGTACCAACAACATATTGCTTGTCTCCCTGAGCCATCGCACCATTAGAAACATTTCTTTTCCATAGGGAGGTGTCGAATGTTCTGTTGGATACAGTAGTGTTGGACAAGTTCAGTCTTCATTCACCCTCTAAATTCTGCAGTAATTCAGATATCTCATCTTTGCAACTCAAGCTGGATTTACCTGGCTAAGTTTCCATGCCCATTTCAGTATGTCCACCCCGTATGGAATGATGAAAGCCAAAGAAATTTTCCAGCACTACAGATTGCTTCTAGTGTTGCCATTCCCATTTCCAAGAGGGTCCTCTGGGCTCCACGGAAACTTCCTTCCCCAAAGGGTAACGTAGATGAGGTGATAATCTTAGGGCCTTTCCATTACCTAGGTCACTGGCAGGCATAGGAAAGCTGTTATTATTTAGCCCCTTTGTCCTTCCTTTTCTTTGAACAAGGTCTTTGGTTTTCCTTGTCATGACTCTGGGAGCTTGTCACTGGTCAGCTGTTCCCTGTCGGCCATGTCATCCTGAGGAGGTCTTGCTCTGTCAAAGAATCCGCACTGTGAAAAAGAAAAACAGATTACAGGATTCAGTCAAACCTCTTACCTGAAGAATGTTCACTTTATATATTTTCTGAGGAACTTGGAGCTCTGTGACTGTAATTTGTTCAATTCTCCAAATTAAGAGAGGCACATAATGTGTTTGTTAGTGGCCATGATGCAGTAGTGGTAGAATGTCTCTATCTTTTTGGGGTTTTGTGGTAATAGGGATCGAATACAAAGCCATCACACTGAGCTACATCTCCAGCCACCCTCACTCCCTTTTATTTTGAGACAGGATTTTGCTAAGTTGCCTGGGTTGGACTCAAACTTGCAATCCTCTTGCCTCAGCTTCCTAGTATAGTGGGGTGACAGGTGTGTGTCACTACACCAGGCTATCTGAATGTCCCTGTTTTATGCAGACCACTCACAGATCTTAGGTATTTCTTTGGAATTCCAGCAATGTATCTCAGAGTTCCCTCTCTGCTCTCTGCAATTTGCTGAACAACACTAACTGCTGACCAGAAAGGGGACACTGTCTCCTGCTGTGGACCTCAGGTGACCTTGGTAAGAAATGAGGAGACCATTGCTTACTGCTCTGTACTTGGTGGAACATACAGTATACAGAGGAAGATTGGATCTGGCCTTTATCTCAGTGACAGGACCAATTAGGCATGAATACTCCAGTGACTTTCCACAGATTAACCACCAATCATGGGAAGAAACATTTCTAGGGTCTCCTCCCTCTTGAATTTGAAATTAGTATTCTGCCAAGGAAAATGTATCTTTTTCTAGAACCCTGGAACCTCAATTCTTATTTTGTGTTTCTCCTGTTCAAACCAAATATGGGCTCTTCTCCAAGGCTAGGGGACTATTGTGTCAATTGTAATATATGATTGTAACTTATATTCATTGGAAATGTAGTTCCTATAAACAAAGAGTAACATAATAGTCATTTCTAAATGTATGCCACTTACTATGAGGGCTCAGAATAGCACAAAACAGCTGATAATAATTAGAAAAGCTAGTCTTTACCACAAAACCAGGGTTTTCTTAGTTTATAGGTCTATTAAGCATCCTGAATATTGTTTCAGAATAAAAATATGCTATAATTTTAGGGAACCATGACAGCAATGGTTAACTAATATACAACTGGATTAATTCCTTTTATAGTCATGTGATTGTAACACTGGCATCTGGAGTGGAAGGCCCTGTGCAGTCTGGCAGCTGTGTACTTTTTTGAGCTAGATACTAGTTTTTATTGTATTCTTGTAGAGTAAACCTCAGTAGAATACATCAAAGACTGAGTGAATGCTTCCTAATAAACACAGACTAAGCGGGGTGTGGTGGGGCCTTCCCAGCACTCTGGGAAGCTGAGGCGAATCATGAGTTGAAGGCCAGTCCAGGCAACTTAGTGACTTAGTGAGACCTTGTCTCCAAATAAAAAATAAAAATTAAAAAGGCTGGGGATGTAGTTTATTATGAAGGCACTGAGTTTCATAAAAAAAAGATAGACTCACAGGCAAGATTAAAAAGGAAGTCTAAGCACTTTATAACATTGTATGATCTATCTGATCTCATTAATAGAATAAAAAATATGATTGACTACATTAACTACATCAGTGCAGTGCTTATAATGAAAAATCTCAAAAGGTTAATCATAGGATGATAGGAAAACTTAAGACCATGGTTAATTAAACCAGAAAGAGAAATGTTTATATTAACATTATGGCTCCAAGCAAATTGGAAAGATCACAGATCTTAGTGAACAGAACCTAGCTCTATTCTTTACAAGAAATCTCAAGATTAAAACACTATTAAATGCCACTTGCATTCTTAAACATTAGCTACATGCACATACTGTGTAACAGAGCAAACGAGATACATTTTTCTTTACGTCTTTCAGACCTTTCAAAATCTCTGAATTATGCCTTTAACATTCTCTTTCAAAATCCCAATATCCTTCTAAATCCCCTCAGTGACCACTGCAGTGCTAAAAGAAAAACAAAGGAAATCAACTTACCTTCCACAAAGCTAAGGTCAAAATGGCCAGAACCAACAATCCAAGAAGTATTGCCAGTATTATGACCCATAACGGGATTGAGAAGGAAACGTTTGGAGTTGCCCAAATAACTGAGGTTTTAATCTGAAATGAAAACAAAGCAAAGGAGCTTGAATTGAAAACTGTTTGGTAAAACACAGCTGTCATTGCTGGTATAATACTGAGGATCATTCTGAAAGGATCTATTCAGTAACTGAAATCATCCATGTGGAGATTTGTGGGGCTATAGCAGTCTAACATGGCTTCTTAAGAGGAAGTATACTCCCAGGCCTGGCAGGTTGGGAATCGGAGGGTAAAACGAAGTGGACCAGGAGCCAACATGGTAGAAAGGGAGGACTCTATATTGGGTTGTCCCTCATGGTGACCATGGCCAAAAAAAGACCATAGTGAACAAGAGTCTCTACATGCATCTCCTCACAGAACTCATCTCATTGGGAGGTGAGCATGTGAACCACCGGATATGCAAGAGAGTTAGGAATCATCTAAATGAATGCTTTCATCTCATAGGTGAGAAAATTGAGTCCCAGAGACACCAATTCATACCACTAATTAATGTCAGTGCCAGTTTCTTTATTCTTGCATCCTGTATCCTATCCAATCCATAAGGATAGCTCAGAATGTGCAGCTAGCTGTCTTGTACTTTATGGAAGTAACTGCTGTGAAAATCATCTAGATGGAAATAAAGTCACTTGTGTGAATCCTAACAAACAAATAAAGACAGGAGGAAAGAACAGAAGAAAGAAAGAAGAAATAAGGAGGGAAGGAAGGAAAGATGAAAAGAAAAGAAAGGAAGGAAGGAAGGAAGGGAGGGAGGAAGGAAGGATGGAAAGAAGGAAGGAAGGAAGGAGGGAAGGAAGGAAGGAGGGAAGAAAGGGAAAAAGGAAGAAAGGAAAGGTTCTGTTACATGATTGCCTAATAGTTAGAATTAGAGAATCTGCCAGGACCACAACCTTGCACAAAGGCCACAAGCACCTTGTACACAAAATGCTTCTGCAAGTTGTCTGCCTAGCAGCTGTCTATTCAGTTTTAGAAGAGCAACTCTCTTGTTATTAATCT
The DNA here is from genome assembly GCF_000276665.1 of Chinchilla lanigera. NCBI lineage: Eukaryota > Metazoa > Chordata > Mammalia > Rodentia > Chinchillidae > Chinchilla > Chinchilla lanigera. The sequence goes on along the minus strand of NW_004955429.1, from coordinate 12,114,830 downwards.
GTGTGGCTAATGATTATTGTTTCAAGACAGCTTGTGGAATCTTTCTCATGTTGCCCAAAAATTTCCCCTGCCTCAACTCCTTTTAAAAAATGCGTGGCTTACTATAGCATGTGTATTCCCATTGCAGTGTTGTTCTACTCCCAAGCAAGTATCACTACTCCTTGCGGAATCGCTCTCTGATTGTTGTTTAGATTGACACTGTCGTGCACAAAGTGAACACTGTCCTGTTATGTTAGCAGCCTTCAATCCTAAACCTACCTTTTAGGTGCAGAATTGAACTGAGGTTCTGGACATGGGAATCCACTTCATTGCCCACTATTGCAAAGGCACCTGGTGGAAAATGAGATCTCCCCACCTGGACAGTAAGCTCAGGTCTAAGAACCTCCCCACCCACCCCAGGTTAGCAGAAGGAGCACTTCTATTACTTGTATGTCAGGAGCTTGTGCATAAAAGCTGCAGACCTCCATGCAAAATCAAGGGGAGTTGCAGCCATGTTGCTAAAATTTGTTGTCAAACAAAAGGGGAAAAAGATCTGTTCTTGTACCCAAACATTACTTACCAATACAGGCATATCTAGTTTAACAGAGTAGCAAGCATTGTTTCCATTAAATTGATAGATGTGCTTCATGTTTTAAGTGTATTTAAAACAATCCCCTTTTGATACTGGAACATGCTCAAGAACTCTAGACCATAATTCTGGAGACCATCCCTTCAGGACAGAATGAAATCATGACTAATGCTGCTACCTCTGGAAATTGTCCTAGCAGGAAATCACCTGAACTCTAGTGTTGGGCTTTAACCGTGCTCCCCACTCTCCCCCTCTGCCTTCTTAACTAGATTTGAGCGCTTTGCTGATGTTCTTCTGGGCTTGCCCTGGTTTTTATTCCTTCTCACCCTATCTTAGTCAACTTTCTCCGTGTAACACAACATTCACTAGATTCTCCAGCCACAACTATCATTTCTATCTAGAATAAACAAAGGGATCAGCAGAGTAGGGAGCCTTGTGGTCACCCCACCATGGCAGGAGTGAGCGGGTTTAACCTCCTCACCATTATCCTTTCTCCTTTTGCCTTCATCACTGCTCTTTGCCAACATTAACTCTATTTCATCTGACATATCAGTAAGAAGTATGACATTCCCACGATGGAATTACACCTGCTTGCCGCAGCTGAACATTGAGAGATGCATTATTCACATATCAAAGAATTTTATTTCAAGGACTCACAGTAGTTGCAATGTCATCAGGTTTGTATAGACTAAGTAGTTTGATCTAAATTGATCCTTTGCATGTTTATGACTACAGGAGCAAATTAGGACCTGGTTATTATCTGCATATCCTTTTCCCTTAGTTAATTACACCTCATGACATCACTGCTCAGTCCTAACATTCTAGCTAATCAGAGAAAGGGTATGAGGTAGTATTTCAAAATCAGCCTAACTTTGCTGGAAGTAGACTGACGGTTTTGGTAATGAGAATTTCAGAACTTTGGAACTGGAAGGGACAATAGTGATTACTTACTTACAGGCCAGATATAATGACCCAGGAGAGAGAAATCTGGAGCCATGGAAAGTGTGAGCTTTTTTTTTTTAATAAGAGGTTTCCTTCTCCTCCTCCTTTCTAAGTCTATCAAAGAAACCACGCACTTTTAATCTATATTCTGTGCCTGTGTCAACTTGTTAAATTTTTCTAACAAGAAATTCAGGTAAAATGAGCAATGGATACTTCTGAACCTTTACTCTCCTGATTTACCTAATTCAAATCTTAAGTCATCTTCTATTATTTCATTTTAAACTTGAAAAAGAATCTTGGTTTTGTGAATTTAAAAAAATTTCTAGAGGAGTTGAAATAAGGGGCACAGACACGTCCATTGCTACTAATTTAATACATAGGAAATGGAATGGAATCTCCACTTTCAGGAGAAAGTGGAATGGATTTCCACTTTCAGGACACCTGTGAGTGGATGCTCACGGAGTCCTCTGCCTAACACCTTTGCCACTTGCTTCCTGCAGATTTGATGCACTGTCTACAGGTCTGGTCTATCTCTAGAAACAGGCCAAGACAGCCACTCACAAAGAGCTAATAATGATAGTGGGAGATTTTTTTTTTTGCAATAACTATAAAAAAGTACAATTAAATAAGACATGAAATTAACAGTATATACTTAACATGGTCCCTTGAAACCAGGAACAACTTTATAGAGACAGTTACAAAGCCTACTTGGTTTTTGTTCATATTTGCTGCCAGAGATTTTGGCAGCAAGGCCTTGAAACAGTCTGTGAGGAGGTGGTCACTACACAGGGATCCACAGATCTGAAATTCTTTGTTCTGTGCCGAGTCTGAAATTCTCATTATCAACGCAGTTGCCGGTCTGCTTAGGCTAACATTAGATTCATTTCCAAAAGCGCCATCCACTTCTCTGAGTACTTTAAAATGTTAGGACCACGCATGTCATACAGAGTTCTTGCAAGTCAGCCTATGCAATTCCCTAGGGAGAAGGGATGCAGCGTCTTTAAAGATACGCATCTCAAAATATCTCTCCCCTGTGCTCGGTTAGGTTTTTCTTGATCTCCACTTTCAGGACACCTGTGAGTTGCTGATTCATTCTGTGTGCTGCAATTGCAATCTAAAATGGGTCCAAGTGCAGAGAACTTCTTTTGCTCTGGTGTCTTTCTATAGTTATTTAGGCTTTTTGTTACTAGAGTAACAGTAAACACACTAAATTTAATAGTATAATTTACTTAACACTAAATAGCAACTATTATCTATTAATGATAAACCTATTTTGGTGGGTAATCCATATAAAATATTTATAATTTGATATAACAATTTAAAACTATTTTATATATTGTTTTGCTATCTCTAAAATTCAGTGTGCACTCTGAAATGGCAACATATAATAACTGCTAAAATTTCAATGCTAAAAGCAAAATGTAGTTGTATCAAATCAATAAAGCTATGTTTAATGGAACATTTTATGTGCTTCAGCATTTCCGTTTTCATTGCAATGAGTTAAAATAAAATTAAAGTCTAAGTTCAGTTCTTTAGTTCCATTGGCTACATTTCAGAACTGAAATGTTTACATATGACTAGCAGTTACCATTCTAGACTGCACAGCTCCATAGTATTTTGTATAATTTCACATAATGATGAGATTAGCAGAATTACTAAATCCTTCATTATAAAATTCTTTCATCAAAAGAGTGTCCCAAGGCAAAAGATGGAATGCATGTGGTATTAAAGGCTTCTTTTCAGAACAACAGCTTATGACTCAGTATTTCAACTTCTTTAAAAAAGAAGATTAATATTGAGTAACTGGAGTACTTAAAATTTAGGCGAAAATGCATTTCCATGTCAATGAATCAACAATGATTTAATACAACTTTTGTTTAGCAAAAATTTGTACCTATTGAAACAAATAGCATAAAAAAACTCATTTATTACCATTACCTACAATCTCAGGGAGTGAAATTCTTGAATTGTAAGCAGTTTGGATTTTTTAAAAGTGGTCTTAAAATTAGGGAACATCTAATTTTACCTTCATTGTGTCATAAATCTTGTTATTCTTTATTATGGTTGAAATGTCATAAATAAACTTTTAATATTTCTACATTTTATCATTAGCATTTATGATACGTTTTTGTGTATTTTGACAAAAACTACCAAGGTAGAGGGAAAAAGAGTCCTTCCCTTCGCAACTGTAATTAATGTTGACATCTATATTTATGTATCACAAAAACTTCTGTAAACATACTTCGGTGGGGTCAGAAGAATGTTTAAGTAATTGTACCAAGATACCCTACCTGTAGTGCCATTTAGAACAAAATAACAGCACACAGTGCATCAGCTGAATACACATTAATAACATTTAAAGAGTTCTTCTGAGACAAGCAGTCCCTTCAATAAATCTGCATTCCAAGCCATTGTTTCATATAAGAATTCCATTTTCAGGTGTCAAAATTTTGCTACAATTCTGCAACTCAAGTGGATTTACAGTTTACATATGGCTTTTAAAATATTCCATGAAATATTTTATGATAACCACCTTTGGAATTAAATTAGGCAGTGTTACTTTCTTCCAAATATAAAATACAGAGATAGATAATAGCTGCATGGCATGCAAATGCCAAGGTTCACTGCTGAGCCAAAAATTGTTCAAATTGTTGGATCATTCCTTCTTTGTTGTGCTGCCATGATCCAGTGTTCATTCATATCCCTCTGAATCATGCAGCTTTTGTTTCACCTCCGAACAGGACAAATGTCATGTCACAGGAGTTCATTTGTTATAAACACAGATGCTGTGCAAGTATAAGGTGGAAACTGCTTTTCCATGTGTGAACCTTACTTGGGTCTCAAGTGATGGCTGAATTATGACCATGTTGAGAAGGAAGCACCAGCAAATTAACCATCTCACAAAGGAGTCTAGGAAAACAAGTGCATATTATTTTGTCTCATTATGAAGACTTTCCTGTGTGGCCGTTTGGAACTCTTGATAACCATCAGACTACCTTTTCCAACTGATTCTATGGCCTTACAACCATTCCCTGGTGCTAGCATCCTTTGAGGGAAAAATAACACAGCCTTTGAGAAGAACTTGCTATAAAAATCTTTGCCTGCTCCAACCAGAGTTTTTCTATCAAATCAAGCCACAAGGAGGACTGTTTCCTTGTATTACACAGATTAACTTTCTGCTGGCAATACCTTCTCCAATTAAATATTGGGAGACTTGAAAACACTTCCATTCCTAAATGTTTTTCCAATAATCTTGACATGCATGGCGTGGTAAATCATCTACATGAGATAACAGGTCTTTTTTTCCAGTAAGGCAATGGGCAGTGCAGGTGGAGGAAGCAAGCATTTGAGCATTTTGTGGTTCTTTTGAGATAGTTGAGAACAGCAGGCCGTCACCTGTGGCCAGCACAGAAAGAGGCAGTCTTGTTCCTGTTCGTGGAATCAACTGTAACATGTGTTTCTGTTATGAAACATGTGCTCAGAGAAAACCAAAGGGCCTGGATTTGTCTCTCTTAGAGCAACAAGCCTTTGAACCTCTTCGGATGAATATTCCATATTAAAAGCCCAAAGCCTCTGTTTTCTGGGCTGATCATAAATACAATCTACAGAGGACAGCTCGTGAGAAAAAGACAGTGATCTAAATGGAGAAAGATGTGGCCATGCAGGCTTTAGAATACACTGACTGTGCAAATCTTAATTGTCGTTTCCAATGTGAACTAGCTGGATGTAGCCAGAGAAGGTGAGACATTTAAGAAACTATTGAAATTTATTGAGGTTCTTCCAGGTGCAATAGCATTTTATGTACATAACTTTATTAATCTTCTTAACAATTCTATCAAGCAGATATGCTTCACAGTCTGGTATAGTTTAGATCTAACATGTGCCCCAAATTCTCATGATCAGAGGTGTGGCTTTTGAAAGGTGATTGGATGATGGGTGTGCTACACAAATTAGTGGTTTAATACACAGATGAATTCATAGTAAGAACGTGTTGTTAAGCGATGGGGCCTGTTTGGAGGTGGGTTACTGGAAACAGAACCTGGAAAACTATACTTAATCTTCACTTCTATCTTCTCTCTCTAGTTCCTGGCTGCCATAGGTTGAACAGCTCTCCTCCACCAGGCCCTTCTACAATGCCCTTCTTGTCTCAGAGCCAGCAGACTATGGACTGAACCCTCCATGAACTATGACCCCAAATAAAGCACTACACTTTTCAGTTGTGGGTGTCTCCCAGGTGATGCCCAAGACAACCTGGCTTCTATACCAGATCTGCACTTGTAAGGCTTTTAAAGCACAGCGATAGGGCCTCTAATTTCAGATACATCGGGTGAGGTCTTCTTAGCATATATATATTTTAATATGTTTGCATGAGTGATGATTTTGTTGTGTGCTCAAAGCTGAGAATCACTGGTCAGTAGATTACTTTCAAATTTCTGAAAGTAGGTTAAGCTACAAAGATTATTATAATGAAGTTTGAAGACCTAGGTTGCACAGAGAAGACAACAGGATCAGTTCATACACTACCTATGAAGTAATGCTTCTCAAACGTGACTGTGCATATGGATGCTCTGGTGATTTTGATAAATCTGGTGATTCTGATAAACAGGCCTCATTCCAGACCAGCTGAGTCCAAATCTAAGGCAGATTTGGACTCAGCTGGTCTGGAATGAGGCCTGTTTCTGTGTTTCTAATCCTCTCCCAGGTGATAGTGAAGATGCTAGTTTTTTGCAAACCACAAACTGAATAACAAAGACTGAGAGTTCCAGTTGGGGTCATAAATATCATGGAATGACCAAGAAAGGAAGGTCCTTCTTAATATTCTTAATATTATTTTCCAGAGGTTTCTAATAACTTCACATACGATTGGAAAAGCAGAGTTTTTCCCTTTACAATACCTATTGTACCTTTTGGATTTTATTTACTCTTAAAATCCATATTTTTTTAGCTAGATACTACATCAAAAGTTTAAAAGCTAGGTCAAAAGTCACTAGGAAATTGCCAGATTGAAATAAAAGAGATATGAAAATGGGAAAATTTTTCTGAGACAATGTAAACAGTGAAGTGAAGTACATGTTCAATAATGGTTAAAAAAATACTTCATTTATATCCCATTTATCTTCCTGTATTTTAAAGAGATACTCACTGCTATGCCTCCTTCTGGGAGTTTTGCTGGCTGGTCTCTATAAGGCATCTTCTTAACTTCAAAGGACACCAGCGATGCAAGAGCATAGGGATCATTTTTCCTCTGAAAGCAAAAATTTGTATTAAATGCATGTCCTGTAAAGTTTTTAAAAGTTCTACTGGGAGCCACCCAATTGTTTCTATCTTTTATTAGTGCTGTGCATGTTTGCATTACACAGTGTTCACCTTCCTTGTGAGGAGCTGGCCCATATACAGAACACATCTTCATTCCTTTCTCGTCCCCTCTCTGCCCCTCCCCACTTCACCTCTTGATCTCCTTCCCATTTGAGAAAGCTCTATCTCCCTATTTCCTAATATCCATCTTTCATTTTGCTCTTTATATGTCCATCAATCGATGAATGGATAAAGAAAATATGGTATTTACACATAATGGAATACCAGCCTGCTATAAAGAAAAGTAACTTGAGTCACTCATAGGAAAATGCATGCACCTTGACCTCCAATTGTTTTTGGTATTTTCCATTTCTAAAGCAAAATATTTTCTCCTTCTTTCTCCTTTTTCTCTTTATCTTGCTGTGTGCCTTCCATCTATCTATTCAACCATCCATCCACCTATCCACTTCCTATTTCTAAAGGTAATTTGTCTTGTTAATGGAAGACTCGTGTACAATGCTAAAATAAAAAAAGTACCAGAAAATGGTGGTCTTAAAAACAGAATAAGAAGATTAAAATAACTACTACTCATGAAGACCAAAGGGGAAACAAAGTAGATTGTAGAATTGTTGTTATCTGATAGAGGAAAATATTTTAGGAGAGAGACTTGTACCTAGTTTTAAAGAAATGAAAAGATTTGACTTTATACAGAAGACTCGAGCAGGTTCTTAGCCTTGGCATTATTAACATTTTAGGTTAGCCAGGAGTCTATCCTTTGCACAGGAGGATGCTCAGCAGCACCTCTGGCCTCTTTCTTCTAGATGCTGCAGTTGTGAAAATGCCCCTGGTTATTGCCAAATGTCCTGGGGGGCAAAATGACCCCAGTTTAGAATCTCTGACCTACGGCATACAGCGTTGCTGATGGAGCTTTTCCACAGAAGGTCTTTGTTAATGGTTCCTATATTGGTTCTTTTGTTATTCCAGACACACACACACACACCACACACACACATACACACACACATACACACAGAGAAACCATGTAGGAGTGACTCGGGAAAGCTGCCTTGAGAACTTCAGTTTCTGTAGTCTCTGATCATTGAAGAAGGATTAGCTCTATCAGTGCTGCGCTGTAGCTGGGCTCAGAATGGCGCCGGAAATTATGTATGTATGTATGTATGTACAGGATAGCTAACATAGCTGTACTACTGACTTCTTTCACTTTACTGAAAAGAACAGTTAATGATTAATTATTTGATCAGTCTTGCACATCTCTATTTGTTTTCCTGAGATACCACTTTGAAGATTTCAATATGTAATACAACAACCATTGTTAATTTCCTGCCACTTTTTCTGTAACTCTGTATTGCGTGTATTGTTTTTATGCTGTTTTGTAAGTGAAGGTCTGTTTGTTAATATGTTTTCCTTCTTTTATTCTTAAATTAAAAAAAAAACCAGACTGGTGCTGGAGGGCCAACTACTAAAATTTCAGAAATTCTGAAGCCAACTCTTAAACAAAAGTATCATTAAACCTTAAGTTATATAAATGTGGACTTGAGTTATTAAACTTTTAATTATATCAGTGTAGACTTAAGTATTATATTTCACGGAAAGTAATATATACTCAAAGCTCAGTACTTGCTCTTGCATTATATTTCACTAGTAACCATGCTTTTTATGGTATTCATGTCTATTGCATCTCTAGGGGAAACACTATACAGTGGTGTGCTACTGAGTATCTCTCCCAGATTTGCATTTCACTGATGTTGGTGGCCTGAAATCAGCCATGGTGGAAGCACTGACACCACGCAAAATGGAAACTGCTATAGTTCAGAGCTTTTTGTCTTCATTTCAGAGAGCATTTTTTAGACATTTATCAACACTTCAACATCTACAACACAACTTGGATTGTAATCATTTTGTTCAAATATTTTTACAAGGTTCATTTTTTTCTCTATGGCTAATTTTTTTCTCCCTTTAGTGAATCCTATTTTACATACATCATAAAGACAGGGCGCAGACTTCAATCTTTATAGACCTAGAATTGTTATAGCTTTGATTGTTTTCCTGCTCTCTACCTCTTAGGGTAAGTAACTCCATTTATTTGAAGAAATCCTTTTAAAGATGCCATTTTTTCTGATGTTCTCTTCTTTGCTGGCATGTCCATCCTAATTGAAAGCTAGATTTTTATTTGTATGTTTGAGAACCGTTTCATTATATTTGGAAAATGTTGCTCATAAAATCTTGTGTGCGGTTGATGATTTTGCTCTCATTTTCTTATCATCCTCACTGACAGAGGAAAAATTCTACTAATGATTTTTTTTGGGTCAAGACTGTAATTACATACTTAGGTGTATACTCATGCACCCAAAACTTTATATAAGAAGCTGCCATTAATCTCTGAGTTCAACAAAAAATGGAAGGAAATAATTTTTTTTGCATTTGAAGTCATGTTTGGTAAACAAATTGTGTGAGAACTCCACCTCTATGTCAGCTCTAGGTAGAAAACTTTGTGCTTACTAGATTCTACATTCAGGATTATGCGAATTTCTTATTACGTAACATACAGGACTTGAACTGTAGGAAGTAGAATGTGGAGAAGATTGTTTCTTGGAGGGAACTTTCTAGTTGAATTCTTCACAGGTTCCATTCATTCCCAATGTTTACTGTTGGTTCCAGTGGTTCACAAGCCACCAGGCTTTGGCGGAGCTTCGGAAACACCTATGATCCATCTCAGGGGTTCTGATTCAGTAAGTCTGATGTAAAGTCATACTTGAAATATATTTTTTAAAGTTTTAGATTATGGGCTTTTTTGTTTCTGTATTTTACAATCATGAGTCACATAATGGTGTTTTAGGCAACAACAGATGTATATCATAAGACATTATTGCCTAGTTGCATCGTAGCTGCTTCAGTCTGAATAAATACATTCTATAATGTTTGCACAATGACGAAATTGCCTACTGACATGTCTCCCTGAGCATATACTTGTCACTCAGTAATGTTAAGTGATACATTACTGTATTTTTCTCCCCAACTTGATGGTACTAAAATGGAAGGCATAGCTAGTGGCGGTGAACTTACTGCACTTGTGCTGTTTTCCTTTTAAGACAAAAGATGTTAATGTGTAATTTTTTTTTGTAAACTAAAACCTCAATATTCGAATTTAATTGCAATGCTGGCACTTTGCAATAAATAAGTGAGTCTTGGGTTGCAGTCTGGGCACTTGTCCCTAAAAGATTTGCCGTCACTATAGATTAAGGAATATACATTTGCAACACCCAAAGCACTTAGAATTATGCACTTGGGCCCAGTAGATACTAGCTGACCAACCAAACAAATGTATGTTAAATTCACACATCTACTGGTGTGTGATGACTCCTTAACCCTATATACTACCCATATGATAGCACCTTACACAAGACTTAATTTTTTAAATTATTGAATTGCCCATGAAGTTGCCTGAGAAGGGAGTGGTATCTATGGAGACCAACCTGATGTGCTTGCGCCTCTATTAGCTAACTCAGCCTTGCAGAGTGACACAGCCTAAAGCCTAAGCAAATCAGACGGGAGGCAAGTAACCAACCTATAAGGACTGCACCTCATAGATCAATCTGTTCTTTATTTTAAGACTACCCTCCAAAAGCAAAATTTCTCATACCCTTTTCAAATGGAAAAGAAAAGAGCATCTTTTTCACTTATAAAATGCTTTGGAGCTCCAAGGAGTGCAAAGAAGTGGGTTTCTGGGTCATGAACAACTGGGTTGACATCAAAGACATGCTAGTCTTACGTTGTACGTTAACCATATATTGTGGGTGAGTATTTCATTCATAAGAAACAATTATTTGCAGAGTAATAATACTGATTCCACTTTCAAAGTGGAATGCCTTCAGTTGTGTTCTTTACAAAATAGCTTATATTATTCTTATGTTAAAATTAAGTTCCTCTTCTGTACAGTAACCTACTCATGTACTAGCAATCACTGCCATAGAGAATTTAGGACTGAAAAAACAAATGCCTTTCGACAATATCTTGGACCTTCGTCTTGCCCCAATGGCTATTAAGTCTCAGCAAATGCCTGTTCCACCGTCATTACTGCTTCATTTAAACTGTGGTTTGTATCACACTGGCTGTCCCTATTATATGCTTTTGTGCAATGGTTTGCTTATAATAGCAGCACTAATAAAAGTTACAGAGTTGGCAACAAATATGGAGAAGCAGAAGCTTCTGAGTTGATTAAACACCAATGATTGCATGTCTGGCAATGTCAGTACCTCTCCCTTTCCCACCTTTGAATCACTTAATTCCTTTTTGGTAATTATTAAAAACATATACATTTTATAAGCCCATGTTTAAATATTCATCATTTACCAGAAACTAAGCATTGTGAGGTGACCAAACTCAAGAAATTACTGATGAAATTTTCTAGTGTAAAGAAGTTTTCCACTCTAAGCAATAATTGAAGAACAGAGGCTCATTTAGAATTCATCTAAATAAAAATCTCTTTTTACTGGCTACTTTGTATGTTTCCCACAGGGACAGAAACAAACAGTGCAGCAAGGCTTGCCAACCAGGAATTGTAAACGTTCTGTCTGGGTTAGAAAGCAGAACATATTTACCTCTTTCTGGATTATATGATGAAACTAATAAAATAAAACCCCAACACACAGTATGCATACACACAAGTGTTTTCAGTAACGCATTCCTCTTGGCATTAGACTTCGAAGACTGAAATAAATAAACACTATAGAAGTATAAAAATTTGAGCTACAGGTTTGGGTAAACATGCAGCAGTGGTCTCTCCCTGTTTCTCACTCTCTGTGTCTCTGTCTTTGTTTCTGTCTCTGTCTCTGCCTCTCTGTGTCTCTCTCATCTCTCTATGTCTGTCTGTCTGTCTGTCTCTCTCCTTTCTCTCTCTTCCTCATCCCTAGAAGTAACCCTTTCTCTGGAAGGCCTTCAGAATACCAATACAGCTTGTTTTTTCTGAATCTCCTCATGCTGTTTATTGTTTGGACAATCCTTCAATTATCAGTGACCTCTTCTAGATCCATTGGGTCTTCTTTAATGGGACAATTTAGACACAACTTTCACTCCATTGACTTCCTGCTGGGATAGAATGTCTTGTAGTCTAAAAGAATCACTTTTTCCTGAACTATAATGACAAGTCCTGTTGCATTGAAAAATTATCCTCCTTCATTTCAGTAAGATGCAATGCTCAAATAGGGTGAATATATGGTTGTCATTTAGGCTGTATGGGCTTGAAATTCCCCAAGACACCTCTCTTCTAACTCTTAGTTAAGTGACAGAGAAAAGGCAGAGCAACGCTAGGCAAACTGATGGAATGCAAGTCGGGAAGTCACTCTTCTGTACAGTCATTAGAAAGCTATGAGTTAGGAAAATTAGCATTCCAGGGTGGCTACCTTATTTACAAAGAGTAGATCTGATTTGAAAAGGCCAATTACAATTTTCAAATTTATACCACTTTGAAAATATTAAAGTGGCATAATTTTTCTGGCTTAGTCTTTACAGATATTAATATCAGAAATGTATGCCAAGAATAATTAAATGATAAAAGTTTAACATGATACTTTATCACTAAGAAACTCATAATTGGATTTTCTGAATTATTATTTTGTGAAAATAATTTTTTCTTGAAATTTTCTATTTAAAATTTGTTTCTTCCTTGAGGTTCCAAATTTTATGGAAGACCTTTTAACCATAGGATTTTTAACAAGAAGTTTTGTTTTCAAACGTCCCTTAGAAGGCGAGGAAATGACCAGATAATTACACAAAGATCTACATGCAGCATTCTCAAAAGGTGAATTATTCTCATATGTGTAGAATACTTTGAAAAGTCTCCTTGGAGTGCATATCTGATTCTTCTGCACATTTCAACTACTAATGAAAAGGAAACTTGCCATTCATTTCCATAAAGTGGGAAAGGTCATTGAGCCTGCCTCCGACAAGGTATCAGGGTTACAACTGGACATCACCGAAGGGCTCTAGTATGCACTAGCACAAGAAATAAGAGACATGCTCCCAGCTGGGCAGGGCGGCACACACCTGTAGTCACAACACTCTGGGAGGCTGAGGCCAGAGGATTCTAAGTTTTATCCCAACCTGGGCAATTGAGTGATTTCGTGAGACACTGTTTCAAAATTTAAAAAAGATAAAGAGGAGTAAGGAGGTATCTCAGTGCGAAAGCCCTGGGCTCAATCCTCAGTACTGCAAAAAGGAAAAAAGAGGGAGAGACGATAAGAGACAGAACTTGTCTTGATCAGACTTCTGAAGCTGTCTCCCTTTTGGAAGGCGGTTGTAAGCAATAAGACCTGATAGTGCTGGCCATGGTCTTGAACAGAGAATAAAGGATGAACAATGATCCTCTGCATTTGTCTCTGTCCCTTGGTCTCCTGAATTATCCAGCTTATTAAACTGAAAAGAATCAAATGAGGGCAGAGTTCTGAGCAGAGAGGGAGCCTCAGTCTTATCTTAAAACACCAAGCCTTCCTCCTTATATGAAAACCTTAAAACCTTACCAACCCCACCTATAGGGTTCCAATTTGAGAAAGGTAGACAATGAAATGTTCACCTCTTTGAGGTGCAAGAGTCTTTACTGAGCTCATAAACCAGATCAGTTTGGAGTTTGAGCTCATGGGGATTGGCAAGAGTTTGGGAGAAAAGCAAAATGTCAGAGCAAACATGAGCCAAAGCTCCTCACACAAGGCCTTTCTGGTCCACTAGCTGGCTGCACGCAAATGTGAGGAGAGGATCTCCACGGAAACATCAGGACTTTGCATCTCAAACTGACCAGTTAAGGTGGCCTTACCAAGACTCCACAGAAAGGCATGTCAAGTTGCTTCTTGGTCAGGTTCTCTGGTAGAACACATTTTTTCATTTCCACAATGCCTGGTGTTTTAGGGTTATGAGTCTTAAGGCAGAAGGCTCAATTTGTTATGATTTGTTTGCTGTTTAATTTGACTGGCTTTACTCCAAATAGTCAACAGGCCATGGCCCAACCCAGCCTAGCATTTGACCTTAGATATTTCATCCATTCCAAGAGGGATGAGTAGCTTGCCTGGCTCAGGTGCTGCAGAGGGTGGGTGGGAGAGTCCAAAACAGATATTCTTCCTGTCTCAGAGAAGTTCAACTCTGGCGCCAGCTATAGATAGATATGAGGGATGTTTTCTCCAAATCCAGCTTCCACAATCTTCTTGACACAATCCCCAAAGTTTTTTTTTTTTTATTGCATATAGCAGAATTCCTACGTTTTACTTGCTTAGTAGTTCTGAATCCAAAAGTTTACTCATATGGTTCATGTGTATATCTAAGCTTTGAAGTAAAGCCAGCACATTAACTCCTAGGTCTGAACATCACATCATTTTGCTGTCATTGCTGGCTAGCTGGGGGAGAGGGAGGCTGTCGTGTTTATGCAAACCTGTAACATTGCACTTAGTGCAAAGGAGATTCTTGAGAAAGGTCTTGCCTTTGAGGTGGCAGACGATACAGTGACAAGGCACAAGGGCCCTCATTTTTACTTGATGAAGGAACGCAGTGAAAGTCAGAAAGCTGATGTTAAAGCCAATCCAGGCCTTCATTCAGAGATATTAGAACACATTTGACAATCTAATCCTGCAAGTCTGAAGGGAAATCTACTCCTCTAACCAAAAACCTTGCAGCCCAGTTTTTCGGGGACAGAAACACACTTTATTTCCACTGTATTCTTTTTTTTTTGGTTTTTCTCCGGTACCAGGAACCGAACTCACGACCTTGCGCTTGCCAGGCAGGCGCTTTGCCGCTGAGCTAAATCCCCAGCCCTCCACTGTATTCTGGAGTAGTCATGAATTGTGATTATTGAACACTTGAAACGTGAAGAGTGAAACCAAGGAACTGAATGACTAATTTCACTTACATTAAATACTTTATATGTAGAGCAGTACAACTTAAGAATTATGTTTTCTTTACTGAATTCTGAAACAGCACACTAGGTAATGTACAGATCTGAAAGGAGCAGTTAGTGTTTATATTGTTTGCTTAATCCTGCATGCCTATATCTGTTAAGCTGAGCAACTACTTTGAAGATAACAATATACAATATAGCAAGCATTATTGATTTCCTATAAAAATGCTATAAAGCAGGATATTTAAAAACTTCTATAGGTAGTTACTGTGATCTAAGAGCTATAGTTTAGCGGTCTATACCTTAGTGATTGCGATATAAAATGTATCACAGGTTTGTCATACAGTGACCTCTAGTTCAGCAGTACAGCATGGTATCATGCGAAGGACAAAAGCTCACAGATTCCTTCTCAAAGCCACTAAATCCCATTTGCTCCTTTGTAAGATGCAACTGGTCATAGAGGTATGTATCCCACAGGATTATTGTAAGATTTAAAAAAGTAATTCATATGCAAGCATTTATCCTGGCGTTTACCATGCAACAGACCCCTGGCTGTTTGCAGACAGTCTTCTTTGGGAAGGGGGGCTGTTCCTTAAGTTTACAAAACTATTTGGTTTTGTAAAAGTGTCACCACAATGCAAAATAGGGTATTAATAAATATGGAGTTAATGCTGGTTTAAGCTACATAGAATAAACATTATAAATAACGCATCAGTAGAGGTTCCAGGTGAGCTGCTCCCAGATTGGTGAATCGTTTAGAATAAAAGAAGGCTTTTATCCAATCCCTTCGTCTCACAAATGAGGAAACTGAAGCCCATAAAGGCTTGGACACAGCAGCTCAGGAATGGAGGTGAGCTCAGGGCTCCTGACTGGAATGCACTGAAAAGAGCAAAAAAGAAATTCTGTCTAATTTAAATTGGGGTCCTCGTTCCTAGAACTTGATTTTAATGTATGTGTGTAGTTTTTCACACACTTTCCTCCAAGGTTCACAAGTAAATGTGTATATATAAAATGCAAAAAACATGCTCACCCATCCATTCACACATTTTTGTCAATAGGCATCAAATAGCAAGAGCATCTACACTGATTTTGCACTGATTCAAAATTTTGCCCAAGCTTAGTAATGATTTGTCTTAAGAGTAGATGGAAAAAGCATGCAGTGAATGGAAAGAGCACATTTATAACCAAAGATTCCTAATTACTTCTCCCCATGCTATTATGGTTAGTGAAGTATTTTAAGCATATTTAGTAAAGAAGATTTTACAATCTTGCAGCAAAATGGAGTAGCAAAGCTTGCTAGTAGCGATATGAGTTTTTTTTCCAATGCTAATTTTTTGTCAGTGTGTCCTTGCAGTACAAAATGACTGCATCCTCCATGAGGAGTGGGTATAAGCACATAACACATCCGAATTCTTTTTCTCTGCATTCTTTCCCCTTCCCCTCCCTCCTCCTTCCCTCTATCTCTTGGTTCCCTTCTCTTTTACAAGTGACCGATCCTATGGTCTACCTTTTACATATTTTGGGATATAAGATTGTTTACTGTATTTTGGACCTAAGATTGCTTACTGTAATATGGATATACCCAAGCTGTGGTCTGAGGGCTGCATGTGGCCTAGGCAGCTAACGATGGTGCCCCACAGGATCGTAAACTTTTGACATCCTTCTGTGACATTTAGTGATATTTTTCCTGGCCACAATGCACAAGGATTAGGTGTAAACTATGTAGGTGACAATGGAACACTTGCAGGGGACAGCACCATGGTAACTCCACCTCCTCCACCCCCAGCCAGTCAAACCCAAACCCAGGTGTATCACATGTTATATGTGCTTGTGTGACTTGGACAGTAAAATGCAGTGATTTTTTATTTCAACCTCCACACATGCCTGTGTGCCAGTGAAGACAGGCATTTATTGTTATTAAGCAGACACATTAATTTTCTTATGTAATTATTAAACTTGGGCCTGTTATGTTAATTTGAGAAATGATTTAACAAATTAAAATAGTAAATGATTCAATACATTAAAATACAATTTTACCAGCTGTAATACAGGAGGCACAAAAATGCATCAAATAGTTTTTGCTCATGATATTGTTTTATCACATGTACATCACTATTAAAAACAAATGCCCATTTACATATTAATTTGATATAATGCAACTATATTATATATTTTACTTGCAGCTCAGAACAACTCCCATTCACTCAGAATGGCTCAGGCAAGGCACAAGGTTAGATTTCCATGTTGTAGCGGGGTGAATATTGACCTACCAAAGTCATGGCCATCCCAGTCTCATATGAGGAATGTATTTATTATGTATCACAACATGTACTAATAAAAGAAATGGAAAACAAAATGAAAATAGCATGATCTCAACTGCAATGAGTATCTTTGCAGACTTGATCAAGGTAAGGTTTGAGGTGTGGTTGTATGGGTTAGGATGGGTTCTCAGTCTAACAAGGGTACCTTTATAAGAGACTGAAGGAAGATACATGGATATGCAAAAGGTGGCACGCAGACAAAGGCAGGCTTGGAGCGGTGCCCACAGCCCACGCTTGACAAAGGATATGGTAGCCACTGAGCTGGGAGGGAGCCTCTGGAAGGATCCAGCTCGCTGACACTTTAGTTTTGGACTCCTGAACTTTCGAACTGTGAGGGCGTAGATTTCTGTTGCTAGAAGATAGTCTGTGATAGTTCATTATATCACCCTTCGGAGACTGGCATAGTGGTTATTATAATGTGGCTTATTCCTAGTTTTACTTGACTAGAGAAAAACAGGATACATCATTTGTACTTTGAGATAAATTCCATCCAAAAGTAGGAAATTTATTTTATTTTTACAGTGCTGGAGATCAAACCCAGGGCCTCAGACATGCTAGGCAAGTGCTTACTACTGAGCTATGCCTTAAGCCCCAGTAGTAGGCAATTGAAGAATCAGTATTGTATCTGTACTGGCCTGACTTTTGAGATAGTTTGAGAGGGCCACGTAGGGAGGACCTGGGCCTCCTGGCAACAGCAAACACTAACTTTCTATGCTTGTCTTTGAGCAGCTTATGGGAAATCCTGTCCTCCAGGCTCTACTTCCATGTCCTCCCTGTCACCCAGCTCAAAGACCTGGTGCTGGCACCAGTCAACTAAGCTACGGCCAGACTCCTGCCTCCCAGTGAAAAGACGAGCATTTACTGTTTTAAGCTGCTAGGGTTTGGGGAAATGTTCCAGGAAATTAGAGGTATACAGCTGTGAAAGAACTCTTGGTTTCCTCTCCCAAAAGAGACTTCCTTCCCCTACATCATTCTCTCCATTTGGCTTAGGTGAAAAATTTGAGTTATTATTAATTCCTCTCCTTTGCTCTCACAATAAATTTAACAAATACTATTAGTTTTTCCTCCAAAATCAGTCCTGAGTCAAACCTCATCTCACTCACTCTGCTATTCTGCCCCAGGGTAATCCACTCTCATTTTCCCCCAGCTACAGTAGCTTCCAAACGCCCCACTTCTTCCAGTGCTGCCCCTTTAAACCTATTTTGTTGATTACTGTGTAAATATAAATCATCACTTGTAATATATGGTGGCAGGAGAAATTCCAAGAAGAAGACCCTAATGTTGACTGCTGACTTCAATGAGATGTTACTGGAACCCTTGACATATTCTTTGTCCCTCCCTGAACGGCCCTACCCTAAGAGGCTACTGACTACTCTCCTGAATTTTGTGCATTCAGTCCCTTGTTTTCTCTAAAATGTTTACCAATCTACCGTGTAGTTTTGCTTGTTTTTGTACTTTCTACAAAACAAGAAAAACCACCTGACTTGCCTTTTAAACGTAATATTATGTTTCCAAGATTGACCTGTGTTAATGTGACCATTTCACTCCCTTCAAAAGCAGTACACAAGTTTTTTCTTCAACTATGTATTGATTTCTTTACTCACTCTTGTTCTTTAAAAGCATAATTATTATCAGATTGCTTCCAAGATTATTTTTTTATGGCTTCCCACTGTACTTAGAAGAAATCCCAGGCTCTTTTCCATGGTATGTATTCCCTTGCTCTTTCTTTTGTAAATTTATTTTTATTCATTTCTGACTCATTCACTGAGATAATAGCTCAGTGAAGACAGGTGCTCTGCCTGCTTGGCCCACTGCTATTTCGCCGTGAAGCTGGGTCTAGCATGTAGAAGTCACTCTGTAAACATGTGTTGAGTGAATAAACAAATAATGGTTTGACCAAAGGAGAAAAAAATAAAGAACCAAATACTCTACACTACTGGTTACGTCAAGACTGGGGGAAGACTCTGCCCCCAGCAAATACTGGGAATGTCTAGAGACATACTGGGTGTCACAAATGTGTGTGGGGTGCTTCTTGCTTCTAGTGAATGACATTGGTGAGCATAGTAAAATGAATGGAAAGACTGCAACAGAGCAGAATTATCTGACCCAGAATGTTAACAGTGCTGAGAAACCCTACTTTAAGTTAAAAAAAAAGGTGGCTTCAAAAAATAACTTAAACTTTCCTTACATTCATTTCAGAAACACAATTCAAAGATATGTGAGACTATAGAAGTATTTGACATAATACAAATGGAAATCTAGAGAAACAAAATATTATATTTATAGGTATTCCCAAAAAGATTTTACTATTTGATTTTCCATGGCATAATGAACTAGATGAGTTTTCATCTAGTTAAAATGCAAGTGAGAATGCATATCCTTGGTAGGAGTTGTACTTTAGTTTTTTTTTTTAACCTTGCCCAAACAATATGGTCTTAACATAGTAGTAGTATCAGTTAATTGAATTACAAGTTCTTAGCGTAAAAGAGACTGTAAACTTTTAAAATGCACCACTGCATAGGCTTCTCCAAGGTAGTTTTAGATGCCACCCACAGATAAGGCAAAGCACTAAGCCATGTATAATCCCCAAAAGCTCTCTGCTGGCCTGGCTGGAGGCTGGGCTGCAGGCCTACACGACAAGAGAAGTTTTGTACAACAATTTCCCTTTGGCTTTTCCATTTTTAGCTTTCAGGACACATGACTGGAATTGTGTCTGTTGACTCGCCAACCTCCCATTGGTTGATAGTCACTGAGGACCTACTCTGGCACTGGGCACACAGTGGTGAGCTAAATCCATATGTATGACTCTAAGGTACAACTGGAAGGTGCGGGGCTCAGGATGGCTGAATTGCCTTCATCTTCTGGGAAAGACAACCAATGAATCTTGGCTCAACTGCACAGAGATTTCCTTTAGGATATTTGTGGATTAAACAAGTAAAACTTTTACATTAAAATTTTTTAAATTGAAATTTTTAAAAATCAATATTTTAAACAAAATAAAAATTAAACATTAAAAGAGTAAAATTAACAATCTTTTAAGAAAGGCTTTCTGCTGAGCTTTTGAGACCCTTGGGCGAGGGCTTAATGACTTTTTTTACCTGGAGGAACGTGTGGGCCCATAGTCGTGACCTAACTTTCAGAACAGCACTTTCACCTCTTTCTAGTCGTCCCACCACACAGGAGATTTGTAAACACTCGATGTTTGTACAGTTCTGGAAAATACAACAGCAGCGGCAGCCCATCAGTATCTCTCAGGGGAGGCAGAGCATCCACAGTGCAACCAGTTTATTTACATTTTATTTCATTAGAAACCATTGCCTTACCTGGAGATTTAACTGATCTTGTTTAATTTAAAGAAAAAACAAATGCGTTGGGGCAACCAAGGAAGGACATAGTGTGGCAGTCATAGTGTGGCGGTCACTGTGACCCATGACAAGTTGAGCCACTCTGAGATTCACTGTAGGAAACCTATACCACCTACAGAAAACATTCTGCATTGCTCAGTTAAGGGTGGAAATGCACTCACTCTTTTGCTTATATGTGCCTATGTGAAAGGAATGGTATGGGTGCGTTGCTGTGTGAAAGCAAGCAGGGAGAACATAGCCAATGTACTCCCATACACAGTTTCACTAGGGAAGCTCAACACTGCACTTAGAACTTTGGGACTGCTTCAGGGACTTTGGGGCAGAAAGTTTTTCTTTATGTTCCACAAGGATTTACAGCATTATAAGGGAGCATGTATAGAGCTGGTGTACAGTGTATTACATGAATACTAAGTTTACTATTCCCAGGAAGCACTCACTGTAGGAAACCTATACCTAGAGAGAATGCTATTTCTGTTTGTGTGTACTCCCTCACTGACATGAATTTCTCTTGTGGACTATTCTTATTTATAGAGATTAAAGTGCTTTATAAGGATGTAAGTGGACTCTCCTTATTTATAAGTGCTTCATGACTCAAGCACTTGCCAATGGACTATAGCTGATCAATAAAAATAAAATTATTGGCTATTATGTGAAGTTCTTGACTGAGGTGTTTCACATTAATGAAACTGATAAACTATAGAATAACCCAAAGAACATAAACCAGGAGAAACTTCTTTGAGCACTGACGAACTCTCTAAAAATAAAACAATTAGCAATGTGTATCAGGGAAATTCTGATAATTTCAGATTTCTGCATGATGATTCCAAAAACAGTGGACCCTTCAGCTACTACCAGCCTCATATATGAACAACTTGGGTTATGACTGGAATTCTAGGTTTGGCTTAGGACCAAAATCTTGAGTCACAATCCGAATTCCGGCCCCTTGTGCTGTTGTAAACAAAGACTCACCATGCTAGAAAAGCGTATGTGAGTGTACATAAGCATTAGTCTGAGCCCAGATTCCTGATGTTCTTATGGAAGGGGACTCTCATAAACAACAACCACCTTTCATTTCATCCCCGCTTCCTGCAAGCCAAAGATATGAACTTGAATGGTGAGTGCAGTATGGAATAGTTGTCTCTGGGAAACTCAGTACATTTTATAACTTTTTGGTGAATATACTAGGAAAATTATTGGTATTTCTGGTAAATTATGTGGATTATGTACCTTTTTATTATGAAAAGGTTAGTTAAGGGTGCTTTGGGACATTTGCAATGCATGATGGATATTGCCATCATTTTTTATGGGACAAATAGTCTTAACTTACAACCAACTTGAGGTACAACCAGCCTTCCAAAACCAAGTGATTTTGTAAGTCAAGGGTCCACTGTACAGGCAACTCGGCTGTCCTTGTACAACCAGAGTTGAGCACTGATGTTCCTATGACAGGAACAGGAGATTGTAAAGCCCTATGGTTCCTGGCACTTGTGAGCACTCTGATGTTCCCCATGTATCCTGACTGACATGATGAGCACCACCCATCCCTCCTGTGGAGGCAAGGGGGAAGCCAGCTGGCCATTACAAACTCCTTGGAGAAGGTGATCCCAGTCAACTAGCTCTGTTGGAAGATTCTATAGAAGCTGGTATCTGGAAGCACTTTAAGAGTGAGAAAGAGTTATCTAGCAGGATGGGATGACTGACACTTGGCTCTCCCATGTACACCAGGAAATGCTCAGGAATGAGGAGGGTAGGGATGTGGGGGTGAGATGGACAGATGGAAATTAGGTGGGAAATAGAGAATGTCTAAGTGGTGAAGAATCTTTCTACTGTGCTAAGTAAGGAGCTTTGATTTTTGTCCCATGAAGGATTGCAACCAAGGGCCACAGTCAGGTGGGTATTTTAGAGGGTCAAGGGAATTTGAGGGCAGAGTGGGAGGCAGGAGAATGATTAAGTGCCAGGGCTGGGACTCATGTGAGAAATGCTGGGGCCCTGAGCTGAAGCAGTGGGATGGAGAGAAGACAAATTTTAGAGATGGTTGGGAAGTAGAATGGATACATGGAGCCTGCCATTAAAAAGAAGGAGGCTTGTAAGAAACTCTTTGGACTGGAATGGGGTGGATGGGTACCAGTGCTGCTGAGAAGTGGAATTCTTTTTTTTTTTTTTTTGGTACCAGGAATCAAACCGGGGACCTTGAACTTGCCAGGAAGGTGCTGTGCCACTGAGCTAAATCCCCAGCCCAAGAGAAGTGGAATTCTAGAGAAGAGGCACACCTGGGAGTCATTAGGGAAAAGAGATTTGGACACATTGGGACTGTGATATCAATAGCCCCATTGTGGCTATCGACATCTGGATGAACCTTGCAAGTCTTGGAGGCAGTAAGGTAGGGCTAAAATGGCAGGAAGCATCAGGAATGATGGGAATATGGTCATGCACACATTTCCTGGAAAGAGCAAAATTGACAGGACAGGAGAGGAGAGGGAAAGCCAGGGAAGGGGAGGGCAGGGGGAGGGAGGAGAGGAGAGAAGAGGAGAGGAGAGGAGGGGGCGGAAGATTACCTGAGGTATAGGGCATTTAAGGATGGAAAGACGAGATGCCCATGAAAAATTCAAGATAGAGTTAGCCAAAGGGCAAGAAGAGAATCAGAAGAGAGTGTTCTGGGGGAAGCCAAGGAAAGTGATAGTTTCAGGAAATGACCAAGAGCATCAAATACTGAAGAGAAATGGAGAAAGATGAGGTTTCACCAAGCTGAGTAGTGAAAGGCAAGAGAGAACAGTTTGAAGAGGAGACAGAGACATAGTGACAAAAACAGCAGGAGCCAAGATGAGACAGGCAAAGATACTCTTAGGATGGAAGAGAATGATATTTCAGTGTTATAGATGCATTTTGAAATTCAAATTGGAAATTATGATCCCAACACAGGATGTTGGCATTTTGTACTTTCAAATTCCTAATCAGAAATGTGATTCACCAAGTTGTTTTTAACTAAACAAAAGCTGTAGGAGGGCCTATTTCGCTTTTGATTTTAGAATAAACTTTGCATAATCACTCTTTATGCAGAGTTGTTTCACATGATGACGTGGGAAGTAGTGTGATTTGACCCAATAAGAGAAAACAAGAATAAAATATGAATTGAAATCAGATATGGAAAGCAAGGACTGTCATGCCAATCATCTGTGGGGAAATATACTTTTATGATACTCGAAGACTAAAATTATCTATCTTAAAGATATTTAATGAGAAACAAGGAAAAACATTTACCCCAACAATGCAAATACATAAACTTTTCAAAATAAATTTAGTTATTCATGTACATGGTCTCAGGGAATTCATGAGACATCAAATGGAAATTAAAAAAGATAAAACATGCACAAAAAAACAAACAAAATACTCATAAGGCTGGGCTCAGTGGTAAAGTATTTGCCTAGCACACACAAGGTCCTGGGTTTGGTCCCCAGCACCAACAAAAACAAAACAACAAAAACAAAATCTAACATATTTGAGTTTTCATTTTACATTGGTTTTCCAGAGTGCCTTTCCCATTTGTGCTGTACATATTAGAATTCCACAGGTACAAATTATCATTGCCTGTTCTTTTATCCCCTCAGAAGCTTTTTCTTAGTGACAGAATGCAGATTTTTATTGATTTATCCTAAAAGAGATAGAGTATGTACTCCCTACTATAACCTTTCTTTAAAAATACTCTTACCTTTCTAAAATACACTAAAAATAGAAATAATATTTCTAAAAAATACTTTCTAAAAATACTTTTACATTTCTAAAAATACTAAGTACCTATCATAAAGATTCACAGGTACTTGAATAATAATCTGCCACGTAAGTTTTTGCCATGTACCTCAGGTATTTCTATTATAATACATGTTCCTTATTTGACTTAATATTGCTTTTTTCTCTTTAAAATAAAAAGATTAAATGATTACTAAAATTTGACTTCTTGCACTTTTCTGTCCACTTCTATATTTGATTTTTTTTACTATCAAGAAGAAAAAAATAAGGGCATGCCAAAGAACACTTAAAACACTTATAATTTTAAAAAATCATTTAAACCATTTTGAATGTACAGTTCAGTACATTTTGCTAGTACATTCACAGTGTTGTACAAGTATCACCATCACCTGTTTCTAGAACTTTTATTTTAACATCCCAGACTAAAACTCTGAGTCCTAAAAGCCTGTGTATCGATGAGGCTGAGAGCTGGAATTGGTGTCCTCTATTCTGCTGACTCTTTACTACTAACTAAAGGTTATCTATATGATGGGTCACATGTTCAGTATTTCCAGGAGTATGATTCATTCAATATGGCAATGTCCTGCTTTATCAGACTGAAATAAGTCATTAGGATTATCACCTTTTTATATTTGCTTTTACTTTTTTAAAATGAAATTAATTCAGGGTCAATGCAACATTAGGAAAGAAGTCAGTTTAAGACTTCCCTTGTTCCCCACTTCCTGTCCCATTTATCTAGACTCTGTGGAGATGAGAAGGGGTTCTGGAGATGGAGGGACAGCGGAACATGGTGGGGGGAGTAAAAAAAAATGATAGAGATGTCATATGTCTATGCACCACTTCTCCAAGATGAACGAAGTGATTATGTATTGGAAACATGTACTAAAGAAAACATGAAGGATTCTGTTGAAAAAGAACCTCACATGCTTCTCTCTGTCATCTGAGGACTCAGTCTGAGGTCCTGGATGAATTCACCTTGGCTCAAGACTCAAGGGGAG
Organism: Chinchilla lanigera; assembly: GCF_000276665.1. Lineage (NCBI taxonomy): Eukaryota > Metazoa > Chordata > Mammalia > Rodentia > Chinchillidae > Chinchilla > Chinchilla lanigera. The sequence goes on along the minus strand of NW_004955429.1, from coordinate 12,089,700 downwards.
ACAGCCCACAAGCAGAGGGTGTTTATCTGGGTTTTGAGAACTTCAGTCCCAAGTCTATGGGTTACAAATCAGAACAATTTCCTGTCTGCTTCTCTGGCATGAAGCAAATGATCTCATGACTACCCATGGCTGGCCAGACCCACCCTTTATTCTAAGTCTGGCCTAGAGAACGTGCTTATATAGCCTTCTATTCTTTTTGTTTTGTTTTGTTTTGTTTTGTTTTTGTTTTTCTCCGGTACCGGGAACTGAACTCACGACCTTGCGCTTGCTAGGCAGGTGCTTTGCCACTGAGCTAAATCCCCAGCCCCTAGCCTTCTATTCTTTTATGGAGTTAATCTGTGGCCCATAGATGAAATGAACCTTGCCACTTACTTTGAGCCTCTGCCACAATGATAGGGAAAAGGATAAGTATTCACTTGAGGAGATAAAGCTCTCTATCTAGCAGAGGTCCATCACAGAACCAAAAAGTGCTAATTCATCGGTGCTGTTAATAGTTTTGCTAAGCCCTAGTAAAGCTCAGACTAGACCTAACATAGACCCCAAGACTGAGACTCTCCATGGGTTTTGGCCTGGGAAATCTGGCTATGTCACCCTCTTCTGGAAAAGCAGAGGACACTGAAATTTAGCATCGGGTGCAACTTTCCAAGAGCCTATTGGCCGAACGGTGCTTCTCCAAGATCACAAACTCCCACCAGCTCAGTCCCTATGGATGAACCGACAGCTGAAACTTTATGTTCTTGAAATGGATTTGAAGGTCATAATGGGTGCTTTGATTTGTATTTCTTGAAAGTGACCTCCGCGGCAGGTTTTAGAAGAGTGAAAATGTTATATCACAAATGCTTCTTTGTCCTCACACAGAAAGTTCACTTTAATTTCTCACAATTTGTACAGCCAAGAAAGGTCAGGCATATCTGAGCATCGGAAGAGACTGAGCACAAGACCTGAAGTGAAAACCATCTGTAGCAGGGAATCCTGTCGAATCCAATCCTTCCCCTCAGTTGTACACACACAGAGGCAACTCACCAGTATTTTTGCAGGGCTCTGTCGGTGGAGCTGAAGCACAGGCACGTCTCGCTTCCTGACAAGATGAGGGATGGTAGAGTTTCGCAAAAAGGCACTGAGCTCAGGGGTATCCTCTGGGGAGGCAGCAGGCTGCAAACAGAAAGCAGGAGGAATCAAGTGCATTAACCGCTGTTACCTTTTTATGAGCTTTCAGCTCCAGACAATCCCCCACATCTCACTGAGCTGGAGTCGCAGGAGAGTTCAGACATGAGATTTACTCACAGCAACTTCCATTGCAAAGTGACCTGCCTTGACAGAGAATGAGCCTTTCCACTCTCTGATCACAGCAATTCACACAGCACGGGGAATATATTCCTGAGATGTTTATCTTGTAAGGATAAGATTTTAAGCAGAAGAGATTTCCCCATAAGTGCAGAATATGTAGAGCTGACTTTTCAGGCATGAACTATCTCTTATTATTTTCCTCTCATTATATGTTGGGACTGGCTAAACTGACAGACATTCTGCATGGGGGAGATGGATCCTAAAGTGGAAGGAAAGTAGAGAAGTAGCCCAGGGTGGACAAGGATCTGAAGTTCACTTTGTTGAGCACCCCCGCATCTCTGTGCCTGTGAGCAGTGCTCTGCAGTGCAGAACTGGTTCTCATGGAAAGGACTTTTGCAAAGCATGCCTCTGCACTTCCTGCTATAACAGAGCTCGATTTCAGCCCAAGTTTGTTTTGCAAGTGTTCGAGAACTGTGATTTTATCTCAGACTGCATGCTGGGTACCTCTGATGGCTAAAAACTATTTTGAAAATCCCAATAAGGCACACATAATAATCCCATTCTTTTGGTTGGACCAACTAAAATTAGAAATCCAATTTACTGAGCGCCCCCCTCAAGTCTCAACCTGAGAATTATATGTTCTTTTACATGTATTTTGGGTTAAGCCAGGTGAACACTACCCTATGCCCATCTGTATGGAATGAAAACAGAAAGGCCTATATTGTGCTGTAGGATCCATCACAAAAGGTGAAGTGATGATGCTCAGTGTATCATAAGGACCTGGAAAACCCACTGGCACCCATCATTGTCTGTAAAGTTAAGCCACCGTTGGTGCTGACTGGTCTTAGTTGTCCAATGAGAAGACAAACTGAGAAGCAGAGGGTCACATATAAGCTTCCAGGAAGCACTGGAATCAAAGGCAAAGGAAGAAGACCCTGCAAGGTAAACTCACATGAGGTCATCCGATAAAAAGACATCCAGGAAATTGTGGTTGTATAGATGGCCAAGGAAAAGACAATTGCAAAAATAAAAGGGAACGACAAAGAACACTAAACAAATCCCAGAGATGGGTAAAGAAGGGTGAGGAACTAAAAGCATTCACTACTCCATCAATACCACAGATGCCCTTTCCTCAGGTGCAGGTGGAAATTGAATTGCAGACACTAGAGAGTCAAATGCATTTTGACAAATAAATAGCTACCTGAAAAAATATAAGATTAAGGTCTTCTAACATTTGGTCTCATATTAAAGTCATTCTTAGTGGCTCTGAAATGAGAACCTTGTCCAGAATGTTGTCCTCCAAATATGCACCAAAGTAAAACATTAATGTTCCTAGCAATACTATTTATACAAAAGGAAAAACTACCAACCCAAAACTCAGTGAGCATCTATACGTTACTGGTTAAATAAAAATGATACATGTGTCCAAAAGACTTGATAATCTTTCAGAGTGGTGAATCAGAGCTACATCGTAATTTATAAAGACTCAAAATACTTGTAAGGAAAAAGAATAGAATATATAATAAGATTATGTATATTATATATGCATAAATGGAAAAGTCTTGCATTGGTCATGAAAATGCTCCAGTTATGGAGATTTGGTGATATCAAGGAAGTTTTGCCAACTCTGCTTTAGGAATGATAATAACATTTTTGAATTTTGAACGTATTCTTGTCTATTGGCAGTATATCACACAATGTTCCTGGTTGAAATGGAAAAGTTAGAGCATAAATAAATACAAAACATAATAAATGTGTGGGATCACCAGGAGAAGCTGAATTTTTTTCCTTATGTTTTTCGCATAATGTCTGACACATTTTTATGTGGACATTTAGTACCTTTTATATGATAATTATTTAAAAAGAATAAATAAGGATGAAGGAGATAGCAAGTTCAATCTGGCTATAAATGGAAGGGGAAAGTGCCCACTTTTGGAAGAGGCTATAGAGCCATGTGACTTGATTTAGTATTTGTTTTGAAGATGGAAGAAATTTAAGTAAATTTATAGGACGTAAGGAAGGAACAAGGAGAGAGGAAGTGAGTAAAATTACAGGAAATGGGAGCTATTTATTTGCAAAATTAAACCAGTGGAAGGAAGAACTATCCTTCCTTTGAAAATGTTGAAGCATTGAAGCTGGAAGAGAGGTGATTAGAGGCGTGCAGGGTAGGGTTTAGTGGTTGTGATGGGGAAATGGTCCATTTGAAGATTCTTTTGCATCACAGTCATCTAACCGTGGTGTGAGAGAAAGTAGATGGGAAGTTCAAGGACAGTCGTGAAGGTGGCAGAAGCCAATGAGGAGAATGAGGAGAGATCTTCAGAAGAACCGACTTTCTCACAACACTGGCTGCCCATAAGCATGTCCCACCATCAATCCATAGTGGTACCATCAGCTAAGGGTAGAGAAGCCAGACTGTGGAACTGTGCATGGCTCAGATTTCAGGGCAGAGATTTGGAAGACATTGCAGAAGGGGGGTAAGATGTCATGAGAAAGGATGTTTCAAGTATCTCATTTTGGATTCTGGTCTTAGGAGGGGAAAAAAATGTAGCCAAAGGCAGTCTTGAGTAAGATAACTGCCTCAGAGAGGTACTCACAAAGGAAGAGAAAGAAGGTCTAGTGGAGAGAGACAATGAGAACATTATAAATAGGAGAATGAATTAAGGAAAAGGATGTTGAGTGTTTCAGAGGCCGAGTATTTAGAGTTCTTACTGAAGGCCAGTGTCTGAGGCACTGGCATACTTGAGGGGTGACCTTGGAAAGATCAGTATCCCTGATGCTGGGATATCCTAGGACCTTGACAGAGTCCAGCCTAGGGAGGAAGAAAGGCCACAGGGTGGCTCACAGATGCTCAGTGATGGAGGATGAGATGGAAAAGCTTTTATAACCTAAGTTAAGCTGACCTTAAGCCATAAATTGAGCATAGTGGAAATGGCTCATGTGTTTTCTATGGTAGTCTTTGTCTGTTTCTCTATGTACAGTTTTTGCTTTGAGATTCATCACACACACTTGCTACCTTTATAGGTTTCTGAAAATTGAGTGATAGAAGTCAACTCTAGCTCACCAAGCTACAGAGAGGAGGTAATGGAAAGAAGTAAGGACTGATTCTTTTGCCTCAATTTGCAGCTTATAATTATTAGTGGTAATATCAATGTTAGTATTAGTAGAACAATAGTCCAAAGGCAACAATTCCTGTCTGGCTTTATAAGATGCACCTTGTACGCATATAAGGAATGTACCTTATTGTGGTACATCATCACTCACTAATATTTATACCTGATCTCTCACTAAAACACAGATTTAACTCTGAGCTAGACAATAAAGCCCAACATAAAGCAGAGGTTGATGAACTGTTTCTTCCTTTTTTGTAACACTCTTTTGTAAGTAGAAGAATACCACATTTAAACACCATCGTACAAAGATCTGTAACTGCTTGCAAACCATTTTTTCTCAAATGGCATTCCAGAAATTATTTCAAAGAACAAAACAAAACAAAAAGCAAGGAAGAAGTTATCCAAGAAATGTAAACAATAGTTAAAGCCCATTTTCTACACAAACATTAGAGCCACTTTCACAGCTGGCCATGACCTACAGGCCATGTTTTTCCTTCATCTGAGACCGAGGGAGGTGCAGGAGGCCAGTCTCCTCGCACTGCATGAGACAGATGCTCAGGTCAGAGAATAAATTGCTCAACTCTATGAGGATCTAGTAGTAAACATGGCAGTTGCTTCTTCAGAACAACCGAAATGGCCTCTTTCTGCAGTAAGAAAGTGACTGTTAGTAAATATGTTTCTCTCTCCAGCTGCTACTCGGAATTTGACCCCAACAAGAGGTTTCTATTTGCATAACTTTTCACCAAACTCTTCACTCAGGCAGAAGTTTAAATTAATGGATTAAAGGACATAGATCAAATTTATGAGTTAAAGACCCGAATGTGTAGTAGAGCTGGAAGGGTAGCATTTGAAAAAGGGCAAAACAAGATTAAGGGCTCTGAGAATCCAAACAAAAGCAGTACACACTTTTTCTTGTTTAAAGTTTGTCTTTGGATTTCAGGTATTCCTAGCACAGAGAAACAGTAAACTAGTTTTGTGTACTTCTTTGTCTATAATTAAAGATAAGTAGAGACCAGTGCAGGGGGGATTCCTATCATGTAATTAAGACATACATGTTAAAGATTTGAGGGGAGTGGGAAAATGTCCAATTATTTTTCCCCTCTGAAAAGTTCATGAAAAGCATAACTACAAGAATCATCCCATCATCCTGGTGATGATGCAGCTTTTCTTGTCTTTGTATATGGTGTTTGTACATTTTAAAATATACGTTGGCTGACCACTTGAAGTCCTCATATCTGAGGTCAAGGCCACATGAACCAGGTTAGTTTTAACTGCACAGAATGCAGCTAATCTTGGAACAGTATTTTCATATCATTTATCTAAGGTTGGCAATTATTGCTTATCTTAGTTACTTTGCTCTGTTGCGCAGACAAAACACTTGATGCCCAAAATTAAGGAAGGAAAGGTTTGTTTAGCTCATAGTTTGTGGGGTTTAAATCCATATCCAGTTGGCTCCATGACAGAGTGGCACATGGCAGAGGGGCAACCATTCATGGCAGCAGCAGACAGCAAAAGCAACAAGAACAAAAAGGAGGTAAAAGGGAGAGGAGGTTTTCACTCAGAAGCCGCAGGAACTTCTCTGGCAGTGGGCGAGGTGAACAAACTCTCAGCCCAGTGTGACCTGCGCCGAGAGAGACAGTGTTCCAGGGAGACTGTGCTTGCCCACACCGCCACGGTTCCCAGCTGAAACACGTGGAGAGAGCCAGTTATTTCCCAGCCACTCCCTGAGG